>NC_133657.1:155489251-156689251 GCF_009905375.1 Apium graveolens | reverse complement strand
ATGACAACATGGGAAAGACTCTGGGATATGGCAATATCAATCTTGGGAATGTCATAATTGAATCAGTAACTCTTGTCTCGGGACTTAAACACAATCTGCTAAGTGTGAGTCAAATCTGTGATAGAGGTTATCATGTGGATTTCTTTGAAGAACACTATGAAGTTGTAAGTAATTCTATAGGCAAAGTGGTTCTGAAAGGTTACAGATATGGTAACATATATGAAGCCATAATTTCAACAAATTCTGATGGTTCTGCAATCTGTCTGTTAAGCAGAGCATCAATTGAAGAAAGCTGGAATTGGCACAAGAGACTCTCTCATTTAAATTTCAACAATATAAATGAGCTAGTAAAGAAAGATCTTTTGAGAGGACTGCCAAAATCAATATTTTCTCCTGATGGTCTTTGTGACTCATGTCAAAAGGCAAAACAAAGAAAATCTTCATTCAAGAGCAAAACTGAATCCTCAATTCTTGAGCCTTTTCACTTAATACATGTTGATCTATTTGGTCCAGTCAAAGTCATGTCTATTGCAAAAAAGAAATATGCTATGGTTATAGTGGATGAGTTCACAAGATACACTTGGGTGTATTTCTTGCACAAGAAGTTTCATCTACTCTAACTAATCATATTAGACAGCTGGATAAGTTAGTCAAAGATTCTGTTAAAATAATAAGAAGTGATAATGGCACTGAGTTCAAGAATTCATTCATGGAAGAGTTCTGCAAAGAGCAAGGAATAAAGCAGGAATTTTCTGTACCTGGAACTCCACAGAAGAATGGAATTGTAGAAAGAAATAACAGGATTTTTATTGAAGCTGCACGAACTATGCTTGATGAAGCAAATCTACCAACCTATTTTTGGGCTGAGGCTGTGCAGACTGCTTATTTTACACAGAATGCTACACTCATAAACAAGCATGGAAAAACACCATATGAGATGGTGAAGAAAAAGAAGCCAAATCTGAAATACTTTCATGTATTTGGATGTAAGTGTTTTGTTCTTCAGACTCATCTTGAACAGCTGTCAAAATTTGATCTAAAAGCTTATGAAGGATTTTTTGTTGGATATCTACTTTCCACAAAAGCCTTCAGAGTCTACAATTTAAGAACAAGGGTTGTCATGGAATCTATCAATGTATCTTTTGATGATAAAAAGATTAGTGGACTTGAAGATTTCAATGATCATGATCAGCTGAGATTTGATAATGAAGATGTGAATTCTGATTCTGTAAATTTTGATGACCTAAATCCGGATCTTGTAAGTTCTGACGAGTTAAATTCTGAAGTCATTGAAACTGTGGTAACTGCTCCAAAGGAAAATGCACCTGTTCAGGGGGAGCAAACTGATGATCATACCACATCTCAAGACTCTCAGGAAGCATCAGAACCAGTCACTGGCTCTTCAAGTTTTGATGAGCTAAATTCGGACAATTTTGGAAACTCTAATTCTTTAATTCCTGAAGGATCCAACTCAAATTCTAGAATCTCAGAGAGCATAACTTCAGGGGGAGCATCAGAAAATGCTGATGGAGACAACATGGATCATGGGGGAGGATCTAGTTATAGAGATCAACTTCCATCTGTAAGGAAGTGGACTAAATCACACACACCTGACTTAATAATTGGAGATCCTGAAGCAGGTGTCAGAACTAGAACAACAACAATAAATGAATGTTTTGATCATTCCTTTCTGTCTCAGACTGAACCAAAGAAAGTGGAAGAAGCTCTTCAAGATGTTGATTGGGTGCAAGCAATGCAAGAAGAGTTAAATGAATTTGAAAGAAACAAAGTCTGGACCCTAGTACCAAGACCAAAGGACAGATCAATTATTGGTACAAAATGGGTGTTCAGAAATAAAACTGACAGTGATGGCATAATTACAAGAAACAAAGCAAGGCTGGTTGCTAAAGGTTACTCTCAACAAGAGGGTATTGACTATGATGAAACATTTGCTCCAGTTGCTAGATTGGAAGCCATAAGAATCTTTTTGGCTTATGATGCTCACAAGAATTTCAAAGTCTTTCAAATGGATGTGAAAAGTGCGTTTCTCAATGGAGAATTGGAATAAGAGGTATATGTTGAACAACCTCCAGGCTTTGTAGATCCAAAATTTCCAAATCATGTCTACAGGCTTGACAAAGCACTTTATGGCCTTAAGCAAGCTCCTAGAGCATGGTATGAGACACTAACTCAATTCCTTCTGGAAAGTGGATTTCACAGAGGCACAATTGACAAGACTTTATTCTACCTCAACCATGGAAAGGACTTACTTTTGGTACAGATATATGTTGATGATATCATCTTTGGCTCTACAAATACAAAACTTTGTGAAAGATTTTCCAAGTTAATGCAGTCAAGATATCAAATGAGTACGATGGGAGAGTTGAGTTATTTTCTGGGACTTCAAGTTAACCAAACTGAAGTAGGTACTTTTATCAGTCAATCCAAGTACACCAGAAATCTACTCAAGAAATTTGGAATGCAAGACAGTTCTACTTCATCAACTCCCATGGCCACTGCCACCAAGTTAGATAAAGATTCTGGAGCATCAGTAGATATTACTAACTACTGAGGTATGGTTGGCTCTTTACTCTATGTAACTGCAAGTAGACCAAATATCATGTATGATACCTGTCTTTGTGCAAGATTTCAGGCTGATCCAAGAGAACCTCATCTAATAGCTGTGAAAAGAATTTTCAAGTACCTCAAGGGTACAGCTGATCTAGGATTGTGGTATACTAGGGAATCAGATTTTAAGATAATAGTTTATTCAGATGCAGATTTTGCAGGATGCAAAATAGACAGGAAAAGCACTAGTGGAAGCTACCAATTTCTTAGAGGCAGATTGGTTTCTTGGTTTAGCAAGAAACATAAATCAATTTCCACATCAACTACAGAAGTAGAATATATTTCTGCAGGAAGCTGTTGTGTACAGATTCTTTGGATGAAGAATCAGTTACTGGACTATGGGTTAGAATTTTCTAAAATACCTATTTACTGTGATAATCAAAGTGCTATTACTATGAGAGGAAATCCAGTTTAACACTCAATGACAAAGCACATCAGCATTAGGTACCATTTCATAAGGGAACATGTGATGGAAGGTACAGTGGAATTGTATTTTGTTCCAACAGATCAACAACTAGCAGATATCTTCACAAAACCATTATGTGAAGCTACTTTTACAAGACTGTTAATGAACTTGGAATGGTTTCAGGTTCTTTCTCAAAATATGTTTAGTTTTTGTTCTCATACATCAGACTTTATGATCAGTGTTTACAGATTTTTCTATCTCAATGTAATATGTGCTTAAATTGTAACATATTAAACACTGCATTTTATCTGATATGATTCTATAAACTCTGAAAGTGTTTTGAATATTCTGTGACTATTCAATCCAATGAGAATTATTTTGGTAGATGTTGACTGAGTAGTCTTTAACAAACTATGTATCCCATGTTTGAATTAGTTATTTATGTGGAAATCAATAACACAAGCAAATTCTGATTTTGATCTTAGTCATATTTACTTCCTGTATCTTATTACTAAGTCACAAACTAGATTATTGCTTCCTATCTGTTAAATTCTAAAGTCAGTAAATCTTAGGGATGAACTACATGCTTGATAAGCCTCACTTATCTTAAGAAAATAAAAGAAAAGCAAAATTGAAATCAGGTACTCCTTTGAGATCTAGAGTAATTTATGTGAAAGGGAAGGTCCAAGTGCATTGCTGGTATTAAGTTATATGCATTAGAAAAGAAAATTAATTCTTCTTGGTGACTTTTCACATTCTCTGATTACTGGAGAAATATTCTGATAACAGCATTAATTCTGATGGCAGTTGTAACTCATTTACACTGAGAATCCCTTGTCAAAAGAATTTCAAAAGATGCATAAAATAAGCACAAACAGTTGAGGTGGATTCTTGCATAACTTTATTCTACAGTAAACTTCACAATTTAAGGCAGATTTTAAGCATTTTTCTTAGTTATGCCTTATTTCTAAGATATACTGAAGTTTATCAGACTTTAATCTTTATCTGATCATTTGCACATACACACACTATCACTTCATATGAATGATGAAAATTACTGTGGTGATTAAGTTATTTCTGATAAACAGTTAAGTATTATTTGCATAAATTCTGAGGACAACTTCTGATTATGTTCTGATGATTAAACTCTGAAGAAACCAGTCAGTATTTATGTCAAAAAACACAGAAACAGTGATTCACTTTTTGAGTACAGAAGCCATGTTCTGATGACCGTTAAATTCTGATAATAGTCAAGTTTTGATGCAAATCCTGATGCTTGCGTGGAATTATTTATTTACTTAACTTATTTTTAGTATTTATTGTAATGATTATATTTCTCAGAAACATAATTAGGTGAGATAAAAATAGTCATAATCTTTTGGTTAATGGGAAACGTGTTTGTTTTGATAACCGCATGTGCACAATTATTACTGCACATTTACCGTGCCCAGTAATAATGTTTTGATTAATTACATGCTGCCAGGTGTCAAATGTCGGTTCTGCTTCAGAAATTAGCCGTTGTAATTAGTGGAGAGTATATATACGAGATATAAAAGATTTTACAATCTTTTACCTACTTTCTCACTATTTTCTCATCTCTCTTATTCTCTTACTCTCTTACTATTCTCTCACGCTACATTCTTACAGGCATTTTATTAAACACTTTCTACACACACATTATTTCACTTAATATCTCACAGAAATGGCACCAAAGGACGTTATCTTTAATGGAGCCAAGTTCATCCCCAACAACTATATGGCTATTCTCAGCAAGGACGATGCTCCTTCAGATCTTCACTTCATTCAAGATTTTCTTGCTCGTAGTGGGATTGGGTATGCTTTGACCCAACCACAAGCACTCTCGGGAACACAAATACTGGAGTTTTGGAGGACTGGAGCCTACGATGATGGTGGTGAAGATGGGTCTCCAAGCATCATTTTCACAACTGGGGAAGATGAGCACCTGGTTACCCTGTCTACTGTTCGACAAGCTCTGTATTTGCCATAAAATTGTACTTTCAATGCTCAGATTGGGGATCCACTTCTACAGAGCATGATGGCCAATCTTGGCTATGAAAAAGGCTGTCCAAGCTGGGACAACTGAAGAGGCCCTACATCAGAAGGGAGTGGAGCTTCTTTTTCGATTGCATCACCAGAGCCTTTGCCAACAAATGCTCCAATTTTGATGCTATTCCCATTCTGAGTCAGCAAATAGGGTATGCACTTCTTAATCAAACTCATTTTGATTATGCTACTGCTATTTTGGGTTTTATTGGGGATAGGATGCAAGAGGACCCAAATACTGTTAATTTTGCTAGGTTCTGTCAGCTTATTTACAGTTTTTGTTGTTCTGATAAGCCCCAAGTCTTTAGTGACTTGATTCAACCTTTTAAACTTCATAAAAGGGCCTTCACAGACTTGTTATCTGCTGATAATAAGAAAGACATACTAAGACCTCTTCAAATTCCTCAATCTGTAAATCAATTCTTAGTAAACTCTACCCTCAACATATACACAGCCAAATTTCCTGATGTTGCACCCTTTCAACCACCACAATCCACTTCTGGTGTCTCTCAGCAGATACCAGTTGTTAGCACTATAACCCAAAACCTAAACCAGCTACCAAGGTTTCAACACCTACATCCTCAAGAGTGCAAACCGTTCCACAATCTTCATCAAGGAGAAAGAGAAAACTGATTCTTAGAGATGAATCTTATGAAGATGAGCAGGCACAGGTTCTCACATCAGAACCTGTAGAAAAAGAAGCTGAAGAGTCAAATCTTCAGAAGGAGAAAGCAGCTGAAGCTTCTGGCATTTAGAAAAGAAAGAGGTCTTCACATTCTGATTTAGATCATGTCACCCCTCCATCTAGAAAATTAAAATTGAGGAAGGTGAGAGCAGGTGTGCATTTTTCACAAACTCAATCTGAGGATGCTAAAGATGCTGAGAAAGGGGATTAGGAATCTCTGATCTTATCAGAATCTATTGTGATTGAAGCCCTGCCAGCAGCTGAAGAAGTTCTGATTCAGGAATCTGAAATTCCTGAAGTCCACAGATCAGAACCTGTACAAGAATCTGTGATTTCTCCACCTAACTCTCTAATCAAAGCTACATATGATGTTGAAGAACAAGAGATAAGTCCTGAAATAGATATTCATAATTTGAATATACCTACTGTTCTATATCTGGAAGCTCCAACTACAAAACAACCAACTCCTGTTACTTCTCCAATTTTACAGGCTGAGATACCAACAACACCGATTCTTGATCTTGGAACTGAAGATCAGAATTTAGACAAAGTTGCAACTGCTTCAGAGTCTTCTATAGCCCTACACACCTTGGTGTTATCTGAAGATGAGGAGATTCTAGCAAGTTCTGGAGAGTCAGCTCCAGTAAACACTCCAGTGCCTACAGGAAAAGAGGCATTATTCCAGTTTGAGGAAGAGGTTTCTCCAGTTCCATGGGAGGAAACCTTTAGAGGGGCTGAGTGGATGCATAAATGGAATGATACTGATTTTATTCCAATCCCACATGTTCTGACAGAACATGTTTCAAAAGCTGATGAGTTGCTAACAAGTTTTGACTTCAAGCATCAACTAAAGGTCATAGCTCTCAGTATAAGAACTCTATAAGGTCAACACTTCAAGACTCATGCAAAGGTTGATAAACTTCAGAAAATAGCTGATAAGCTAGCAATGAAGCAAGATCTAGACAAGAAGAGGTTTATCAGACCAATTCAAGAAAAAGTGGATGCTATTGAGCTTGTTCAATCCAAGAAGCAGGCCCAACTGGATGAGGTCTTACAAAATCAAGCTGCTCAACAGACTCAGTTAAATGAGATCCAATCTTCAGTGGAACTCCTTTTTTCTCTACTCCTAACAGATGATGTCAAAAAGGGGGAGAAGGTAGTTAAGTCCAAATGCTCACCAAGCCAAACACTGAAGAAAAAGGATGATCATGAAGATGACCAGGGAAACTCTGAAAAGAGTAAAGGTCAAAGTCAAGGGAAGCAGCTGAGCAGAATTCCCACTCAACAGACAAGTTCTTATCAGAGAATGTTTGATAGCAAGAACTCTGATAGATCTGCTATACAAGGGAGGAATACGGAAGGAAAGAAGCCAACAGAATAGGATGTTCCTTTGTTGATCACAAATGCTGATACTTTAAATACTGATGATCAAGTTCTGACAACTACTTCTGATGTGATAGTCCAAGCTGGAAGCCAAGAGTCACAGAAGTTTTTGCAGACTTTGAAATTCAAAGGAAAGAAAGCAACATTCTTCTACAAAGATCCCAAAATTTAATCTGTTGATGAAGAATTGGCCAAGAGACTATTCCTTAAGGATAATCCAGGAGTGGATTTAGAGGAATTAAGAGAAGAAGAAGCAAAATTTACTGCTGAAAAGAGCAAACCCAAGTCAAAAGCTTCTGATGCTAAAAAGCCACCAAGGCCAAAAGAAAACGGGATTGTGATAAGAGAAAGATCTGCCACAGAGATTCCTAGATCAAGGACTAGATCTCAAACTACTAATGATCCCAAAGATAAGAGAAAAGGAAAAGTTGGGGAGACAGTCAAGAAACAGAAGATGAAGATTCCTCAAATTCTGATGGATCATGTGTGCAAGATGGTTCAAGTCTTTGATGATACTGCTGCTGAAGATGAAACAGTTGAAACTCTGAAGAGAAAGAGGATGACAGAAGAATCTAAGACAACCTTTGACATAGCTCAAGTTGTTCAGAGTGAAGAAGTTCAGAACTTAATATATCCTGAAGATATTTCAGAACAGCAAGCTACAGATGAAACTGCAGATCCTGACCAATTCATCAAGATATCAACCTCTGACATAGCTCAAGTTAACATAGACAGCTTAACATTAGAAGACAAAAAGAAGATGCTATGGAACAAGTCTATTCCAGTTCAGTCTAAGACAAATCAGATGTTGAATCAACTTGCAGCATTTGGGGTAAAAGCCAAGCAAGCTAGAAACACTTTTGGATTAGGTTTTGACAGAGAGAAATTCCAGACTGGGATAGAAGTTGATATTAGAGATCCATTCACATTGACTGACAAGCTATTTGAAGAGATCACACAGAAGCACCTTGACAAAGTGTTTTCTGCTCAAGTAGTGATGGATACTCATGATGATTATGAAGTAAAAGAGAAATTGATCTTATTTCTGATTGATGGCAGAACTTATAGATTACCTGAATCTGATGTGCTAAAGAAATCTGTCAAAGAGCTCCAATATATTCATTATCTACTGGAGGTAAATTCTGATGTTACCAGGAAATGGTCAGAATATATTCTGAAAACAATAAGAGATTTACTCAGAATTTCTGGTGCAAGAATGATATAGTATACTCCAATGATGACTGAGGATGATGAAAGAGAAATTCCTATGAGGAAGAATTCTGCCAAGGTAGAAGTAATTCTGAAAGGAAGATGCTTATGCTATAATGAAGATTCTACACATCCAAGGGTAATCAGACTGGGAGATGGACTTGAAAGAAATCCAGTTTCTGCACTCAGAGCTGTAATATATCATATTGGTGATACTGAAGATGAAGAACTGCAACAAGTCAAAGCTCAGTTACTTGAAGTTAAAAGAAATGTAGAGACCAAGCTGGTATCAGACTTTGTAAGGAATCATTATGGATTTAGGCTGATTCAGTGAATTTGGTAAAAGCTGCATGTACTGTAAGTTGTATTTAGTTATACATATAAAGGGCCTGTTTGGCTTCACATAATAAGTAACTTATTCGCTTATAAGCCCGTAAGTACTTATTGACGAGTGTTTGTCGACCCAGCTTCTAAGTCGAATTTACAACTTATAAGCTGATAAGTTGAATGTTAGCAACGACGTACTTTTTCTCAACTTATTTTAATTTTTCACTTTTTTATTAACTTTTATTTTAAAATTTATGCTTTTACATCTCTTTCTAATTTAAAATTTACAAATTAAGATAATTATATTTAAAATTTATTTATTTTAGCTCAGTTAAGTAAAAAAAATTCTGACATTTAACCAAACACTTATTTAACTTATAAGTATCCATCTACTTATCACTTATAAGTCTCCTATTCATTTTAAGTCATAAGTTACTTATTTTAAGATTTCCCAAACGGGCACAAAATCTCATTGCATTTGTACTTAAATAGTTTTGACATCATCAAATCTATAAACCTGTATAGTTTTATAATTTACAAGTTGGGGGAGATTGTTAAATATATTTGTTATGTCATGTCTAATCTAATTTGTTTAGTTTCAGAACTTACTATCAGAATTTAATTGGAAATCAGAACTTACTAAAGACAGGAAGTTATCAGAACTTAAGCCATCAGAACTTACATCAGAACTTAAGTGCGGATACACTTCAGGGATGAAAAGAGGCTGATTTATAGGAGAGGATCTGGATTAAACAAAAGAAGATATGCTTAGAGAGTTATACAACTAAAGGACTACAATAGATAATCTCTTATTAATGTATTTTAGGAAACAGAATCATTATCATATCAATTAGTAGTTATCTTGTAACTGTGTATTATATAAACACATATTAGGGTTTACACTATAGGTGTTATCATTTACGAGATTATTATTCATTGTAACCCTAGCAGCTCTTAGTGATATCATTCATCACTGAGAGAGTAGTTAACCTACGTTGTAACAGAGTTTATTATATTGAATAAACTTGATTATTGCTACATATATGTTTTCTAAGTTGATTTGATTATATAAACACTATATTCAACCCCCTTCTATAGTGTTGTGTGACCTAACAAGTTTGTTGACTTGAATTTTCTGCATCTTCTTCATCATTGGCATGACTTGTAGAACTTTCTCCTCTTTCCCCATCTGAGTTTGTGCTATCAAATTTAGGTGTTTGAGATGAGCTTCTATTCTCATGATTCACTTATTTAGTTGACTCTTCATCTATTATGTTACTTGTATCGACTTCAGCTTCATCTTCTGAATCACTATCAATGTTGAGATTTTCAAATTTAAGGGCCTCGACTTCATTTTCATCAAGGCATTCCAAGCCTGAACACTTGTCATCATCAAAAGTCACATCTGTACTTTCCATAATTTTCTTTTGTTCAAGAACATAGACTTTGTAGGAAATTCTCTCCAATGAATATGCCAAAAAAATTGCTTCAAAAATCTTAGAGTCAAATTTTCCCACATATGCAGAGTTGTCTTTCAAAATATAACACTTGCTTCCAAAGGCATGAAGATGTTTCACAGTAGGCTTCCTTTTAGATAAGACTAAGTAAGGTGATTTTCCAAGATTTTTATTAATGAGATATCTGTTTTGAGTATAGTATGCAGTGTTGACAGCTTCTTCCCAAAAACTTGTTGGTAGTTTGGCATCTTGCAGTATTGTTCTAGAAACCTCTATTAGTGTTCTATTCTTTCTCTCAACTACCCCATTTTGATGAGATGTTCTAGCAGCTGAGAATTCTTGAACAATGCCCTTGTCTTTGTAGAATTTAGTTAAATATGTTTAGCTACCTAAACAGTGCTGGGTATTTTCTTCTTGATGACAGAATTTGCGGAATTAGAATGTGTTGATTCAGAAAGAACAGTGTGAACAAATTGTTTAACATTTTCCTTTTTGTCTGTAGATTCAAAATTTACATATTTCAAATCTACTCTCAATTTATGACAACATGTCATCACTTTCATGTTGCAAGGTATGTAGTCAAATTTATCACAAAAAGAGTAAGGGTCTTCTGCATATGCTTCACTGTACTTGCATGCTCCCACTTTTGGCTTGCTAACATCCTTTTTGCAAAGGTGAGTTAGGTGAGTTACTCCTATCTTGCCATTCCTGTTATTTTTCTTTCTTCATATATTCTCAGTTTTGACTTCCTTGACAGGTCTCTTTGGTAGTTGGTTAACCATGGGCTTCTTCTTTCTTTCCGTAGTAGGAGTGGTTTTCTCATTTTTCATTTCTTTATCTTCATCTGCAAGTTCTTTCTTGATGACCAACTCTTCTTCACTGAAATTTACTTCACATTCCTTGAATAAAGGTCAGTCAACCTTTCTCAATTTAGCTGGGACATCTTCATTTATAGTTGCTTTGCCCTTGTCACCTTCATTCTTCTTGTTACCGTTTAAGGCAACATAGTCAAGGCCAATAGCTATGTTAGCAAATGGCTTGTTCTTCTCATGGTACTGACCAGCTAACTGAGAAGCATTTCTGAAAGACTTCAACCTTACTTCATTCTTTTTTATCTTTTCCCTCAACACAGCTTCAATTTCACTAGCACACTTCAGCTTGTTCTTTAGATATTCATTTTCCTGCTTGACAGTTTCAAGGTCAACAAGATGCAGTTCTAAACTTTGTTTCTCAATCCCAAGCTCCCCGTTTCTCTTTGACAACTTACTCACTTCCTCAGTAGCTTCCACCATGTTTGTGTGTATATGAAACATCTCTACGCTCATCTTTTCAACAGTCTCTTTACATTGACTAGCATTTAAATCAATAGTGGTTAGAGTTGGTACCTCTGATTTTAAAGTGGATGATTCTACACGCTCAAGAGCCATTAGTGCATAGTTTCCAACTTTTTTATCCTCCTCATCATTATCAATATCATCCCAACTTTTTCCTTCTATAATATAAGCTTTTTCAGACTATTTCTTTAAGAGAGCTTCATACTTTGCCTCCAATTCCAAATATGCCTTGTCCTTTTTTACCTTCTTGGGCTTCCTGCATTCAGTAGAAAAGTGACCCAACTCATCACAGTTGAAACACCTTATCTTTGATCTGTCCACGGATCCAGTTTTGTAGCCATCTTTGCTAGCTGAATTATATTGAGCTTTTGGTTTCCAATTGTTGCTGTTTGAAGACTGTTCTGTGTTCTTGAAAAACCTTGCCTTCTTGACTTTTATGTTAGAAAATTTCCTAGCCAAGTAAGCCATGGATTGGTCCATTTCATCTAACTCATCCAAGGTGTACTATTCATCTTCCTCCAGTTCCAAAATAACTTGCTTCTGAGGTCCTTTGTTCTTTTGTTCCACAACTTGAATAACTGGAACTTGAGTATCTTGCTCATCTTCACGTTCTTCAGTGTCATGTACAACTAAGGCACTAGAAACATCAACCACATGTCCATGGTTTGCCTTTAATGACTTTCTTTGCAGCATTCCAAGTTCATAAGTTTTCAAGATTCCATACAGAACTTCCAGTGTCATTCTGCTTAGATCTCTTTCTTCTCTAATGACTGATATCTTCTGTTCAAGAAGGTTAGGAAGAGCTAGTAGGAACTTCAGGTTAACCTCCTCAGCTTCATAATATTTATCATGTAGTTGCAAATCATTTATTAATTTAGTGAACCTCTCAAAAACTTCAGCAATTCATTCTTTGGGCTTTGCGATGAATACCTCATACTGAGACACTAGTATTCTTCTTTGGTTGGATCTAACTTCCTCTGTCCCTTCACACAAAATCTCTATTTTCTCCCAGATATGTTTATCTGTGTCACAGTTGACAATGTTGTTGTACATGACATTGTCAAGTGACTCTATTAAAATTAATTGCAGGCCACTATCTAGAGAGACTTTATCCTTCTTAGATTCAGTGTATTTTGAAGGTTTCTTAGGTGCAAAATGAGCTGGGATGACCATGTCTCCATCTGTAGATTCATCTACTCTTTTCATGGGGGTGAAAGGGCCATTCTTGAGAATCTGGATGTATAATGGATTGGCCATCCATATGAACAACATCATTTTCTTTTTCCAAAGTGTATAGTTGATTCTATCAAAGGCCGGTATCTTAATACTTTTTATCTTATGTGCACTCATACTTCCAAGATCTTTATTTATTTTCTTTCATATTTTGCTCTGATACCGCTTGTTAGATGTTGACTGCAACATAGGGGGTGAATGTGTTTTCTTAATTTTTAGGCTTTTTTAAAACTATTTGGAAAATGTTGAACAAAGCAGTCTAAATTGTAGAGATATTTTGTTTAACATAATTAATAAAACATGCATAACAAACACAGTATTTTCAAAACTCACTTAACTTTGTATTAAAATTAAGTATGTCTTGCTACAAAATTCTGGGTTCTTTGTAAGTAAAGGACTCAGCTTCTTCCTTGAGAGAGTACCAGAAAATCTAGATCTATTTGTTACGCTTTTAAAAGAAAAGGACCAGTGTTTACTTTATAGATTAGTAAACACTGGTTTACACAGCATGCAATAAGATGTACTAAACCCTACTTTAAGTTATCTCCAAAACTTTCCATTTTTGGCTTAGTAAATCCTTGCAAATCTTGTAGTTTTGTGACCTTCCTTTGTCGGTTAATCTTAGCCCTTGATCTTGCACTCTTTAAGCTGCTTTTTTAGACTTTTCAATCTAAGTGATCAGATCATTTGTTGATTGATAATCTTGAATTTTTAACTTATCTGCATTTTGTACTTGAGGTTCATATCGAGATATTCAGTTTATTGTGTAGAGATCTTACATCTCGATAAGTATAATGGCTTATCGAGATCTCTGAGTTCTTTATAAGTGTTTTGACTTGTCGAGGTCTCTGAGTTCTCTATAAGTGATTTGGCTTGTCGAGGTCTCTGAGTTCTCTATAAGTGTCTTTGACTTGTCGAGATCTCTGAGTTCTCTATAAGTGAACTTGGCTTGCCGAGGTCTCCAAGTCGTTGCATGTAAAAAATGAGTTATCGATATCTCTGAGATCTCTATGTGCATTTTGACTTGTCGATATCTCTGAGATCTCTAATGAGAAATTGAGTTGTCGATATGTCCAATCTTCATATCTTCATTTTAACTTGTCGATATCTCTGAGTTCTCTATATGCAGAAATGACTTGTCGATATCTCCAATCTTCACATCTTTATTTGACTTGTCGATATCTCTGAGACTTCTCTATAAGCTATTTTGGACTTTTTGATAAGTCATCCTGGAGTTCTCGAATGACTTCTCTATATGACTTGATCTGTGACTTATAGATATCTTGACTTAGAACATTTTTCCCAAAATAGATTTATTCAACCCCAAACTTCTTCGCCTTTTCTCTGAGGCATGATCTTGTCGATCTTCTTCCAGAGTTTATTCTTAGGCTTGAGACTGTTTACAGAAAAATACTACACTCTGATCTTTAACATTTTTATAGACTCAAGTAATACAATACAAAATACAAATTAAGACTATCATACAACTAAATCTTAGGGTTGTCAATGTGACTTAGTCTTGTTATAATACAGGCATGTCTTGCACAACACGAAACTACTTAATTCAGTAATGACATCCTTTTTCTTTAACATGGGCTGAAGGTCACAGTTTAAATGAATAAATGACCTTTCATTGAGTCTCCTTGTGAAAACATGATTCATCTTTGTAGGTCTTCGACACTTGTACTTTTGGCACTGGATGCACCTACAAAAGTAGCCAAAAATAATTATGTGTATTCCTCGTGTAAAAAAAAGACCATTACCTACTATTTGAAATAATCCTATTTTAAAGACATTATCCAAAAAAATTTGGATGTTATTACCTTCAGAGTTATCATCAACATTGACACGCCTTTGATGTTCTGCATCCTTTTTGCGTTTCCACATTTCAACAAATGCCTTCATCGTATCAATCCCTTCATTGCAAGGGGCCTTTTTAACTGTGTAAGATCAATAGGAAGTGGTGGGGGAGCTGACAGTGGCGGCGAAGGTGGTAATATCTCTGTATCAGTAGCATTGCAAAAAATACCAAAAAAAATAGTAAGACATACATTAATCTTTTAAAGCATATTTTGTAGAAACAAAATTTAAAAACAACCATATTTAGATGCATATGTTTTAAATTTATTCTCACTTGAAGGAATCAAATTAAATAAATTCATAGACATTTGTTCTCCCTACAACTTGATTTACTGAACATGACAGAGTTCTTGGTCTGATGGCGACATTGTTCACCTTTTTAAGCTTTTTGACCTTTTTTGGCTAAATAATCAAAAAAAGTTAACACATTTTCCACAAACTTAAGATATAAGAGTATGAAATATATATACCTTGGGAATAACATTTTCTTCTTCGCTTATACTATCATGTCCGGAAACATAAACATGATCAAATTCAGCTTCTGACCAAGGATCTGCAAATTTTTTCTTTGCTTTATTTTGGATTTCCCAAAGGCTTGAAGCTCCTCTGCCTTCTGCTTCAATTTTAATAATTCAGCTCATTTTGCATTTTCTTCCATTCTCCTTCTTCTATTTAGTTCATAGTTTGCAAACTTCGTCTAAATCAAGCACCAAATAATAAATTCACATTTAAACGGACAATAAAGTATATAATGTAATAACAAAATCAAGCTTTTTTAATTACCAAAAAATAGGATATAAAAAAATTATATTCTCACTAGCATTCTTTTTCTCTAGCTCAGCACCTACATTCTTTTTCTCCGCATAACTTTCCTTTTTAACCAATTTTGGTACTGATCTGCTTTTCAGGTTCCATTTCATTATCCGCCAAAGTTCACGACTTTTTTTATCACTTGTTTGTTGCTTAAGTTCTTTAATTGTCACGAACTTCTTTTTCAAGGGTACATCAACAACTACAATATAAAGACGGAAAAAATAATTTGTACTCAATCCATATAGAGTAACTAATCACATTTGAACTTAAAAATATGGCAGTTCTAAAAAAATAAAGGTGTACTACATTTTACCTTCAAAATTTTTCATTGGTCTTATGATAACATGTTCAAAAATTTTCATTGGTCTTATGATAACATGATGTTGTATTTGGATAGCAGGCTCAATAGATTTTTATACGACATTTTCAATGTAGAAATCCAAGGAAGAACCAACTTGTACCCCTTGTACAAGATCATCCACATCTTTATCGGTCACAAGTAGTTTCCGGCCACCTTCGTTCTTCGCATAAACGCCTCCAATTTCTATGTATCCAAGGTCATCTTTAACATGCTCCATGACTACCGAGAATAAGAAACTATCAGGATCGCTGCTTCATTTATCTAGGTACACATTCCATTTGAGTACTTAGTTTTTTGAAATTGTCTTTCATGGTGGAACCTGAGGAAAAAATAGTTTGATTCCATTTCCTGAAAATGACGAAAAAATGAATATTCATCAGTCCCAACAAATAACATAAAATGGTACTTTTAATGTAGGGAATCAACTAATAAAGTGTCAGACCGCAAGTAACATATAAAAGTAAATTAATCAAATACAAGCAAGCATCCCATAAGTTACAAGTAGTACAATGTTTCTCATGTTTACAAGCAACAAAGAACATAAAAAATAAAAATCTAGAAATCAGCATGTCTATATATTTGTCAAAGTGATCATCATCTTTTTCCTCTTCACTGGATGAGAAAGGTTCATTCGAAATGTAATATCCAAAAAAATTATGTGAATATTTTGTGTTAATTAAATAAATACAATGTGTTATATGAGTTTAAAATTATAATTGCTATGTTATGGCGTGTTATAACTGTTATTTGTGTTCCCGTGTGGACCAGAATTTTTTTATTAATTATTATGTATTTAAACTGCATTTATGTTAATCGATCTGCAATCTGGACGCGTGTTTATTAGCGTTTTTATCGATGTACTCATTTTATGTGCGTTTGAATGTATTTTATGTGTTTTCTGGGTTTTCTGTTAATTTAGGAATCATTTCTATTTTTCAAAAATCAATAGACTGGGACTCCACCGGGACGTCAAAGCGCACAAAATTCATGTTTTTATTTTTATATGACTATACGTATTTCAAATACCCAGTATTTTTATATTTTTGAGTTATTCGCAATTTTTGGGGAATTTTGATATAAACTTTATATTTAATTACTTTTAAAATTATTCCCCATAATTATAATTTTTGGGCGTAATTATTTTAATTAAAGGATAAAAACATCCTAAATTGATTTTGGGGTATTTAATTTCTTAAAAATATAAATACCTGCAAAAAATTATTTTATTCATTTATTTATCAAAAATTCAGAAAAATAGGAAATTGAAGAACAAGGAATTGGGGGTGTTCTTGAGCTGGGGAATCAAATTCCAATATGGAAGTGATTTTGAACTCCAAATCGTAAGTATGAGTAATCAAAATGATTGTATTTTATTTATCTACCTGTTTCAATCATCAAAAACAGTTCAAGGGTGGTAAATTGTAATATTTTTTAGGGTTCTTCGTCAAATTTGGGGTTTTTGTTTCCTTGAATCCTTTGATGTTTTGGACGTTATATTAAGCTTTATTAGGATCATTAGAGTCGATTTGGATATAAACTGGTATTGTATGATTCCGGGAACTATTAGAACGATGTGCAAGGTTTTGTCGTTTTCATTTTCTTAATTTTTGGATTATATGTTAATCGTTTGATGTTGAGGATGTTATGAGCAGATTCACTGTGTTCTAAGCTTCGATTTCATAGTTAGCTCATTGATTTTGGTTGTCGTTTGATAGCTCGTCAGAAAACCGACGAGTTCGCCGGGTTTTGGTTAATAATAGGTCGGATTGATCAAATCCTTGTAGGATTGTTGTTGTTGAACAGTTAATTGAGATGTTGGGCTGATTTGGAGATGTTTAGGATCGAAAACAAGTTCAAACGACACGATTTTGGCCGTTGTTTTGGGTCGCCGGAGCCAGTGAGAGCTCGCTGGTTTCTGGTTAATTTTCCAGTTTCCAGCGGAGTTATTCACGAACTCCGGTCACCGTCCCCAAACCCCCGCCTGTTGATCTATTTTTGCCCCAATTCTTTTCTGAAAAAAAACGATTCTGAAGTTTTCTTTTTATTTTAATAAAAATTCATTTCCATTTTCCAAAAATCATTTATTTTAATATTAAAAATCATTTACTTATTATTTTAAATTCCAAAAAAAAATTAATTACTTAAGTATTTTAAATTTTAGAAAAATATTTTCTTTTATTAATTTCAAAAATCTAATTTGATTTAATTATTTATAATTTATTTTAGTTAATTATTTATGAATTTAATTAATTGATTAAATTATTTAATCAATTGATCTTATTTATAAATAGTTAAATAAAATGTAATTTATTTATAATTAATTCAAATAATTCCTAAAAATTACTTTAAAGCTTTTAAAAATTATATTTTGTTATTTAAAAATCAATTAATATTATTATTAATTGATTTATTCCTATTTAATTCTTATTTTATTCGTAATAAATAAACCGTTTATCCGTTTAATACGAAATGAACGCGTATAGACTAAGAAAAATATTCCGCTTTTGATAAAAATACTTATGAAACCTAATTTCTTTTGTATAGCAAGGTCATTTGAATTGCGAGTCATTCGGAGTTAGTATCTGATCGATAAATATAGTTATTGACGTGATTTCAATTCTGAACGTATTGATACCTATCTTTTGACGATCTGACTTATGTGTTACATGGAATATATGAATACGTGTTAAATGAATAACATGATTACGTGTTATATGATATCTATGCTATATGTTTACAGTTTTAAAATGTCATGATTAATTATAAACGATTGGGTAGACGTAAAGACGTGTGGTTACATCGATTGAGTTTGGTTCTGTCAATTAAGATAGTCCTTTTGTTTATAGAATCGAATAGCAAGGAGTGCAATCAAGTGTTAGACGGAGTCAGTAGCCACCAGTTGTAAGCCAGAGTTATAGTGAGAAGATATCGGGTATACCAGGCAAGTTTTCTCCTCTATTCTAAACTCAGAATAGTTTATTGTTTTACGTATTCAAAATATTAGAACTGTTTATAAATACTCTGGTAGCACATTAGATACCAATAGTCATTTATTTACTGGAATTCTTTTATTCTAGAAATCATTCTGTTATAACAAATCTTTTGATTCGATAGATAGTGAATAACTATGATATCCATATATACTTTATACAGTTAAACGTTATGATGAGATTAGCGAATAACTATTTGTTCTAGTTATTTCGCCATCAGTTGTTAAGATAACTCCGGACCATGTGAAATGGGGATTTAAATGGATAAGGATGTCACTGATACGACTCCTTTAATCAAAATTGCTTTTGATTTGGTTATTGGTTAGCGTAAGAGGCCTAAGCACCGATCCAGCGTGAGCTATTATACGAAAGTGTAATATCTTGCGAGGCGAGTATATGCCTTTTTATGGATATCCAATAGGTACGGTATGGCTGTGGGATACCGGTGTTGTTTTATGACTGATCATCAGGAACAACATAGTACATAATTGTGTTTTGTTAAAAATGTCGCATAAACTTTAAAGTTTATATCAACTTCTGGTTTTACTCGGATATTGTTATTGATGTTCACTTGTAAACTACATATCGCTTGCTGAGCATTTCTTCGCTCATACTTGTTTATTATTCTGATCTTTCAGCTAAGTCAGAGCAGGCTTGAGTTCCAGGTTTGACCAGGAGTTGTGTGGTTGTAGATAGGTTGGTGTGTTTTCCAGGTAGACTGTTTTGGGACGTTTGACTAGCCTAGAGGTTTGTAATAAAAATTTGAATAGTCTGCAAAACTAATTAGACTTATGGGTTGTAATAACAGTTGGTTTATATTAGTGCCTGTTTCATATTAGAACCTGTGATCGATCAAATTGCATGCAAGGGGTCATATTTATAATTTTATTCCAATGTGTTTATTATATTACGGTTTATCGGTTAGTGACTCCTAAATCTAGACCCCGAATTTGGAGGGCGTCACACGGAATGTCATCACTATGCTAAGTGATATCATCTGTTTGATTCAGAAATTCACATTCGAGTTCGGCATCATGCATAGTAGGTCCACAAATATCTTCAAGTACATCATCAGTTTCCTCGTCTATGCCATTATACTCTTTTGTCAGTTTCTTAACAATAAACCATAATTTTTTTCAGTCCAATCTTGAAAATAGAACACTTTTTGTACTTGTGTATCCAGTACAAATGGATCATCCTTTTGACACATTATACTGAAATTGACGCGAGTGAGCCCAAAACAGTCCTTATCTTTTTGGTACCAAATGCACCTAAAAAGAACAATCGTAAATACCCCCCAATAGTCTCATTCAATAATCTCTTCAATTTTTTTATAATAAATAACATCCCCAACAGTTGATTTTGATCATTCGAACTCGCAAAACTGGTGGTTAGAGCTGTCAATATGACCCCGTTATTTTGTATAGTACAATTGGCATCCTTTTTTGGTGTGACATCAGAATCCATTTATGACATAGCCACTAAACCTCTTCGCTGCTTGTTGAGTCCCACTTTCCAAATTTGATAATTCCAATGATTTTTCAGTTCTTTTCTCAACCTCGACCATTAACCAGTTATGAAATTCTAGAGTATGTGTTTTTTCTTTTTTGTATTTCTTTGTCTTTGTTTGATTATCATATAAGATATGATGTTCCTTACAATTTGTACATCAAAATAAATTATTATTACCGTCTATAACTAGTTTAAAGTACACTATTAACTTGAAAATTTAAAGGGAATAAGAATGTACTCGATCAGCTTCTCAATATTGATGTTTCCACTGTTGAATAGTACATATCGATGAGCATTGATCCACACATTCTCTAACAAGTAGACAGGCTTCTAATTTTTGTTTTTCCAGGACCCAATGGGGTATCCAACACTTATATTCTCATCAGTCTCTATTTTTCCAGCATCAGTTAGAAACCTGGAACAAAATGTCTCACGCATTCGTTTGCCAAGTACCCTTCTAGTTTACTCTTATTTTGGAAAAATGATTTCAGTTTATCTAGATATCTCTCAGTCTCATACATCCACCTTAAATGCACCAGTCCTCCAACTTCCACTTCTTTACATAAGTGAACTGGAAGATGAACCATGATGTCAAAAAATGTCGGCGGGAAAATAATTTCTAGTTGATAGAGTATTTTAATAACTTTCTCTTGCAACTTCTTAACTTTTACTAACTTAAACACTTTTCTGCATATCCCCCCGAAAATTACACCTAATATGACTAAAGATATTGCGACCTCTGGTTTTAAGGTCTTTACAACAACAAATTGTAGTAGATATTAAAGTATAAAGTGTGCATCATGACTTTTATAACCGAAATCTTTCTTTCATCGATATTCACACGACTGATATTTGATGCAATTCCATGGGGTAGCTTAGTGTCCATGAATAATGTGCAAAATCTTTCTTTTTCTTTTTTCGTATGTCAAAAGTTGTTGCCCTGATTTCATAGCGATTGATATCACCAATTTTAATATGATGAAGAACCTTCTGAATACCCATTTCTTGCAAATCTTTTCGGGCACTGACATGGTGGTTTGTATTTCCACCAATATTCAACAAAGTTCCTATTATTTTTATCACAAATATTTTTTCTATATGCATGACATCAAGATTATGTCTAATTAAATTATCTCTCCAATCTGGTAATTGGAAGAATATAGACTTCTTTTTAAATGGACAATCTGCACCCGTTTCCTTTTCCTTGCATCTTGTTTCCCAAAATAATTTTCAAAACTATGCAATAATTCTTCAATATCTTTTCCAGATAATGGAGGGGGACAAACATCTGTTTCAACCTTACCACTAAGTCTTTTTGTATCAAACCTATGCTTGTGGTCATGAGGTAGGAATTTTTTGTGGTTCATATAGCAGAATTTATGACTATGCTTCAAATATAATAAAGACATACAATAGTGGCAATTAGGACAACCTAATTTACCTTTGTTGCTCTAACCTGATAAAATCGCATAACCTGGAAAATCACTAATGGTCAAGAGAAGTCTCGAATGCAACACAAATGTTTTATCAGCAAAGGCATCGTAAGTCTCTAATTCTACTTCCCATAGTTCTTTGAACTTGGTGATGAGTGGCTGCATATACACATTTATATCATTACCAGGGTACACGGGTCCAGGGAATATTGCTGAAACATTTAAATTCTCAGATTTCATAATCAACCAAGGAGGAAGATTATAATTCAGTAGAATAATTGGCCAAGTGCTATGATTTATTTCCATCGATCGATAAGGATTAATCCCATCTGCCGCTAAACCTAACCTGGTATCTTCAGGGTCCGCTGTAAAATTTGGATGGTTAGCATCCATCGACTTCCAACTCTCTGCATCGACCGGATGTCGTAGCTTTCCATCTTTTGTTCTTCCTAGTGTATGCCATGTCATTAACTTAGAATATGCTTAATACATGAACAAACGTTGGAGCCTTGGTTTCAATGGAAAATATCGTAAGACTTTTGCAGGGACGTTCACCTTTTTTTTGAAGTCAGGAGAAATAGGTGCATCAATCTTTTTCTTTGGGAGTTTCCATCTTGAAACTCCACAAAATTTGTACTTTGTTAAATTTATATTTTCCTTCCAATAAAACATGCAATCGTTGGAAAAAGCATGTATTTTTTGATAATCAAGACCTAAATTTTGAATCATATTTTTCGCCACATTAAAAGAAGAAGGCATATTTGTATTGGGAAATACCTCCTTTATCAATATTACAATACCGCTAAAGGTACCCTCAGTAAAACCATGAGTGTACTTTAATAAGTAAAGTTTCACTATAAAACCTAAAAGAGTAAAGTTTTCACACCCGGCATACAAAGGTTGTTTCCCTTCCTCAACGAGCTTATGAAAACTTTTTACCGCATCATTCATTCCATTCCTAACTCTACTTTTATCGTAAATCATTTTTTTAAAATTATCACCTAGGGCCATACCCTTGTCATAATCCGTCCTCTGACTAACTTTTCTAAATTTAGGGGTTGACACTTCGTACATCCGGTAATAAAATGATGGACACGGGCCATTACAAACGAGATGGTCATATACGTCGTCTTGAGAAATGTAAGGGCATCTTAGTTCAGATCCTACGCCAAAATTATCAAAAGCATTTTGCATAAAACCTATAACCCCATTACTATATGCCTCACTGTTTTGAAAGCGAAACCCAAGTCATATCGCAAATTCGCAGAACTATTTTCTACACAGAGAAACAAACATAGGAAAAACATCATTTTAATTCCTAGCTTATAAAGATTCATAAACAGGGCATTTATTCATATTCTTTTTCAAAAACTAAAAAATTACAAAGTCGAATATACCATAAACTTGAACATAATCAGAAAATCATAAACTAAATACCAATTTATTTGAAACCCCCAATTGACATTAAGTACTCATAAAAAATCACTAACAAAGCAAACATAAATAAACATAAGCCCCAATTAAACATAGTCATGCTCAAATTAACAATAAGGTAAACATAAATAACTAAAAGCAAAATAAAAAAGAAGAACAAGATTAAACTAAAAGCAAAAAAATGAACATACACAACCGATTAAACTATATTTTGAGACCAGAAAACAAGATTAAACATACAAAATATACTCAAATAAGATTTGAAAATAAGAACAAGTATCCTCGATTAAACCCCAAAATTATAATCAATTTGAAAAGAAGAACAAGAATATGTTGAGGCTTTTACTTGATTTGCATCTTTCAAGCTTCTTCCAGCTTGATTTCGTCTTCTTCGAGCTTCAATCGATTGGAGCTTCGTCTTCTTCGAGCTTCTCTCTCCTGCGGCGCTGTGTTTGTGTGAGTGTGTCTAAGTGAATTATTGTCTGAGCGTCTGTTTTTTACTTTTTTGTTTTTTTTAAAAAAAAAAAATTTTGTAAGCCCATCAAAGAATCCCGCTTATAGTATTCAGAAGCCCTCCTAAATTTTGGCCAAAAATTCGGATCAATTGTAATGGATTTAAATAAATATTGCAATAGCACCCAACTTTTTAACACCATCCAATTTTTTCAGTTCTATTACAATACTTTTAATAGTTCTTACAATATATGTAATATGCCCTCCCAATAGCAACAATTTTTGATACATTTTTTAAAATATGGTTGTCATAGCCATTTTATGGAGTAGCTTGTGGGATGCCTTAATGTTACTCTATTAAGGTCAAGTTATTTACTTCTGGAAACATAAGTGAAAGTGTGTTCGTTCATTTTGATCTTCATTTTGAGGATTGAACTGATGAAATAGTGTTGATTGTCAAACTCATTGTGGTAGCTATATGATCGTGACAATATTCAAGATATAAGCATCAAATGTCCCAGAATTTAATCTTTTAATTTTCCAGAACATCATGAAATGATATTTAAAAAGATTTATCAAGTAGTTTAGAGCAAGCATACTTGACTAATTTAGTCATCCTTTCTAAGAGTTAATCAGATGAATTAAGATTAAATACTAACAATTGAGCATTTTATCATAATCATAACATACATTCCAAACAAGGTAAATTACCTTAATCAAGAAAATAAACAGAATTAGTTTCAGTTAATACCATATTTAGATAGATACTTTGAATAACCAAAAATGATATTGAGCATAAACTGGAGAGTTTTGATAAGCATACATAAAGAAGGAGGAGATTCATATTAAAATTGAGATTTATCAGTACAAAAGATTTAAGACTGATCGAGAATTAATGAGGTCCTAATCTACGAATATTTCTTCTCTGGCTCCATCTTCTTCCTCCTTTCCACAAACAGAATGGCTATCCCAATGATTCGTTCTTGCTCACGCAACTTCTCCCTTTCCATTTCCAGATGAATCACATAATTAAGAAAAAGAAGATGAAGTTCCCTTGACAAAGCTCTGTTGAAGGTCCTCCAAGTGTTTTCTTGTATCTTTGTCACATGATAAACAATACCATTAATTCTGACAAGGAACTTGGGGTAGATGATCTGAACAACCATTAGATTTTGTGAGGAAAGACATACACGAAAGATGAGGAAGATATAGAGTTGGGAATTTAAGAACTGACTGAAGATTAGAGAGAAGCTGGCCGTTTATAACGATGTGAGAGAAAGGGAAATATGGGGGGATGCCTTGATTTCAAAAAAAAATAATTTAATCAAAAAGATTAATTATTAACATCAGTCTATGAAAGTATTCTTTATCTATTACTTAATCTTAATCAGAAAATTTATCATACCATGAAACCTAGGTATAGGACTCAATATCAATATCTATTGGTTTCAACTAAACACTGATATATCAATGGTCAATTTTATCAGTATTTATCAGTTTCAGAATAACTAATAATTTTTTATATATGATTATTACTACAAAGAGAAATATTAGAACTAACTTTCAAAATATAAAGTTTGGTGAGTATTCTGCATCTTTGAAGTCATGTTGTGTAGTCTACTCATAGCCATTGATGAAAAATGTCGATGGCTAAAAACTAGCAGTTGATATATATAACTTGTTCATCAATTGCTAGATAATATATGTAGACTCCAAGTGTTCATTATGATTGTCAATGGCTAAAGCTATCCATTGATGAAGTTAGAGCAAATTTAATCGGACTCATAACTGTTCTATCTCTAACATTGGATATCAGATAGGGACCTCATTTGAACATCTGGCTACTAACTATCATGCAACATAATTTCATTTATTGATATACACATAAATCATCAAAAATTATGATATGTAAAAGTATTTACAACAAAATATTCAGATTATGTGATATTACTACTAACAAATAGACTGGTCTTGAAAATCTATAATTATCAAACGGATAGAATCGATTTTCATTGAAGTTCATAACACACAAATTGGCTACTTAAAACATATATCTAACAAATATTAAAGAGAGTTTTGGCATGCCTAGCTTACTTACCAACTTTGTGAAGGTGGATTTTGCTTGATAGAGATATATGTTTCTGTTAATGTGCTTGATTATTGACTCTTGAACTAAAAACCCAGTTATGCAAAAGCTTTGGTGTTGTTACAGTAGTATGGAGTTCATTCTAATTGCAAGCCACAATCAACAAATTGACTCTTTGTCTATGAGAGTTGTGAACAATAACCTCCAGTTTCAGTGTCTTTATTCTCAGCAGTAGATATCGACACATAGTTTAACTTCTTTGCAGCAAGAGTTTAATTTATATTCTAGACAGTGACAACTACTTGTGGATTCTTTCCTAACATTTTTGCAAACTACAAAGTCTCTAAAGAAATATCCCTTAAGTAAATACTGATAGCAACAGTCATACCATGCTCTAGATAATTGCATTAATCTACATAGTGCTTTTAGAAGCTAATCCACACATTATGCTATTCTTGAATCATCAAGATCCTTATATTGAGGTACATAAGTTTCTTCCTTAAGATCTTCAGTTATAAAAGCACTGTATGATTCAATTTGATAGATTTTGATACTAACATGAGCTGAGCAGACATAAAAAGATTTTGATTGTTTCTTTCTTTATTACCAGTAGGATTGTCACTGTCAATATTCACTTTTCGAATATAGTCTTCAGCTTTATTGAACTTATTTTTAAAATCATGTCATTTCCATCTACCTTGATTTTGAGGGCCCAATTGATTTCTTTGTTTGCACTATCTTTTGATCTAGGCACCAGCTCGTTGACTTTGTTGATTTCAAGTTGAGTTGACACTTGTTGATTAAATGCAAACCAAGTTAATTCCAGAAGAACTTATTTCACTTTCTTGGGTTCTTCCTTGAGTGGAGAGTTGTTGCGCAAGCATTCCAATGGTTCCTTCTTTGATAGATGTGCCTTCAAAATATGATTTTGGAATATGACTACTTGTCAATTTTACTTGATTGAGCAAGTTTAATGTTAATAATGAGACATTTATGAGATGCAGAGAGTGATAATTAAAATTTCTTGAAACTCCTTATGAGTAAAAGACTTCAGCTTATCAGCATTTGATATCACTCCAGTTTTTCTATCAACTGATAACTCATCAATGACTATCTCTTTTTGATCAATGGTTGTCTTACTGAATTGGTCAATGGCTATTCCATTTTGCTGCTCAAATGATATTTCCACATGTTTTGGATTAATAGTTGATATGATTAATTTATATGAAAACATTATAACCACCAACTTGCCAATCATTCTTATTATTATTTAATTTGAGACCATTTTCAACATTATGATCCTTCAATTCTTGAGTATTCTTCTCATCAGGTTCATCATGGGTTGACTTCATAACATTCCTTTTGACTTCCAGATTGTAGACCTTGTAATTTCTTCCTACTGAGCATGTAACTAGGATTCTTCTAACTGCTTTAGCTTCAAGTTTGACAATGATTTCCCTTTGATTTAGAATAAGGCATCTGTAGCCAAAGTCATGAAGAAATTTTCAGTTTGTTTTTTTTCAAATACTTGATTGATCAAAGAGATATTCAGAGTAGAGCCTTTGTTGTTGATGACTTCATTCCAGAGATATGCGGATATCTTTGATTCTCTAAGCATTGATCTTCATGCATCTCTGAGTAATCCCTTCTTTGCATAGAATTCCTTGATGTGACTGATGATCGTTTCACTAGCTTCAATTTCTGAAATCCAGAAGTATCTCCAAGTAAATTTTAAAATATCATTAGTGATCATAGGATAGAATATCTTCAGATGCAGAACATGATCTGATCCAGAATGATCCTCATGTAGAAAATGCAGGTGGTTGTTAAATAATAACTCTGTCTTCTTCTTGTAAATAATCCTTTTCTTCTTATTAGATTGATAAGTATCATAGGGAGCATAATTGGATACTTCCAATTATGATGATTCTCTTTTAGAATTTCTCTTGATTGAAAGATTCAAGTGAGACAGCTTCTTGTGTTCTAGCCATTCTTCATCCTTATTTGTCTTGTTGAGCAGACAAATCATTGATTCAACATCTGTTAAGGTAAAATCAACTACATACATATTTCCTTTTCTCTTTCCAGATAAAAAGACCTTGTTTTAATTTTTGTTAATGACAACACGGGCTTCTTTATCAAAAATGACTTTGGAGCCATTGTCACATAGTTGGCTGACACTCAGCAAGTTGTTCTTGAGTCCCTCCACTAGTGTTACATCATCTATGATGAAATTTCCAATTGAATCAAGCCATATCCCATAGTGTGATCTTTGATGTCATCTCTAAAGGTAATACTTGGGCCAGCTTTCTCTTCAAACTTAGTGAGCAGGGATGAATCTCCAGTCATGTGACATGAACAACTACTGTCTACATACCAAACATTTCTCCCTTTTCCCTGCACACACCAAAAACCATTTCAAACTGATTTAGGTACCCAGATCTTTTTGGTACTAATCATGTTGACTGCCTCTTTTCCTTGAAACCATCTACTGTCCAAGGACTAGTAGGGTTAAGATCCACTTTTACTCTAGGTGACGGTCTTTGAGCAAAAGTGTTGGTGCTAAAGTCAGATGAACAAGTTTGAAAGTACATCTTATTTAATGAAGATGCAAACATGCTATTCATATCTTGCATACTCTGTGAAGAGAAGTAAATATTATAATTGGTTGACATGTTACTATTGTTCTAACTAAACACTCTGGGCAAGTTTGGCATGGAATACATATGCATAGAGGGAATAGATATTAGATATATTTGAGATGTCATGTCTAATATGTATTGTGTTTACTTTTCAGAACTTAACAACATGACATATCAGGACTTACTAAAATCATGAATTACTGAGTCAGAGCTTAATATCAGAATTTAAGTCGTTTGAAGATACATATCAGTACTTAAGTGCGGGAAGACTTTCAGATAAGGAATGCGGCTGATTTACAAGAGAGAAGACCTGGATTAAAAAAATAGAAGATATGCATGGAAAGAGTTAGAGGACTAGAAGACTTGTAGAAGATATCTGATTGATATATTTTATGAGACATAATTATATTCCATATCAATTAGAATATATCTTGTAATTGTGTACTATATAAACACAGACTTAGGGTTTACACTATATGTGTTATCATTATCGAGAAGATTATTCTTTGTAACCCTAGCAGCTCTTAGTGATAATTATTCATCACTGAGAGAGAACAACATTCATATTATAACAGAGTTTATTGAATATAATTGATCTTTTTTACATACTTGTGTTCAAATCTATTTGATTGTATAAACACTGTATTAAACCCCCTTCTACAGTGTTGTGTAACCTAACAAGTGGTATCAGAGCTTTTCTGTTAACAAACATACAGTAAAGATCTAAACAATCATGTCTGAAGAAACACAAATCCTAACTAAGCCCACCAAAACTCAAGAAACTCAAAATACTCAAACCCACAGTCGATATGAGACTATTAGGGTTCCCATACTGAGACCTTCTGAGTATCGCATATGGAAAATGAAGATGGCTATGTTTCTGGAAGCTACAGATCCAGAATACCTTGATAGGATTAATGAAGGACCATATAAGCCTACCAAGCTCTCTGTTGCAGTTGCACATCAACCAGCAAAGTCCATACCAAAGTAAAAAGGTGATTACACAGCTGAAGACATCTCATCTATTGCCAAGGATGCAAGGGTAAGGTATTTGCTGCATAGTGCCATTGATAATGTCATGTCAAACAGGGTAATTCATTGCAAGACTGCAAAGGAGATATGGGATACTTAGGAGACAAGATGCCAGGGAACTGATGCAATCAAGAAGAACAGGAGGACTATACTCACTCAAGAGTATGAGCACTTTGACTCAAAAGTTGATGAGTCATTAACTGACTTATATGACAGGTTTGTCAAACTCTTGAATGATCTGTCACTGGTGGACAGGGAATATGATCTTGAAGATTCAAATCTAAAATTCCTTTTAGCTCTTCCTGAAAATTGGGATTTGAAGTCTACTACCATAAGAGACAACTATGACCTTACTGAAACTACTCTTGATGAAATTTATGGTATGCTCAAGACTTATGAACTTGAGATGGTTCAAAGGAGCAACAGGCATGGAAGAAAGTCAAGGACGGTTTCTCTTAAAGCTGAGGAGGAATCCCCCAAAGTGGTTGCCTCAAAGAGGGGCAAAGGAAAGACTCTCATCATAAAGTCTAATTCAGAGTCATCATATTCTGATGATGATGATTCAGAAACTAAAAGTTTACCTGAAATAGATGTTGATGCAGAGATGATGCAACTGTGTGCTCTTATGGTGAAGGGTATCACAAAGATAGCCTACAGGAAATTCAGAAAGGGCAAGAAGTTTTCCAGGAAAGGTGGAAGTTCTGATAAGAAAGGATTCAAAAAGTCTGAAGGCAAAGGAGGAAAGTCTGATAGAGGAGACAGCTCAAATGTTAAATGCTTCAATTGTGGTGAAAGAGGCCACATATCTCCTGACTACAAGAAATGAAAAAGTGACAAAGGAAAGGCACTTGTCACAAAGAAGAAAAGCTGGACAGACACTTCAGATTTTGAACATGAGGTGAATTATGCCTTGATGGCAAATGTTGATAGCAATACTGAAACTACTGAATTGAAGTTACCTCAAACAACTTATACTTTTCATATAGATGATATTACTGAGTTGAGATTATATCTTAAAACCATGTTCATTAGTTATAGAGATCAAACTTTAACATGTGAAAGATTAACATCTGAAAATCTTGCTTTTAAGAAAAGGAATGACTATTTAGAAAATGAGTTAGTTTTTCTTCATTAAATTAAGAAAGAAAGAGATGATGCTTTGTATGTTAGAGATGAAGTGTTAAAATTGAATGAATCTTTAATAACTGATTTAGAAAAGGGAAGAGAGATCATCAGGACTTGGACTAACTCTGGAAGAACAACTCAGAATATACTAAGTAGTGGAAACTGGAAAGAGGGCTTAGGTTATGGAGATGATAAAAGTGAGAAAGAAACTGTTCAAATTGAGCCAATTGTTGTTAAACAGACTGCTAAGCCAAAGGTAAATCCTGTTAAGTTTGTAGCAAAAACTGTAAAGTCTGATTCTGACAAGATGAAAAAGTCTAGAACAGAAGTCAAGGAAAAGTCAACTTCTGACAAATTAGAACAGGATAAACCATCTGAAGTAAACATAGGCTTAATGACTAAGAAGCAGCTTAAGCATAAGCTGAAAGAGATTAGATATATGAACAAGGTAAAGGAATCTAGGAAAAATAGGAATGGAAAGGAAGGTGTGAATAAAAGCAATAATTATATGCCTGTTCCTAATGCTCTTAGAAAGAAATGTTATAATTGTGGAAACTATAACCATCTTGCTTCTTTTTGCAGGAAAAATAAAGATATAAACTCTTTACCTTCTAGATCAGGAATTAAGAGTCAGTCTATTAGGTTTAAGCTATCAAAACCTTGTTTTCATTGTGGTAGTTTATGGCATTCCATTTATACTTGTAAGGAATATCATAGTTTGTACTATGTTTATTATCAAATAAAACCTCCTTTGAAGAAAGTTAGTTTAATTCCTTCTAGTGTAAAGTCTGATGCAAAGTTTGATATAAATTTTGATAAACAGAATGTTAGCATTAACTCTGAAATTAAATCCACTGCAAATGCTATCAAACTTAAAAAGGCCAAAGGATCCAAGCAAGTCTGGGTCCCTAAAACTAACCAATAGTGGTCTTTGTGATTGCAGGGCAACAGGAAAAACATTCTAGTTCTGGACAGTGGATGTTCAGGACATATGACTGGAAATAAATCATTGCTATCAGACTTTATGAAGAAAGCTGGCCCAAGAGTTTCTTATGGAGATGGCAACATGGGAAAAACCCTGGGATATGGAAATATCAATCTTGGGAATGTCATCATTGAATCCGTAGCTCTTGCCTCAGGACTTAAACACAATCTGCTAAGTATGAGTCAAATCTGTGACAGAGGTTATCATGTGGATTTCTTTGAAGAACACTGTGAAGTTGTAAGCAATTCTACAGGTAAAGTGGTTCAAAAAGGTTATAGGCATGGTAACATATACGAAGCCAGACTTTCAACAAGTTCTGATGGTTCTGCAATCTGTCTGTTGAGTAGAGCATCAATTGAAGAAAGCTGGAATTGGCACAAGAAACTCTCTCATTTAACTTTCAACAACATAAATGAGCTAGTAAAGAAAGATCTTGTGAGAGGACTGCCAAAATCAGTATTTTCTCCTAATGGCCTTTGTGATTCATGTCAAAAGGCAAAACAAAGAAAATCTTCATTCAAGAGCAAAACTTAATCTTCAATTCTTGAGCCTTATCACCTACTGCATGTTGATCTATTTTGTCCAGTTAATGTCATGTCAATTGCAAAGAAGAAATATGTTATGGTTATAGTGGATGAGTTCACAAGATACACTTGGGTGTATTTCTTGCACAAGAAGAATGAAACTGCATCTACTCTAACTGATCATGTCAGACAGCTGGATAAATTGGTCAAAGATTGGGTTAAAATTATAAGAAGTGATAATGACACTGAGTTCAAGAATTCAATCATGGAAGAGTTCTATAAAGAGCATGGAATAAAACAGGAATTTTCTGTACCTGCAACTCCACAGCAAAATGGAGTTGTAGAAAGAAAGAACAGGACTCTCATTGAAGCTGCATGAACTATGCTTGATAAAGCAAAGCTGCCAACCTACTTTTGGGCTGAAGCTGTGCAGACTGCTTGTTTTACACAGAATGCTACACTCATAAACAAGCATGGAAAAACACCATATGAGATGGTGAAGAAAAAGAAGCCAAATCTGAAACACTTTCATGTATTTGGATGTAAATGTTTTGTTCTTAAGACTCATCTTGAACAGTTGTCAAAATTTGATCTGAAAGCTGATGAAGGAATTTTTGTTGGATATCCACTTTCCACAAAACCCTTCAGAGTCTACAATTTAAGAACAAGGGTTGTCATGGAATCTATCAATGTATCTTTTGATGACAAGAAGATTACTGGACTTGAAGTTTTCAATGATCATGATCAGCTGATATTTGAAAATGAAGATTTAAATTATGATTCTGTAAATTCTGATGGCCTAAATCCTGATCCTGTAAGTTTTGATGGGTTAAATTCTGATGTCATTGAAACTGTGGTAACTACTCCAAGGGAAAATGCACCTGTTCAGGGGGAGCAAGCTGAAGATCCTACCACACCTCAAGACTCTCAAGAAGCATCATAACCTGTCACTGGCTCTTCAAGTTCTGATTTATCAAGTTTTGATGAGCCAAATTCTGATAATTCTGGAAACTCTGATTCTTCAAATCCTGAAGGATCCAACTCAAATTCTAAAGTCTCAGAAAGCATAACTACAGGGGGAACATTATAAAATGCTGATGGAGACAGCATGGATCATGAGGGAGGATCCAGTTCTAGAGAACAACTTCCATCTGCAAGGAAGTGGACTAAGGCACATACACCTGACTTAATAATTGGAGATCCTGAAGTAGGTGTCCGAACTAGAACTGCAACATCAAATGAATGTCTCTATCATTCCTTTCTATCTCAGACTGAACCAAAGAAAGTGGAAGAAGCTCTTCAAGATGTTGATTGGGTGCAAGCAATGCAGGAAGAGTTAAATGAATTTGAAAGAAATAAAGTCTAGACCCTAGTGCCAAGACCAAAGAACAGATCAATTGTTGGCACAAAATGGGTGTTCAGAAACAAAACTGACAGTGATGGCATAATTACAAGCAACAAGGCAAGGCTGGTTGCCAAAGGCTACTCTCAACAAGAGGTTATTGACTATGATGAAACTTTTGCACCCGTTGCTAGATTGGAAGCCATAAGAATCCTTTTGGCTTACGCTGCTCACAAAAAGTTTAAACTCTTTCAAATGGATGTGAAAAGTGTTTTTCCCAATGGAGAATTGGAAGAAGAGGTATATGTTGAACAACCTCCAGACTTTGTAGATTCAAAATTTCCAAATCATATCTACAGGCTTGAAAAGCACTTTATGGCCTTAAGCAAGCTCCAAGAGCATGGTATGAGACTTTAGCTCAATTCCTTCTGGAAACTGGATTTCACAGAGGTACAATTGATAAAACACCGTTCTACCTCAACCATGAAAAGGACTTACTTTTGGTACAGATATATGTTGATGATATCATATTTGGTTCTACAAATGCCAAACTCTGTGAAAGGTTTGCAAAGCTAATGCAGTCAAGATATCAAATGAGTATGATGGGAGAACTTAGCTATTTTCTGGGACTTCAAGTCAAGCAAAATGAAGAAGGTAATTTCATAAATCAATCAAAGTACACCATAAATTTACTGAAGAAATTTGGAATGCAAGATTGTTCAACTGTATCCACTCCCATGGCCACTGCAACCAAGTTAGATAAAGATACTAGTTCATCAGTATATATTACTAACTACAGAGGTATGATTGGCTCTTTACTCTATTTAATTGCAAGTACACCTGATATAATGTATGTTACCTGTCTTTGTGCAAGATTTCAGGCTGATCCAAGAGAACCTCATCTAATAGCTGTGAAAAGGATTTTCAAGTATCTCAAGGGTACAGCTGATCTAGGATTGTGGTATCCTAGAGAATCAGATTTTAACCTAATAGGTTACTCAGATGCAGATTTTGCAGGATGCAAAATAGACAAGAAAAGCACTAGTGGAAGCTGCCAATTTCCTGGAGGAAGATTGGTTTCTTGGTTTAGCAAGACACATAAATGAATTTCCACATCAACTGCAGAAGCAGAATATATTGCTACAGGAAGCTGTTGTGCACAAATTCTTTGGATGAAGAATCAGTTACTGGACTATGGGTTAGAATTTTCTAAAATACCTATTTATTGTGATAATCAAAGTGTTATTGCTATGACAGGTAATCCAGTTCAACACTCAATGACAAAGCACATCAGCATTAAGTACCATTTCATAAGGGAACATGTGATGGAAGGTACAGTGGAATTGCATTTTGTTCCAACAGATCAACAACTAGAAAATATCTTCATAAAACCACTATATGAAGCTACTTTTACAAGACTGGTAAATGAACTTGGAATGGTTTCAGGTTCTTTCTCAAAATCTGCTTAGTTTTTGTTCTCATGCATCAGAATTTATGATCAGTGTTTACATATTGTCTTATCTCCATGTAATCTGTGCTTAAATTGTAATACATTAAATACTGATTATTATCTTATGTGGATCTATATACTCTGATGAGCTTAGTCAAATTTACTTTGTGTATCTTATTACTAAGTCACAAACTAGATTCTTGCTTCTTATCTGTCAAATTCTGATATCAGTAAATCTTAAGGATGAACTACATTCTTGATAAGCCTCACTTATCTGAAGAAAAGAAAAGAAAATTGAAGTCAGGTACTCCTTTGAGATCTAGAGTAAATATGTGGAAGGGAAGACCCAAGTGCATTGCTGGTATTAAGTTATATGCATTAGAAAAGCAAATAAATTTTTCTTGGTGACTTTTCACATTCTCTCATTACTGGAGAAATACTCTGATAATAGCATAAATTCTGATAGCAGTTGTGACTCACTTACACTGAGAAGCCACTGTAAAAAAGGAATTTCAAAAGATGCATAAAATGAGCACAAACAGTTGAGGTGAACTCTTGCATAAATTTGTTCTGTAGTAGACTTCATAATTAATGACAGATTTTAAGAACTTTTCTTAGTTATGCCTTATTTCTAAGATGTACTGAAGTTTATCAGACTTTAATCTTTATCTGATATTTTGCTAATGCACACACTTTTACTCCATTTGAATGATGAAAATTACTATGGTGTTTAAGTTGTTTTTGACAAACAGTTAAGTGTCATTTGCATAAATTCTGAGGACAAGTTCTGATGGAAGTTCTGATGCTTAAACTCTGAAGAACAAGTCAGTATTTGTATGAAGAATCACAGAAACAGACATTCACATTTTGAGTACAGAAGCCATGAGGTCACCTAGTATTATCTTCACAACAGGGGAGGATGATCATGAGGTGACTTTGGCTACAGTTAGACAGGCTTTACATTTTCTAGAAAACTGTGTTTACATTTTAATAGTTGAGGAGCCTTTTCTTCAACAGATGATGACCAACCTGGGTTATGAGAAGTCTTTGGCAAAGCTGGGTCAATTAAACAGACCTCACATAAGGAGGGAATGGAGTTTCTTCTTTGACTGCATCACAAAGGCCTTTGCCAACAAGTACTCCAATTTTGATGTTATACCCATACTGAGTCAACAAATCGGGTATGCTCTCTTGACTCAAACATATTTTGATTATGCAAATGTTGTTTTAGGATTCATAGGTGATAGGATGACAAAAGATAGAAATACAGTCTATTTTGCTAGATTCTGTCAGCTTATTTACAGTTTTTGTTGCTCTGATGCACCCCAACTAGCAAGCGAGTTAATTGAACCATTTAAACTTGCTAAAAGAGCTTTTACTGACTTATTATCTACTGATAATAAGAAAATTGTTTTGAGACCCCTCTAAATTCCATAATCAGTCAAACAGTTTTTGGTAAACTCTGACCCAAACACCTATACCTCCATATATCCTGATGTCCAACCATCCCAACCTCCATCAGCACCTACACAACCAGCCACCACTCAACCTCAACCAACTCAACCTACCATCAGACCATACTTCCAACCAGCATAATCCTCACAACAACAACCATCAGCACCTACCATCAGACCTTCATCCTCTGGGCCTAAGAGGGCAAAGTCTGTTCCTCAACCTCCACCAAAGAGAAGGAAGATGATTCTAAGGGATGAGTCAGATGATGAAGAAGCACAGGTTCATGCATCAGAACTTGTGACTAAAGAAGCTGAAGGGTCAACCCATCAGAATTTAGATGAAGTTGTAGGTTCAGGTAATTTGAAGAGGAAAATTGTAAGTTTTGATGCAGATCAAGCAACTCATTCACTATCAAGGAGATTAAAGAAAATGAGGGAAGGAAGGCACATGGCTAAGCCTCCATCTGAGGATACTACTGAAGCTGATGAAGGGGATCAGGAATCTCTTATCTCAAAGCCAATTGTGATTGAATCTTTGCCACCTCCTACTCATGCTAAAGACATTGTTCAGGATACAGTGATCACACCTCATGTCTCTCCAATTCATGAAAATGTAACAGTTGAAGATTCAGGATTAAGTCCTGAAATTGACATCCACAAGCTGATCATTCCAACTGTGCTCTATCTTGAAGCTCCTACAGCAGCTCTGCCATCTATAGTCAATTCTCCTATTCTACAGACTGAGATACCAACAACTCCTATTCTGGAGATAAATTCTGATGATCAGAATTTAGATGAAATTATTCCAAAATCTCCAATAGCCTCACACACTCTTGTGTTGTCAGAAGATAATGAGTCTTCTTCAAGTTCTGAAGAAAGTGTTTCTGTTGATACTCCAGCTCCCATTTTAGGAAAGGAGGCATTTATTGAGAAATTTGTTGAGCAAGCTGCTCGTATTCCTTGGGAAGATACTCACAGAGGTGTGGAGTGGACCAAGAAGTGGAATGAAACTGATTTCATTCCTAGCTCCAAAGTACTGACAAGCCATATTGGAAAAGCTGATGAGTTGCTCACAAATTCTGATTTCAAGACACAACTCAAAGTCACAGCTCTATCTACTAAAAATCTTCAAGGTCTACACTCTCAAACTCTTGCCAAGGTTGATAAACTTCTTGAGTCAACTGAAAAGCTAGATATGACTCTCAAGTTAGACAAGTCAAGACTTATCATACCTATACATGAGATGGTTGAAGCTATTGAGAAGGTACAAGAGAAGCAACAGGCCCAAATTACTGAGGTCCTGCAGAATCAAGCCTCTCAACAAGCTCAACTTAATGAAATCCAATCTTCAGTTGAACTTCTTCTCTCTCTCCTACTACCTAATGATGCCAAAAAGGGGGAGAAGATATTTAAGTCCAAATGCTCTAATACTCAAATACTGAAGAAAAGGGATAATAATGAAGATGACCAGGGAAACCCTAGCAAGGGTCTAGGACAAGGGAAAAGAAGCAAGGTTTCTTCTAGGAAACTAATTACTGATGCAAGCAAATCTTCTATTCAAAAAAAGACAAGTTCTGAAGCTGCTCAAACTCAAAATCTGATAGCAAGTGCTGATAATCAAAATCTGATCAAGTTCTGATAAGCAAAGTCTGATGACAAAGCCTGATGTTCTGATTCAAGGTGGAAGTCAAGACTCTCGGAAGTTTCTGCAAACTCTGAAGCTCAAGGGAAAGTACACTACTATCTACTACAAGGATCCCAAGATTCAGACACTTGATGAAGAGATTGCTAGAAGATTATTTCTGAAACATAATCCTGGAATGGATTTAGAAAATCTCAAGGAGGAAAAAGCTAGATTTAAAGCTGAAAAGACAAATCTAAAGCCAAAAGCTTCTGTTGCAAAGAAACCTCCAAAGCCTAAGGAAAAAGGCATTGTGATCAAGGAGAAATCAAATATTGAGGCATCTAAGCCCAAGACTAGATCACAAACTGAGATTGATCCCAAAGATAAAGGGAAAGGAAAAGTTGATGAACCAATAAAGCCACAGGAGATGAAAATTCCTCAAATCCTGATGAAACCTGTGTGCAAAATGGTTCAAGTTCATGATGATACTCTTGTTGAAGATGAAGATGTTCAAACTCTGAAAAGAAGGAAGATTACTGAAGAATACAAGACAACCTCTGACAGAGCTCAAGTTGTTCAGAGTGAAGAACATCAACCTACAGAAGAAACAACAAGTTCTGATAAAGTCATCAAGACATCAACCTCTGACATAGCTCAAGTTGATTTAGACAAGATGAAAGTAGCTGATAAAAAGAAACTTCTATAGAAGAATGTCAAACCATCAGATCCAAAGAAAAGCCAATTGTTATCTGATTTCATGACTGTTGGATTGAAAGCCAGACAAAGAAGAGACAGAGCTGGACTAGGTTCTGATGAAGCTAAGATCAAGACAGGAGTTGAAGTGCTTACAAGAGATCCATTTTTATTGACTGGCAGACTTCTTGAAGATGTTACACAGAAACACCTTGATAAGGTTATCTCTGTTCAAGTGGTATTGGATGCTCATGACAAGCATAATGTCAAAGAAAATCTGATTCTATTTCTTGAAGATGGAAGGACATATCAAATGTCAGAATTAGATGTGCTGAACAAATCCCTGAAAGAACTTCAATTCTTTCATTATCATTTAGAAATAAAGTCTGATATTACCAGGAGATGGTCAAATTTCATAATGAAGACCATAAGAGATAAAGCAAGAATTTATGGTTCAAGGGTTACAGAATTCATTCCTAACACAGTTGAAGATGATGGAAGTGAAATTCCAATGAAGAAGGATTCTGCTAAGTTTAAAGTGATACTGAATGAGAAATGTCTGTGCTACAATGAAGATTCTTCTCATCCACGGGTAATAAGACTGGGTGATGGTTTAGAAAGAAACTATATCTCTGCTTTAAGGACTGCAATCTACCAGATTGGAAGTCAGAATGAAGAGATGAACCAAGTCAAAGCTACACTATCTCAAGTCCTGAGGAATAAAGAAGAAAAGCTGATATCAAACTTTGTCAAGAATCATTTTGGATTCAGATTGACTCAATGAGATTGATAAAAGCTACAAGGACTGTAAGTTGTAGTTAGTTATCTAGTTAAACTCTTATTGTATTTGAACTTAAATGTTTTTGACATCGTTAAATCTATTAACTTGTATATTTTGCATAATTTACAAGTTAGGGGAGATTTATAGATATATTTGAGATGTCATGTCTAATATGATTTGTGTTTAGTTTTCAGAACTTAACAACAGGACATATCAGGACTTACTGAAATCAGGACTTACTAAAGTCAGAGCTTAATATCAGAACTTAAGTCGTCAGAAGATACATATCAGTACTTAAATGCGGGAAGACTTTCAGACTAGGAATGCGGTTGATTTACAGGAGAGAAGACCTGGACTAAAACAATAGAAGATATGCATGGAAAGAGTTAGAGGACTAGAAGACTTGTAGAAGATATATGATTGATATATTTTAGGAGATATAATTATATTCCATATTAATTAGAATATATCTTGCAACTGTGTACTATATAAACACAGACTTAGGGTTTACACTATATGTGTTGTCATTATCGAGAAGATTATTCTTTGTAACCCTAGCAGCTCTTAGTGATATTTGTTCATCACTGAGAGAGAACAACAGTTCATATTGTAACAGAGTTTATTGAATATAATTGATCTTTGTTACATACTTGTGTTCAAATCGATTTGATTGTATAAATATTGTATTTAACCCCCTTCTACAGTGTTGTGTGACCTAACAATAGACATGATAGGTATGGAAGAAATATTACACTTAGTATAAGATGATTAACACTACCACACTTGACACAAGTTTTTCTTTGTGCAAAACTGTCAAGAGTATAGTTGTTGTGCTTGTTAATCCCTAATTTTCCATTCCTGTTGTTCTTTTTTCTAAATCTCATTCTAGATTCAAGCTCAACCTTCAATTTCTTGTTGGATAAGCAGCCTATGTTTCTTTTTTCAAATCTTTTGGTTTTGGTGCCTTATGTTCTTAAAGAGATCTTTCTCACTGGTTTATCATCTTTAATTAACATGTCCAGCATGCAAGTAGTGATACTTTCTTTCGACAAATAATTTTTACCCCTTAATTTCTCTTCCTTCAATGGATAACTATCAGTTGCTGATGAATAGGTATCAGCAGAACCATCTTGTTCGAATTTCTTCTTTTCTCTTTTCCAAGCATCTTCACAGAAAGACTCAACACGTACAAGATCTGTGAATTTGCTTGCTATATTCCTAGATTCCTTCGATTTAGTAATTACCTCTTTTTCAAGATTTAATTGCCTTTTTATAATTTATTCTCCCTTTAATATCCCCGGCAATTCATCTTTAGCAGCTAGACAATTTTTCTTAGCGTCCTCATATTCAAGGAACTGCATCTCTAATAAGTTGTTTATCTTGAATAACGAGAAATTAGCATATTTAATCCTAGTATTTTCCTTTTTAAGAGACTTCGGAGTGACATTTAAGTTTTACAATTCAGAAGACGTATCATTCTCTCCTTATTGACATTCACCCTTACTTAACCTAGAGAGATCAGTTGTAATAACATGGCTGCTGCTTGAGGGTACTTCTGAATCATTATCTTTTTCCATGAGAGATGGATCTAGAAAATCTTTGTTTAAATCTGGAATCTGGGATATCACCTCCTTCTTCACCATGGTTAATTGAATCGGCTTCAAGATCTTTAAACCTTTTGTTTGTTGAGGGCTTACTCTGATACCAATTGTTATTCACAATAATCAACTTAGGTTAATTTTTAGAATGGGGATCAAATACAAATTAAATTTTTTAAGTTAATCCGTATTTGGGAGATGAAACATGAACACATGTGTTTTAAATTTTCAGGTGGTTTGTTTTTTGACTTGCCACCTGAGGTTTATTTGAAGAAATAATCTGTTACAATTATAAAATATAATCTCACAGCTGCGGTTCACAGTGTTTCACTCAGAGAAAAATATATCTCTCTCAAGCTCTCTAATAATGTAAAACCTATTTCTTGAATGAAACATCTGATACTACTTGGTTTATATATCACCAAGTTACAATGCTTGCTAGACAATACATAACGCATAGGTCCATCAAGGTTGCTTCTTCTTTCTCGTGACGCTTGACAAATGAGGCTGGATTGAATCCTGATATATTGCTTTGAATATCCCTCCAATCTGTCTTGCATGAATATGGAATGTTTCTTCTTTTCCAGCATCCAAGATCTCATGCAAATTTTATCTTGGCTTCTCATTTTCTTTCCTGAGTTTCTCATCAGCCCATGTACTGTGACACTCCTATGTTTTGACCACTGTCACATCACTATTAGTAGCTATGTATCTTCTTAGCCATTGATAGCCACTAGCCATAGAATTCTTTTTCCATTGGAAGTCTTTTTGCTACGAATTTCCATAGCCATTGATAGTCACATGTTTAGTAGTTGATGGGTCGATATATAAAGCAGTTGATACTTTCCCTTCATTTAGCAGTTGATGGCTCACTTCACTTAATTTGAATTACATGACATAAAATATTTACACCTAACCACCCTATTCTAGATTATCCATTGAGTCAACATGACTTCTAAATGAATAATTGCATTGCTATCTGTTTACAGGATTCTCATAAAAAATGTTACAACAACCCTGTTAATTGATGGGCTACTCCTTTAATGACTATCCCGTAGGATGGTTAACCATAAAAGGTTACAAAATGCCTTAACATAATTATGCAATATGATTTGTTTATCATCAGGATTCATGCTTAATTTCTAACATACATATAATCTATCATGCTTAATTAGATTATATATTGGTGAAAATGAGAACGTCTATTATGCTTAATTAGATTATGTATTGGTGAAAATGAGAACTTCTTTTATGCTTAATTAGATTATGTGTTGGTGAAAATGTGAAGGTATGCGAGTGCGCACTGTACGTATTTTTAATGACAGAGTTCTAATTTTTAATCAAATTCTATAATTACAAAAATACTCTTATGCGCCGTCATTAAAAATTCATTAGTACAGTACCATTAGGCCTAACAATAATATCCTCAAAAACCTTCTGAACTTAATAGGTTCAGATGACTTGACAACGCCCAAAAATCTCACTTCATTAATCTATTCCTTTTCAATTTAAACATGACCCTGATTATTTTTATTTGGGCAATTTTACCTAATTGCTTTCAAATATAAATTCTTGAGCAACGCTTCGTACCCTAAAATATATTTTAATTTTTTTTTCAAATGACTTTAACTATTTCCTCTCAACCGGTTGAGTTGAGAATTTAGAGGGTCATCATAATCGGAAGGCTCTTCGTATCATGAACTTGTCCAGCCAAATTATCCTTCATCATATTAACAAAAAGAAAAAGATATTGAATATTCCGTTGTATCATATACTCATGAAATTAATAATTAATGTAATAACCCCAATTTTTGGAGATTTTGAAACCCTTATGAATAGTGTTTTTGCTGAATGAGAAAACTTTTCATGCCACGCTATGTAGGGGTTCTGTTATTGATCTTATGGGATATTATTAGTACTCTATGTGGTATATAAGTGTATGTAAAGATCGTCAGAATCCAATTCCGAACACTTTGATTTTTCCCGGAAATCCACAAGATACGGAGAGAATTGAGTATAAGGTAACAGGATAAAAAGGATTTAAATTAAAGGATTATAAGAGAGGATCATAGAAGGAATATAATGTATTGAGAAAGGATAAGGGAACCTAAGTAATAAGATCCCGGGTATGATCCCTCAAACGATAAACAAAAACGAAAGTTAAGCGAACCGTATAACAGATCAGCGGTCATTAGGCAAACAATTAGGAAGTTAATCAAAGGGATTAGAGAGGATGATGTCACCCAACCAATGAGAAGAGGACAAGGAGGGGAGGATGACATCATGAGGATGACATAAGCATGACATGGGAAGGAAGGGGATGTGGTGACTTTTTAACCACACAAAACCAAGGGCAACTAGGTAATTCACTAAAGCAAACAACGAAAATCAACCAACCAAAAGCAAATCAAGCCAAAACACAAAAATCTCTCTTCTTCTTCTTCATGCTCTCGGGTGCATTTCTTAAAAAATGAAAGTCCAAGCTCCTCCACTTACTATTTAGCAAGGTAATTATCTAAGCTTCCCCATGGATAGTTACATACTTCCTATAAGTTTAAGCTTCTAATTCCAAGCCAATCTTTTTCTATAAATCATGAAAGAAGATGGTGAATAGTGTTTTCAAGAACTAAAATTTGTGTTCTTGAAGTTTTGTTTAGATTAAGCTTGGATAAGGACTTTAAAGGTGATTTCAAGCCATTCTCTTGATTATCCACTCTCCAAGGAAGGTATAACTTCTCAAACCCTTAGTATTAAGTTTTGTTGGTTTGGATTTTATAATGTTAGATGATGGGTTAGTGTAATGAGTGTGTACTCATGATAGAGCTTTGTTTAGTAAGTGGTTTTGTTGATTTTGGAGTTAGGAGTGATGCTTGTTAGATTTGAAGTTCTTGGTCACTTTTTTTTGACTTGGTTTAGATGAATAAATTGGTAATATTGAGTTGATTGGGGGCTGTTGTAATGTAGTTTAGATGGAGGTTTGATTGGAGTTAAAATTGTGGTTGTTTGATTTGGTTTAAATTTGGGAAATCGCGTAAACATAGCCGTCGTAACGTCCGATTTTCTGTAGACTGTTTTTGTGCATAACATTAGGACCCTAGAACCCCCTGCTAGATTATGGTCACTGCCATGTTTAGATAGCTCATGTTACGAGCTTCGTTTTGATATGTAGTTCGTTCGATTCCGATGCACGGTTTAGGAGAAACGACCGTTTCAAGTAACGGCGTTTCGCGAACGAAACTTTTCCCCTCGCCTTACTTTGAAACATAGGTTAAAGACCAAAAAAGGGTTAATTAATGTATGAAACATTTATGGTAAGTGTGTTAGGCAGTTGGTAAGACACTCGCGAAGGAATCGCTTTAAAACTCGTAAAGGTTAAATTATTAAAAATGGTGGAGCCGAGGGTACCCGAGTGACTTAAGCGAATCAGTGAGCGCAAAACAAGCGTTAGAGTCTAAGTTAGTTAAAGTATAGATTTACAAGTGACTTTGGTTTAATTCCAACTTACTTGTTGTTTATAGGTTACCAGACTCGTCCCGAGCCATTCGTAACCCCAGTCGCTCAGGCAAGTATTCTATCCGTTATACTGTTGTTGTGATGTATACATTTGTATATGCATGATCTTGCGATAAATGCATATTGGTTATTTAGCAAATTCTTGCGATATATTGTAGCATGTGATATGGTATATATGCATGCCTGTTTCATATTCTGGAAATATATATCTGTTGGTTCAGTTGATAATACCTATGCTAGAGAATAGCGGTAACTTGCATATACCCTTAGTATAGGGACCCAAAGGTGAAAATATTTTCTAAAACCGGGAGTCGAGGATCCCGAGTAGATTTTGTATATATGGATATGGATATATATATATATATATATTTATATATATATATGGTTATAGTTTTCCAAACTATTAATCGAATAAGGTTTATTCGATAACTTTAACCTTATTTTATTATTGAATATTATTTCAAATATTATTCGAAGGCGTATGACTCCTTTTATTTATTTATTTGAATATTATTTGAATATTCATTCGAAGGCTTATGACTCAGTTTATATTATTTATTGAATATTATTTGAATATTCATTTGAGGATCTATGACTCCGATTATTTGCTGAGGTATATTCTTTATTTTATTAAAGAATAAGATGTCAATAATCAAACTTATTTTCGATTATTCAAATAAAGATAATACTTTCATATAAGTATATCTTTGGTTATTTAATACTCGTTTCAAGTATAAGTTTTAATACTTCTACTTCAATTATTTTTATAAAGATTATTCTTTATGGGAATATTATTTAAATAATAATATTCAGTCATTTTCTAAATATTCTGGGGACTGATTTACTTCATTAAATCAGCTTTACTCCAAACACTCTATAAAGTGTTTTCGAGTCTTCAAAATGATTTTTAAAGTTAGAGCGGATCCCAAAACTCATTTTTATATTTAAGATCTTCCTTTTTTTAAGGGGATTTAAATACTCGCTCAAAACCTGGGGAATCCGGCTCTGTGGTGTATTTTATATTCGCAACGAGGTTGCAGTTTTGGTAAATGAATTGATTACTTGCCCAATGTTCGGGAACTAAGCCCATCTAATTGAGTCAGCATAAGCGACAGGCCGGGGTACGGTCTATTATTGTGTAAGTGGCTGGGTGGCAGTCCATCAACGCGTAAGAGGCCGGGTGGCGGTCCAGCACAAGGTCCTTATGAGGCCAGGGTGATGACCGGTGGGGGATTCATCCATCTACTAGTAGAAAAGGTTACTTATTGGTATCTTTGCCTGATCAGCAAGATATCTGGTTTATGCCAAAATTCTTTTCCTTTCCAAATTTATTGGATATTGCAATTCTGTTCATACTTTTTATGACAGAGGTTTTCAGGAAATGTATAAAGAAGGTGTATATGTGGATATATATATATATATATCAGAACTAAATGAAGTATATCATAACTTCATTTCCTTTAATAATATTTCAAAGCTTGAATCTATTCAAATCTTGTCTTGTAGTCTCATCTATGTGATGAACTTTTGAAATTGATTATAACTTGAACGGTGGTAGTTCAAGTAGTATTTGGGAATGATATAAGTGTAGTGAAGTATTTGGTAACTTCATCTTTTAAACTTATATCTAATTAATAATTGTCTTATGTATGACAAAGATTTTCAGAAAAACGTTGAGACAAGGTTAGATGTATGAGATCACCTTGCAACGATATTTTTTTATACAGTTATACACTGGGACTTTGTGTATATTATGCATGGAAGAGGACTTCCAATATTTTGAAAAGTATATATGTATATATACTGAATATTTTGTGACTTCATCGCATTAAGATATCAAACTTGGTTCATTTCTTTTGACCAAGACTTTCATGAGTATTATGAGTAGGCTCATATATTGTAAATCATTATACATATTATTTTGGTGCGCTTGCTGCTCACCCTTGCTTTATTTCTTCATCACACAACAACAGTTAGGAAAGATGGCCAGACTCCAGCAGACCCAGCGCAAGCGCGTGGGAAGCGTCCCGCGTCTTCCCGTTGATGTTGTAGCTGCTATAGCTGCAGAGGTAGATCTATTGTAGATCAGACCATCTACTTTTGAGAATCAATTATGTATAATTATAACTTGTGGCAGATAATGGCAATTAACTGTAAATTTATCAAGTAATCATTTTGGGTTGTAATAACTTTTAAATTGTGGATTCAAAGACTTGTACTTATTTAAATTTCATCTCTGAGACTATAACGGGTTGTGGTGTGTGTTAGTGTGGGGTCACAGCATAAGGTTAGTTGTTATTAATTAAGTGAAGTGATATTGTGGAAAGAAAGACCGTGACGACCCGGATCCCCGACCCCGGATCTGGGGGTGTTACAGAAATGGTATCAGAGCGAAGCGTTATAAACCTCAGAGATGATGGGACGTTAAGATAATAAGTTAACTAAGATAATAAGAACTCTTGCCAAGTTCATAGTCGGGCTACCTAACGTAGCACTGACAGTTAAAACCCTTATGGGAACCCTTATAAATATCGTGATAGAAGCATAGTTCATTATCGTAGATGGTAGCGGGACTCCGAACCCTGAGGTTGAGGAGCAACAGCGCGATGATGTTTATTACTAATTGGAGATCGGATTGTGGATCCGATAGAGTGTCCTAATGCAGGACCGGATGATGTTGATATTGAGGATTTAGCGGTTGAGGATGTTGTCCTAGAAGGGATAGTTGTTGAGGAGGATCCCATGGAGGATCCTGACAGGATTGGATAAAGGACCACTGATGAATTGATGACCATGGTTTGGTCGACTACTAGAGGTAGGATTGGCCGGTCACTACCGGAGGTTCGTTCAAGTTGTAAAGATAGTAGCCCCTTTAACGCGGCTTACTCGTAAGACTGAGAAGTTCGAATGGACAGAGAAATGCGAGAACAGCTTTCAAGAACTGAAGCAGAGGTTGGTGATGGCCCTTATGCTGGCGTTGCCGGATGGAAAAAGAGATTTTGTGAAGTATAGTGACGCTTCGCACAAGGGCTTAGGGTGCGTGCTTATGCAGCACGGTAAGGTAATCGCGTACATGTCAAGACAATTAAGGTAATATGAAATTCGATATCCCCGCTCATGAGCTTAGGCTCGTGGCAATAGTTTTACCCTAAGGATTGGAGGCACTACTTGTATGGAGAGAAGTGCGAGAATTACCTAAGCCATAAGTGCTCTAGTACATTTTCACGTAGAAAGAGCTCAACGTATGCCAGAGGAGGCAGTTAGAGCTAATCAAGAATAATGATTGGGAGATTCTTTATCATTCGGGGAAAGCCAATATGGTGGCTGATGCCCTTAGTAAAAAGGAGAGACTCAAGATGATAATGTCTTTTGGAGAGTTTATAAGAGATTTTGAGAAAATGGAAATAGAAGTGAAGGTAACCGGAGCCGGTACCGAAAAGCTGTTTGAGATTGCAATACAGCCCGAATTATTGGAAAAGATCATATTGTGCCAGAAAAAGTTATGAATGAAGGCAGAGAGCCAACAATTAGATAAAAGATTAATATCGAGAAAGATGATAAGGGAATAATGAGGTATTCCTATAGAATTTGGGTTCCGAAAGTTCAAGAGCGTAAGGATGAGAACTTAGATGAGAGCCATAGTTTGAGGAATAAGATTTAGAGCAAACCCTGAACGTGATAGTCAGGGAGGTCGCCATCAAGATAGAAGGAACCCATGACATAATGGAGTGGAAAATGAGGATTTTAAATTAAAAGATGACCCCAATTATGGGGAGTAGGATGAAACATTTCATACTAAGGAAACAGAAAGTCGAGTAAGGAAAGGAGACCCGAGATGGTACTCCTATACGGCAATTCATGGACCTGTCTAAAAAGAACTTAGACTATTATCCCCAACCACCACCCTGAGGAGACAGTGCGGTGAGAAATTCTTTCAGGACCTTTAAGTCGCTAAGCTCTCAGAGTTCCATGGAACAAGCTGACCCAGCAGAGGCAAGAGCCTGGCTAAAGGAAATATAGGAATCATTTGAGATTCTAAATGATTGACGAATCTCAAAAGGACTGTTTTTGTCACTTACCCTCCCAAGAGAGAGACCACCCGCCGGTGAAAGGCCAAGGAAGGCACGGAGCAAGAGATTATAATAAACTGATTAAAGTTCAGTCAATTGTTTTCTGGAAAGTACTTCCCAAAGTTATGAAGATAGTGTAAAAAGCTTTAGAGCCAGAACAAAGGCAGACGAGTATGATGAATTGTGAATCTAAGTTGTAAAAGTTATCAAGATTCATTCTGAGGACACGAATCCAGAATGACGGGATGTTTGAAATCAATGCTTAAGTTGTGTTGGTTCATGAAATAATGATAAGAGAAAGGAAAATAAAAAGAAACTGAAGTGGAAAGGAATATAAAGGCAATAGAGTTTGAGGAATGATAAGGGAGTTGGGTATGAGGAAACCCTAAAGACTCATAGCAATAGAAATAGAAAAGTATGTAATCGTCAGGATGATGATGATCCACCATGAGTTAAAATTGATGGTTGAAGGCATAAGAGATACATATAGTTATCCCCTGTAAGTTGGGAGGATTCGAGGAAACCTTGAGATAATTCGAAGGATAAATAATGAGACGCGGATAGACTAAGGGGATAAGGAAGTAAGAAATTAGGAAAAATTGGATGAAGGAAGTGACCTTCAAGAAGGTGAAATGTAAGACCGGTGGCTTGATACCCAGAAAGGGAGACGCCAGGTATGAGAGATATCCCAACGTTGAGATGACTGTTGAGATAAACAACAAAAGTAAATAAGGAATTATTAAGAAGAGGGTTCACGTTGAACATGACCAATATCTTCCAGAACATCCATGTTATCATTACCAAATCAGGAAAGAAAAGCGGATGACCATTGTTATCTTTTGGAGGCCATATGGATTGACCTCAATTTGAATAAGGATGCTATTATGAAGTTAGGTATAGACTATCGAGGTGGGAATGATGAATAAGATAATCTATCAAGGATATATGACTTGATTTATCCATGGAAGGATGCAGGTACCTTTTAAAGGTGGAATTAAGGATAGAACATTGGTAACTTAAAATGAATCCTAGGGGAATGCATACAGGTTGGCATTTCACCCTTAATAGGGATAGTATGAGTTTTGACAGTATGAATTGGAAAGGATTAAGGTAATAACAACCTTTAAGAATCAGTGGAGAAATTTTTCAGAGGTAAATAGACAATGGTTCTAGTAATAGTAAATGGTATTTTGATATGCCCTGTATCTAGGGAATACAGGAGGAACGATTGAAGGATAACCTTAGAGGTTTTACAAGGAGAAAGGTAATATTCAAAAATTCTCAAGAATAGAAATGTTGATAAAGGAAATATGACGTAATTATAATAATGCCAAGTGGGGCACGTGTTGAACCACGAGAAAGTATGAATCGAACCAGTAAAGGTCGAAATTGTTCAGGACAATTAGGGCCCAGGATAAAAGATGTTCTAAGTATGATTGAGAATCAGTCTTGACAGTGATTAGCCTCTAAAGATTGAGGCAATAACTTATGGAAAACATCTTCACTCAAGCAGTGATCGGAAATAGGGTAGAAAATTTGTGAAAGTGGTTAAAATGAAATTGACTATAAGGAAATTTTACTATCAGGAAAGGCCAAAGAGGTGGCCGACGCTTTAAATGTAAGAGAATAATTATAGGCGCTCGTGCGAGAGGAATACAGTGATGATGGTTAAAGCTGTGAAGGTTGTATTATGGTTTGGAAGATTAACATTCCTTCTGATGACTGTGCAATACCCAACCCTAATAGTAGTTGGTAAAGGTTTAATTCGTGTAATCGCCATGAGCAGGCTATCTATCTCAGAAGATACTATCTTGAGATAAGCCAGGACCATGTTTCAAAAAGGACTAGATGAACCCTTGAGTTAATTCTTCTATTTAGGGCGTATGATTAAGAATGGTATTAACCTGCTATCGTTGCTTTGATTGAAACTCTTCTGCACTTTTATCTGCTTCATGTCATGTATGTATGTCAGGATCAGGAGTGTTCTTCATGAATCAGGAATGGTGATTATGTTACCTCCTTAGAATGATTTGATACGACATGGATAGACTCCGTATGGTTAGTTATTAAGACTTCATGGAAAATGAATGACTACAGTAGGTCAGTGGTGGACCATAGTAAGGCAGCAATGATTCTGCGAGTAATGAGCTGATTACAACCGTGAGAGTTGTATTGGAATGGGTGTTGAGATTGAGTACCACTAATCGGGTCGTGGTAGTGTATAAGTTATCATTGATAGACTAATTAAGTAGAGTATCTACCTAGTGAATAATTATTCTTTCTTATCAATAGAGAGTCGTATTACTATACGAGGAAGGTTGCAGTGCAGGCATAGAATTTTAGTAACGGTGATGTCTGGAATGAAAACCCAGATTCGATTTTCGATGTCGAGGGAGTTTCAAAGGTGATTGTGAATAAGCTCGAGGAAGAGTGTGGGTCCATAGAATGATGGACGGGATAGCGAAAATATTTAGGCACGTGAAATGCGATGCTATAATACTTGATGTTGATATAAATACATATGTTTTATTCTCCTATGACAAACCTCTATAGTTCAGAGGTAGGTTCCAAGCCAGATATTTTGTGGCAGTATATTTTTTTCATATATACAATTCTCTCCAGTTCGTTCTTTTCTCTTCTTTTCATTTCATGTAAGCTGAGAAGAACAACCCTTCCAAAAGGGGAGGTATTGCCGAATGACTATATATCTGTGTGATAGAAGCCGAGTAGGATACCAGCTATTGTTTAATTGCTTGTCAAGTACTAAAGGCTGGCCACCTTCTGTACTAACTATGCGATATAACAAGTGTTCATGATCATAGTGATCTCTCAACAAATTCCTTTACTTCTATTTGATTGATCAAATTTTGGAAAATAGAAACAACTGAAAAAGGAGTAATAAAGTGGTGGTAGTATGCGGAATGGGAACACATTCGTGATACTAAGGTTGATGTGGTTATTAAAAGGTTATAGAACGCTAACGAGCAAAAGTATAACCAGTATAATATTAGGAACGGAAGGTAGTAGCGATTACGAACTGGAAAAGAATGGGTATTGAGAAGCAGAAGCTCTAATGCTAAAAGCAATAATGAGAGTCTGTGCAATAGACTTGAAAGAATTTGGAATGATCACTTAATTCGGATTGAGTTATCTTACGACAATAGATCATATGTCATTATCGAGATGTCGCCTTATGAGATCCTTGAGGGAAGACAATATCGATCTCCCTTATGTTAGGATGAAGTTGTAGAGCGCAAGATGCTCGGACCCGCAGTAGTCCAAAGGACCAAGGATATGATAGATCTAATCAGAGGACGGCTGGTAGTAGCCCAAGATGGACATGATAAGTATGTTGATTTGACACGAAAGGATAAAGAGTATGAAATAGGGGACCTAGTAATGTTATAGGTATCCCTTGGAAAGGATTGATGAGGTTCGGAAAGAAAGGGAAGCTAAGTCTACAATTTGTTGGACCCTTGGATATATTAAGATGTTTGGAAAGTTAGCATATGAGCTAGCCCTAACCCCGAACATGTAGCAGGTCGTAACGGTTTTCACGTATCAATGTTAAGGAAGTGTAATTCAGATGCCAGATAAATAGAGGCATATGAGCGCATAGATATGCGACCCGACGTAACCTATAAGGAGCAACCAGGAAGGGTTATAGAGTGAAAAGGAACAAGTGCTTAGGAGAAGGATTATAAAACTAGGCAGAGTTTGGTGGTAGAACCACAATGTGGGAAAATTGACTCGAGAGTTAGAAAGTGTAATGCTAAGCAAGTATCCCCATTTGTTTTCTATCTGATTCCGGGACGGAATCCTTTTAAGGAGGGGAGACTGTAATAACCCCAATTTTTGGAGATTTTGAAACCCTTATGAATAGTGTTTTTGCTGAATGAGAAAACTTTTCATGCCACGCTATGTAGGGGTTCTGTTATTGATCTTATGGGATATTATTAGTACTCTATGTGGTATATAAGTGTATGTAAAGATCGTCAGAATCCAATTCCGAACACTTTGATTTTTCCCGGAAATCCACAAGATACGGAGAGAATTGAGTATAAGGTAACAGGATAAAAAGGATTTAAATTAAAGGATTATAAGAGAGGATCATAGAAGGAATATAATGTATTGAGAAAGGATAAGGGAACCTAAGTAATAAGATCCCGGGTATGATCCCTCAAACGATAAACAAAAACGAAAGTTAAGCGAACCGTATAACAGATCAGCGGTCATTAGGCAAACAATTAGGAAGTTAATCAAAGGGATTAGAGAGGATGATGTCACCCAACCAATGAGAAGAGGACAAGGAGGGGAGGATGACATCATGAGGATGACACAAGCATGACATGGGAAGGAAGGGGATGTGGTGACTTTTTAACCACACAAAACCAAGGGCAACTAGGTAATTCACTAAAGCAAACAACGAAAATCAACCAACCAAAAGCAAATCAAGCCAAAACACAAAAATCTCTCTTCTTCTTCTTCATGCTCTCGGGTGCATTTCTTAAAAAATGAAAGTCCAAGCTCCTCCACTTACTATTTAGCAAGGTAATTATCTAAGCTTCCCCATGGATAGTTACATACTTCCTATAAGTTTAAGCTTCTAATTCCAAGCCAATCTTTTTCTATAAATCATGAAAGAAGATGGTGAATAGTGTTTTCAAGAACTAAAATTTGTGTTCTTGAAGTTTTGTTTAGATTAAGCTTGGATAAGGACTTTAAAGGTGATTCCAAGCCATTCTCTTGATTCTCCACTCTCCAAGGAAGGTATAACTTCTCAAACCCTTAGTATTAAGTTTTGTTGGTTTGGATTTTATAATGTTAGATGATGGGTTAGTGTAATGAGTGTGTACTCATGATAGAGCTTTGTTTAGTAAGTGGTTTTGTTGATTTTGGAGTTAGGAGTGATGCTTGTTAGATTTGAAGTTCTTGGTCACTTTTTTTTGACTTGGTTTAGATGAATAAATTGGTAATATTGAGTTGATTGGGGGCTGTTGTAATGTAGTTTAGATGGAGGTTTGATTGGAGTTGAAATTGTGGTTGTTTGAATTGGTTTAAATTTGGGAAATCGCGTAAACATAGCCATCGTAACGTCCGATTTTCTGTAGACTGTTTTTGTGTATAACATTAGGACCCTAGAACCCCCTGCTAGATTATGATCACTGCCATGTTTAGATAGCTCATGTTACGAGCTTCGTTTTGATATGTAGTTCGTTCGATTCCGATGCACGGTTTAGGAGAAACGACCGTTTCAAGTAACGGCGTTTCGCGAACGAAACTTTTCCCCTCGCCTTACTTTGAAACATAGGTTAAAGACCAAAAAAGGGTTAATTAATGTATGAAACATTTATGGTAAGTGTGTTAGGCAGTTGGTAAGACACTCGCGAAGGAATCTCTTTAAAACTCGTAAAGGTTAAATTATTAAAAATGGTGGAGCCGAGGGTACCCGAGTGACTTAAGCGAATCAGTGAGCGCAAAACAAGCGTTAGAGTCTAAGTTAGTTAAAGTATAGATTTACAAGTGACTTTGGTTTAATTCCAACTTACTTGTTGTTTATAGGTTACCAGACTCGTCCCGAGCCATTCGTAACCCCAGTCGCTCAGGCAAGTATTCTATCCGTTATACTGTTGTTGTGATGTATACATTTGTATATGCATGATCTTGCGATAAATGCATATTGGTTATTTAGCAAATTCTTGCGATATATTGTAGCATGTGATATGGTATATATGCATGCCTATTTCATATTCTTGAAATATATATCTGTTGGTTCAGTTGATAATACCTATGCTAGAGAATAGCGGTAACTTGCATATACCCTTAGTATAGGGACCCAAAGGTGAAAATATTTTCTAAAACCGGGAGTCGAGGATCCCGAGTAGATTTTGTATATATGGATATGGATATATATATATATATATATATATTTATATATATATATGGTTATAGTTTTCCAAACTATTAATCGAATAAGGTTTATTCGATAACTTTAACTTTATTTTATTATTGAATATTATTTCGAATATTATTCGAAGGCGTATGACTCCTTTTATTTATTTATTTGAATATTATTTGAATATTTATTTGAAGGCTTATGACTCAGTTTATATTATTTATTGAATATTATTTGAATATTCATTTGAGGATCTATGACTCCGATTATTTGCTGAGGTATATTCTTTATTTTATTAAAGAATAAGATGTCAATAATCAAACTTATTTTCGATTATTCAAATAAAGATAATACTTTCATATAAGTATATCTTTGGTTATTTAATACTCGTTTCAAGTATAAGTTTTAATACTTCTACTTCAATTATTTTTATAAAGATTATTCTTTATGGGAATATTATTTAAATAATAATATTCAGTCATTTTCTAAATATTCTGGGGACTGATTTACTTCATTAAATCAGCTTTACTCCAAACACTTTATAAAGTGTTTTCGAGTCTTCAAAATGATTTTTAAAGTTAGAGCGGATCCCAAAACTCATTTTTATATTTAAGATCTTCCTTTTTTTTAAGGGGATTTAAATACTCGCTCAAAACCTGGGGAATCCGGCTCTGTGGTGTATTTTATATTCGCAACGAGGTTGCAGTTTTGGTAAATGAATTGATTACTTGCCCAATGTTCGGGAAGTAAGCCCATCTAATTGAGTCGGCATAAGCGACAGGCCGGGGTACGGTCTATTATTGTGTAAGTGGCTGGGTGGCAGTCCATCAACGCGTAAGAGGCCGGGTGGCGGTCCAGCACAAGGTCCTTATGAGGCCAGGGTGATGAACGGTGGGGGATTCATCCATCTACTAGTAGAAAAGGTTACTTATTGGTATCTTTGCCTGATCAGCAAGATATCTGGTTTATGCCAAAATTCTTTTCCTTTCCAAATTTATTGGATATTGCAATTCTGTTCATACTTTTTATGACAGAGGTTTTCAGGAAATGTATAAAGAAGGTGTATATGTGGATATATATATATATATCAGAACTAAATGAAGTATATCATAACTTCATTTCCTTTAATAATATTTCAAAGCTTGAATCTATTCAAATCTTGTCTTATAGTCTCATCTATGTGATGAACTTTTGAAATTGATTATAACTTGAACGGTGGTAGTTCAAGTAGTATTTGGGAATGATATAAGTGTAGTGAAGTATTTGGTAACTTCATCTTTTAAACTTATATCTAATTAATAATTGTCTTATGTATGACAAAGATTTTCAGAAAAACGTTGAGACAAGGTTAGATGTATGAGATCACCTTGCAACGATATTTTTTTATACAGTTATACACTGGGACTTTGTGTATATTATGCATGGAAGAGGACTTCCAATATTTTGAAAAGTATATATGTATATATACTGAATATTTTGTGACTTCATCGCATTAAGATATCAAACTTGGTTCATTTCTGTTGACCAAGACTTTCATGAGTATTATGAGTAGGCTCATATATTGTAAATCATTATACATATTATTTTGGTGCGCTTGCTGCTCACCCTTGCTTTATTTCTTCATCACACAACAACAGTTAGGAAAGATGGCCAGACTCCAGCAGACCCAGCGCAAGCGCGTGGGAAGCGTCCCGCGTCTTCCCGTTGATGTTGTAGCTGCTATAGCTGCAGAGGTAGATCTATTGTAGATCAGACCATCTACTTTTGAGAATCAATTATGTATAATTATAACTTGTGACAGATAATGGCAATTAACTGTAAATTTATCAAGTAATCATTTTGGGTTGTAATAACTTTTAAATTGTGGATTCAAAGACTTGTACTTATTTAAATTTCATCTCTGAGACTATAACGGGTTGTGGTGTGTGTTAGTGTGGGGTCACAGCATAAGGTTAGTTGTTATTAATTAAGTGAAGTGATATTGTGGAAAGAAAGACCGTGACGACCCGGATCCCCGACCCCGGATCTGGGGGTGTTACAGAAATGGTATCAGAGCGAAGCGTTATAAACCTCAGAGATGATGGGACGTTAAGATAATAAGTTAACTAAGATAATAAGAACTCTTGCCAAGTTCATAGTCGGGCTACCTAACGTAGCACTGACAGTTAAAACCCTTATGGGAACCCTTATAAATATCGTGATAGAAGCATAGTTCATTATCGTAGATGGTAGCGGGACTCCGAACCCTGAGGTTGAGGAGCAACAGCGCGATGATGTTTATTACTAATTGGAGATCGGATTGTGGATCCGATAGAGTGTCCTAATGCAGGACCGGATGATGTTGATATTGAGGATTTAGCGGTTGAGGATGTTGTCCTAGAAGGGATAGTTGTTGAGGAGGATCCCATGGAGGATCCTGACAGGATTGGATAAAGGACCACTGATGAATTGATGACCATGGTTTGGTCGACTACTAGAGGTAGGATTGGCCGGTCACTACCGGAGGTTCGTTCAAGTTGTAAAGATAGTAGCCCCTTTAACGCGGCTTACTCGTAAGACTGAGAAGTTCGAATGGACAGAGAAATGCGAGAACAGCTTTCAAGAACTGAAGCAGAGGTTGGTGATGGCCCTTATGCTGGCGTTGCCGGATGGAAAAAGAGATTTTGTGAAGTATAGTGACGCTTCGCACAAGGGCTTAGGGTGCGTGCTTATGCAGCACGGTAAGGTAATCGCGTACATGTCAAGACAATTAAGGTAATATGAAATTCGATATCCCCGCTCATGAGCTTAGGCTCGTGGCAATAGTTTTACCCTAAGGATTGGAGGCACTACTTGTATGGAGAGAAGTGCGAGAATTACCTAAGCCATAAGTGCTCTAGTACATTTTCACGTAGAAAGAGCTCAACGTATGCCAGAGGAGGCAGTTAGAGCTAATCAAGAATAATGATTGGGAGATTCTTTATCATTCGGGGAAAGCCAATATGGTGGCTGATGCCCTTAGTAAAAAGGAGAGACTCAAGATGATAATGTCTTTTGGAGAGTTTATAAGAGATTTTGAGAAAATGGAAATAGAAGTGAAGGTAACCGGAGCCGGTACCGAAAAGCTGTTTGAGATTGCAATACAGCCCGAATTATTGGAAAAGATCATATTGTGCCAGAAAAAGTTATGAATGAAGGCAGAGAGCCAACAATTAGATAAAAGATTAATATCGAGAAAGATGATAAGGGAATAATGAGGTATTCCTATAGAATTTGGGTTCCGAAAGTTCAAGAGCGTAAGGATGAGAACTTAGATGAGAGCCATAGTTTGAGGAATAAGATTTAGAGCAAACCCTGAACGTGATAGTCAGGGAGGTCGCCATCAAGATAGAAGGAACCCATGACATAATGGAGTGGAAAATGAGGATTTTAAATTAAAAGATGACCCCAATTATGGGGAGTAGGATGAAACATTTCATACTAAGGAAACAGAAAGTCGAGTAAGGAAAGGAGACCCGAGACGGTACTCCTATACGGCAATTCATGGACCTGTCTAAAAAGAACTTAGACTATTATCCCCAACCACCACCCTGAGGAGACAGTGCGGTGAGAAATTCTTTCAGGACCTTTAAGTCGCTAAGCTCTCAGAGTTCCATGGAACAAGCTGACCCAGCAGAGGCAAGAGCCTGGCTAAAGGAAATATAGGAATCATTTGAGATTCTAAATGATTGACGAATCTCAAAAGGACTGTTTTTGTCACTTACCCTCCCAAGAGAGAGACCACCCGCCGGTGAAAGGCCAAGGAAGGCACGGAGCAAGAGATTATAATAAACTGATTAAAGTTCAGTCAATTGTTTTCAGGAAAGTACTTCCCAAAGTTATGAAGATAGTGTAAAAAGCTTTAGAGCCAGAACAAAGGCAGACGAGTATGATGAATTGTGAATCTAAGTTGTAAAAGTTATCAAGATTCATTCTGAGGACACGAATCCAGAATGACGGGATGTTTGAAATCAATGCTTAAGTTGTGTTGGTTCATGAAATAATGATAAGAGAAAGGAAAATAAAAAGAAACTGAAGTGGAAAGGAATATAAAGGCAATAGAGTTTGAGGAATGATAAGGGAGTTGGGTATGAGGAAACCCTAAAGACTCATAGAAATAGAAATAGAAAAGTATGTAATCGTCAGGATGATGATGATCCACCATGAGTTAAAATTGATGGTTGAAGGCATAAGAGATACATATAGTTATCCCCTGTAAGTTGGGAGGATTCGAGGAAACCTTGAGATAATTCGAAGGATAAATAATGAGACGCGGATAGACTAAGGGGATAAGGAAGTAAGAAATTAGGAAAAATTGGATGAAGGAAGTGACCTTCAAGAAGGTGAAATGTAAGACCGGTGGCTTGATACCCAGAAAGGGAGACGCCAGGTATGAGAGATATCCCAACGTTGAGATGACTGTTGAGATAAACAACAAAAGTAAATAAGGAATTATTAAGAAGAGGGTTCACGTTGAACATGACCAATATCTTCCAGAACATCCATGTTATCATTACCAAATCAGGAAAGAAAAGCGGATGACCATTGTTATCTTTTGGAGGCCATATGGATTGACCTCAATTTGAATAAGGATGCTATTATGAAGTTAGGTATAGACTATCGAGGTGGGAATGATGAATAAGATAATCTATCAAGGATATATGACTTGATTTATCCATGGAAGGATGCAGGTACCTTTTAAAGGTGGAATTAAGGATAGAACATTGGTAACTTAAAATGAATCCTAGGGGAATGCATACAGGTTGGCATTTCACCCTTAATAAGGATAGTATGAATTTTGACAGTATGAATTGGAAAGGATTAAGGTAATAACAACCTTTAAGAATCAGTGGAGAAATTTTTCAGAGGTAAATAGACAATGGTTCTAGTAATAGTAAATGGTATTTTGATATGCCCTGTATCTAGGGAATACAGGAGGAACGATTGAAGGATAACCTTAGAGGTTTTACAAGGAGAAAGGTAATATTCAAAAATTCTCAAGAATAGAAATGTTGATAAAGGAAATATGACGTAATTATAATAATGCCAAGTGGGGCACGTGTTGAACCACGAGAAAGTATGAATCGAACCAGTAAAGGTCGAAATTGTTCAGGACAATTAGGGCCCAGGATAAAAGATGTTCTAAGTATGATTGAGAATCAGTCTTGACAGTGATTAGCCTCTAAAGATTGAGGCAATAACTTATGGAAAACATCTTCACTCAAGCAGTGATCGGAAATAGGGTAGAAAATTTGTGAAAGTGGTTAAAATGAAATTGACTATAAGGAAATTTTACTATCAAGAAAGGCCAAAGAGGTGGCCGACGCTTTAAATGTAAGAGAATAATTATAGGCGCTCGTGCGAGAGGAATACAGTGATGATGGTTAAAGCTGTGAAGGTTGTATTATGGTTTGGAAGATTAACATTCCTTCTGATGACTGTGCAATACCCAACCCTAATAGTAGTTGGTAAAGGTTTAATTCGTGTAATCGCCATGAGCAGGCTATCTATCTCAGAAGATACTATCTTGAGATAAGCCAGGACCATGTTTCAAAAAGGACTAGATGAACCCTTGAGTTAATTCTTCTATTTAGGGCGTATGATTAAGAATGGTATTAACCTGCTATCGTTGCTTTGATTGAAACTCTTCTGCACTTTTATCTGCTTCATGTCATGTATGTATGTCAGGATCAGGAGTGTTCTTCATGAATCAGGAATGGTGATTATGTTACCTCCTTAGAATGATTTGATACGACATGGATAGACTCCGTATGGTTAGTTATTAAGACTTCATGGAAAATGAATGACTACAGTAGGTCAGTGGTGGACCATAGTAAGGCAGCAATGATTCTGCGAGTAATGAGCTGATTACAACCGTGAGAGTTGTATTGGAATGGGTGTTGAGATTGAGTACCACTAATCGGGTCGTGGTAGTGTATAAGTTATCATTGATAGACTAATTAAGTAGAGTATCTACCTAGTGAATAATTATTCTTTCTTATCAATAGAGAGTCGTATTACTATACGAGGAAGGTTGCAGTGCAGGCATAGAATTTTAGTAACGGTGATGTCCGGAATGAAAACCCAGATTCGATTTTCGATGTCGAGGGAGTTTCAAAGGTGATTGTGAATAAGCTCGAGGAAGAGTGTGGGTCCATAGAATGATGGACGGGATAGCAAAAATATTTAGGCACGTGAAATGCGATGCTATAATACTTGATGTTGATATAAATACATATGTTTTATTCTCCTATGACAAACCTCTATAGTTCAGAGGTAGGTTCCAAGCCAGATATTTTGTGGCAGTATATTTTTTTCATATATACAATTCTCTCCAGTTCGTTCTTTTCTCTTCTTTTCATTTCATGTAAGCTGAGAAGAACAACCCTTCCAAAAGGGGAGGTATTGCCGAATGACTATATATCTGTGTGATAGAAGCCGAGTAGGATACCAGCTATTGTTTAATTGCTTGTCAAGTACTAAAGGCTGGCCACCTTCTGTACTAACTATGCGATATAACAAGTGTTCATGATCATAGTGATCTCTCAACAAATTCCTTTACTTCTATTTGATTGATCAAATTTTGGAAAATAGAAACAACTGAAAAAGGAGTAATAAAGTGGTGGTAGTATGCGGAATGGGAACACATTCGTGATACTAAGGTTGACGTGGTTATTAAAAGGTTATAGAACGCTAACGAGCAAAAGTATAACCAGTATAATATTAGGAACGGAAGGTAGTAGCGATTACGAACTGGAAAAGAATGGGTATTGAGAAGCAGAAGCTCTAATGCTAAAAGCAATAATGAGAGTCTGTGCAATAGACTTGAAAGAATTTGGAATGATCACTTAATTCGGATTGAGTTATCTTACGATAATAGATCATATGTCATTATCGAGATGTCGCCTTATGAGATCCTTGAGGGAAGACAATGTCGATCTCCCTTATGTTAGGATGAAGTTGTAGAGCGCAAGATGCTCGGACCCGCAGTAGTCCAAAGGACCAAGGATATGATAGATCTAATCAGAGGACGGCTGGTAGTAGCCCAAGATGGACATGATAAGTATGTTGATTTGACACGAAAGGATAAAGAGTATGAAATAGGGGACCTAGTAATGTTATAGGTATCCCTTGGAAAGGATTGATGAGGTTCGGAAAGAAAGGGAAGCTAAGTCTACAATTTGTTGGACCCTTGGATATATTAAGACGTTTGGAAAGTTAGCATATGAGCTAGCCCTAACCCCGGACATGTAGCAGGTCGTAACGGGTTTCACGTATCAATGTTAAGGAAGTGTAATTCAGATGCCAGATAAATAGAGGCATATGAGCGCATAGATATGCGACCCGACGTAACCTATAAGGAGCAACCAGGAAGGGTTATAGAGTGAAAAGGAACAAGTGCTTAGGAGAAGGATTATAAAACTAGGCAGAGTTTGGTGGTAGAACCACAATGTGGGAAAATTGACTCGAGAGTTAGAAAGTGTAATGCTAAGCAAGTATCCCCATTTGTTTTCTATCTGATTCCGGGACGGAATCCTTTTAAGGAGGGGAGACTGTAATAACCCCAATTTTTGGAGATTTTGAAACCCTTATGAATAGTGTTTTTGCTGAATGAGAAAACTTTTCATGCCACGCTATGTAGGGGTTCTGTTATTGATCTTATGGGATATTATTAGTACTCTATGTGGTATATTAGTGTATGTAAAGATCGTCAGAATCCAATTCCGAACACTTTGATTTTTCCCGGAAATCCACAAGATACGGAGAGAATTGAGTATAAGGTAACAGGATAAAAAGGATTTAAATTAAAGGATTATAAGAGAGGATCATAGAAGGAATATAATGTATTGAGAAAGGATAAGGGAACCTAAGTAATAAGATCCCGGGTATGATCCCTCAAACGATAAACAAAAACGAAAGTTAAGCGAACCGTATACCAGATCGGCGGTCATTAGGCAAACAATTAGGAAGTTAATCAAAGGGATTAGAGAGGATGATGTCACCCAACCAATGAGAAGAGGACAAGGAGGGGAGGATGACATCATGAGGATGACACAAGCATGACTTGGGAAGGAAGGGGATGTGGTGACTTTTTAACCACACAAAACCAAGGGCAACTAGGTAATTCACTAAAGCAAACAACGAAAATCAACCAACCAAAAGCAAATCAAGCCAAAACACAAAAATCTCTCTTCTTCTTCTTCATGCTCTCGGGTGCATTTCTTAAAAAATGAAAGTCCAAGCTCCTCCACTTACTATTTAGTAAGGTAATTATCTAAGCTTCCCCATGGATAGTTACATACTTCCTATAAGTTTAAGCTTCTAATTCCAAGCCAATCTTTTTCTATAAATCATGAAAGAAGATGGTGAATAGTGTTTTCAAGAACTAAAATTTGTGTTCTTGAAGTTTTGTTTAGATTAAGCTTGGATAAGGACTTTAAAGGTGATTCCAAGCCATTCTCTTGATTCTCCACTCTCCAAGGAAGGTATAACTTCTCAAACCCTTAGTATTAAGTTTTGTTGGTTTGGATTTTATAATGTTAGATGATGGGTTAGTGTAATGAGTGTGTACTCATGATAGAGCTTTGTTTAGTAAGTGGTTTTGTTGATTTTGGAGTTAGGAGTGATGCTTGTTAGATTTGAAGTTCTTGGTCACTTTTTTTTGACTTGGTTTAGATGAATAAATTGGTAATATTGAGTTGATTGGGGGCTGTTGTAATGTAGTTTAGATGGAGGTTTGATTGGAGTTGAAATTGTGGTTGTTTGAATTGGTTTAAATTTGGGAAATCGCGTAAACATAGCCGTCGTAACGTCCGATTTTCTGTAGACTGTTTTTGTGTATAACATTAGGACCCTAGAACCCCCTGCTAGATTATGATCACTGCCATGTTTAGATAGCTCATGTTACGAGCTTCGTTTTGATATGTAGTTCGTTCGATTCCGATGCACAGTTTAGGAGAAATGACCGTTTCAAGTAACGGCGTTTCGCGAACGAAACTTTTCCCCTCGCCTTACTTTGAAACATAGGTTAAAGACCAAAAAAAGGTTAATTAATGTATGAAACATTTATGGTAAGTGTGTTAGGCAGTTGGTAAGACACTCGCGAAGGAATCTCTTTAAAACTCGTAAAGGTTAAATTATTAAAAATGGTGGAGCCGAGGGTACCCGAGTGACTTAAGCGAATCAGTGAGCGCAAAACAAGCGTTAGAGTCTAAGTTAGTTAAAGTATAGATTTACAAGTGACTTTGGTTTAATTCCAACTTACTTGTTGTTTATAGGTTACCAGACTCGTCCCGAGCCATTCGTAACCCCAGTCGCTCAGGCAAGTATTCTATCCGTTATACTGTTGTTGTGATGTATACATTTGTATATGCATGATCTTGCGATAAATGCATATTGGTTATTTAGCAAATTCTTGCGATATATTATAGCATGTGATATGGTATATATGCATGCCTGTTTCATATTCTTGAAATATATATCTGTTGGTTCAGTTGATAATACCTATGCTAGAGAATAGCGGTAACTTGCATATACCCTTAGTATAGGGACCCAAAGGTGAAAATATTTTCTAAAACCGGGAGTCGAGGATCCCGAGTAGATTTTGTATATATTGATATGGATATATATATATATATATATATATTTATATATATATATGGTTATAGTTTTCCAAACTATTAATCGAATAAGGTTTATTCGATAACTTTAACTTTATTTTATTATTGAATATTATTTCGAATATTATTCGAAGGCGTATGACTCCTTTTATTTATTTATTTGAATATTATTTGAATATTTATTCGAAGGCTTATGACTCAGTTTATATTATTTATTGAATATTATTTGAATATTCATTTGAGGATCTATGACTCTGATTATTTGCTGAGGTATATTCTTTATTTTATTAAAGAATAAGATGTCAATAATCAAACTTATTTTCGATTATTCAAATAAAGATAATACTTTCATATAAGTATATCTTTGGTTATTTAATACTCGTTTCAAGTATAAGTTTTAATACTTCTACTTCAATTATTTTTATAAAGATTATTCTTTATGGGAATATTATTTAAATAATAATATTCAGTCATTTTCTAAATATTCTGGGGACTGATTTACTTCATTAAATCAGCTTTACTCCAAACACTCTATAAAGTGTTTTCATGTCTTCAAAATGATTTTTAAAGTTAGAGCGGATCCCAAAACTCATTTTTATATTTAAGATCTTCCTTTTTTTAAGGAGATTTAAATACTCGCTCAAAACCTGGGGAATCCGGCTCTGTGGTGTATTTTATATTCGCAACGAGGTTGTAGTTTTGGTAAATGAATTGATTACTTGCCCAATGTTCGGGAAGTAAGCCCATCTAATTGAGTCGGCATAAGCGACAGGCCGGGGTACGGTCTATTATTGTGTAAGTGGCTGGGTGGCAGTCCATCAACGCGTAAGAGGCCGGGTGGCGGTCCAGCACAAGGTCCTTATGAGGCCAGGGTGATGACCGGTGGGGGATTCATCCATCTACTAGTAGAAAAGGTTACTTATTGGTATCTTTGCCTGATCAGCAAGATATCTGGTTTATGCCAAAATTCTTTTCCTTTCCAAATTTATTGGATATTGCAATTCTGTTCATACTTTTTATGACAGAGGTTTTCAGGAAATGTATAAAGAAGGTGTATATGTGGATATATATATATATATATATATATCAGAACTAAATGAAGTATATCATAACTTCATTTTCTTTAATAATATTTCAAAGCTTGAATCTATTCAAATCTTGTCTTATAGTCTCATCTATGTGATGAACTTTTGAAATTGATTATAACTTGAACGGTGGTAGTTCAAGTAGTATTTGGGAATGATATAAGTGTAGTGAAGTATTTGGTAACTTCATCTTTTAAACTTATATCTAATTAATAATTGTCTTATGTATGACAAAGATTTTCAGAAAAACGTTGAGACAAGGTTAGATGTATGAGATCACCTTGCAACGATATTTTTTTATACAGTTATACACTGGGACTTTGTGTATATTATGCATGGAAGAGGACTTCCAATATTTTGAAAAGTATATATGTATATATACTGAATATTTTGTGACTTCATCGCATTAAGATATCAAACTTGGTTCATTTCTTTTGACCAAGACTTTCATGAGTATTATGAGTAGGCTCATATATTGTAAATCATTATACATATTATTTTGGTGGGCTTGCTGCTCACCCTTGCTTTATTTCTTCATCACACAACAACAGTTAGGAAAGATGGCCAGACTCCAGCAGACCTAGCGCAAGCGCGTGGGAAGCGTCCCGCGTCTTCCCGTTGATGTTGTAGCTGCTATAGCTGCAGAGGTAGATCTATTGTAGATCAGACCATCTACTTTTGAGAATCAATTATGTATAATTATAACTTGTGACAGATAATGGGAATTAACTGTAAATTTATCAAGTAATCATTTTGGGTTGTAATAACTTTTAAATTGTGGATTCAAAGACTTGTACTTATTTAAATTTCATCTCTGAGACTATAACGGGTTGTGGTGTGTGTTAGTGTGGGGTCACAGCATAAGGTTAGTTGTTATTAATTAAGTGAAGTGATATTGTGGAAAGAAAGACCGTGACGACCCGGATCCCCGACCCCGGATCTGGGGGTGTTACAATTAATAACCTTTATTAATAAGCGAAGCCTCTTTTTAAGGCTCCGTTTGGGAGTGTTGTTAAAAACTGTTGTGCTGTGAGAAAAAGTGCTGGTGGAAAAAGTGATGACATGAAAATTAGATGATTGTTTGGTAATTTTTTTAGTTTATGCATATTTTGAGATATAATTTATAAAAATAATGTTTTTGAGAATGTTTGATGGTGAAACTGATAGCTATTTCCCGCAAAAGCTGAAAATAGCTTTTTCCAAAAGTATGGGGGAGATGTTTTTGCTAACAGCAGCTTTTAGACCAAAAGCGTTTTTCCAGACAACAGCTTTTAGAATTTACCAAACATCCTTCTATCAACTTTTCAGCAAAAAGCTGTTGTAACTCTTTGCAACAGCAATAACAAACGGGGCCTAAGTGGTACCTTGGTTTCAATTATTTTTTGGTATTACCACCTTTTGGTTTAACTTTTTATGATTCATGTTATAACTCTAACTCTAAGTGTATTATTTTTATCCTTTTTGTATTTTTATATGACTTATAATTTTATATATATATTATTTTTTCCCGTTTTTCTTTATTAATAAACTTTTTAAGTGATACTTTGTTTTCACTTATTTTTTGGTTCCATCACCTTTTGTTCTCCATTTTTATGATTCATGTTATAACTATAAGTGTATTGTTAGATATATTTGAGATGTCATGTCTAATATGATTCATGTTTAGTTTTCAGATCTTAACAAAGAGGTCATATCAGGACTTACTGAAATCAGGACTTAATGGAAGTCAGAACTTAATATCATAACTTGAGGTCATATCAGAACTTAAGTGCGGGAAGATTTTTATATAAGGAAGGAAGCTGATTTACAGTAGAAGATCGAGACTTAAACAAAAGAAGATATGCATGGAAAGAGTTAGAAGACCGGAAGACTTGTAGAAGATATATGATTGATATATTTTATGAGACAGAATTATATTTCATATCAATTAGAAGTTATCTTGTAACTGTGTACTATATAAACACAGACTTAGGGTTTATACTATATGTGTTATTATTATCAAGAAGATTATACATTATAACCTAACAGCTCTTAGTGATATTTATTCATCACTGAGAGAGAACAACAGTTATTATTGTAATAGAGTTTATTCAATATACTCGATCTTTGTTACATTCTTCTGTTAAATCGACTTGATTGTATTATCACTATATTCAACCCCCTTCTACAGTGTTGTGTGACCTAACAATTGGTATCAGAGCTAATCTGTTAACACACATACAGTAAAGATTCAAACAATCATGTCTGAAGAAGTACAAACTCCAACCAAGCCCACCAAAACTGAAGAAACTCAAAAGACTCAAACCCACAGTCAATATGAGACTATTAGGGTTCCCATACTGAGACCTTCTGAGTATCCCATATGGAAATAAATATGGCTATATTTCTGGAAGCTACAGATCCAGAATACCTTGACAGAATTAATGAAGGACCATATAAGCCTACCAAGCTCTCTGTTGTAGTTGCTGATCAACCAGCAAAGACCATACCAAAGGAGAAAGGTGAGTACACAGTTTAAGACATCTCATCTATTATCAAGGATGCAAAGGTAAGGCATTTGCTGCATAGTGCCATTGATAATGTCATGTCAAACAGGGTAATACATTGCAAGACTGCAAATGAGATATGGGATGCTTTGGAGACAAGATGCTAGGGAACTGATGCAATCAAGAAGAACATGAGGATTATACTCACTCAAGAGTATGAGCACTTTGACTCAAAAGGCGATGAGTCTTTAACTGACTTATATGACAGTTTTGTCGAACTCTTGAATGATCTGTCACTGGTGGATAAGGAATGTGATCTTGAAGATTCAAATCTAAAATTCCTTTTAGCTCTTCCTGAAAATTGGAATTTGAAGTCTACTACCATAAGAGACAACTATGACCTTACTGAAACTACTCTTGATGAAATTTATGGTATGCTCAAGACTTATGAACTTGAGATGGATCAAAGGAGCAACAGGCATGGAAGAAAGTCAAGGACAGTTTCTCTTAAAGCTGAGGATGAATCTCCTAAAGTGGTTGCCTCAAAGAGGGGAAAAGGAAAGACTCTCATCATAAAGTCTGATTCAGAGTCATCATATTCTGATAATGATGATTCAGAAACTAAAAGTTTACCTGAAATAGATGTTGATGCAGAGATGATGCAACTGTGTGCTCTTATGGTGAAGGGTATCAAAAAGATAGCCTACAGGAAATTCAGAAAGGGCGAGAAGTTTTCCAGGAAAGGTGGAAGTTCTGATAAGAAAGGATTCAAAAAGTCTGAAGGCAAAGGAGGAAAGTCTGATAGAGGAGACAACTCAAATGTTACAATTATGGTGAAAGAGGCCACATATCTCCTTACTGCAAGAAAGGAAAAAGTGACAAAGGCAAGGCACTTGTTAGAAAGAAGAAAAGTTGGACAGACACTTCAGATTCTGAAGATGAGGTGAACTACGCCTTGATGGCAAATGTTGATAGCAGCCCTGAAATTGCTGAATTAAAGGTACCTCAAACAACTTATGCTTTTCATACTGATGATATTACTGAGTTGAGATTATATCTTATGTAACACCCCCAAATCCGGGGTCGGGGATCCGGGTTGTCACGAGTTCCATTTCCCTTAATAACACCCAATCTTAATAAATAATCAACTACTCTGTACTGTGACCCCACAATAACACACACACCACAAGTTATAGTCTCAGAGATGAATATCCAAAAATAATCACAAGTCATTTTATTCCACAATTATCTGCCAATACACCTTAAAAGGTTTTCTGAATAAATTTACATTTCTTTGCCATTATTACAATTGATAAAGATACATAAGTCTGGTACATCAAAAGTTGAAAGCCTAGCCTATTGGTAGTTCCTACCTCAGCTACAGCGACATCAACGCCTATAGAAAACTGCGAAACGTTTCCTAATCGCTTGCGAATCGGGAGCTTGGTCCTGTTCATCTTTTCTATCTGTTGTTATATGATGAAAGAAGAAAGCAAGGGTGAGCAGCAAGTCCACCAAAATAATATGTATAATGATTAATAATATATGAGCCTTCTCATAGTACTCATGAAAGTCTTGGTCAAAAGAAATGAACCAAGTTTGATATCTTAATGCGATGAAGTCGCAAAATATTCAGTATATGTACATATATATACTTTTCACAATCTTTGAAATCCTCTGACGTGTATAATATACACAGAGTTCCAGTTTATAACTGTATATAAAATATCGTTGCAAGGTGATCTCATATATCTAACCTTGTCTCAACGTTTTTCCAAAAATCTTTGACACGCACAAGATAATCATTTACTAGATATAAGTTTAAAAGATGAAGTTACAAGGTACTCCAATTTACCTATATCTTTCCGAATACTACTTGAACTACCACCGTTCAAGTTATAATTAGTTTCAAAAGTTCATCACATAGATGAGAATACAAGATAAGACTTGAATAGATTAAATCTTTGAAATATTATTGAATGAAATGAAGTTACGAGATACTTCATTAAGTCCTGATATATATATATATCCATATATATCTCTCATACATTTCCTGAAAACCTCTGTCATGTAAAGTATGAACAGGGTTGGAATATCCAATGAATTTTGGAAAGAAAAGAATTTTGGCATAAACCCGATATCTTGCTGATCAGGCAAAGATACCAATAAGTAACCTTTTCTACTAGTAGATGGATGAATCCCCCACCGGTCATCACCCTGGCCACATAAGGACCTTGTGCTGGACCGCCACCTGGCCTCTTACGCGTTGATGGACTGCCACCCAGCCACTTACACTTTGATAGACCATACCCCGGCCTGTCGCTTATGCCGACTCAATTAGATGGACTTACTTCCCGAACGTTGGGTAAGTAATCAATTCATTTATCAAAACAGCAACCTTGTTGCGAATATAAAATACACCACAGAGCCGGATCCCTTAGATTTTTGAGCGAGTATTCAAGTCCCCTTCAAAAAGGAAGATCTTAAATTTGAAAACGAGTTTTGGGATCCGCTCTAACCTTTAAAAATCATTTTGAAGACTCGAAAACACTTTAAAGAGTGTTTGGAGTAATGCTGATTTAATAAAATAAATCAGTCCCGATATATTAGAAAATATCTGAATATTATTAAATAATATTCCCATAAGGATAATCTCTATATAAATAACTTGAAGTAGAAGTTGTAAAACTTATACTTGAAATGAGTATTAAATAACCAAAGATATACTTATATGAAAGTACTATCTTTATTTGAATAATCGAAAATAAGTTTGATTATCGAAACATTATTCTTTAATAAAATAAAGAATATTATTAAATAATAAGCGGAGTCATAATACCTTGAATGAATATTATAAATAATATTCATTAAATAAAACAAAAAGAGTCATAAGTCCTCGAATGAATATTCAAGTAATATTCATTAAATAATATAAAGGAGTCATAAATCCTCGAATGAATATTCAAGTAATATTCATTAAATAATATGAAGTTATCGAATAAACCTTATTCGATTAATAGTTTTTAAAAACCATATCAATATATATATATATGTAAATATATATATATCTATATCATATACTCGGGAACATCTATTCCCGGTTTTAGAAAAGGGTTCACCTTTGGGTCCCCTATACTCAGGGTATACGCAACTACTGCTTATCTCTAGCATAGGTATTATGCAACTAAGCATTGAACCAACAGATATATAAATCAAGAATATGAAATAGGCATGCATATATACCATATCACATGCTACAATATATCGCAAGAATTTGCTAATAACAAATATGCATTTATCGCAAGATCATGCATATACACATATATATCACAACAACAGTTATACGGTAGAAAACTTGCATGAGCGACTGGGGGTTACAAATGGCTCGGGACGAGTCTGGTAACCTATAAACAACATGTGAGTTGGAATTAAACCAAAGTCACTTGTAAATCTATACTTTAACCAAATTAGACTCTAACGCTCGCTTTGCGCTTACTGATTCTCTTAAGTCACTCGAGTACCCTCGGCTCCACCATTTTTAATAATTTAACAATTACGAGTTTTAAGGCGATTCTTTCGCGAGAGTCTTACCAACTGCCTAACACACTCTACATAAATGTTTCATACTCCAATTAGCCCTTTTTGGTCATTAACATATGTTTCAAAGTAAGGCGAGGGGTAATGATTCGTTCGCGAAATGTCGTTACTTAAAACGGTCGTTTCTCCTAAACCGTACATCGGAATCAAACGAACCACATATCAAAACGAAGCTCGTAAGATGAACTATCTAAACATGGCAATGGTAAAAACCTAGAAGGGAGTTCTCGGGTCCTAATGTTATGAACAAAAGCAGTCTAAAGTAAATCGGACATTACGACGGCTATGTTTACGCGATTTCCCAATTTTATACCATTCCAATTCAACCACCAATCAATCCCAATCCATTCATACAACCAAAATCCATCGTCATTACATCATAACAGCCCCAATCAACTCAACATTACAATTTATACTTATTCTTAAACTTGAATTTAAACTATACTTAAGTCCTTTAACCAAACCAACAAGATTCAACATTCATTTCACTACCACTCCAACCCAAACTCTAAACAAACAAGTTTCAAGCTACTCTTTACCATAACTATCAAAATCATCCTAATATACAAAGTAAAGCTAGGGTTTGGAGATGATATACCTTCCATGAAGTGATGTGAGTAGCTAGGAAGCCTTGAGATGTCTTAGAGATGCTTGGATCTTAAAGGAAAAACAAGAAAAATCAAGTTAAAAACCTTGAAATCACTATTCATTGTCTTCTTCATTGATTTCTTAGAGAAGATTGAGAATGAATTGGAGGCTTAAACTCATAGGATAGCCATATCTATGCATAAGGAGTACTAGAGAATTATCTTACCAATTTAGGAAGCTTGGAACTTGAATTTTGAAAATTCTTCTCTTTGAAATGGGAAAAAGCCGAGAGCAAGCTTCTTGGTGAAGAGAAATAAAATTTTTGTTTTGATGAAATGATTTGTTTTGGCTTGGTGGATGTAGTTTTGTTTGGATTTTTGGTTAATTACCTTGTTAACCTTGTCTTTGTATGGTTATAAACCAACCACATCTCCTCCCTCCATATATCATGCTTATATCACCTTATTGTGTCATCATCTCTTACTTGCCCTCTTCTTATTGGTTGGATGACCTCATCATCCCTAACCTCCTTGATTAACTTCCTAATTGTTTGCCTAATGACCGCTGATCTGTTATACGGTTCGCTTAACTTTCATTTTCGTTTATCGTTTGAGGGATCATACCCGGGATCTTATTACTTGGGTTTCCTTAACCTTTCTCAATACATTATAATCCTTTTATGATCCTTTCTTATAATCCTTTTATTTAAATCCTTTTTATCATGTTACCTTATACTCAATTCTTTCCGTATCTAGTGGATTTCCGGGAAAAATCAAAGTGTTCGGAATTGGATTCTGAAGATCTTTACATACACTTATATACCATATAGAGTACTAATAAAATCTCAGAATATCAGTAACAGAACCCCTACATAGTGTGGCATGAAAAGTTTTCTTATTCAGCATAATCTGTAAAATCACTATTCATAAGGGTTTCAAAAATTTCCAAAAATTGGGGTTATTACAGTCTCCCCTCCTTAAAAAGATTCCGTCCCGGAATCAGATAGAAAATAAATAGGGATACTCTCTTAGCATTGCACTTTCTAACTCTCGAGTAAATTTTCCCACATTGTGGTCCTACCACCAAACTCTGCCTAGTTTGATAACCCTTCTCCTAAGCACTTGTTCCTTTTCACTCTATAACCCTTCCTGGTTGCTCCATATAGGTTACGTCGGGTTGCATGTCTATGCGCTCATATGCCCCTATTTATCTGGCATCCGAATTACACTTCCTTAACATTGATACGTGGAACACGTTATGAACTTGCTATAGGTTCGGGGGTAGGGCTAGCTCGTATGCTAACTTCCCAATATGTTTTAGTATATCCAAGGGTCCGACAAATTGTGGACTTAGCTTTCCTTTCTTTCCGAATCTCATCAATCCTTTCCAAGGGTTTCCAAGGGGATACCTTTAAAAACACTAGGTCCCCTACTTCCTATTCTTTGTCTTTTCGTGTCAAATCAACATACTTCTTATGTCCATCTTGGGCTACTACCAGCCGTCCTCTGATTAGATCTATTATATCCATGGTCCTTTGGACTACTGCGGGTCCGAGCATCTTGCGCTCTATAACTTCATCCTAACATAAGGGAGATTGATATTGTCTTCCCTCAAGGATCTCATAAGGCGATATCTCAATCCTGACATATGATCTATTGTCGTAAGAAAACTCAATCCGTGTTAAGTGATCATTCCAATTTCTTTCAAGTCTATTGCACAGACTCTCATTATAGCTTTTAGCATTAGAGCTTTTGCTTCTCAATACCCATTCTTTTCCAGTTTGTAATCGCTACTAACTTCCGTTCCTAATATTATACTGGTTATACTTTTGCTCGTTAGCGTTTTATAACCTTTTAATAACCACGTTAACCTTAGTATCACGAATGTGTTTCCATTCCGAATACTACCATAACTTTATTACTCCTTTTTCAGCTGCTTCTATCTTCGATAGCTTAATCCTTCATATAGAAGTAAGAGAATTTATTGAGAGATCACTATGATCATGAACACTTGTTATATCGCATAGTTAGTACAGAAGGTGGCCAGCCTTTAGTACTTGACAAGTAATTAAACAATAGATGGTATCCTACTAGGCTTCTATCACACAGATAGATAGTCATTCGGCAATACCTCCCCTTCTGGAAGGGTTGTTCTTCTCATCTTACATGAATGAAAAGAAGAGAAAAGAACGAACTGAAGAGAATTGTATATTCGTAAAAAAAAAAATTATTGCCATAGAATATCTGGCTTGGAATCTACCTCTGAACTATAGAGGTTTGTCATAGGAGAACAAAACATATATGTATTTATATCAACATCAAGTATTATAGCATCGTATTTTACATGCCTAAATATTTTTGCTATTCCGTCCATCATTCTATGGACCCATGCTCTTCCTCGAGCTTATACACAATCACCTTTGAAACTCCCTCGATATCGAAAATCGAACCTGGGATCTCATTCTAGACATCATCGTTACTAGAATTCTATGCTTGCACCGCAACCTTCCTCATATAGTAATACGACTCTCTTTTCATAGGAGGGAATAAATATTCAATAGGTAGATACTCTACTTAATTAGTCTATCAATGATAACTTATACACTACCACGACCCGATTAGTGGTACTCAATCTTAACATCCATTCCAATACAACTCTCACGATTGTAATCAGCTCATTACTCACAGAATCATTGCTGCATTACTATGGTCCACCACTGACCTACTGTCATCATTCACTTTTCATGAAATCTTAATATCTAACCATACGGAGTCCAAACATGTCGTATAGAATACTTCTAAGGAGTTAACATAACCACCAATCATAATTCATGAAGAACACTCCAAACTCTGACGTACTTTCATGACATGAAGTAGATAAAATTGCAGAAGAGTTTCAGTCAAAGCAACGATAGCAGGTTAATACCATTCTTAATCGTATGCCTTAAATAGAAGACTTAACTCAAGGGTTCGTCTAGTCCTTTTCGAAACATGGTCCTGGCTTATCTCAAGATAGTATCTTCTGAGATAGATAGCCCGCTCCTGGCGATTTCACGAATTAAACCTTCACCAATTACTATTACGATTGGGTATTGCACAGTCATCAGAAGGAATGCCAATCTTCTGAACCGTAATACAACCTTCCCGGCTTCAACCATCATCACTGCATTCCTCTCGCACGAGCGCCTATAATTATCCTCTTACATTTAAATGTGTCGGCCACCTCCTTGGCCTTTCCTGATAGTAAAATTTCCTTACAATCAATGTCATTTTAACCACATCCAACTAAATTTTCTACCTCATTTCAATCACAGCTTATGTGAAGATGTTTTCCTTCAAATCTGATGAGTAAAAAAAAATCACCATTTTTCCATAAGTTATTGCATCAGTCTTTAGAGGTTAATCACTGTCACGACTGACTCTCAATCATACTTAGAACATCTTTTATCTTAGGCCTTAATTGCCCTGAATAATTTCGACCATTACTGGTTCGATCCATACTTTCTCGTGGTTTAACACGTGCCCCACCTGGCATTATTATAATTACATCATATTTCCTTTACCAAAGTTTCTACTCTTCAGAACTTTGAATATTACCTTTCTCCTTGTAAAACCTCTAAGGTTATCCGTGAATCGTTCCTCCTGTATTCCCTAGATACAGGGCATATCAAAATATCATTTACTAATGCTAGAACCATTATCTATATGTTTCTGAAAAAAAATTCTCCACTGATACTTAAAGGTCGTTATTACCTTAATCTTTTCCAATTCATACTGTCAAAACTCATACTATCCCTATTAAGGGTGAAATGCCAACCTTTAAGCATTCCCCTAGGATTCGTTTTAAGTTACCGATGTTCTATCCTTAATTCCACCTTTAAAAAGGTACATGCATCCTTCCATGGATAAATCAAGTCATAAATCCCTGATAAGGGTGTCTTATTCAATCATTTCCACCTCGATAGTATATGCCTAATTTCACAATAACATCTGTATCCAAAATGAGGTCAATCAATATGGCCTCCAAAAGATAACAACGGTTATCCACTTTTCTTGCCTAATTTGGTAACGATAACAAGGATGTTCTGGAAGATATTGGTCATGTTCAACGTGAACTTCTTCTTAATAATTCCTTATTTACTTTTGTTGTTTATCTTAACAGTAATCTCAATGTTGGGATGTCTTTCATGACTGGTGTCTCCCTTTCTGGGTATCATGCCACCGGTCTTACACTTCACATTCCTGAAGGTCACTCCCTTCATCCAATTTTCCTAATTTCCTACTTTCTTGTCTCCTCTGTCTATCCGTGTCTCATTATTTATCCTTCGAACTATCTCAAGGTTTCCTCGAATCCTCCCAACTTAAAGGGGATAAAATATACATAACTCTTATGCCTTCAACCATCAACTTTAACTCATGGTGAATCACCCTCATCCCAATGATTACATACTTTTCTATTTCTATTGTTACGAGTCTTTAGGGTTTCCTCATACCCAACTTCCTTATTATTCCACAAACTCTATTGCCTTTATATTCCTTTCCACTTCAGTTTCTTCTTAATTTCCTTTCTCTTATCATTATTTCATGAACCAACACAACATAAGCATTGATTTCAAATATCCCGTCATTCTGGATTCGTGTCCTTCAGATGAACCTTGATGACTTTCACAACCTAGATTCATGATTCATCATACTTGTCCGCCTTTGTTCTGGCTCTAAAGCTTTTACACTATCTCCATAACCTTCGGAAGTACTTTCCTGAAAACAATTGACTGAACTTTAATCAGTTTATTCTAACCTCTGGCTCCATGCCTTTCTTGGTCTTTCACCAGCGGGTGGCCTCTCTCTTAGGAGGGTAAGTGACAAAAACAGTCTTTTGTAATTCGTCCATCATTTAGAATCTCAAATGATTCTAATATTTCCTTTATCCAGGCTCTCGCCTCTACTGGGTTCGTTGTTCCTTGGAACTCTGAGAGCTTAGCGACCTAAAGGTCCTGAAAGAATTTCCCACCGCACTGTCTCCTCAGGGTGGTGGTTGGGGATAATAGTCTAAGTTCTTTTTAGACAGGTCCATGAATTGTCGTATAGGAGTACCGTCTCGGGTCCCCTTTCCTTACTCGACTCCCGTTTCCATAGTCTGAATGTTCCCTCATTCTCCCCATAATCGGGGTCATCCTACATGTTTTAAATCCTCATTTTCCACTCCATTATGTTATGGGTTCCTTCTATCTTGATGGCGACCTCCCTGACTATCACGTTCAGGGTTTGCTCTAAATCTTATTCCTCAAACTAGCTTTCATCTAAGATTTCATCTTTAAGCTCTTGAACATTTGGAACCCAAATTCTGTAGGAATACCTCATTATTCCCTTATCATCTTTCTCGGTATTAATCTCTTATCTATTTGTTGGCTCTCTGCCTTCATTCATCACTTTTTCTGGCATAATATGTTCTTTTCCAATAATTCGGGCTGTATTGCAATCTCAAACAGCTTTTCGGTACCGGCTCCGATTACCTTCATATCTATTTCCATTTTCTCAAAATCTCTTATCAACTTTCCCAAAGACATTATCATCTTGAGTCTCTCCTTTACACTAAGGACATTAGTCACCATTTTGGCTTTCCCTGGATGATAAATAATCTCATAATCGTAATCCTTGATTAGCTCTAATCACCTCCTCTGGCGCATATTGAGCTCTTCATGCGTGAAAATGCACTAGAGCACTTATGGCTTGTGTAAATCTCCCACTTCTCTCCATACAAGTAGTGCCTCCAATCTTTAGGGCAAAACTATTGCCACGAGCCCAAGCTCATGGGTGGGGATATCGAACTTTATATTCCCTTAATTATCTTGACGCGTACGCGATTACCTTGATGTGCTGTATAAGAAGCACCCTAATTCCTTATGCGAAGCGTCACTATAATTCACAAAATCTCCTTTTTCATCCGGCAACGCCAACATATGGGCCGCCACCAACCTTTGCTTTAGTTGTTAAAATCTTTTCTCGTATTTCTCTATCCATTCGAACTTCTCAGTCTTATGAGTAAGCTGCGTTAAAGGCGCTACTATCTTTACAAACTTGAACGAACCTCTGGCAGTGACCGGCCAATCCTACCTCTGGTAGTTCCCTAACCATGGTCATCAATTCCTCAGTGGTCCTTTATTCATTCTTGTCAGGATCCTTCACGGGATCCTTCTCAGCGATAATCCCTTCTAGGACAACATCCTCAACCGCTACATCCTCAATAGGAACATCATCTGGGCCCGTGTTAGGACGCTCTATCGGATCCACACTATGATCTCCAATAACTAATAAAACATCATCGCGTTGTTGCTTCTCAACCTCAGGGTTCAGAGTCCCGCTACCATATACGATAACGAACTACGCTCTTATCACGATATTTATAAGGGTTCCCATAAGGGTTTTAACTGTCAGTACTACGTTAGGTAGCCCGACTATGAACTTGGAAAGAGTTCTTATTATCTTAATGAACTTATTATCTTAACGTCACATCATCTCTGAGGTTTATAACGCTTAGCTCTGATACCATTTCTGTAACACCCCCAAATCCGGGGTCGGGGATCCGGGTTGTCACGAGTTCCATTTCCCTTAATAACACCCAATCTTAATAAATAATCAACTACTCTGTACTGTGACCCCACAATAACACACACACCACAAGTTATAGTCTCAGAGATGAATATCCAAAAATAATCACAAGTCATTTTATTCCACAATTATCTGCCAATACACCTTAAAAGGGTTTCTGAATAAATTTACATTTCTTTGCCATTATTACAATTGATAAAGATACATAAGTCTGGTACATCAAAAGTTGAAAGCCTAGCCTATTGGTAGTTCCTACCTCAGCTACAGCGACATCAACGCCTATAGGAAACTGCGGAACGTTTCCTAATCGCTTGCGAATCGGGAGCTTGGTCCTGTTCATCTTTTCTATCTGTTGTTGTGTGATGAAAGAAGAAAGCAAGGGTGAGCAGCAAGCCCACCAAAATAATATGTATAATGATTAATAATATATGAGCCTTCTCATAGTACTCATGAAAGTCTTGGTCAAAATAAATGAACCAAGTTTGATATCTTAATGCGATGAAGTCGCAAAATATTCAGTATATGTGCATATATATACTTTTCACAATCTTTGAAATCCTCTGACGTGTATAATATACACAGAGTTCCAGTTTATAACTGTATAAAAAATATCGTTGCAAGGTGATCTCATATATCTAACCTTGTCTCAACGTTTTTCCGAAAATCTTTGACACGCACAAGATAATCATTTACTAGATATAAGTTTAAAAGATGAAGTTACAAGGTACTCCAATTTACCTATATCTTTCCGAATACTACTTGAACTACCACCGTTCAAGTTATAATTAGTTTCAAAAGTTCATCACATAGATGAGAATACAAGATAAGACTTGAATATATTCAATCTTTGAAATATTATTGAATGAAATGAAGTTACGAGATACTTCATTAAGTCCCGATATATGTATATATATATATCCATATATATATATCTCTCATACATTTCCTGAAAACCTCTGTCATGTAAAGTATGAACAGAGTTGCAATATCCAATGAATTTTGGAAAGAAAAGAATTTTGGCATAAACCCGATATCTTGCTGATCAGGCAAAGATACCAATAAGTAACCTTTTCTACTAGTAGATGGATGAATCCCCCACCGGTCATCACCCTGGCCACATAAGGACCATGTGCTGGACCGCCACCCGGCCTCTTACGCGTTGATGGACTGCCACCCAGCCACTTACACTTTGATAGACCGTACCCCGACCTGTCACTTATGCCGACTCAATTAGATGGACTTACTTCCCGAACATTGGGTAAGTAATCAATTCATTTATCAAAACAGCAACCTTGTTGCGAATATAAAATACACCACAGAGCCGGATCCCTTAGATTTTTGAGCGAGTATTCAAGTCCCCTTCAAAAAGGAAGATCTTAAATTTGAAAACGAGTTTTGGGATCCGCTCTAACCTTTAAAAATCATTTTGAAGACTCGAAAACACTTTAAAGAGTGTTTGGAGTAATGATGATTTAATAAAGTAAATCAGTCCCGATATATTAGAAAATATCTGAATATTATTAAATAATATTCCCATAAGGATAATCTCTATATAAATAACTTGAAGTAAAAGTTGTAAAACTTATACTTGAAATGAGTATTAAATAACCAAAGATATACTTATATGAAAGTACTATCTTTATTTGAATAATCGAAAATAAGTTTGATTATCGAAACATTATTCTTTAATAAAATAAAGAATATTATTAAATAATAAGCGGAGTCATAATACCTCGAATGAATATTATAAATAATATTCATTAAATAAAACAAAAGGAGTCATAAGTCCTCGAATGAATATTCAAGTAATATTCATTAAATAATATAAAGGAGTCATAAATCCTCGAATGAATATTCAAGTAATATTCATTAAATAATATGAAATTATCGAATAAACCTTATTCGATTAATAGTTTTTTAAAAACCATATCAATATATATATATATATATGTAAATATATATATATCATATACTCGGGAACATCTATTCCCGGTTTTAGAAAAGGGTTCACCTTTGGGTCCCCTATACTCAGGATATACGCAACTACTGCTTATCTCTAGCATAGGTATTATGCAACTAAGCATTGAACCAACAGATATATAAATCAAGAATATGAAACAGGCATGCATATATACCATATCACATGCTATAATATATCACAAGAAATTTCTAATAACAAATATGCATTTATCGCAAGATCATGCATATACACATATACATCACAACAACAGTTATACGGGTAGAAAACTTGCCTGAGCGACTGGGGGTTACAAATGGCTCAGGACGAGTCTGGTAACCTATAAACAACATGTGAGTTGGAATTAAACCCAAGTCACTTGTAAATCTATACTTTAACCAAATTAGACTCTAACGCTCGCTTTGCGCTTACTGATTCTCTTAAGTCACTCGAGTACCCTCGGCTCCACCATTTTTAATAATTTAATCATTACGAGTTTTAAGGCGATTCTTTTGCGAGAGTCTTACCAACTTCCTAACACACTCTACATAAATGTTTCATACTCCAATTAGCCCTTTTTGGTCATTAACATATGCTTCAAAGTAAGGCGAGGGGTAATGATTCGTTCGCGAAATGTCGTTACTTAAAACGGCCGTTTCTCCTAAATCGTACATCGGAATCAAACGAACCACATATCAAAACGAAGCTCGTAACATGAACTATCTAAACATGGCAATGGTCAAAACCTAGCAGGGAGTTCTCGGGTCCTAATGTTATGAACAAAAGCAGTTTAAAGTGAATCAGACATTACGACGGCTATGTTTACGCGATTTCCCAATTTTATACCATTCCAATTCAACCACCAATCAATCCCAATCCATTCATTCAACCAAAATCCATCCTCACTACATCATAACAGCCCCAATCAACTCAACATTACAATTTATACTTATTCTTAAACTTGAATTTAAACTATACTTAAGTCCTTTAACCAAACCAACAAGATTCAACATTCATTTCACTACCACTCCAACCCAAACTCTAAACAAACAAGCTTCAAGCTACTCTTTACCATAACTATCAAAATCATCCTAATATAAAAAGTAAAGCTAGGGTTTGGAGATGTTATAACTTCCTCGAAGTGATGTGAGTAGCTAGGAAGCCTTAAGAAGCCTTGAGATGTCTTAGAGATGCTTGGATCTTAAAGGAAAAACAAGAAAAATCAAGTTAAAAACCTTGAAATCACTATTCATTGTCTTCTTCATTGATTTCTTGGAGAAGATTGAGAATGAATTGGAGGCTTAAACTCATAGGATAGCCATATCTATGCATAAGGAGTACTAGAGAATTATCTTACCAATTTAGGAAGCTTGGAACTTGAATTTTGAAAATTCTTCTCTTTGAAATGGGAAAAAGCCGAGAGCAAGCTTCTTGGTGAAGAGAAATAAAATTTTTGTTTTGATGAAATGATTTGTTTTGGCTTGGTGGATGTAGTTTTGTTTGGATTTTTGGTTAATTACCTTGTTAACCTTGTCTTTGTGTGGTTATAAACCAACCACATCTCCTCCCTCCCTATGTCATGCTTACATCACCTTATTATGTCATCATCTCTTACTTGCCCTCTTCTTATTGGTTGGATGACCTCATCATCCCTAACCTCCTTGATTAACTTCCTAATTTTTTGCCTAATGACCGTTGATCTGTTATACGGTTCGCTAACTTTCATTTTCGTTTATCGTTTGAGGGATCATACCCGGGATCTTATTACTTGGGTTTCCTTAACCTTTCTCAATACATTATAATCCTTTTATGATCCTTTCTTATAATCCTTTTATTTAAATCATTTTTATCATGTTACCTTATACTCAATTCTTTCCGTATCTAGTGTGTTATGACCGGCATTTTATGTAATATTATTTGTGGATTGGGTATAATATTAAAGTTAAATGAAAATATATTCAATGATTGTACGCTAGTGTGAGTGAAAGTTTCTGCATTATAAATTTGCTTTGTGTAGTATATGATTTTTCAAAGCAAGAGTTTATTTAATTTCTTTATTTTTGATTTATAAGGAATATTCTAAGCTTTGGAAAAAATTTCTTTTAAAAGGTATTTTGTTCACAAATTTTGAAAATGATTTTATAAAGTCTCTAAAAATCCAAGTTATTTTATGATATAAATTTTATAATTTTTGAACTTGTATTTTATTTTATAAAAATAAATCATTATAAATTTTAGTTGTCATATTTATCAAATTACATAAGAGACCATGCATGCAAATCACCCTTCTATTCTCTCAAAGGGCAAACAAGACTTTTCCAACCCCACTAACTCATTTGATTATTACCAAATTACTACCTTAGCCTTGCATGCAAAATGGCCTAACTTTAACCAAGGGACATTTTTGTAAGTTCTCACTTCCACTCATCATTTGTAAACCAAATAGCATAAAACAAAGAAATCAAAGTGGGAGAAGTCATTCCACTCATTCCACACTCCAACACACCACAAATTTCTCTCCTTGTCCCCCTCCCACCTTGCTCTCGGCCGAAGGCCAAAATCCCCCACCCCCTTCCATTTTTCAATTCATTCTTATCTTCCCAAGTGTAAATCTTTTACCTACATTTATCTTATATACTTTCCAAGTATTTTGTGACTTGGAAGTTGAAGTTCCATGGATGCATGTGTAGTTCTTATGTGATCTCCAAAGAGAAACTCTTGATTCTTGTGAATTCAAGAGCTCTCTATGAGATATATTATGTATATGTGCTAACTAAGTGCTTTATGGAGATATCATGCTTTAAAATCCTTTGCATGCTACTGAAATTTCATTATATATTTATGTTTAGCCATGCATGTTAGTTTTAAGACATTAAAATGATGATCAGCCATGTTTTGCATGCTACTCTTTTCGAAATCATGTAGTTATGTTTAAAAATCTATAAATTCAAAATATGTGTACTTAAAATAGATTGTTTCCATGATAATTTTCTTATTAATACTTAAAAGAATTTATATTTCATGATTATTAAGGATGAGTATTAGGTGCAAGTCGATTTTGCAAGCATTTAAAACTTTATGCCTAGCCGAAATCTTGTTATGTGCTTTCCATGAGTTGCATGTTATATATTTGGTTGCATGTTGTTGTTTTTGGGCATGGATGATCTCACCCAAGTTTATTTTGAGAATAATGGAGTTATTTCAGTAGATCACCATGTATAAGTCTTGGTTTAAGTATTGAGTTGTTGTGAGTTGAGTTTGTCAAATCAAAACCTTGGAAAATGAGAGTTATAGTTTCTGCAGAAAAATCAGTATAGCACCCTGAGGTTGAGAGTGAGTTTTGACCATGTCATTGATGTGCACTTTGAGGCCCAAGCTACCAGAAGTTATTATTGGGAGTATATAAAAGGTTTTAGGAGTTGGTTGGAGGTTTGCATGTCATTTGATTAGGTGCACAAGTAGAATCACAAAATCTGTCCAGCAGGGGACAGTTTTGTTGCAACTTAGAAATAGGGAGATTTGACCATGTCATGGGTAGGCCCTCATTAGGCCCAATTGGGCCTTAGTTAGAGGGTATGTCAGAGAAGTTTTTCCAACCATATTTCATAGGATATGAGTTAGAACCATGTGTCACAAGTTAATTCAAGTCAGGACATTTTCTGCCCAGAAAAACAGGGGAACCTTGGACTTTTAGCTTAGGCCCAAGAAGGCCCAAGCCAGGCCCTTGAGCCACATCAAGTTTGTGAGATGCCAGTAGGTCAGGAGAGTCTTGTGTAAAAGTTTTGAAGGAAAACTTGTAGTTTAAGAGTGTCTAATGTACTCAAGAAACCATAGTTGTCATTCTGAAATTTGCACCAGTGAGCACTATCACTTATCACATAGTTTTAGAACACTTAGAAGTGAGTATTAGGTCGACCACCATAGTTTTAAGATAGTATAAGGTCAGTAGAGAAAAAGGCACAAGTTAGGTTCAATAGGTTTTGGATAATTTAGGAAAGGCACATCAAGTTAGGAAGCCGAAATTTGAAGACCTTGTCTAGTTTAGCGACCAAGTGACTTAAGTTGTGAGTCGAGATCATCCAAGCCTAGTGTTGCATTATGGTATATATGGTGTTATTTGGTGTTAATATGTGATATGTGAATATGTGGCTATGTGTGTGCAATTATAATTTAAAGGTGAATATAAATTAAGTGCATATAGGCCTAAGTGCCATCCGTGTTTAATTTCGAGTTGTAAATAGGTTAAGTTGGTGAGAATATATTATAATGAGGATTATTATTATTTATGTAGGATCTCGAGACGAGCGAAAACTTGCCATAAAAGTCGAGTGAAGCTCCAGTTGTTGCTCCTACCAGTCAGACCAGACCAGCCTATCTCAAGGCAAGTGATTCAACTTGACCTTCGTATTTACTATAAATAGTTCATATATATATCGATGCAATTATCCTGAGTCATTTTGATATATTTAAATCAAGCGTATCTTTTGTTTATCTTTGAGTTACATAAAGATGCCATGAACCCTCGAGTATGTATTGCAAGTAGTTCAAAAGTCTTTCATGATAGTTTAATGCCATGATAAAATGAAGAGTTGATATATTTCTTGATTGATCCTCTTGATTAACATGTTGATGTTTCCTATGTATTGATATCTCATCCTGATACTTGAATCCCTATAGAACCTTACTTTGAACCCTGCAAGTCAGAAACTTATCAATATGAACCCTCAATGATTGATACCCCTCCTTCTTATCCTAAAGCTTGTCAATTCTGATATACCCTGAGCTAAAAATCATTCTTCATACCTTAACACCCTTAGTATTCATAAAGCTTACATTCTTGATGATCCAGCACTTGAACCTTGATGAGAAACCATTGCTTTAAGCCTAATTTGGCACTTCCTTTCATGATATCCAATAGCCTCACTAAATTCCCTTGTCCAAACTTTGATACATGAAAACCATTCAGTTACCCTAATAGAGTTTAGTTTTGTGAATCATGGCTCTGAGATTTAGTACCATACTTCCCGGGTTTCGAGTTGATCTATATTCCCTTAGTAAAAAATGTTTACTGTTAAAAGAGATTTTGTTACAATTCGGCATCAGCTTTTGAAATAAATAAAATGTGGGTTTTCAGTCCCAAAGGGGGATAAATGTTTTCTTGAATGGTGGATCTAGACTGAGACGCGAGTCCTTTCCACAGTTATATTAGGCTTAAAAGTTGCCTAGGGATTCCCATTAATGTTTTAGAACCCAGCGAGGTTCGGGATTACTTCACGGCTGATCACCGGCTGTAATCCGTAGCGTCATAAAATAATTTTAATTAAGACATGATTTTTAAAATTGTTTTGATACAAGCAAAATGATGCCATCTCACATAGTTTTATCTCTCGTTATCATTAGTTATGTCTTTCCATTGACATTCTTAAAAGTATATCTCAATTTATGTTTTGTGTCGTACTGTTAGCACTTGTTGAGCATTTGGCTCACTTCTTGCTTCACCCTGATATTACAGCTAGCAGCTATGGTTAGATTCAAGCAGACTGCCCGTAAGACCTGTGATGCTGATGCTTATGTTCGAGCTCAGGTAGAATAAGTAATAATAGTTGTGTGAGGACTCGGTATTTTAAATCAGATGTAATAGTTGGTAGTGTTGGGCTGTTCCAAACCCTAGACTGTAAGATCTTGGATTTGGTTGTGTATTCTTCATTAAAATGATGTAATAGCTATATTTATTTTGCTGTTTAAGTTGGGGGTGTGACATAGTGGATTTCCGGGAAAAATCAAAGTGTTCGGAATTGGATTCTGAAGATCTTTACATACACTTATATACCATATAGAGTACTAATAAAATCTCAGAATATCAATAACAGAACCCCTACATAGTGTGGCATGAAAAGTTTTCTTATTCAGCATAATCTGCAAAATCACTATTCATAAGGGGTTCAAAAATTTCCAAAAATTGGGGTTATTACATCTTAGAACCATGTTTATTAGTTATAGAGATCAGACTTTAACATGTGAAAGATTAACATCTGAAAATTATGCTTATAAAAAGAGAAATGATTATTTAGAAAAGGAGTTAGTTTTTCTTCATCAAACTAAGAAAGAAAAAGATGATACTTTAAATGTTAGAGATGAAGTGTTAAAATTGAATGAATCTCTAAAAGCTGACTTAGAAAAGGAAAGAGAGATTATCAGAACTTGGACTGACTCTGGCAGAACAACTCAGAATTTATTAAGTAGTGGAAATTGGAAAGAGGGCTTAGGTTATGGAGATGATAAAAGTGAAAAAGGAACTGAACAAATCGTGCCAACTATTGTTAAACAGACTGTTAAGCCAAAGGTAAATCCTGTTAAGTTTGTAGCAAAAACTGTAAAGTCTGATTCTGAAAAGATGAAAGAGTCTGTGACAGAAGTTAAGGAAAATTCAACTTCTGACAAATTAGAACAGGATAAACTAGCTCAAGTAAACATAGGCTTAATGACAAAGAAGCAGCTTAAGAATAAGCTGAAAGAGATTAGGAATATCAACAAGGTAAAGGAAGCTAGGAAAAATAGGAATGGAAAGGAAGGTGTGAACAAAAGCAATAATTATATGCATGTTCCTAATGCTCCTAGAAAGAAATGCTATAACTGTGGAAACTCTGACCATCTTGCTTCTTTTTGCAGGAAGAATAAAGATATAAACTCTTTACCTCCTAGATCAGGAGTTAAGAGTCAGTCTATTAGGTTTAAGCCACAAAATCCTTGTTTTCCTTGTGATAATTTATGGCATTCCATTTATACTTGTAAGGAATATCATAATTTTTACTATGATTATTATCAAATAAAGCCTTCTTTGAAGAAAGTTACTTTAATTCCTTCTAGTGTAAAGTCTGATGCAAAGTCTGATATAAACTCTGTTAAACAGCATGTTAGCATAAACTCTGAAATTAAATCCGCTTCAAATGCTAACAAACTTAAAAAGGCCAAAGGATCCAAGAAAGTCTCGGTCCTTAAAACTAACCATTTGTGGTCTTTGTGATTGCAGGGCAACAGGAAAGATATCCTAGTGTTGGACAGTGGATGATGAAAGGCATATGTCATAGCCTACTCGTTTATTCGAGTATTTAACTCAACTCAAATAAGAATGTAATAAGTAAATAGTGGATTAATCATCAGAGAGATCTCACAAAGTAACATCTGTCAAAGAATAAAGCAACATTGTTCATCTGCAGACTTGAAGATTCACTGGAAGAAGTTCAAGAATTTGATCATGCCTCAGTGATATAAATCAAGATCGTGGATTTAATCAAGTGACAGAGATCTCGTCAAGGTATCATTTATTACAAGGATTCAGTCAGAATATCAAAGTCAAGACATGAAGAAACGTCACCAAAGTTAGTCACTCATGAACCAGACAGTACATCGAGTGTCAGCATTGAAGTGGCGGAATTGATTCATAAGTCTCAGTGACTTTCAGAAGATTGTCAGAAGAATGGATGCTGCTCAGGGTTAGTATTAATTCTCTATTAATTAATTAAGTAATATAATTTAATTAAGAAAATAAATTATATCTGCAAGGATTAATTTATTGATTAATTGAATTAAATTGATTAATTAATTTAGAATTAATATTAAGGATTTACAGAATTTTAATTGGTTAAAATCTGTTTTAATTCTAAAAAGACAACTAATTGTACTAGTATGACAATCGATATGACAATTGATAGTCATACCGAAAGTCATGCTAATTCAGTTGACTGTCTTGATGGAATTATTATTTAGATTAAAATCACTTATTAATTCAGTAAGACAATTCCATTTGTACTACTATGACAATCGGTATGACAATTGATTGTCATACCGAAAGTCTTGCTAGTTCATTTTAATTGTCTTGCTAGCTCTAAAGATTGTCACACCGAAAGTCTTATTGGACAAAGGATTTTCATACCAGTTCATTAATCTCGGCTGTGTTGATTAAAAGAAGCAGAAGCATCCAATTCAAAAACACTCACAAAAAGCAATCTAACAGAACACAATACAAGAACAAAAGATAATAGTAGCAGAAAAACATTACATCTCATCTGCAACATCAAGATCAATTTCTTGATTGTAAAGTTAAATCCAATCAACTAGAAATACTTATCTTGTTCTTGTGTATCTATCTAGCGGATTAAAATCCCTAGAACTTAATCTCAAATCGCATTTAGCATTTGATCTTTTAATTACAAAAATAGAAAAAGTTCATGTCAAATTTATTCTAGATTTGTAATAATTGATTTGAGATTAATCCCTTGTAACCGATACCGTAGTTGTAACACCTTTCAAGTTTAATAAAAGTTTTATTTAACTTGAATTTTGTTTCACAATTTTATTCCGCATTTTATTCGATTAAACGGTATTGTTTGCATTCAACCCCCCCTTCTACAAACAAATTGAGACCTAACAATTGGTATCAGAGCCTTCTGATTAACGTACAAATCTAGATCCTAGACTTTTGTGTTTCTTTCACTTCTTGAATTTTTTATTCACTCAAAAATTCATAATGACTACACAAAAAGTTGGAACCGTTAAAATTCCACTTTTCGATAAAGAAAATTATGTTATGTGGAAGAAGAAGATGCTACTGTTTTTACAGGTTGCTAATCCCAAATATTTGCAAGTGTTGAAGAAGGGTCCAAAAATTCCTATGGTTATGGAACCAGAGGTAATAGAAAATGATGTGGTGATCACCAAAGCGAGAACTTATGTGAAGGATCCTGAGGACTTCTCTCCTGCTGAAATAGAAGAAGCTTCCCTGGATGCTAGCCTTCAATTAATCTTAGTAGATTCCCTTAATCCCCTGATGAATAGACATGTGATGAATTGTAAAGATTCCAAACATATCTGGGAAACTATTGAGATTATTAATGAAGGCACAGAGGAAGTTAGGGAGAACAAACTAAAAATCCTAACCTCTGAGTATGAATACTTTAAATCCAATCCAGGAGAAGGAATCACTGAAGTGTTTGAGAGGTACAATGCATTGATCAACAACCTGAACATTAATGGTAAATACTATTCCATCAGGGAGGTCAACAAAAAGTTCCTTTTAACACTGCCAACTCATCTCGAACATAGAATCACTGCCATAAGAGAAGCAAGAGATCTGAGTGAGATTTCTTTGGAGAGGCTCTATGGTGTGTTAAAGACTTATGAGTTGGAGCAGATTCAGCAGAAGGAAGTTTACGGGAAAGGAAGAGTGGTCAGCACGTCTACTGCTCTAGTAGCTGATGAACAACAACAACAACCACAATATCAACAACAGTCTCAACAGTCTGAAAGAATGGTACAGTCTTCCAAGGTTGAAGATAATGTTATAGTAGCAGAATTTGATTCTCCTACTACAAATCAATCAGGAGATGATTATTATTCCTTGGAAGAACTGGAGCAATTGGAGGATGAGTCAATGGCCCTGATTGTCAAGAGATTCTCAAATGTCAGATTCAAAAGGAATCCCAAGTTCAAGTACAAGTCCAACTACAACAGATTCCAGAAAGGTGGATCTTCATCCTCTAACACCAGCAGTGGTGGGTATAAAACAGGGATGGTTGATCGAAGCACCATTCGATGCTTCAACTGTAATGAGTTGGGACACTTTGCCACAGAATGCAGGAAGCCAAAATAAGCTAGGAAGAACTCTTACGATTCTAATCAGAAGAGTAAATCTGAAAGGGCTTACCTGGCAAAGGGAAGAAGCTGGGATGATACTGACAGTGAAGATGAAGAAGTTGGGAATCTTGCTCTCATGGCTAGTAATGCAAGCACCTCATCGTCAAGAAAAGAGGTAAAATTTACTGATGCTGAATTAGTTTATCATCTAGGAGGTTCCTTAGATTGTGCTCGTCGTGGTAATGAATTGTTAAATCAACAAATCAAAGACCTTGAGAAAGAGGTCAATGAATTAAGACTTGTGCACATTAATCAAGATAAACTAAAAGAACAAGTATCTTTTCTAGAGAATAGAGTTGACTGTTATAGACAACTCGAAACTATTCTCAAAGACAAGATCACCGGTCTTGAGGCTAAGGTTAAAGCTTACTTTAATTCTTGTTCGAAGTCCAAAGAGTTTTACAATAAGCAGGCTGTTAATCAAACACATGGAATAGGTTATGATTACAATGCTGCTATTGGAAAATTAGGCATAAACTCCCCTCCTCATGTATGTGCTAAAGGCAGGGAAGTACCATATGTGCTTAAGGGTGTTGATGAACCCCTCTATAAAGAATCAATTGCTGAACCATTTGATGAGACCTCTTTTATTATTCAAGAAGAAATCCGTGCTGAAGATAATGCTAATGGGAAAGCTGTCTCCAAGTCAAGTGTGTCAAAAGTTCCAGTCAAGGTTGTGAAAGCAACTGAGACTAACTCAGACACACATGAGTTGGATAACACAAATGCCATGTCTACCATGCATAAGTTGCCTATTGTTAATCCTTCTCATAAAGCATGTGGTGTTCCTGATTGTATGTCTTGTGCTTTTAATCTGTTGTTTGCTTATTTTAATGGTAAGCATGTTTCTAATGATAAGACTACTCCTCGTCAGCATGTGAATAATAGAAAGCATGATAGGTCTAAGACTGCTAGTCCTCCTAAAGCTAGAAAGGAGATATTTGTGCCTAAGCCTAAACAGAAATTTGATAAGGCTGTTTTAAAGGTCAAATGTTCAGTCATTGAGAACGTTGAGAATAGTGAAATTAAGAATGTTGTTTTGCCTGATAAAGGCCAATTTTACAAGTATGCCGGACCCAGCCAAGCTTGGGTTCCGAAGAAGTTCTAATCCATTTGTATTGCAGGGCATTAAACAGGTACAACCGGTAGTGTGGATTCTTGACAGCGGATCGTCAAGACATATGACCGGAGATAGAGCCCTGCTATCAAATGTGGTTGAGAAAGCTGGCCCAGTGGTTACCTTTGGAGATAACAGCAAAGGTTTAACGGAGGGATATGGCTGTTTGCTAACTGGAAATGTTATCATTGAAAATGTATATGTTGTGCAAGGACTTGAACACAATCTGCTTAGCATTAGTCAGTTCTGTGACAACGGCTACAATGTTTTATTCGACAAGCTGAAGTGTCAGATTCTGCACAAGAAAAGTGAAAAACCCTCCTTAATGGGAATCCGGAAAGGAAATCTGTTCGTAGCTGACATGAACTCTGGAAGCAAACTTGAAGTCAGTTGTTTCTATGCAAAGGCATCGTCAGATGAGAGTTGGCTATGGCACAAGAGACTTTCCCATCTCAATTTCAAAACAATGAATTCTCTTGTCAAAATAGAATTGGTAAGAGGTCTGCCTCAGCTGGAATTCTCTCCAGAAGGACTATGTGAGGCTTGCCAGAAAGGAAAGTCAAAGAAAGCAAGTCACAAAGGCACTGACACATCTTCCATAACTGGTGTTCTACAATTATTGCACATGGATTTATTTGGTCCAGTTAATATCCTTTCTATGTCAAAGAAGTGTTACTGTCTTGTGATAGTTGATGACTATTCCAAGTATACGTGGGTTTTATTTCTTCACTCTAAGGATGAAACACCACAAGTTGTGATTGATCATATCAAGATGATTGAGTTAGATTATAACGTCCCTGTTAGAGCAATAAGGTCAGATAATGGAACAGAATTCAAGAATGCACTTCTCAATGGATTCTGTACAGACAAAGGGATTACCAGACAATTTTCAGCTCCTAGAACCCCTCAGCAAAATGGAGTGGTAGAAAGGAAGAATCGTACATTGATTGAAGCTGCAAGAACGATGTTAAGTGAATCAGGTCTTCCAATGTACTTTTGGGCTGAAGCTGTCAATACTGCATGTTATACTCAGAATCGAACTCTAATCAACAAAGACTTCATGAAAACTCCTTATGAGATTTTGAATGAACAGAAACCTTCTATCAAATACTTTCATGTATTTGGTGCCAGATGCTTCGTGCTCAAGGATGGAGATGATCGTCGTGGTAAGTTCGAGGCAAAGGCATATGAGGGTATTTTTGTTGGATATGGAAGAAGATCATATAGAGTGTATATCATTGATCAACACAAAGTAACTGAAAGTGTCAATGTTACATTTGATGACACTAAACTCCATAGTATCCAAACTGAAGATCCTTCTGAGAAACTGAAGTTTGATGATACGTCAGATTCAGAATCAGAACATGGTCAAGAACCTGAGGTTGTTGCTGGTGAAGATCCTGTTAATCCTGATGATACTCAAGGTAATAGTGATGGAAACTTTGGCAACAATGGAGATACCACTGCTACTGACGGAGAATCTTCAAGTCAACATGGCAACAACTCAGGGGGAGATGCTGAAGGATCATCTAGTAGGACACAACATCACAATGAATTTCAAGGCGAATCATCAAGATCAAATCTTCCAAGACAGACTGTCTGGAATAAAGCTCACCCTTTTGAGTTGATTATTGGTGATCCAGATGTTGGAGTCAGAACTAGACGTGCTACTCAAAATGAGTGTCTGTTCTCAGGATTTCTTTCTGAGATGGAACCTAAGAAAATTGAAGAAGCACTGACTGATCCAGATTGGGTGATTGCTATGCAAGATGAACTCAATCAGTTTGAAAGTCAACAAGTCTGGAAACTGGTACCTAGGCCTGTACACAAGAAAGCTGTTGGTACTAGGTGGGTATTCAGGAATAAACTAGATGAAGATGGTGTGGTTACAAGAAACAAGGCAAGACTGGTAGCTAAAGGGTATTCTCAAGCTGAAGGCATTGATTATGATGAAACCTATGCTCCAGTGGCTAGACTTGAGGCCATCAGGATATTTCTGGCATTCGCAGCATTTTAAAACTTTAAAGTTTATCAAATGGATGTCAAGAGCGCCTTTCTGAATGGAAAGCTGGATGAAGAGGTATATGTAGAGCAACCTCCTGGTTTTGAAGATCCAGATCATTTGGATTTTGTCTTCTTTCTTTTCAAGGCTATCTATGGGCTAAAACAGTCTCCAAGAAAATGGTATGACACTCTCTCTGAATTTCTTATTGAAAATAGCTTTATTAGAGGTGTCATAGACAAAACTCTCTTTTCTAAAAAAACATAAGAATGATACTATATTAGTCCAAGTCTATGTGGATGATATAATATTTGGGTCTACTAATGATAATCTCTGTAAGAGATTTGCTAAGTTAATGCACAGCAAGTTTGAAATGAGCATGATGGGAGAGCTAAAGTTCTTTCTTGGATTACAAGTAAATCAAAGGTTAGATGGAATATTTATTTGTCAATCCAAGTATCTCAAGGAACTCCTCAAAAAGTACAATCTAGAGGATTCTGCATCAGCAAGGACTCCATCAACTACAGCTGTCAAGCTTGGACCATGTGAAAACTCCATTAAGGTAGATGTCACAAGTTACAGAGGTATGATTGGCTCGTTACTCTATCTTACTGCAAGTAGACCAGATATTATGTATGCTACATGCTTATGTGCAAGATTCCAAGCGGATCCTAGAGATATTCATCTCGTTGCTGTTAAACGAATCTTAAGATATCTTAAGGGAACACCAAATCTAGGTATTTGGTACCCTAAAGAATCTGGGTTTAACTTTGTCGGATATACAGATTCAGATTATGCAGGAAGTGTTGTTGATAGGAAAAGCACCTCAGGGAGTTGTCAATTCCTAGGCAGCAGACTAGTCTCATGGTACAGCAAGAAACAACAAACAGTTTCCAACTCAACGGCCGAGGCTGAATACATTGCTGCTGGAAGCTGCTGTGCTCAGATCTTGTGGATTAGGAATCAACTACGAGACTATGGCTCTGTATTGAACAAGATTCCTATTTTATGTGACAATACAAGTGCAATAGCCATCACCAACAACCCTGTGCAGCACTCGAGGACAAAGCACATTGACATCAGGTATCATTTTATTAGAGAGCACGTCATGAATGGTACTGTTGAACTATTTTTTGTTCCAACAGAAGAACAAATAGCAGATATTTTCACTAAACCACTTGACGAATCCACATTTACCAGATTAGTTGGTAAATTGGGCATGTTGAATAGTTTTAGTGATTGATTTAGTTAATATCTGAGATCTGTTCTTGAATGAATGTACAAATGAATTTTTCATAAATGAAAAATTCATTTGCAAATTTATGTTATCATTTTATCATATTTCTTGCTTATTTCTATGTAATATATATTATCTTATCTATTTTTATTTTCCCTTCTTGTTAATTTAAAATATCTCAGAATATTTTATTTTCTCTAAAAATATTTTTCTATGAATTTTATTTGCTAAAATTCAACAGAAATCTATTTTTGGAATAAAACATAATAAATTCTGATATATTGTCTTTGTTTCTGTAAAAATTATAAGTTTTTATTTCAGTTTTACTATTTTGTAATATAGTTTCAGTACATATATAGAAGTCTGTTCCTTTTTATTTTATTTTATTTTCTACTGCAATGACAATCGGCAAGACAATTGAATTGTCTTGCTGAAAGTCATTTCAGTATATGTTTGTGTATGTTTGTATATGTCGGTATAGTTTATACTGGCAAGACAATCGGTATGACTATCAATTGTCTTGCCAGTTATAAACAATATGTATATATATATTATATTTTATTTTATACTGGTATGACAATCGGTATGACAATCCCGGATTGTCATACCAGCTGTTTTATATAAAGGCGTTTGTTTTGTTTCAGCAGTTAATTCCATTTAAGCAGTTCAATTTTTTTTTCTCATTCAAACAATCAGTCTCTCTTCACTTTCTCTCTTCTCTCTCTTCGAACCAAATCAATAGACCTGTCCCTTTCCTTGCTCGAGTTTTTACTCAGCAAACTTAATCTTCACTCCTGTGATATATACTTACATATATATACATACAGGAGTGCTGTCCAAATTTTCAAAATCTGTGATTAATCAGTTTGCCCCTTCAAATTCCATTTGTGTTGGTTGATTTTGAAACTTTTTTTGTTTTATTTTTATTTCTGATTTGTGTCGTTTGGCTTGTGTCATCTGGATTTGTGAGTTATAGATTTTATCGAGATACATTCCTGTCTAAATTTTTCGATTATAATTAATTTAATTCGAATTATTAAATTAATTTAATTAATTCGAATTTTCTTAATATTATTCTTAAAATTCTGAAAGTGTGTGTCTTATTATTATTTTAAAATGGCTCTCAATTTCCAACTTGTCGCGCATAATCAGGTTGGTTATTTTAATCCGGAAAAATGTGATGTTGAAAAATTTAAGCCTTGGATTAGATTTTTAAATGACCATTCGATTGTTAGCTCTGCTATTAAATCAAATGTGATTTTAAATATCGATCTTCTTAGACTGATTTGCACAACCTCTACTGTGGCCGATGATTCAAAATCTTTTTCATTCACCGTGGCAAACACACAGTATGTAGTTGATGAAACAGTCGTCAATCGTGCGCTAAATTTTCCACTTGACAATTTCTGTAATTTACCCTCTGAAAATGATATCACAAATTTTTTCCTTGCTATTCACTATCAGGGGGTGATCAATTTAACCAAACTTTCTAAATCAAATTTGGTGTCTGAATGGGATATTTTCTTCGATACACTTTCCAAAGTGTTTGCCAACTGCACAAAATCCAATTTTCATAACATCACTTCCACTCTGCAGTATATTGGTCTTGCGGTTGTTTTCAATCAAAGGATCAATTTTGGCAAACTACTTTTTCCCATTCTCTTGAGACGTCTAACTTCTGCTTTACGTGATCATTCTACAAATCGTAGGGTATCATGTTACTATGCTCGTTTTCTCATGCTTATAGCAGATCATCTTCTCTCACCTGAACACAAAGCCCTTTTTGCTAACTCTGCGGTAACCGAACCCCCTCCAGTTAGCAAAAAGATTTACACTCGCCAAGACACAACCTTCAAATTCATGCAAGTTCCAGTACTTGTATCTGCTTTCATGGCCACTTATATTCCTTTACCTATTTTCAATCTTCCCGGCCTTGAACAGCAACCTCAACCTCCAGTGGTTCAAGCCACCCAGGCTCTTCCATTACAGGTAGTAATTCCTCACTCTCACTCTCTTCCTACTTCTGTTGAAAGACCCCCAGTGGTTGATAGGGCTGACCATGAAGTTGTAGAACCACAGCTTCAATCCCAGGTCATAGAGCCAAACACAGAGTCACATTCTATCTCACCCTCTCCCCCACTGTCTAAAATGTTACCCAGGAGATTACTAGGAAGTAGTTCATTGTTAAATATGAGTGAACCCTCAGCTCTGCCTCCTCCTAAGAAAAGAAGAACATATTCTGAGGCATCTGAAAGCCCATCCTTGTCCTCCCAACAGGACATGGACTTTGAAATGGCCAATGAACAGTTACTAGAGGCATTCTCTCAACAGGATGCATCTATTGAAATTCGCCATAGGGCCATGGCATCTTGTACTGAGTCAGGCACAATTCCATTACTCACAATGGAACCATACACTTCCCCAAATCATACTCAGGACACACAGCGAGGAGTGCACGTAGAGTCGGTTACAGTGCCTGCCATAGTTACGGCAGAAGAGCAGTCACATGCTTCAGAGGGAAAATCTGACTCTCCGCCATCTTTAATAGAGTCATTTTCTCCCCTCCCAGATCCAACACCTCTGGCTCCCTTATGGGATTCTCCACTCGCAGATTTATCTGGAGAAAGTGGAGGGCAACTCGGTCAATCTATCCCTGAAGCAATTCAGACATCTATTTCACATGAAATGATAGGTTTGACTGAGGATCGGGACTCGCGAATTCCCATTGCACCACCACTGACCTCTCTTGAAGAGGCTAGGGTGATTTTTAATGCAGGTACAGAAGAACAACAACTGGAAGACTCCTCACGAGCAATTATATTGAGAGAAACACATGCACGTGAGATGAGTGAACCAAACACGAGTGAAATTCAGGTGAGAGCACACACAGACACTGATACTGTAAACCTGTTAGCTCAGATTGCTTCCCTAAAAGAAGAACTTGCTAAAAGCCAAGCTGAAGCTCAAGCATTCAAAGCACAAGTGGTTGAACGGTCTTCTTCTTCCACCTCTGTCAACAATCAGCTTGCAATCATAAGGAATGACATCTCAGATCTAAAGACCACTGTAATACCAAAGCTCAATTCTATTCAGGACACTCCAACTTTATCAGCTGATGACATATCCAACTTCTGCTCTCTACACACAAGAATGACTTCTCTTGAAGACCTCGTTGAGATGAATCATTCACTGGACTCCTCAATATTTCTAAAGATAGAAACGGGCATGGAACATCTCAATGAAGGGATGAAGCACTTATATTTCATGATCAAGAATTCTCATTGCCCTAATGAAGAACAAAGAGCTTATTTTGAAGGACCGTCTGGTGGAGGATCAGGCTCTGGAGGTGATAGAGGTTCCAAAGGAAAGTCAGTAGAGGATCCCTCAACTAAGGGGGAGAAGAAAGGGAGTAGTGCCAAAGGGAAGGAAAAAGATACCTCTGCTGGAGATAAAGGAAAGGCTGATGATGTCTACTACAGTGGAGAACAGGATGACTTTGATATTTTTGACATTCCCACTGAACCAGTTCAGGAAGATAAAGATGGGTTATTTGAAGCTGAAGAGGAAAGTGATTTTGAAGATTGGGAAGAGGAAGATACAGTGGATTCTATGTTTGAGAAAGAATTTCAGAAGGAGCAGTCAGAGATGAAAAGAAAAGAAGCTGAACTCAAGAAGGTCTCTCAGATCATTGACAGGAGGAAAGACATACAAAGAACAGAAACTCTACAAAAGCAACGTCTTCATGACATAAAGGCTCAAGAAAGGAGAAGAGATGTCAGACTGAAGATTGGTGAAAAATGGGATGAAGCTAGGAGAGTACTTGATATGCCTCAGCTGAGCACTAACAATGATAGGCAGTTCCTACATCTTCTTGACAAGCTGGAAATCTCAAATCCTAACAATGACATGTACATGAATGCTATCAAGACTGAAGTCTCAAGGATCACAGCTGCTTTTGATAGATCCCTAAATGAGATGAGCATTTTTGTATATTGTCAGAGTGAAGGATCTTTCAAGGTGTCACTTCATCTATTTGAGAATCGTTCTTTGTCAGAGATTTGGGTTCTTTTAAACAAAGTCAAAAGAAGCTCAGAATTGAATGAAGTTCTTCGAGAAAGGCTTAAAGAGTTTGCCAACAGGGCTAGTCCTCAAGTGGTCAACAATCCTCATCAGGTGAGATTCTTTAAGTCTGATTGTCTTCAAATCTGTCAGCTAGATGTACAATCTCTTAAAGACTACTCAGCTAAGCATCTGGTCTGGATGGAACATCATTTGAGAACTGCTGGATATTCATCCATGTTGAAGACTCAAGCTGCTGACTTGATTCAAGCTTATTGTGAAAAGAATGTTAAAAGGTACAATCAACTCAAGAATAAGCTGAAGTCAGTTGGAGTTCAACCAGTCAGACCTGCAAGCTTCACTTCAGAAAAGGATCGTGTCTTTGACAAGGAATTGCTTCAAGATTTAGAAGAAGGTGAAGTCAGAAGAGAAGATAACTGAAGTCAATTAGCTCAAAATCAATGTAATATGATTAGAGCTTTATGAATCAAGATAGTCTAATGTAGTTATATGTTCAGGCTAGAGGAACATCTATCTTGTATTCACTTGTAAATTTCATTTGGAATCTGGAAAATGTTAAATATAATCCAGAACTTTTCTGCTATTTACTTTACATTACTGTTTATATCTTTTTCTTATTTGTTAGTTGAGTTATCCTCTAGATATTTGTTGTTATTGTCTAACAAGCAAATAGGGGGAGATTGAAAGGCATATATCATAGCCTACTCGTTTATTCGAGTATTTAACTCAACTCAAATAAGAATGTAATAAGTAAATAGTGGATTAATCATCAGAGAGATCTCACAAAGTAACATCTGTCAAAGAATAAAGCAACATTGTTCATCTGCAGACTTGAAGATTCACTGGAAAAAGTTCAAGAATTTGATCATGCCTCAGTGATATAAATCAAGATCGTGGATTTAATCAAGTGACAGAGATCTCGTCAAGGTATCATTTATTACAAGGATTCAGTCAGAATATCAAAGTCAAGACATGAAGAAACGTCACCAAAGTTAGTCACTCATGAACCAGACAGTACATCGAGTGTCAGCATTGAAGTGGCGGAATTGATTCATAAGTCTCAGTGACTTTCAGAAGATTGTCAGAAGAATGGATGCTGCTCAGGGTTAGTATTAATTCTCTATTAATTAATTAAGTAATATAATTTAATTAAGAAAATAAAGTATATCTGCAAGGATTAATTTATTGATTAATTGAATTAAATTGATTAATTAATTTAGAATTAATATTAAGGATTTACAGAATTTTAATTGGTTAAAATCTGTTTTAATTCTAAAAAGACAACTAATTGTACTAGTATGACAATCGGTATGACAATTGATAGTCATACCGAAAGTCATGCTAATTCAGTTGACTGTCTTGATGGAATTATTATTTAGATTAAAATCACTTATTAATTCAGTAAGACAATTCCATTTGTACTACTATGACAATCGGTATGACAATTGATTGTCATACCGAAAGTCTTGCTAGTTCATTTTAATTGTCTTGCTAGCTCTAAAGATTGTCACACCGAAAGTCTTATTGGACAAAGGATTGTCATACCAGTTCATTAATCTCGACTGTGTTGATTAAAAGAAGCAGAAGCATCCAATTCAAAAACACTCACAAAAAGCAATCTAACAGAACACAATACAAGAACAAAAGATAATAGCAGCAGAAAAACATTACATCTCATCTGCAACATCAAGATCAATTTCTAGATTGTAAAGTTAAATCCAATCAACTAGAAATACTTATCTTGTTCTTGTGTATCTATCTAGCGGATTAAAATCCCTAGAACTTAATCTCAAATCGCATTCAGCATTTGATCTTTTAATTACAAAAATAGAAAAAGTTCATGTCGAATTTATTCTAGATTTGTAATAATTGATTTGAGATTAATCCCTTGTAACCGATACCGTAGTTGTAACACCTTTCAAGTTTAATAAAAGTTTTATTTAACTTGAATTTTGTTTCACAATTTTATTCCGCATTTTATTCGATTAAACGGTATTGTTTGCATTCAACCCCCCCTTCTACAAACAAATTAGGACCTAACAGATGTTTAGGACATATGACTGGAAATAAAGCCCTGCTATCAAACTCTGTGGAGAAAACTGGCCCAGGAGTTTTTTATGGAGATGGCAACATGGGAAAAACTCTGGGATATGGCAATATCAATCTTGGGAATGTCATCATTGAAACAGTAGCTCTTGTCTCAGACCTTAAACACAATCTGCTAAGTGTGAGTCAAATCTGTGATAGAGGTTATCATGTGGATTTCTTTGAAGAACATTGTGAAGTTGTAAGCAATTCTAAAGGCAAAGTGGTTCTGAAAGGTTACAGGCATGGTAACATTTATGAAGCCTGACTTTCAACAAGTTCTGATGGCTCTGCAATCTGTCTGTTGAGTATGGCATCAATTGAAAAAAGCTGGAATTGGTACAAAAGACTCTCTCACTTAAATTTCAACAACATAAATGAGCTTGTAAAGAAAGATCTTGTGAGAGGACTGCCAAAATCAGTATTTGCTCCTAATGGCCTTTGTGATTCATGTCAAAAGGCAAAACAAAGAAGATCTTCTTTCAAGAGCAAAACTGAATCCTCAATTCTTGAGCCTTATCACCTACTGCATATTGATCTATTTGGTCTTGTCATATGTATTACAAAGAAGAAATATGCTATAGTTATAGTGGATGAATTGGTAAAAGATTATGTTAAGATTATAAGAAGTGATAATGGCACTGAGTTCACGAATTCAATCATGGAAGAGTTCTGCAAAGAGCATGGAATCAAATAGGAATTTTCAGCACCTGGAACTCCAGAGCAAAATGGAGTTGTAGAAAGAAAGAACAGGACTCTCATTGAAGCTGCACGAACTATGCTTGACGAAGTAAAGCTTCCAACCTACTTTTGGGTTGAAGCTGTGCAGACTGCTTGTTTTACACAGAATGCTACACTCATAAATAAGCATGGAAAAACACCATATGAGATGGTGAAGAAAAAGAAGCCAAATCTGAAATACTTTCATGTATTTGGATGTAAGTGTTTTGTTCTTAATACTCATCCTGAACAACTATCAAAATTTGATCTAAAAGCTGATGAAGGAATTTTTGTTGGATATCCACTTTCCACAAAAGCCTTCAGAGTCTACAATTTAAGAACAAGGGTCGTCGTGGAATCTATCAATGTATCTTTTGATGATAAGAAGATTACTGGACTTCAAGATTTCAATGATCATGATCAGTTGATATTTGAAAATGAAGATTTAAATTCTGATTCCGTAAATTCTGATGGCCTAAATCCTGATCCTGTAAGTTTTGACGGGTTAAGTTCTGATGTCATTGAAACTGTGGTAACTACTCCAAGGGAAAATGCACCTGCTCAGGGGGACCAAGCTGAAGATCCTACCACAACTCAAGACTCTCAAGAAGCATCAGAACCTGTCACTGGCTTTTCAAGTTCTGATTCATCAAGTTCTGATGAGCCAAATTCTGATAATTCTGGAAACTCTGATACTTCAAATCCTAAAGGATCCAACTCAAATTCTGAAGTTTCAGAGAGCATAACTACAGGGGGAGCATCATAAAATGCTGATGGAGACAGTATGGATCATGGGGGATGATCAAGTTCTAGAGAACAACTTCCATCTGCAAGGAAGTGGACCAAATCACATACACCTGAATTAATTATTGGAGATCCTGAAGCAGGTGTCAGAACTAGAACTGTAACATCAAATGAATGTCTCTATCATTCTTTTATATCTCAAACTGAACCAAAGAAAGTGGAAGAAGCTCTTGAAGATGCTTATTGGGTGCAAGTAATGCAGGAAGATTTGAATGAATTTGAAAGAAATAAAGTCTGGATCCAAGTGCCAAGACCAAATAACAGATCAGTTGTTGGCACAAAGTGGGTGTTCAGAAACAAAACTGACAATGATGGCATAATTACAAGGAACAAAGCAAGGCTGGTTGCTAAAGGCTACTCTCAACAGGACGGTATTGATTATGATGAAACATTTGCACTAGTTGTTAGATTGGAAGCCATAAGAATCTTTTTGGCTTATGTTGCTCACAAAAAGTTTAAAGTCTTTCAATTGGATGTGAAAATGCTTTTCTCAATGGAGAATTGGAAGAAGAGGTTTATGTTGAACAACCTCCAGGCTTTGTAGATTTAAAATTTCCAAATCATGTCTACAGGCTTGACAAAGCACTTTATGGCCTTAAGCAAGCTCCAAGAGCATGGTATGAGACTTTAGCTCAATTCCTTCTGGAAAGTGAATTTCACAGAGGTACAATTGATAAAATATTGTTCTACCTCAACCATGGAAAGGACTTACTTTTGGTACAGAGATATGTTGATGATATCATATTTGGTTCTACAAATGCCAAATTCTGTGAAAAGTTTACAAAGCTACTGTAGTCAATATATCAAATGAGTATGATGGGAGAACTTAGTTATTTTCTGGGACTTCAAGTCAAGCAAAATGAAGAAGTACTTTTATTTGTCAATCCAAGTACACCAGAAATTTACTCAAGAAATTTGGAATGCAAGACTGTTCAACTGCATCCACTCCCATGGCCACTGCAACTAAGTTAGGTAAAGATACTGGTTCATTAGTAGATATTACTAAATACAAAGGTATGATTGGCTCTTTACTCTATTTAACTACTAGTAGACATGATATCATGTATGCTACCTGTCTTTGTGCAAGATTTCAGGCTGATCCAAGAGAACCTGATCTAATAGCTGTGAAAAGAATTTTCAATTACCTCAAGGGTACAGCTGATCTAGGATTGTGGTATCCTAGAGAATCAGATTTTAAGTTAATAGGTTACCCAGATGCAGATTTTGCAGGATACAAAATAGACAGGAAAAGCACTAGTGGAAGCTACCAATTTCTTGGAAGTAGATTAGTTTCTTGGTTTAGCAAGAAATAGAAATCAATTTCCACATCAACTGCAAAAGCAGAATATATTGCTGTAGGAATTTGTTGTGCATAGATTTTTTGGATGAAGAATCAGTTACTGGATTATGGGTTAGAATTTTCTAAAATACCTATTTACTTTGATAATCAAAGTGTAATTGCTATGACAGGTAATCCAGTTCAACACTCAATGACAAAGCACATCAGTATTAGGTACCATTTCATAAGGGAACATACGATGGAAGGTACAGTAGAATTGCATTTTGTTCCAACAGATCAACAGCTAGCAGATATCTTCAGAAAACCATTATGTGAAGCTACTTTTACAAGACTTGTAAATGAACTTGGAATGGTTTCAAGTTCTTTCTCTAAATCCGCTTAGTTTTTGATCTCATGCATCATACTTTATGATCAGTGTTTATAGATTGTCTTATCTTCATGTAATCTGTACTTAAATTGAAATACATTAAATGATGATTGTTATATGATGTGGATCTATATACTCTGATAGTGATTTGAATGTTCTCTGACTATGTAATCCAATGAGGACAATTGTCTTAGATGCTGACCTAGTAGTCTTTAACATACTAGAAATCCCATGTCTGAATTAGTTGTTTATGTGGAAACTCATTAACACAAGAAAATTTTAATTTTGAGCTTAGTCAAATTTACTTTGTGTATCTTATTACTAAGTCACAAACTAGATTCTTGCTTCTTATCTGTCAAACTCTGATGTCAGTAAATCTTAAGGATGAACTAAATGTTGATAAGCCTCACTTATCTAAAGAAAAGAAAAGAAAAGAAAATTAAAGTCAGGTACTCCTTTGAGTTCTAGAGTAAATATATGGAAGGAAAGACCCAAGTGCATTGCTGGTATTAAGTTATATGCATTAGAAAAGCAAATAAATTTTTCTTGGTGACTTTTCACATTCTCTGATTACTGGAGAAATCCTCTGATAATAGCATAAATTCTGATAGCAGTTGTGACTCATTTACACTAAGAAGCCACTGTGAAAAAGAAATCTAAAAGATGTATAAAATGAGCACAGACAATTGAGGTGGACTCATGCACAAATTCATCCTATAGTAGACTTCATAATTAATGACAGATTTTAAGCACTTTTCTTAGTTATGCCTTATTTCCAAGATGTACTAAAGTTTATCAAACTTTAATCTTTATCTGATATTTTGCTAATGTACACACTCTCACTCTATATGAATGATGAAAATTACTGTGGTGATCAAGTTGTTTCAGATAAACAGTTAAGTGTCATTTGCATAAATTCTGAGGACAAGTTCTGATGGAAGTTCTGATGATTAAACTCTGAAGAAACAAGTCAGTATTTGAATGAAAAATCATAGAAAAAGACATTCACTTTTTGAGTACAGAAGCCATGTTCTGATAACTGTTAAAATCTGATAATAGTCAAGTTCTGATATTAAATCGTGATGGAAACTCTGATGCTTAAGTGGCATTATTTTTTACTTGACTCATTTATGGTAAATACTGAAATGGTCATATTTAATCAGAATTTAATTAGGTGAGATAAAAACAGTCATAATCACTTGGGTTAGTGATAAACGTGTTTGTCTTGAAAAACTGCATATGCACAGTAATTGTTACTTATTTCTCATTCCCATTAACTCCTGCTTTAACTTTTTACTGACTATTATTATTACACATCGGTCTAGGGAGATGAGGCATCATTAACTCTACACTTAATCATTAATTAGTCCTCTAGTCCCTTGATATTTAATTGGCTATTTAACCGACATTTCATCTCAGACAAATCATCTTCTATTCTCACAAAAAAAAATCATTCTCTCTCTTTTGATTCTCACCATTTTCTTCCTTCATAAAAATGGTTATTTTAAACATATTTATGAACTATGAAAACTTCAACGTCGAGTTCAGTTGTGGTGACTGGGAACAGGAATGGCATGTCACTACCATTCCTGATGAGATATGGAACTTGGTTCCATAAGAGGTTCAGATAAATCTCTTGTTCTTTAAGATGGACTATCAACTCCATCTTGATCGATTGGAAGAAGAACGGAGAGAGCTCTTCTTCAGCAAGAACGGGTCATCCGTCTTGCAGTGCTAGTTGTCAGCAGCAGGAGGAACTAATCGACAGTTTTCCTTCTGAGACCAAGGATTTTAATGTTCACCATCTTAGACTAGGATTATCTTGTAATCTTTTGCATGTAATCTACAAATTTCATAAGATGTACTCTTTGGATATTTTTATGAAATTTCTTTTGATTGCAAGATTTCGTCTTTGTTTATCTCGTATTATGTTAATCTAAATGTTCTTATTGAAGCATGGTAATCTTTACTTCATCTACTTGAACTCTATTTCTTAATGAATGTTTAGATTAAAATGGTGGTTACTAATAATTTGTGATGATTTGACAAACAAATGTTGAATTTGAATCGACATATCCTAAGTTACACTTGCAAAGGTAGAAGTAATTGAGAAAACTCAAGAGAAGCAACAGGCCCAAATCTCTGAGCTCCTGGCTAATCAAGCTTCTCAACAGGCTCAATTGGATGAGATCCAATCTTCAGTGGTACTTCTTCTATCACTCTTATTATCATATGCTGCGAAAAGGGGAAAAGATAGTTAAGTCCAAATGCTCAAATGATCAAATACTGAATAAGAAAGATGATAAAGCTGATGACCAGGGAAATCCTAGCAAGGGTAGAGGTCAAGTTCAAGGAAAATAGCAAAGCAGCAAGGTTTCTTCAAGGAAATTAATTACTGATACAAGCAGATCTTCTATTCAAAAGAAGACAAGTTCTGAAGCTGCTCAAACTCAAAATCTGATAGCAAGTACTGATACTCAAAATCTGATATCAAGTTCTGATGAACAAAGTCTGACAAAGCCTGATGTTCTGATACAAGGTGGAAGTCAAGATTCTCAAAAGTTCATGCAAACTCTGAAGCTCAAGGGAAAGCAGACTACTGTCTACTACAACGATCCCAAGATTCAGACACTTGATGAGAAAATTACTAGAAGATTATTTCTGAAGCATAATCCAAGAATGGATTTAGAAAATCTCAAGGAGGGGGAAGCTAGATTTGAAGCTGAAAAGAAAACTCTAAAGCCAAAAGCTTATGTTACAAAGAAACCTCCAAGGCCTAAGGTAAAAGGCATTGTGATCAAGGAAGTCACAAACTGAGGCATCAAAGCCCACAACAAGATCACAATCTTAGATTGATCCCAAAGACAAAGGGAAAGGAAAAGTTGATGAACCAACTGTGCCACTGGAGATGAAATTTCCTCAAATTCTGATAAAGCCGATGTGCAAAATGGTTCAAGTTACTGATGATAATCTTGCTGAAGATGAAGATGTTCAAACACTTAAAAGAAGGAAGATTTCTGAATAATCAAAGTCAACCTCTGACAAGGCTCAAGTTGTTCAGACTAAAGAACAGTAAGCTATAACAGAAATAGCAAGTTCTGATAAAGTCATCAAGTCAACCTCTGACAGTGCTCAAGTTGATTTAGATAAAATGAAAGTAGCTGACAAAAAGAAACTTATGTGGAAAATTGTCAAACCATCAAATCCAAAAAAAACAATTGTTATCTGATTCCATGACTGTTGGATTGAAAGCCAGAGAAGCAAGAGACAGAGTTGGACTAGGTTCTGATGAAGCTAAGATAAAAACATGAATTGAAGTGCTAACTAGAGATCCATTTTTATTAACTGACCAACCTCTTAAAGATGTTACACAGAAACACCTTAAAAAGGTTATCTCTGTTCAAGTGGTACTGGATGCTCATGACAAGCACAATGTTAAGGAAAATCTGATTCTATTTCTTGAAGATGGAAGGACATATCAGATGTCAGAATCAGATGTGTTAAACAAATCACTGAAAGAACTTCAATTCTTTCATTACCTTTTAGAGGTAACGTCTGATATTACCAGGAGATGGTCAAACTTCATATTGAAGACCATCAGAGATAAAGCAAGAATTTCTGGTTCAAGAGTTACAGAATTCATTCCTATTATTGTTGAAAATGATGGAAGTGAAACTTTAATGAAGAAGAATTCTGCTAAGCTTGAAGTATTACTAAATGAGAAATGTATGTGCTACAATGAAGATTCTTCTCATCCTAGGATAATAAGACTGAATGATGGTTTAGAAAGAAACAATATCTCTGCTTTAAGAACTGCATTCTACCAGATTGGAAGTAAGAATGAAGAGATGAAGTGTGGCGCCCTCCAAACCCGGGTTAGAAGTTTGGGGTCCACACACACGCCTTATTTATAACATGCTTATAAAAATAATAAAGATAATAATAATATGCAGTGACCCTACTTACCAACTACCATGGACCGCAATAGGTTAAAGTATGCACATAAGCCACACACACACTTATATTACAAACGCCCATATCCCAACTAATCAAACTTACAACTGAATATTAAACATTATTACAAACTTTACAAACTTAAACTATCCCAAAAGCTGTTAGGTAGCTTAACTCGATCAACCTGGACCCCTAGCTCTCGCACTAGATTGGAGATCCTCGCTACAAATAGGTTCCTTCTAAACTGGAAAAGAACATAAACAACATCGCACAAATGAGTAACTAGCTCAGCAAGTCACATTGACAAGACTGAGAATAATGATCATCAAGTTAAAAGAGTTAAGGTATCAAGTGAACAATGATTAATGATTTAGAATTGGATATTATATTTTATTTTAAAAACCAAGGTTAGGCTGCTGATCAGTCACGCACTAACCCCGAGCAAGGTACACAGCTCTGCTCCAATTACTGGATCCAAGACACACATTGGCCTAACTTGACCACCAATCTGGTCTGACCACGAATCTGGTCCACAATTTTATAAAATAATCCAATTCTAGCATAATAAAAGAATAAATAATGTAAAGCAATAAACAAAATCATAAGCAACATTGGATGTCCAATAATGAGATGGTTTCAATCTTCACAAATGAAATGTGGCTATCAAATGGTGAGAGAAATGGATAACAAAAGAATCAAGGTTTTAAGGTTATAAGAATTTGATCTTTCAAAGTATAAGGTACAATGGATTGAATATGTAAGCAATCTGATTCAGTTTTTGGTATTTAGTTTGTATGTATTTATGGAGTAGTATCATGTATCTATGTCAAATTTGGGTATTCAACAATCAATGGTTCAGAAAGAATAAGGTTTATTGTTCAGAGATTAATAAATGGAATCAAGGTCTAGGGTTTAGTGCTTCAAAGCACTTGCAATATAGGACTATCAATAATCTCCAATATATGTCGAGAAGTTCAGAATACTTGCCTGGTACTAGCTTGCTATACTTCACCAATTTCCAATCACAATCTCCTACTCCTCGACTATCTGTTTCCCTTTCCTACGCCTTGCCTCTTCTGCTCACATACCATAAGTATCTATCAATACTCAACTCATATGATTATATTCGGTATACACTTCTATTTACCCTTCGTTATACCCAAATCTGACTAACGGATTAAAAGTCATGCTAAAAACAAGAAAACACTGAACATATAGACCGACAGTCAAACAAACAAGTCACATATAGCATATAGCACGTCAAAAAATCAATGAAATTTCATTTATAAGGAAATCTCGGGTCTTGAACAGTCTTTCGGGTATTTAATATGATTTTTAAAATATTTTTCAAAGTCAAAACAGGTCGTTGGGTCAATTTTAAAGCAATAGACAGGGTTCGGTTGGCCAAATCTGGCTTCAAAATAATTTTATAATAATTATCGAGCCTTGAAAACAATTTAAAATAATATTTTAAAGCTCAAAACAATTTTTTGGAATTTTTAAATCATTTATAAATAATTAAATATAATTAAATATAATTAATTAATTAATTAAAATCAATTAATAATTAATTAATCAATTAATTTTTGAAATAATTGACCAATTAACTAATTAATTATTAAATAAAATTAATTAACTAATTAATTCAGATTTATTTTTGAATTAAAAATAATTTTTGGAATTAAAATAATAATTTTTGGAATTTTCAGTAATTAAAAATGAATTTTTATAATTAAAATAAATAGGAAATATGATTTTTAAATATTTTATAAACAGGAATCCTATTTCTGCAACTTCTGGAAACTACAAGGACTAAACTTCATCGTCCCCAAAAGTTCAGGGACTAAACTGCAATTTTGCAGTTCAGTCGCCGGAAAATACCCTGTCTCGCCGGAGAAGGCGATCCAGGTACAGTCACACCACCACAAGCTCCAGAATTGCAGCACAAACCACCAGGAACTTAAATCAGCAATCAAATCATCCTAATAATCTCTGAGTTGGCCGGAAATTGGCCGAGAAGTTCGCTGGTTTCCGGCGAGCTTGATGTAAACTTCAAATGATAATTCCCTCCTCTACAGACCTCGTTGATTTGCAAGACTTATACGAATCGATTGCAAATTTCATAAGGAACACAACCCACCCCTCTAGAACATCTATCTATCCCGAAATAAGAAACCCCCAAATTCTATCAAGAACATTCAAACGAATTATAAACCCTAATTTCTAAATTCGAAAATCAAACTCAATTTTGAACATGTTATTGAACTCCAAATCAGTCATGTAACATATCAAAATCATCAGGAAAACAATCTCTACAACATGCAAGCATCAAATCATTCAAACAGTCATCCGTACAAAAATTCATATTTTTAATCAAAATAATTCAAAAATAAATAAAAATATATAAAATCAACCTTTGATTCTGCAGTAAAACGAGTTCTGGAATCTGATAGTACTCCTCAAACCCTTCGATTTGGTTACTCGAGCTTTCCAAAAAAAGATCAATAACAACTTCAAAAGCTGGTTTGATTTTCAGACGATTTTATGAATATATGAATTTACTTTGTAAAATTCTATAATTACTGTTTGCAAATAATTTTCGGTACGAAATAAAATACGGTAAAGGCCATTTATAATTACGGAAAATTAGTATCCCGTTGGATCATTCCGGATATAAAACAGATTCAAACGGTACCGGTTTTCGGAATTATTATCCAAATCAGTACAATTTGTATTGCGGTCTTGGTCTCAGTGCCTGGTTACACGTATTACGAGGTGATAATTATAATAATTTAATAAAAAGATCCCGTTTATCGAATATACGAGTTTTATTGATTTACCGAAACGAATATTGTATCGAAAATAAATACTGAACATGCGTAATATTTATTTCTTTGGAAAATAATTACACGATATATCCCAGATATTACATCCTTCCCCCCTTAAAAGGATTATGTCCTCAGAATCTCCTAAGAAAACAAATGAGGGTACTTTTCTCTCATATCACTTTCTAACTCCCAGGTTGACTCTTCAACCTTTGGGTTATTCCACAGTACTCTTACTAATTGTACCACTTAATTTCTTAACATTTTCTCTCTTTCTTCTAGAATCTCTATCGGACTCTCTACATACGACAAATCTGCTTGAAGCTCTATTGGCTCGTATTAGATTACATGCCTGGAGTCTGGATTATACTTCTTAAGCATCGATACGTGAAAAACATTATGAATGTGCTCCATGTGCGGAGGTAACGCCAACTCGTAAGCTACTTTGCCAACACGCTTTAGAATCTCAAAAGGTCCGACATATCTAGGGCTCAGTTTTCCTTTCTTCCCGAATCTGGTCAATCCTTTCCACGACGATACTTTCAGTAATACTAGATTTCCTTCTTCGAATTCCATATCTTTCCTTGATTGATCTGCATACTTCCTTTGACGGTCTTGTGCTGCTATCAATCTCTTCTGGATAACTTCAACAACTTCCTTCGTCTATTGCACTAATTCAGGTCCAAGTATATTGCGTTCTTCTACTTCATCCTAATATACGGGAGATCAACATTTGCGTCCATAAAGAACTTCATAGGGTGGCATCCCAATGCTGGCATGATAACTGTTGTTGTAAGCAAATTCTACCAAGGGTAAATGTTCATCCCAACTTCTTTTGAAATCAATGGCACAAACACGTAACATGTCTTCGATTGTATGGATTGTTCTTTCACTCTGGCCGTCCGTCTGTGGATGGTAAGTCGTACTCATATTTAATCTCGTTCCCAAACATTCTTGAAAACTCTTCCAAAATCTTGAATTAAATCTCGGATCTCGATCGGATACGATAGACACAAGAATTCCATGACGAATTACGATTTCTTTCAGGTACATATGGACTAACTTATCTAGTGAAAATCTTTCATTTATAGGCACAAAATGAGCTGACTTGGTAAGTCTGTCCACTATAACCCAAATGGCATCATGATTGGCTTTTGTCCTCGGTAATCCGACTATGTAATCCATGGCAATATGCTCCCACTTCCAATCTGGAATCTCTAATGGCTGCAACAATCCACTTGGTCTCTGATGCTCTGCTTTAACTCTCTGACATGTATAACATCTGCTAACCCATTTCGCAATCTCCCTCTTCATATCTGGCCACCAATAATTTTCCTTTAAATCTCTGTACATCTTGGTACTCCCTGGATGGATTGAATACCTTGAATTATGAGCTTCCTGTAAAATTTCATTCTTCAACTCCGTCACTGGTGGAATCCAAATTCTAGAAGAAAACCTAAGAATACCTTGATCGTCCTTTTGCGTGCACAATTCCTCACCTACCAAACGGTTAATGTTCTGATCCATTACCTCTTCTTGACACTTCCTTATTTTCTCTAATAACTTCGGCTGGAAAGTCATACTATACATTTTTGCTTCATCAGGCTTGCAAACTCTAATCTCCAATTCTAGTTTCTGAAATTCCTTGTATATCTCTTTGGGTACTGATAACACATTCCACTTTTCTTTCTGATTTAACGCATCCGCCACAATGTTTGCTTTACCGGGATGATAGTTAATCGTGCAGTCGTAATCCTTAATCAACTCTAACCATCTTCTTTGTCTCATATTAAGCTCCTTCTGTGTTAATATGTACTTCAAGCTTTTTTGATCCATATAAATCTCACATTTTTCTCCATATAGATAATGTCTCCAAATCTTCAAAGTGAACACTATGGCTGCTAGCTCCAAATCATGAGTAGGATATTTCTGTTCTTGTGGTTTCAATTGCCTCGACGCATACGCAATAACCTTATCGTGCTGCATCAGAATACATCCGAGTCCTTTATGGGAAACATCGCTATAGATTACGAAATTCCCTTGGTCATCTGGAAGTGACAAAACAGGTGTTGTAATTAATCTTCACTTCAATTCCTGAAAATTTTCTTCACATTTATCGTTCCATATAAACTTTCTATTCTTCCGTGTATGCTTTGTCAATGGTGTCACAATCCTTGAGAAATTTTGAATGAATCGGCGATAATATCCCGCTAATCCCAAGAAACTTCTTACCTCTGTTGGTGTTCTCGGTCTTTCCCAATTTATAATTGCTACAATCTTCGCTGGGTCCACTTTGATCCCTTCACTACTGACTATGTGTCCTAAGAACTGGAATTCCTATAACCAAAACTCACACTTCAAGAATTTAGCATATAACTTTTTCTTCCTCAAAATCTCCAAAGTTGTCCTCAAATGTTCTGCATGATCCTCTTCTGTCTGTGAATAAATCAAAATATCATCTATAAACACAATAACAAACTTTTCCAAGTATTCCTTAAAAATTATGTTCATCAGGTCCATGAATGTTGTCGGGGCATAGGTTAATCCAAAAGACATCACTAAAAATTTATAATGTTCATACCTTGTCTAGAAAGTTGTCTTTGGTATATCCTCTGGTTTAATCTTTAGTTGGTGATATCCCGATCTCAAATCGATCTTGGAGAAGAACTTGGCTCCTTTCAACTAGTCAAACAAATCATCAATTCTGGGTAACGGATACTTGTTCTTGATTTTAAGCTTGTTGAGCTCCCGATAATCGATGCACAGTCTCATGCTTCCATCCTTCTTTTTGACAAATAGCACCGGTGCACCCCACGGGGATACACTGGGTCTGATTACTCCTTTCTCTAACAACTCTTGCAATTGTTTTGCTAGTTCCTTCATCTCAACGGGCGCCATTCTGTACGGGGCCTTGGATACTGGTTCCGTTCCAGGTGCTAAGTCGATCGCAAACTCAATATCTCTGTCTGGAGGAAGTCCTGGTAACTCATCGGGAAACACGTCTGGAAATTCATTAACTACTGGAATATCTTCAAGTTTTGCTGGCTCCTGACTTCTATCAATCACATAAGCACCGAAATGCTCGCATCCTTATCGTAGTAACTTTTTAGCTTGAATCATCGTTAAGAACTTCTTTGCTTATTTCTGGCCCTTAAACATTACTATCCTCTCGTCTGACGTCTTCACCATTACCTTCTTATTTCGACAATCTATCTGGGCATCGTACTTAGATAACCAATCCATGCCTAAGATAACGTCAAACTCTCCTAACTTAAATGGTATCAAATCCACACAAAACTTATTACCAGAAATCTCAATCTCACAATTCCCACAAACTTGATTAACAGATATACGTTCTTGATTTTCTAATTCCACAGTCATTATTTCATTTAAATACTCAACTGGACAATTTAACTTATTAACAAAATCTTGTGAAATAAATGATTGAGTTGCCCCCAAATTTATTAACACTTTGGCACATAAAGAATTCACATTAAGCGTACATGCCACGACATCAGTATCCTGGATAGCATCATTCACAAACATATCAAACACTCTAGCCCTTGGAGTCTCATTCACTGCTGGAGTAGATCCCATAATTCTTAATGCATTACTAACCGGGGCTGGTGTCTTGCAATCCCTGGCTATATGTCCTGGCTTTCCACATTAAAAGTATGTAAATCCAATAGCTGGAACCTTAACTGCTGGATTCTGAGTAGGCTGATCCTTGTTCACTGGCTATCTTGTTGGCTGATTGCGGCACTCCCTCGAATAGTGCTCTTTCTGATTACACTAGAAACAAACCACGTTCAACTTATTACAAACTCCTCCATGTTTCTTCCCACATACCAGACAATCTGGAAAAGTTAGCCTCAACTGATTCGGTTGATTTACATTGACTGGACGGTTGCCCTGGCCTCCGTCGCCTGCATTTGCTTTTTGAAATTAAAATTACTCCCTGGCTAAAACTTGCCCTTCTTAAAATGTGGAAACTTCCCTGGTTGTGGTTGTCCTTCATTTCCTTCAAACTTCCTCTTCTTACTTTCTTTTTCTTTCTGGGACATCTCACTCTCAGTTTTTGCAATCATGGTCTTCTGTACAACTCCTGCATAGGTATCCAATTCAAATATGGCTACCTTATGTAACGCCTGGGAAATTTACGTCTGTATTATATCATATTTATAATAAATTATGTGTATTAATGTGTCATTAATGTGTAATTATATGTCAAATCCTAACTGTTACGTGTTACGTGTATTCCGTGTCATTTCTGTATTTTTAAGATATTTTTCAGATATTCTATTTTGCATTCATAAGTTTCCTTTCAAATGTTTTACGACCCAAACCATGATTTTAAAGCCAGTATTTCAAATAAAATAATGGGTCTTATTTTTCATTAAACGGCCTTTACCATCGCATTATTCTGAACATCTAGATATTTTATAAATTTTCTCGTTTTGCGAAAAAATGATTTTTCCGGGCCTCATTGGGTGTTAAAAACCCCACAAAAATTATATTTTTATTTTTATAAAATTATAGGACTTTTATTTATACCATTTCTTTATATTTTTGCATTATTCACAATTTTTGGGAAATTTTGACATATATATTGCATATATAAAATATTTATAAATTAAATTTTAATACCCAAAAATTATAAAAATTAGGGCCAAATATTTTTCTTAGATGTATAATTAGCCCCTTAATTTTATTTAGGATTATTAATTTTGCAGCTATAAATACCCTAATTATTATTTATTTATTTAATTAAAAATCAGAAAATTCTGCAATTATTCCCAATTTCCGGAAATTAGGGTTTGGTGTTCTTGACTTCAAGCAGAGATTTGATCGTGATTCTGATCTCCAAATCAAGCATGTAAGTAGTCGTTGCAAAGCTCTTGATCTCTACTTTCGATTGGTACAATCAATTTCATGTTTTATATCGTCGATTTTCAATTCATATTTTTTAGGGTTTATAGTCGAATTAGGCGTTGTTGATTCCTGAATTGTTTGATGTTTTGGTTGATCAAGATAGCTTTATCTCGAGTTTATGAATGATTTCATATATTTATTTTGATTATATAACCCCTGGAAGTGGTTCCCGAGTTCTTGTGTTTTAGAAAATTTTGAATTTATTTTTGTTAATTTTTGGATGTTTGTGATTGTTGTGGCCTATTGGGATCGATTAGGGAGCTCTGTAGCTTCGATTTCATGTATTAATCGATAGGTTTGGTTGTATTTTGGGGGAGATGCGATTTTCCGGTGAAGCCATCGGAGAAGCTTCGGGTGGTGATCGGAGAAATCGAAGGAGGGATGGAGAGGGGTGGTTGACGGTGCAGATGAGTTCCTGGGAGCGTCACGGATCGATTCCAGCCGAAATCGAGGCTCACAGCTTTGATATGGCACTCCGGCGAGGCTACCGGAGTTTACGTCGGACGACGGCCGGTTCCGGTCGTTTCCCCAGTTTCCGTCACCGGCGAACCGACCCGGTTCGTGTTCTTGAAGACCCGGTGTCAACCCGGTTGGTTGACCCGGTTTCAATCCATTAAAACCCTAATCCCTTTTCTGATTTATGTTTCCAGAATTTTAGAATTTAGTTTTATTGTTATAAAAACAGAATTAGTTTTAATAATCCTAAAAATCAATTAAAAATTTGTTTTAAATTCTGTAAAATATTATTAATAGTTTCTGAATTATTTTCTTAAAATAGAAATTTGAATTTAGTTATTTAATTAATTATTTAACTATTTATTTAATTATTTACCTATTTAATTATTATTTAATAGTTAAGTAAATAATTAAGAATTAAGGATTAAAATTTACCGAATATTACGAGAAAAGATTCGATAATTAGGGAATAAAACAAGTAACTCGTAATTATACGGGTAATTGAACGATAAGTTCGATTATTATTATTATTATTCGGAGGATAGTTAATTATTCGTAAAGTATCGTAATAATTATTCGTAACGAATAATTAAGTACAGATAGTTGATGTAAATCGTATAAATTATAATAAAAAAAAGACCGTAATGTGTTAATAATTATACGAGAGGGATGAATAACTCGTATTAATGTGAATAGTTGATCGGTGAATTGAATTCTGATTCGAATAATAGCTTATTTATTCGATAGTTATCGTAACAGTTGATTGTATCGATTATTTATTTGTAAATAATCGATATAATCGAGTAAGTAATAATAAATTGTAGATATTTATAATAAATTGTAATTAATCCTAATAATTAGGGATTAATTATTTTAGATTATTAAATAATTACTTATTAATTATTTATTAGTTATTTATTATCTATTAATTATTTAAAAGTGACTAAATATTTCGATAATTAATCAAATAACTTTCAATAAATCATAACATATTCATTTTAACTCCAAAAATTATAGAAAAATCATTTTTGACTTTGATTTTTCTTAAATAATTATTTAAAAATTATTTTAGGGTTTAAAAATTAGTAATAATTATTTATATTGAATAATAAATTGAATTAACAGTGTTTAATTGATAATAATTAGACCGTTAGTCCGATTTGAGCGAAACGAAAGCCCTTTGACTCAGAAAAATGAATTCTTTTCATTAAAAATAATATTAAAGCTTAATTTCTTCTAGAAATTAGTTGACTTTATTAATTGTTTGATTATCAGTCGAAGTGCGTGCCGAAACGAGTCCGAAAATTTCCGGAAAAATGGGAAATGAGGCAGATGGTGATCGGTGGAGCAATCAGCGAGTCGATTTTGATTCTAAAAATTATTTTAACTATAAAAATGATTATGTGCTTATGTGTATTATGTGGTTAATCGAGTCTTACTTGTTTATATGTAATATACGAGTCAGTTGTCAGCGCATGGGTAGGCAATAGGAACGAAATGAAGTCAATTCAAAATGTAATTGAAGTATGAAATGACTTAACCAGTCTATTTTTGCTAACAGAAGCTAAGACCAGCAAGGCAGGTCGAGTAGGTGATAGACGAAAGTGATTTGATTGCAGTGAGTCGCACAGAAGGCAAGTTTGGGGATTAAGTTCCGGTTGCTACTCCAGGGACTGGATAATGATACTTTGGGGATTAAGTTTACTTAATCCTAAGGACCGGAACATAACTGGATTCTTGAGATGGGCCGTAGTGCCTGGGTGCCCAACGGGATCTATATAGTGAGATATAGATCTGCACTGTATCCTGGCTGATCAGCAGGGTATAAATGCGAACTTGAGTCCAGTTAGTTCATTTGTACTCGCCAATAATGGCCTTCTTTCGATTCTCGTAGGGTTATATCTTTGCAGATATACTCGGGTTACGGATTCTTTTATATTGCTTTAACACTGTTTATATCTTGCGAACTTGTTGAGCAGTTTTTGGCTCACCCTTGTTGAGCAATTTTTGGCTCACCCTTGTTGTTGTTATTCATCTTATTGTTTTCAGTTAAGAAGGAATATGAAACCCATCAGGACTCGAGTGGTAAAGAAGCGGGTCAAGCCTCGGGATCCTCTCATACCCAAGGTGTTGATCCCAATCCAGGAAGAAAGCTTTAAGTTTCCCGGACAGGTGGAGTGTTAATAGATAGTATGTGTGTTTGAATAAAAGATGAACTTAGTTTAAAACTGATTAGACAATGGTTTGTAATAAAGAGAATTCGTGAGATATTGAATTTGGTTTGTAATAAAAGTAGATAGTGGTTCTTATTTTCATACTTCAACCTAAAAAGATCCTGGTTAGTGTTAAAGGGGTTTTACTTTCATTTCTTTATTATTTGTTAATCAGATTGTACAGGTTTGGTGATTAGCTAGTAACCCCCAGACTTATATCCCGGGCCCGGAGGGCGTGACAGGTTTGGCATCAGAGTTGTAGGTTTGGTCCCTGAAAACAAGAACATTAGGGTTAAGATAGGATAGGGAGATCACATAAGATAGGAATAGTCAAATAGGAAGAGTAGTGTTCGGATTTAGGTCAGATTAGAATAGGAAAGTATAAATCTTAGGACTGTTTAGTGACCTTTCTTTTCTTTGGTATATTATCAGATGGCATCTTCTGGTTATTCTGCATCTTCTGAGAGGACAGTCACCTGAGAGGACAGTCACCGGGCCAGCAGCACCAGTTATACCTCCAGTGTCTGAGTATATGTTTCCTCCTCTACCAACTCCACCACCATTGCCACAGGAGCCGGTACCACCAGTTCAGGGGATAGTCCCTGACCCCATAGAGATGTTTGATCCATTTGAGTTCTTTGAGCCGATGGTTCCTTTACCAGTTGAGCATCAGTTTATATGAGGGATTGAGCCAGAGTTACCACCACCACCAGTGTTACCTCCTATACCAGTGCATGCCCCAGAGCCGGATGTATTTCAGATGATTCCAGTCGAGGGGATGGGAGAGCATGATGTGGATCTACAGTTAAGATTACCACAGCAGGGTGCATGTATACCGAGGGTTCCTTCACAAGAGTCAGTAGGTCAGGTTGCACAGCCATACATGGTACCCTACCATGAGTACAGGGTTATGAGGGATGATGTGGAGTATTGGAAAGCACAGTGCCGAGAGATTATGCATTTATTTGACCAGAGAGACAGAGGACCGTTAGTGGCCCTACAGCTGGATTACTATATGAGACAGCGATTGCAGTCAGTTTTGATGAGTGCCACTTGGGAGCTTGATGATTTGAACCATGAGGGACCACCTTCTTTCGCAGAGTTCTACAGGATATTCCGTTTGGCACAGACTTTGGTCCAGGCACTTAGGGATGAGCTTAGGCGTATTCCGCCTGGGTTTTGAGACAGTGACAGTTTTGAGACAGTGACTTCAGAGTACAGATGTATATAGAGGCAGTATAGTATAATATAGTGAGTAGTGTGTATGTGTGTATTAGCAGCTTAACCTGTAGTAGTAGTTTGATATGCAGTGGTAGTATGACTTGTAGCCCCGATGATTACCAGCAGAGCGAGACTTTTTGTATCAAGCATTTACATCTGAGGCTGGTGTCATATATATATAAGCTGAACTTTTCAAATTTCTTTTATTTAAATTTCAGTCTTTACAGTTTTACAGCATTCACTTTCATTTTATTATTTTACAACTTTTCATATTATAATTCCTATTGAAAAAAAAAGAGAACAAACATTTTATTTAACTGCATACATTTCCTGTTTTTATATTCAGCAACTGTTTTCTTTACTTAACTCATGTTGTTAATACAGGATAAATTATTTTCTTATCTACTGTCGATTATTTATTAAACTGTTAAAGAAATATCACTTGTTTTATTATCAGAAGATGGCATCAAAAAGAAAGACTAGGGCTGAGACTTCTAACAACAATTCTGAAGGTCAGACTAATGAAACCATGAACCAATTGTTCCATCTGATGCAACAACATATGGTAATGATGCAGCAACAGATGCAGCATCAGCAGCAACAGATACAACAACAAATGTTACAACAGCCACCTCGTCCTGAGCCTCAATTACCACCAGTATTACCTTTGTTACTTTTAAGCAGTTTCAGTCAGTTAAACCTCCAAAATTTGATGGGTCAGCCGATCCTATTAAAGCTACCACCTGGATAAAAGAAATAGAGAAAGCGTTTGCACTAGTGAAGATAGGTGAAGACCAAAAGACTGACTTTGTTAGTTATTTGTTGAAAGGAGAAGCAAATTATTGGTGGGAGTCTAAAAAGTCTTTAGAAGGTGAAGATGTTATTGCATGGGATAGGTTTAAAGAGTTGTTTTTAGAGAAACATTTTCCTCGCTATGTGAAAAATCAAATGCAGATAAAGTTTTTGGAACTGAAGCAGGGAAGTATGTCCGTGACAGAGTATGAAGCCAAGTTTACTGAATTGGTTAGGTTCGTTCCAGAACAAGTGAATACTGAAGAGAAACGAGTTCAAAGGTTTTAAGAGGGATTACGACCGTGGATTCATGGACAGGTTACAATGTTTGAATTAACAACGTATACCGCCGTAGTCCAGAAAGCCTTGATCATCGAAGGAGAGAGTGAAAGATCTCAAAGAGATAGAGTACAGGGAAGTTTCCAAGATCGTTCCAGCAAAAAGCCGGGATTTCAAGCCCGGACAAATTTGAATTTTAAAAGGATAGGACAAGGTACCCAGAAAGCAGGTAATCATTTCCAAGCCCCAGTGTCGTACTTCAGAACTTGTGGACGTAAGCATACCGACGTATGTATTAAAGCAGATGTGACAGGTTTGGTGATTAGCTAGTAACCCCCAGACTTATACCCCGGGCCTGGAGGGCGTGACACCTTCCCTCTAATCCATGGCTTCAGACCTTGCTGGAATCTCTTGGCCTTCTTCCTATCAGTATCTACATATGATGGCACATACCTCGACAACTCTTCAAACTTACTTTCATAATCAGCTACCGACATATTTCCTTGCTTTAACTCTAAAAATTCAGCTCCTTCTGATCTGGAACAAATTAGGGAAAATACTTTTCTAAAAACAATCTTTTGAACCTCTCCCAAGTAATAACATATGTACCTTCCAATGTCTTCACAGTCTCCCACCAATAGGTGGCCTTATTCTTCAAATAATAACTTGCAAACTCCACCTTCTGTTCTTTCTTCACTTTAACTAAAGCAAACGACTTCTCTATTTCTTTTAACCAAACATTCGCTTCAATCGGATCTAAGGAACCCTTGAATTCTGGTGGGTTTACCGCCTGAAAAGTTTTGAAAGTTACCTGGGGATTGGTTTATCTTTGTTGCTGTTGAGTCAGGTGAACTGTTTGTTGAGCCAAGAATTGAAGAATCTGGGCTATTTATGGGTTTATGGGTCCTGGGTTTGCATTCTGGTTGGTATCATCTTGGTTGTTATTGTTGTTGTTGGTTTCTTCATTCTGGGTGTTGGTGCGGATATTTCTTCTGGGAGGCATTTTCTGTAAAGAATCAAACAACTTATTTAGCCTTTAAATCAAATCCTTTGCATAAAAGAAAAGTTTTGTAGAACATAAATATCTTTTTTTAAACAGTTGTAACAGTTGAACTAAGTAAATTGCATGCTTCTTTACAGAATATAAACAGTTAAGGGAATAGGGTATATGGTATCACAGGGGTATAACTGGTGCAATAAATAAGGTAAAGTAAAACAAGTGCAGTAATGTAAATGACAATGCTGGAAAGGAAAAGGTAATGATATATATAGATCAAAAGTTTTAGGTAGTACAAGCGTTAAAACGCTTCGGAAGTAAAAGCAAAAGGTTATAACAAACCTACTCACGAGTCTACAGATCTAGTCTATAAATACAACCCTTAAGTCTACTTATACATACTACACACTACAGTATATACTAAACAACCACAACAGCACTGATCAGCATCTCCATCTCTGTGCCTCTGGCTCATGGAAAGTCTGGACCTCCAATCTCCTCAAGCTCCCCTAGAACCCACTTAGCCCACTCCATAAGAAAATCAGGGGTGATATCCTCATGAGTAGCCTCAGCAATCCTCACAGCAGCTGTTCTCCGAAAAACCTGGAGCCTCTCTCTGAGTCGCCTCTCACCATTCCCAACCTCTCTGGTACACATGATATGTAATAATTCCTGAATCTGACCCCGTAGGAATCACTGATCCATAAGGCAAGCCTCGAACTAATGATATGGGATAGGATAGGAAGAGAACTGAAAAGGTACACCTGTAACTGAGTGACCAGTAAGACCTGAATCAGCAGGTAGGGGTCCTCTAATAGGTGGCCTCATGCCTGGGGGTGGAATAGCCTGCAGGGGTACGGGCTGCAACACAGGTGGAGGTAAAATAGCCAATACTGGTGGAGCAACAGGACGTGGAACTGAAGATGGTCCTCTAACTAAAGGCTCTGAGTGATAAGCTGGTACGGGGATGAAAGAGTCGGTCATCGCTGCTATATGAAATCATATCACAATATAAGAATCTCGAACCACAACGCGAATTATACTAATACTTGTTATACCATCACACTCAACCTCTCGACGTTCTATTTTTTTCTACTTCCTACTTCTAATCCTAACCCTCTACCCATTCCCGTCAACCCAGGCTTGTGTCAATGACTTTTAACCTGTAGCTCTGATACCAAACCTGTGGCGCCCTCCAAACCCGGGCCAGAAGTTTTGGGTCCACACACACACCTTATTTATAACCTGCTTATAACAATAATAAAAATAATAATAATATGCAGTGGCCCTACTTACCAACTACCACGGACCGTAATAGGTTAAAGTATGCACACAAGCCACACACACACACTTATATTACAAACCCTCAAATCCCAACTAATCAAAATTACAACTGAATATTAAACATTATTACAAACTTTACAAACTTAAACTATCCCAAAAGCTGTTAGCTAGCTTAACTCGATCAACCTGGACCCCTAGCTCTCGCACTGGATTGGGGATCCTCGCTACCAACAGGTTCCTTCTTAACTAGAAAAGAACATAAACAACATCGCACAAATGAGCTAACTAGCACAACAAGTCACATTAACAAGACTGAGAATAATGATCATCAAGTGAAAAGAGTTAAGGTATCAAGTGAACAATGATTAATGATTTAGAATTGGATATTATATTTTAATTTTAAAAACCAAGATTAGGCTGCTGATCAGTCACGCACTAACCCCGAGCAAGGCACACAACTCTGCTCTAATTACTGGATCCAAGGCACACATTGGCCTAACTTGACCACCAATCTAGTCTGACCACAAATCTGGTCTACAATTTTATAAAACAACTCAATTCTAACATAATAACAGAATAAATAATGTAAAGCAGTAAATAAAATCATAAGCAACATTGGATGTCCAATAATGAGATGGTTTTAATCTTTACAAATGAAATATGGCTAACAATTGGTGAGAGAAATGGATAACAAAAGAATCAAGGTTTTAAGGTTATAAGAAATTGATCTTTCAAAGTATAAGGTACAATGGTTTGAATATGTAAGCAATCTGATTCAGTGTTTGGTATTTAGTTTGTATGTATTTGTGGAGTAGTATCATGTATTTGTGGTTCGTATTCGGGTATTTAACAATCAATGGTTCAGAAAGAATAAAGTTTATGGTTCAGATATCGATAACTGGAATCAAGGTTTAGGGTTTAGTGCTTCAAAGCACTTGCAATATAGGACTATCAATAATCTAGAATATATCTCGAGAAAGTTCAGAACACTTTCCTGGTACTAGCTTGCTATACTTCAACAATTTCCAATCACAATCTCCTACTCCTTGACTATCTGTTTCCCTTTCCTACGTCTTGCCTCTTCTGCTCACATACCATAAGTATCTATCAATACTCAACTCATATGATTTTATTTAGTATACACTTCTATCTACCCTTCATTTTACCCAAATCCGACTAACGGATTGAAAGTCATGCTAAAAATAAGTAAACACTAAACATATAGACCGACAGTCAAACAAACAAGTCACATATAGCACATAGCACGTCAAAAAATCAATGAAATTTCATTTATAAGGAAATCTCGGGTCTTCAACCGTCTTTCGGGTATTTAATATGATTTTTAAAACATTTTTCGGAGTCAAAACGGGTCGTTGGGTCAATTTTAAAGCAATAGACAGGGTTCTGTTGGCCAAATCTGGCTTCAAAATAATTTTATAATAATTATCGAGCCTTGAAAACAATTTAAAATAATATTTTAAAGCTCGAAACTATTTTTTGGAATTTTTAAATCATTTATAAATAATTAAATCTAATTAAATAATTAATTAAAATCAATTAATAAATAATTAAATCAATTAATCAATTAATTTCCGAATTAATTGACCAATTAACTAATTAATTATTAACTAAAATTAATTAACTAATTAATTCATATTTATTTTTGAATTAAAAATAATTTTTGAAATTAAAATAATAATTTTGGGAATTTTCAGTAATTAAAAATGAATTTTTATAATTAAAATAAATAGAGAATATGATTTTTAAATATTTTATAAACATGAATCCTATTTCTGCAACTTCTTGAAATTACAGGGACTAAACTTCATCGTCCCCAAAAGTTCAGGGACTAAACTGCAATTTTGCAGTTCAGTCGCCGGAAAATACCCTGTCTCGCCCGAGAAGGCGATCCAGGTACAGTCACACCACCACAAGCTCCAGAATTGAAGCACAGACCACCAGGGACTTATATCAGCAATCAAATCATCCTAATAATCTCTGAGTTGGCCGGAAATTGGCCGAGAAGTTCGTCGGTTTCCGGCGAGCTCGACGTAAACTTCAAATGACAACACCCTCCTCTACAGACCTCGTCGATTTGCAAGACTTATACGAATCGATTGCAAATTTCATAAGGAACACAACCCACCCCTCTAGAACATCTATCTATCTCGAAATAAGAAACCCCCAAATTCAATCAAGAATATTCAAACGAATTACAAACCCTAATTTCTAAATTCGAAAATCAAACTCAATTTTGAACATGTTATTGAACTCCAAATCAGTCATATAACATATCAAAATCATCAGGAAAACAAGCTCTACAACATGCAAGCATCAAATCATTCAAACAATCATCCGTACAAAAATTCATATTTTTAATCAATATAATTTAAAAATGAATAAAAATATATAAAATCGACCTTTGATTCCGCAGTAAAACGAGTTCTGGAATCTGATAGTACTCCTCAAACCCTTCGATTTGGTTACTCGAGCTTTCCAAACAAAGATCAACAACACCTTCAAAAGCTGGTTTGATTTTCAGAAGATTTTATGAATATATAAATTTTCTCTGTAAAATTCTATAATTACTGTTTTCAAATGATTTTCGGTACGAATAAAATACGGTAAAGGCTATTTATAATTACGGAAAATTAGTATCCCGTTGGATCATTTCGGATATAAAATAGTATGTTTATTTATAAAAACAGATCCAAACGGTACCGGTTTTCGGGATAATTATCCAAATCAGTACAATTTGTACTGCGATCTTGGTCTCAACGCCTGGTTACACGTATTACGAGGTGATAATTATAATAGTTTAATAAAAAGATCCCGTTTATCGAAAATACGAGTTTTATTGATTTACCGAAACGAATATTGTATGGAAAATATTGCGCCGGGACCCGCACAGGACAAACCGTACACCAGATTAAAATAGTCGAAATATGGAAAATGTTCGGAATATTGCAATTTGGTTAGGAAGGAGTTTTCCGAATAGTTTCGGGTTATAAAAACATAAAAACGGGTGGCACCGGCTGGTTCTCGATTAAATTAAATAGTTCATAAATACTCGGAAAAGGAATTTATAAAATCCATAAATTTCCTATAAAATCATAAATCAACATAAAAATAAATAGGAAGATATGACAATTATCTATATTTTATTTTGGACATATAAAAATTAAAATACTCAATTTATATTATTTTTAAACATCCAAACACATATACCACTTAACAAATAATTCACAGAATAAATACTGAACATGCATAATATTTATTTATTTGGAAAATAATTACACGATATTTCCCAGATATTACATCCTTCCCCCCTTAAAAGGATTCTGTCCTCAGAATCTCCTAAGAAAACAAATGAGGGTACTTTTCTCTCATATCACTTTCTAACTCCTAGGTTTACTCTTCAACCTTTGGGTTTCTCCACAGTACTCTTACTAACTTTACCACTTTATTTCTTAACACTCTCTCTTTTTTTTCTAGAATCTCTATCGGACTCTCTATATACGACAAATCTGCTTGAAGCTCTATTGGCTCGTATTAGATTACATGCCTGGAGTCTGGATTATACTTCTTAAGCATCGATACGTGAAAAACATTGTGAATGTGCTCCATGTGCGGAGGTAACGCCAACTCGTAAGCTACTTTGCCAACACGCTTTAGAATCTCAAAAGGTCCGACATATCTAGGTCTCAGTTTTCCTTTCTTCCCGAATCTGGTCAATCCTTTCCACGGTGATACTTTCAGTAATACCAGATTTCCTTCTTCGAATTCCATATCTTTTCTTGATTGATCTGCATACTTCCTTTGACGGTCTTTGTTAGTCCCTTAACAATATAGCAAGAATTACAGAAGGGGGGTTGAATGGAATTCTTTATCTTTCTCTTGAAATAAAAATGTTCAACTCGATTATAGATATGTCTGTTTTGATTAGCACAATACGGAATATAAACTTTAATGAATCAAAACAAGAGTAATTAAAAACAAGAGTCTTTAAAAACTTTCTGGTGGATTTAAACAATTCCACCAGAGATATATATTAATATATCGAGAGAACTCTGTGTGCAGAAATGCTCACAACTGCTTTTACAAGATAGAACAACTAAGAACACAAGAAATGCTAAAGATAGTGCTTACAAAGATTTCTCTGTGTTTGTTTCTAAGCTAACTTAGTTTTCTTAGTTTTTTTCTATTTGCTACTCTCTTGGTTTATATATATTTCCAAGATTACAAAGTCAAAAGAACTGAATAAATATAAAATCTAACAGTCATGATCTTTGCTGCTTTTCGTCCTCTATGACCCAGTTAATAGGCTTCCACAGTGTTTGTATCCAATCTCGACGGCTGTGTGTCAGCTTTCACTGTTCAACTGATGTTTGAATCTTGATATTATCATCCGTCGACTTTCAGATCATCCGTCGATGACTTACTTGATCATCCGTCGACTGCTATTTTGAACATCCGTTGAGAGTCATTTGATCATCCGTCGAAGTTTTGTTAAGCATCCGTTGATAGCTATTTTGGCACTTGACTTCATTTCACTTATACAGAATTACAAGACATTGCTTATGTACAGTTAATCAACCTATTCTGCATATCTAGTTAAAGTCAACATGACTTATATGCTACTACAGATTCTATACAAAGGTGCATACAACACTGTGCTACAAACTTATCATTTTATAAGCTACTCACTCGATGGATAATAAATTACTCATCCGTCGGTACTCAAAATGAGTTATCCGTCGGAACTATAATTCTTATCCGTCGAGTGCTACATTATTTCCCTAAGTAAAATCTACTTAGATGTTTTGTTTAGGTAATCATCAAGTGCACAACATATTCACAACAATCTCCCCCAATTTATGTCTACTGGAATTGTAGCCATAAATTAAGAGACACTTGATGATAACAAAACATCCTGAACATACATCTTTAAAGATAAGTAGATAAAACTGAAATAGCTTCAATTTAAACAAGGTATACAAGGTTTGGCTCACAGTCAATTCAAGATGCTCCTCTAGCCTGAGCAGATTTTTCTAGTTTCTTGAAGGTCTGGATCTTCTTCCAAGCTTTCTGTTGTTTTCTTCAATTTGATTCTGGAGCTGTCTGTAGAATTCTAATTCATCAGATTCTGAGAGATCTAACATTTCTTGCATTTCCAAAAGAGTCTCATTGCTAGAGATACTCAATTGGTCTTCTAGTCTGAAGAATCTTCTCACACCCTTGTCATCCATGAATTCCATCAGCCAGTAGGGCCTTAGATGCACTCTTCTCCCTGTGTATGGGATGATAAGAGTTTTGGGTAGTGCATCTTTGGGTCTAACACTCCTTAGCTCTTCAATCTTCTTCAATACTAATATTCTTGCAGTTACATTAAACCCAAAGTTTTTCTTGAAGGATGAGTAGACTTTGATCAACACAGCTTGGCTTTCTTGAAGTATCCTGTGAAGAGGCCACTGAATCTCCCTTCCTCCTTTGTACTTGAATACCAACCTTTCAGGTAGGCTTCTCTATGCATCAATTGCCCTTACCTCATCCAGCTCCTCCAGATAAAGGTTTAGGTCTGAAAATTCCTTGATGTCACACAAGTACAAGTAGTCTCCCTTGTTGATCTTGGGTTGAGCTATGACTACTGCCTTGGATTTGAGAGGTGACAGCTTCACTTTCTTTACTGCCCTTGATTTTGTCCTTCTTGGCTTGGTGAGAATTGGCAAGTTGAAGTCAGGAATTGGTAATTTATCCCATTCTATTGGCTCATCCTTTGGCACAATAGGCTTTCCATGTATGTTCCTGTAGGGGTCCACCACCCTTATGTCTTCAAATAACACAGAGGGCTTCGATGCTTGAGTTTCAGCTTTAGTGGATTCCATTGGAAATTGATCTTCCAATTCCTTGTTAACAATATCCAACTTTCTTTTTGTTCTTTTAGCCAATTCTTTCTTTCTTGGAGATTTCTTCTGTTCTTCAGTCTTCTTTTTTGATCTAGTAACTTGAGTTGGTTGAGAGGGAATTTGTAGAGAAGAATAGATCTTGACAGAAGCTTCTTTTCATCAGGCTTGGGTGTCTCATACACAGTATCCATAGGGTTCTTCAAAGATGACTTTGGATAGTTTGCCCTTGGTTTAAGAATCATCTCAGCCTTTGTAGTCTTGATGCAGGAAGATTGTCCTTTCTCCAGATAGTTCATGCTCATCTCATTCACATTGATTGGCTTGACAAGAGAGTGATGGATTGCTGACTGATCTGGTTCCTTGACTAATTGAAACTTTCTCTGTATTTCCTCATCAATCTTTTTCCAATTGATCAGAGTCAACTCTTCTTTATCAGCATCTTTTAAACTTGCTGCTGCTGCATTTATAAGATCTATACCATCTGCAACTAGTGGCTTGGAGATAGTAATTGAAGGTACAATTACTTTGCTGATTTGAACTACAATGTTCTCCCCCTTAGTTGGTCCTTTCTCCCCCTTACTTGATTCTCTCTCCCCCTTTTTGTTATCATCAAGTGAAGGAGTTAGGCATTATGCTTTAGCCAGTTGCATGAGAAGATTTGTCTGAGTCTGTTGATTTTGAAGAAGTAGGGCCACAAAATTCTCAATAATTTGAACTCTGGTCTCCAGCTTGGCTATCTTCTTTTCAGAATCTGATTCTCTTCTCAACCTTTATAATAAATCATGCATGATACCATATGGCACGAAGGGAAGCCCAAGGAGCAGATGACTGCGAGACTTGAGACCTTGGTTCAGTACGTCAACACTAAGCTTGAGGAGATGCAAGCACACTGGGACCGTACCAGCCAGTATGTCATTTAGATGGTGGCGGATGAGCTCCAGAGCATTGTGAAGACGCTTCGAGAGGAAAAGACTACCAAGCCCCATTCAGATGGAGTGGAGCCTTAGTTCTTTCCATTTACCTTTCATGTTGTTGTACTATCAGACTCTATGGAATCCCCAGTTGTTTCCGTTTTTCCTTTAAATAAGCCTGTTATTCCTAGAATCAGACTATGTCCCAATCCTATGTACTGTGACCTTTAAAATTTCAATAATTATGTGCTATTGTTCCATTTGCTCTCAACTGTTATTTTATGTTTTTATCATCATATCTGCTTAATTTGGAAACTTGACCCCATATGAAAATGAGAATGCCATGCGATGAATCCAGTTTCTCAGAGTTGTATGTCTTTAAGTCAGCTATCTCCTTTTTCAATTCATCCACACTGATATTCTGTCCGGAGTGTTGGATCTTCATTAAGTGCAAGGAGTCTAGATGAGCTTTAAGAATAGCCTTGGTACCTGCATCTGAAACTTCCTGAAGGGCTTGCTGAATAGCTGTTACTTGTCTTACCAAGGACACCTCAAATTGTCCTGGTGTAAAGTCCTTTGCCCATGCCCATTCAGGTAAACTTAAAGCAGAACTTTGGACTTCAGCTCCCCCTAAGTTCATGCTTCTATTCAAAGAACTAGAGTCATCATCATTAGAATTTACTCCAAATTCTTCAGATGGCTCTCCAGCTTGAGGAGGCATCCTGTTGACAGCAGCTTTATCTCTTTGAAGAGATTCTGTGGTGTGCACTAAGTGTAAAGTCTGCTCTGCCTCCACATTACCCTGAGCAGCCAACAGTTGATAGGCTGAAACAGGATGAGTAAAAGTGTCAGCGTCCAAGGAATGTTATCAATTACAGCTTTGTAATGTTGCTGAAATTGTCTTTCCTTTTCAGCATCATCCACAATCATTGACTCACTAGCAATGGCTGGCTCCATCCTTATTGCTCCAGTACCTGCTTTTCTCTCATGTTCTCTCTTTTGTTGCATCAGGGTCTCACCATGGCTCCCCACCCTCACACCCTCACCTTCACCTACTAAGGTGGGACTCCTCTCACTCACTTTTGACAATCCTGAATGAATGGATTGCTGAGATTCACTCTTTTCCTCTCCTTTTGCCTGGGAGCAACCCAGCCTCTCACTCAATATACTCTCATCTCTCAGTCCTAAGAGTGATTGTATTACCACCAAATCTTCTGCACTAGAAATTATTGAAGTTTGAAGTTGTGCAGAGACACTCGACGGAAAAATGATATCCGTCGGGTGAGTGGTAAAGCTATCCGACGGATAACTACTGTTAAGCTTATCCGTCGGGATACAATCACTACTCGACGGATGAGCAATATCCATCGAGAGAGTAGAAATGAATGAGGTGGGAAGAGAAACTATTGTTGACTCTGTGTTGATTGAAGTTATTTGAGGCACAGATGTCACAATAGAATCAGAAAGAATTGGCAAGTGAGCCAACAAATCATCTAAAAGATGATGCTCACTTGCACTAGATTTTGGCTTCCCCAACAGAGTTAAAGAAGGGGAATCGGGAATTGAAGTGTTTATCATGTCCATTTCCAGTGAGTTGGTTGGTGAGTATTGTGTTTCAGTGGCTTTTATCAAGAGAGATTTTGGCTGTGACTCCACATTTATTGGAGCCACATCAATCTGAATTTGAGAAGGTGCAGGGACTGTGTCTTTAGCACCAGTTTGCACTAAATGTGTGTCCTGTGCATCCCCAGTTATTTTGGATTTCTTCTTTCTAGTGTAAGTTTGGTGTAGGCTTGTGTCCCTAACCCTCTTGGCATGTGCTCTTGGATGAGAGCTTTGTTCAATAGCCACATCCTTTTGGGAGGATACAGCTAGAAATGAGCTTCTGTCCTTTTTAAGCACTGCAGTTTGTTGGGAAACTGCAGTGTGGCTAGGCTGGGATTCACTTATCTCTCCAACCTTATCCTTGGGGTTTCTTTGATGTTCACCCCTTCCCACACCTATCTTACCCTCCTTCACACTCCCCTCTTTGTGTTTGGTAGGATTTTCAACTAGTACCTTTTGAGAGATACCAGAGGGGGTTTTCTTTGATTTGGATTTAAGAATTGCAGTTGTTTTGGCAGCTTTGGTAGGCAACTGTTTGGTCATTGTCACAGTTGCCATAGCTATGCCTGAAGTCAAAGAAATAGAAGGGATTGGAATAGTTGAGAGTGTAGATGAACTTACCTCACTTACCTGAGGTGCCATCATTACAGGAAAATAGAACATTGGCACATCCTTGTGATGGTTGGCTCTGTTCAGATCTGCAATGATTCTTCTCTCTTGAACCCAACACGCTAATTTGTTAGTTGGGTTCTCAAGTACAATCTCTTCATAAAGATGGTTAGCCAAAAGCATAAAAAATCTAGCATAGTAAATATTCTTTCCTCTTTTGGCTAAGTCACCTAGTTTGTAAACTAACTCATACACAACCAGATCACTTAAGTTGTAATATTTGTCTGTAACTAGCATGTATAGCATGTTAAGCATGGAAATGTTTACAGAATCAAAATTACTGATTTTTCCAGAAAAGACCTTAGTTACTACATCACACAAGTAACTCCATTCCTTCCTAAGACCTAGTCTTCTAATTTCACTTAGTTTTGCAGTAGGAAGTGCATAATGAATGGAATTTAGCATATTGACAATATCAGTGTCAGTGTGTGGTGCAGTAACATTGTCATCAGGAATCTTGAAACATGCTTTTATGACATCACTATTGATACAGAAAACATTACCTTTGATGGTCAGAGTGATGGTTTTGTCAGTAGAGTTGTAGATTGCTGTTGTCCACATCTCCTCAACAACTTCACAATAAATTGTGGGTGATTCCAGCATAGCAAAACTTAACTTGCAGTTCTTCACAAAGTCCATCATCTTATGATAGTCTTCAGATTGTTGAATCCCCTTATTGACCAAGGCAGTGAAGTTGTTCTTCTCATAGATGAACCCAGTCTATGACATGATCTTTACTACGGGTGCCATTGTTAGGGAAGAAAAGCTTGAAGAGAAAGAGGATTTTTGCTTGAGAGAGAATGAATTAAGACAGTTGAATTTGAGAATGATAAAAGAAAATGATTAGAATGATATAGGCTTTTATACTTTGCTCAAACTCAACGGATAAAAATAATAAAGAGAAATAAATTACCCAATAGAAACTGCCTAAAATTACCGTTTTAAAATAAACTATAAAAATTCCACCCATTATCCGTCGTGTAATGCTTATAAACTGTAAGTATACTCGATGGATAATGTTCAGGGAATTAACGGTTAAGATTTAGACACTTCAACGGATGAGGATAAAATGTTATCCGTCGAGCTTTAAAATATTCCAGAAAAGTAATTGATCTTTATTTACAATTTGTATATCGACGGATGACTCAACCCGATGGATAATGGTCATCCGTCGAAAGACAAATTTTGACTTAGCCAAAATTTCATCCAAGACTAAAAATCAACTAAATTTCTGGCTTCTTTTCAACTTGCAAGAATAATTCAGATAAATTCAAGAGTAATTAAGCATACCTAACTCACTTACCAACCTAGAAAAGGTGGATTCATCCAGTGGCTTGGTAAAAATATCTGCAAGTTGCTTCTCACTTGGAACAAAATGTAACTCTACAGTACCATTCATTACATGTTCCCTTATGAAATGGTACTTGATGTCTATATGCTTTGTCCTTGAATGTTGCACTGGATTTTCAGTGATGGCAATTGCACTTATGTTGTCACAGAAAATAGGAATCCTTTCAACTTGCAAACCATAGTCTAGCAATTGATTTTTCATCCATAAAATATGTGCACAGCAACTACCAGCGGTAATATATTCAGCTTCAGCTGTAGAAGTAGAAACTGAATTTTGCTTTTTACTGAACCAGGACATAAGCTTGTCTCCTAGAAATTGACAGGTTCCTGTTGTGCTTTTTCTATCAATTCTGCAACCTGCATAATCTGCATCTGAATAACCAGTTAGATCAAAACCAGAATCTCTAGGATACCAAATGCCAAGGTTTGGTGTTCCTTTGAGATATCTGAAAATTCTTTTAATAGCTATCAAATGAGACTCTCTAGGATCAGCCTGAAATCTAGCACACAAATATGTAGCAAACATTATATCTGGCCTACTGGCTGTTAAGTACAGAAGTGAGCCAACCATGCCTCTATAACTTGAAATATCCACAGACTTTTCAGTAGTGTTTAGTTCAAGCTTAGTTGCAGTGGCCATGGGAGTTTTTGCAGATGTGCAATCCATCAGATCAAACTTCTTTCAAAGATCAAAAATATATTTAGTTTGACTAATGAATATTCCATCACTAACTTGCTTAACTTGTAAACCAAGAAAGTAAGTTAGTTCTCCCATCATACTCATTTCATACTTGTTTTGCATCAGTTTGGCAAACTTTTTACAAATTTTTTGATCTGTAGAGCCAAAAATAATATCATCTACATAAATTTGAACAAGTATGCTAGAGCCATTCACATTTCTGAAAAATAAAGTTTTATCTACTGTACCTCTTGTGAAGTGATTTTCCAAAAGGAACTTTGATAAAGTGTCATACCAGGCACTAGGTGCTTGCTTCAGTCCATAAAATGCTTTCAATAGATAGTAGACATACTCTGGGAAATTTGGATCTTCAAAGCAAGGAGGTTGACTTACATACACTTCTTCCTCCAAATCTCCATTCAGAAAGGCACTTTTGACATCCATTTGATAGACCTTGAAATTGGCATGGGCTGCATAGGCTAAGAAGATTCTGATGGCTTTAAGTCTTGCAACAAGAGCAAATGTTTCATCAAAATCTATCCCTTCTTGTTGACAATAGCCTTTAGCAACCAATCTTGCTTTGTTCCTTACTACTATGCCATTTTCATCCATCTTGTTTCTGAATACCCATTTGGTGTCTATTGGATTCTTTCCTTTAGGCTTGGGTACCAGCTTCCATACTTTATTCCTTTCAAATTGGTTTAGCTCCTCCTGCATAGCTAAAATCCAATCAGGATCTAATAAGGCTTCTTCTACCTTCTTTGGTTCTTCCTTAGACAGGAAGCTGCTGTATAGACATTCTTCTTGAGTTGCTCTCCTGGTTTGAACTCTGGAAGAAACATCACCAATAATCAGTTCAAAGGGGTGATCTTTTGTCCATTTCCTTGGTTGAGGTAGATTAGCCCTAGATAAAGAGACCTCAATGTTGTCTTGATGTGTGATTGAGTTTTGATTGCTAGAAACGACCCCTGAGTTTGTGGATCTTTGATTTGAAATTGGGGTGCTTTCTATGGGTGATCTGCCTTGACTTCCTGCTCCTTTTGATAACCCGACGGATGGTGAATTTTGAGTACCAACGGATGAGGCAGGTTGTCTTCCGACGGATAATACAGATTGCCTTCCGACGGATGAAGCATTATGTAACTCGACGGATGTTGAGTTTTGTGCTTCATTTGTAGTAAATTTGTCTGCATTATCCTTAGACACTGTTTCTTGATCACTTTCATCATCACTTTCTTCACTGACCATCTCAACATTGTCGAATTTGAGGCTCTCATGGTAATCTCCATCTTTTAGTCCTTCAATCTTTTTATCATCAAACACAGCATGTATAGATTCAACAACAATGTTGGTTCTTAGATTGTAGACTCTATATGCTTTACCAACAGCATATCCAACAAAAATTCCTTCATCTGCTCTAGCATCAAACTTCCCATTTTGATCAGTTTGATTTCTCAGAATATAGCATTTACAGCCAAAGACATGAAGAAAGTTCAGAGTTGGCTTCTTGTTCTTGAACAATTGATAAGGTGTCTTGCATTTTACTTGATTAATCAGAGAGATGTTCTGAGTGTAGCATGCAGTGTTGACAGCTTCAGCCCAGAAATATGTTGGTAATTTTGATTCTTCAAGCATTGTCCTTGCAGCTTCAATAAGAGATCTATTCTTTCTTTCCACTACTCCATTCTGTTGTGGAGTCCTTGCTGCTGAAAACTCATGCAGGATCCCATTTTCCTCACAGAATGCTCTCATGACATAGTTCTTGAACTCAGTTCCATTGTCACTCCTGATTCTTCTAACTTTGAAATCAGGATGATTGTTAACTTGCCTTATGTGATTGATGATGATTTCACTAGCTTCATCTTTGGACTTTAGGAAATAGGTCCAAGAGAACTTTGAGAAATCATCTACAATTACTAGGCAAAATCTTTTCTTTGAGATTGACAAAATATTGACTGGTCCAAACAAATCCATGTGAAGCAGTTGCTGAGGTTCTTCAATTGCTGAATCAAGTTTCTTCCTGAATGATGCTTTAATTTGCTTCCCTTTTTGGCAGGCATCACACAGTCCATCCTTTGTAAACTCCACCAGAGGAATGCCTCTAACTAGCTCTTTCTTTACCAGCTCATTCATGGTCTTGAAGTTCAAATGGGATAGCTTCTTGTGCCATAGCCAACTTTCATCTTGACTTGCTTTACTGAGAAGACAAGTTACAGATTCTGCTTTATTTGAGTTGAAGTCAGCTAGATACACATTTCCTCTTCTCACACCAGTGAGAACCACTTTGTTGTTTTGATTATTAATCACAACATAGGTTTCTTTGTTGAAGGTTACTGAGTTGCCTTTATCACAAAGCTGGCTGATACTCAACAGATTGTGTTTGAGACCATCCACTAAGGCAACCTCTTCAATGATGACATTGTCCTTTGAAATCAAGCCATGTCCCACAGTATAACCTTTGCTGTCATCTCCAAAAGTGATACTTGGGCCAGCTCTCTCTTCAAACTCTGTGAGCAGGGTAGAATCACCAGTCATGTGCCTTGAACAACCACTATACAAGTACCAAAGATTCCTTCTATTTCCCTGCACACATCAAAATCAAATCAAGTTGATTTTGGTACCCAAGTTTCCTTGGGTCCTGCCTTGTTAGCTTTCTTCTTCTGTTTCTTAGGTTTTGACTCATTTGACTTAGGAATTTCAGATTCTTCCTTAGTCATTTGGGTTGGGCCTTTGAAACCACTAGGTGCTACAGAATTATTATGCATGTTATGGCTAACAGGAAATGGCATGCTTGGTGCAAACATGTTGTTCCAGTAAGGCATGCTAAATGGCATTTGAGGCATATTGTATGCAGCATAATATGGATTAGGTGCAAAAGGCATATTAGCAAACTGTGCATTCATGTTCTGTGTAGGCATAGCATTAACAGGCATAGGAGGCATGGCATTAATGTTAGAGAATTGAGACTGAACAGACATAGGAGTAGGCATGGCAGATTTGCAATTAACAGACAAATGATTTACACTACCACATTTGACAAAGATTTTTCTAGGAGCATATTTGTCAGGTGTGTAGTTGTTATGTTTGTTAATCCCTACTTTACCATTCCTATTGTTTTTCCTTTTAGTTTCTGTTTTTACCTTTATCTTCTCAAGTCTGTCACTCAACTGTTTGACAGTCATGTGACCAACATTAGCCTTCTTCCCTTTCTTGGCTTGACTTGACTCCCCTGAAACAAAGTTCTTGGAAACAGACCCATACTTTTCATTAAGCTTGGTTAATTTGGCTTTACTAATGGGTTTGTTCACAGCCGACGGATGAGGATTTTTATCATTCGACGGATAACACATTTTGTTATCCGACGGATAGTCCTCATCATCCGTCGAGTCTACATCTGTCAGCAATCCATCTACCAAAATAGGTTCTAGTTTCTCCTTATTCTTTTTCCAGGCTTCATCACAAAAGGACTCAATTCCTTGAACCTTGGTGATTTGAGCATGAACATCTCTGGATGTTTTCCATGCTTTAATCACCTCCTGTTCACGATCGAGCTGCTTCTTTAAAATTTCTTCCTTTTTGAAGGACTCAGTTAATTCCTCCTTAGCAATTCTACACTCAATTTTTAGTTTCTCAAACTCAACAAACTGAGACTCAACCACATTATTCCTCTCACTCAAAAACAAGTTGTTTTCTTTGATTTTAGCATTTTCTTTAGTGAGGGACTTAAGTGTAACACGCAAATGATACAATTCTATAGACATGTCATTTATTGCATCATTACACTCAGCTTTAGATAAATGTGCAAGGTTTGTAGTAATTACCTGATCGCTTGAGGAACTTGTCTCTGTTTCATCAGACTTGGCCATAAGGGCTAGATTGACATAGTTGATCTCCTCATCTTCATCCAAACCATCAGCTGCCCAGTCATTCTCTTATGTAATAAAAGCCCTTTCCTTCTGTTTGAGTAGATTAAAGTATTTTTGCTTATAATCCACAGACTCAAATCTCTTCTTACTAGAATCTGACTTTCTACACTCATTTGCAAAATGCCCTGCCAAGCCACATTTGAAACACTTGAATTTTGACTTATCCACCATGTTTCTATTTGGCTTGGCAGCTCCAAAGTTCTTCTTGAACTTGAGCTTGGAAAATCTTCTTGAAAGGAATGCTAGGTGCTCATCAATGTCCTCCATGTCATCTTGACTCAAAGAATCTTCACTTTCTGCAGCTAGCCCTTTACCCTTGCTTTCACAGGCCTTTGAAGTTGATTCCACAGCTTCCATCTTCACTTCCTTCTCCTTTTCCAGTTCAGCAACTAGTGCAATGGATCCTCCTTTCTTCTTTCCTCTCTCCATTCTTTCATCCTGCTCTATTTCAAGCTCATAGGTCTTCAGAATGCCATACAGTCTCTCCAAAGTAAACTCCTTATAATCTTGTGAGTTTCTCAATGAGACTGTCATTGGTTTCCATTCCTTTGGAAGAGATCTGAGAAATTTCAGATTGGAGTCTTTAGTCTGATAGACTCTTCCATGCAATTTAAGAGCATTTATTAGCTTTTGGAATCTACTAAAAATGTCAGTGAGTGACTCACTTTCTTCATTGTAAAAATGCTCATATTGCTGAATCAGGAGCTGCATTTTATTTTCTCTTACTTGCTCAGTACCATCACAGATTATATGTATTGTGTCCCAAACTTCCTTGGTAGTCTTGCAGTTGATGATGTTATCAAACATATCTGCATCAACACCATTGAACAGAATGTTCATGGCCTTTTTATCTTTCCTGACTTGTTCAAGATCAGGATCAGACCATTCATGCCTTGGCTTTGGAACTGATAGAATTCCCTGTTGCAGCTCTCATTGGAACATGAGGGCCTCTTTCTATACAGTCCACATAGGCCTCATCTTGAGAAGGCATATGAAGATGCATCTTTACCTTCCAATGATGGTAATTATCTTTATCCAGAAAAGGAATCTTGATTCCAACATCTTTCTTGTTCATCTTGCTGAATTGTTTTGATCTTTAAACTCTTTGTAGATTAAGAGCTCGCTCTGATACCAATTGTTAGTCCCTTAACAATATAGCAAGAATTACAGAAGGGGGGTTGAATGGAATTCTTTATCTTTCTCTTGAAATAAAAATGTTCAACTCGATTATAGATATGTCTGTTTTGATTAGCACAATGCGGAATATAAACTTTAATGAATCAAAACAAGAGTAATTAAAAACAAGAGTCTTTAAAAACTTTCTGGTGGATTTAAACAATTCCACCAGAGATATATATTAATATATCGAGAGAACTCTGTGTGCAGAAATGCTCACAGCTGCTTTTACAAGATAGAACAACTAAGAACACAGGAAATGCTAAAGATAGTGCTTACAAAGATTTCTCTGTGTTTGTTTCTAAGCTAACTTAGTTTTCTTAGTTTTTTTCTATTTGCTACTCTCTTGGTTTATATATATTTCCAAGATTATAAAGTCAAAAGAACTGAATAAATATAAAATCTAACAATCTTGATCTTTGCTGCTTTTCGTCCTCTATGACCCAGTTAATAGGCTTCCACAGTGTTTATATCCAATCTCGACGGCTGTGTGTCAGCTTTCACTGTTCAACTGATGTTTGAATCTTGATATTATCATCCGTCGACTTTCAGATCATCCGTCGATGACTTACTTGATCATCCGTCGACTGCTATTTTGAACATCCGTTGAGAGTCATTTGATCATCCGTCGAAGCTTTGTTAAGCATCCGTTGATAGCTATTTTGGCACTTGACTTCATTTCACTTATACAGAATTACAAGACATTGCTTATGTACAGTTAATCAACCTATTCTGCATATCTAGTTAAAGTCAACATGACTTATATGCTACTACAGATTCTATACAAAGGTGCATACAACACTGTGCTACAAACTTATCATTTTATAAGCTACTCACTCGATGGATAATAAATTACTCATCCGTCGGTACTCAAAATAAGTTATCCGTCGAAACTATAATTCTTATCCGTCGAGTGCTACATTATTTCACTAAGTAAAATCTACTTAGATGTTTTGTTTAGGTAATCATCAAGTGCACAACATATTCACAACAGTCTTGTACTGCTATCAATCTCTTCTGGAGAACTTCAACAACTTCCTTCGTCTGTTGCACTAATTCAGGTCCAAGTATTTTGCGTTCTCCTACTTCATCCCAATATACGGGAGATCGACATTTGCGTCCATAAAGAGCTTCATAGGGTGGCATCCCAATGCTGGCATGATAACTGTTGTTGTAAGCAAATTCTACCAAGGGTAAATGCTCATCCCAACTTCCTTTAAAATCAATGGCACAAACAAGTAATATGTCTTCGATTGTCTGGATTGTTCTTTCACTCTGGCCGTCCATCTTTGGATGGTAAGTCATACTCATGTTTAATCTCGTTCCCAAACATTATTGAAAATACTTCCAAAATTTTGAATTAAATCTCGGATCTCGATCGGGAGCGATAGACATAGGAACTCCATGACGAATTACGATTTCTTTCAGGTACATATAGACTAACTTATCTAGTGAAAATCTTTCATTTATAAGCAGAAAATGAGCTGACTTGGTAAGTCTGCCCACTATAACCCAAATGGCATCATGGTTGGCTTTTGTCCTTGGTAATCCGACTATGAAATCCATGGCAATATGCTCCTACTTCCACTCTGGAATCTCTAATGGCCGCAACAATCCACTTGGTCTTCGATGCTCTCCTTTAACTCTCTAACATGTATAACATCTGCTAACCCATTCCGCAATCTTCCTCTTCATATCTGGCCACCAATAATTTTCCTTTAAATCTTTGTACATCTTGGTACTCCCTGGATGGATTGAATACCTTGAATTATGAGCTTCCTGTAAAATTTCATTCTTCAACTCCGTCACTGGTGAAATCCAAATTCTAGAAGAAAACCTAAGAATACCTTGATCATCCTTTTGCATGCATAATTCCTCACCTACCAAACGGTTAATGTTCTGATCCATTACCTCTTTTTGACACTTCCTTATCTTCTCTAATAACTCTGGCTGGAAAGTCATACTCTACACTTTTGCTTCATCAGGCATGCAAACTCTAATCTCCAATTCCAGTTTCTGAAATTCCTTGTATATCTTTTAGGGTACTGATAACACATTCAACTTTTCTTTCCGACTTAACGCGTCCGCCGCAACGTTTGCTTTACCAGGATGATAGTTAATCGTGCAGTCGTAATTCTTAATCAACTCTAACCTTCTTCTCTGTCTCATATTAAGTTCCTTCTGTGTGAATATGTACTTCAAGCTTTTGTGATCCGTATAAATCTCGCATTTTTCTCCATATAGATAATATCTCCAAATCTTCAAAGCGAACACTATGGCTGCTAGCTCCAAATCATGAGTAGGATACTTCTGTTCGTGTGGTTTCAATTGCCTTGACACATACGCAATAACCTTATCGTGCTGCATCAGAACATAAACTGCAATTTTGCAGTTCAGTCGCCGGAAAATACCCTGTCTCGTCGGAGAAGGCGATCCAGGTACAGTCACACCACCACAAGCTCCAGAATTGAAGCACAGACCACCAGGAACTTATATAAGCAATCAAATCATCCTAATAATCTCTGAGTTGGCCGGAAATTGGCCGAGAAGTTCGCCGGTTTCCGTTGAGCTCGACGTAAACTTTGAATGACAACTCCCTCCTATACAGACCTCGTCGATTTGCAAGACTTATACGAATCGATTGCAAATTTAATAAGGAACGCAACCCACCCCTCTAGAACATTTATCTATCCTGAAATAAGAAACCCTCAAATTCAATCAAGCACATTCAAACGTATTATAAACCCTAATTTCTAAATTCGAAAATCAAACTCAATTTTGAACATGTTATTGAACTCCAAATCAGTTATATAACATATCAAAATCATCAGGAAAACAAGCTCTACAACATGCAAGCATCAAATCATTCAAACAATCATCCGTACAAAAATTCATATTTCTAATCAAAATAATTCAAAAATAAATAAAATATATAAAATCAACCTTTGATTCTGCTGTTTAACGAGTTCTGGAATCTGATAGTACTCCTCAAACCCTTCGATATGGTTACTCGAGCTTTCCAAACAAAGATCAATAACACCTTCAAAAGCTGGTTTGATTTTCAGAAGATTTTATGATAATATGAATTTTCTCTGTAAAATTCTATAATTACTGTTTGTAAATAATTTTCGGTACGAAATAAAATACGGTAAAGGCTATTTATAATTACGGAAAATTAGTATCCCGTTGGATCATTTCGGATATAAAATAGTACATTTATATATAAAAACAGATCCAAACGGTACCGGTTTTCGGGATAATTATCCAAATCAGTACAATGTGTACTGCGGTCTTGGTCTCAGCGCCTAGTTACACGTATTACGAGGTGATAATTATAATAGTTTAATAAAAAAGTCTCGTTTATCGAAAATACGAGTTTTATTGATTTACTGAAATGAATATTGTATCGAAAATATTGCGTCGGGACCCGCACAAGACAAACCGTACACCGGATTGAAAAAGTCGAAGCATGGAAGATGCTCGGAATATTGCAATTAGGTTAGGAAGGAGTTTTCGGAATAGTTTCGGGTTATAAAAACGTAAAAACGGGTGACGCCGGCTGGTTCCCGATTAAATTAAATAGTTTATAAACACTTGGAAAAAGAATTTATAAAATCCATAAATTTCCTATAAAATCATAAATCAACATAAAAATTAATAGGAAGATATGGCAATTATCTATATTTTATTTTGGACATATAAAAATTAAAATACTGAATTTATATTAGTTTTAAACATCCGAACACATATATCACTTAACAAATAATTCACAGAATAAATACTGAACATGCATAATATTTATTTATTTGAAAAATAATTATACGATATATCCCAGATATTACATGAAACAAGTCAAGACTACAATGTCTCAAGTCCTGAGGATTAAAAAAGAAAAGCTGATATCAAGCTTTGTCAAGAATCATTATGGATTCAGATTGACTTAGTGAGATTGGTAAAAGCTACAAGGACTGTAAGTTGTAGTTAGTTATCTAGTTAAACTTTTATTGCATTTGTACTTAATTGTTTTTGATATCATCAAATCTATTAACTTGTATATTTTGCATAATTTACAAGTTGGGGGAGATTGTTAGATATATTGGAGATGTCATGTCTACAATGATTCATGTTTAGTTTTCAAATCTTAACAAACAGGTCATATCATGACTTACTGAAATCAGGACTTACTGAAACCAGGACTTACTGGAAGTCAGAACTTAATATCAGAACTTAAGGTCATATCGGAACTTAAGTGCGGGAAGACTTTCATGTAAGGAAGGAAGCTGATTTGCAGTAGAATATCGAGACTTAAACAAAAGAAGATATGCATGGAAAGAGTTAGAAGACTGGAAGACTTGTAGAAGATATCTGATTGATATATTTTAGGAGACAGAATTATATTCCATATCAATTAGAAATTATCTTGTAACTGTGTACTATATAAACACAGACTTAGGGTTTACACTATATGTGTTATCATTATCGAGAAGATTATACATTGTAACTTAGCAGCTCTTAGTGATATTTGTTCATCACTGAGAGAGAACAACAGTTCTTATTGTAACATAGTGTATTCAATATACTTGATCTTTGTTACGTACTTGTGTTAAATCGATTTGATTGTATTATCACTATATTCAACCCCCTTCTACAGTGTTGTGTGAGACCTAACATGTATTATTTTTATCATTTTTTATTCATATATGACTTATAATTCTATATGTTTTATTTTTACCCTTTTTTCTTTATTAATAAACAAAACTTATTTTTAAGTGTTACTTTATTTTCACTTATTTTTTAGTTTCACCTTAGTTCCACCACCTTTTGGTTTTACCTTTTATGAATAATGTTATAACTCTAAGTGTATTAGTTTTATCCTTTTTTATTCCTATATGACTTATAATTCTATAAGTATTATTTTTACTCATTTTCTAAAATTTTATAAGCCATGATATTTTTATTATTTTTATAGGTTTGAATCCTATATTTATTTTAAAATAAATAAGTTTATAAATTGGCTCAACTAAATAGGTTCCGAGAAATATAAATCACGACCAACTAAATAGGCAATGTATTTAAATTGGAATTTTTTAATTTATTGGTGGAATTCCATTTTAATAAAATGGTATGAATATTATAAAAACTATATTTTGGTTTCACTACTAGAAAATAATAAAATTATTAAAACTGTAACATAATTACAATTCTAATTTCGTAGAACTCTAAATTATTTCTTGATAAGGTACTCTTTTTTTATCATTGATAACCCGCAGTGCGCACTGGGTAATAGCCTGCAAACCACGTGATAAGGTACTTGGTTTCATCTTAGTACGGTTACGCTATATTTTGATTTCACCCCTATATTTTTCTTCCATGTAGAGTTCTATGTTATTTTTAAACAAAATATAGATTGGAATCATATTATAATTACGATATTTCCTATGTTTTATAGAATTCTTTTTTATTTTTATTAAAATAATAAAATGGAATCCTTTAAATATTGTGATTATGTTAGTCCCTTAACAATATAGCAAGAATTACAGAAGCGGGTTGAATGAAATTCTTGAACCTTTTTCTCGAAATAAAAATGTTCAACTCGAATATAGATATAAGTGTTTTGATTAGCACAATGCGGAATAGAAACTTAATTGAATCAAAACATAAGTAATTAAAAGCAAGAGTCTTTAAAAACTTTCTGGTGGATTTAAACAATTCCACGAGAGATATATATATTATATATCGAGAGAACTTTGTGTGCAAGAATGCTCACAGCTACTTACAAATTGAACTACTGAGAATACAGGGAAATGCTAATAATTCTGCTTACAAAGATTTCTCTGTTTTTGTATCTCAGCTCACTTGTTTCTATTTGCTACTTTCTTGGTTTATATATTATCAAGATTACAAAGTCAAAAAGACTGAATAAATATAAAAACTATCAGTCTTAAGCTTTGCTACTTTTCGTCCTCTATTACCCAGTTAATGGGCTTCCATAGTAGATTTGTATACATCTCGACGGCTGTGCTCAGCTTTCACTGTTCAACTGCTGTTTGAATTCTTTATATGATCATTCGTTGGACTTTATGAACATCCGTTGGATATATGATCATCCGTCGACTTTCTGAACATCCGTTGATGGCTTCATTGATCATCCGTCGACTGCTATATTAAACATCCGTTGATAGTCATTTGATCATCCGTCGATGGCTTTGTTAATCATCCGTCGGTAGCTATTTTGGCACTTGACTTCATTTCACTTATGCAGAATTACAAGACATCATTTATATACAATTAATCAACCTATTCTGCATATCTAGTTAAAGTCAACATGACTTATAGGCTACTACAGAATCTATACAAAGATGTATACAGAACTGTGCTACAGACTCATTATTACATAAGCTACTCACTCGATGGATAATAAGTCAACATCCGTCGGGACTATAATGAGTTATCCGTCGGGACTATAATTCTTATCCGTCGAGTGCTACATTATTTCACTAAGTAAAATCTACTTAGATATTTTGTTTATGAAATCATCAAGTACACAACATATGCACAACAGATTATTAATTAATAAGTAAACCAATCTTTTTAAGGAAGACTTTGGTTTCACCCCTTTTCGGTTTTATAAACTTTTGGTTTCACCCCTTTTTGAATCTTACTATAGTTTTTATACCATTTTTATTCTTTTTTTATTCATGTATGAGTTATAATTATATATGTAATATTTTACCTATTTTTTTATTCTTATATACCACATATTTATATTATTTTTATATAAACGGAATCGTATATACATTGTAATTTTTAGATTTGTACATACAGAATTCTATTTTAGCACCAAATGCAAATTTATAAATACATAATAAATATTTTAGTAGAAAAAATTATGCAATCACAAACTATATAAAAACACAAATTTCAGCTAACAATAAGAAATGTAATATGCAATTACTTAATAATGTTAAATTATCCATCAATCGTGTTGCGACTAAAGTTTTGATGTAAAATATTAGTTATATCTTATTGAACAATATATACATAATAACGTTGAGTTTGTTTTTCTAATAAGATTTGAGTTAATGAAAACTATATATAATTTAAAAAGAAAAATTACAATAATCGTATAATTATATTTATTATATATTTTTATAAAAAAATAAAATAAATTTTTATAAAATATTGATATTTTGATCTCTGCTCTTACTTGTAATTAAATAATAATAATATTTCATTTAACCTCATCCCTGTGGGACACCCCCAACAGTAAAGGCATGGGCAGATGCTACTACATTGTATCCAGGCTTCACTTCTGATCAGCAAAATTAAAGGTAGCTGGGCAAATAGCCCCCTACAGGTTTGAAACTTAATCAACCTATCTATTGGCTGCAGTCTATTCGGCCAAGATGAAAAATATGTACTAACACGCATGTATAGTAATGAGAAGCGGCCTATTCAAGTACAAAAAGAATCCTGCATGAATTTACTTATCAATAGAATAGAAGGCTATCACCCATGCAACTTAATATATGCAGGTTCTGTAAACAAATGCTATACGTTTAGCCTCCTCGTCCTAATTGCTGACACTCTCTTTACTAGGTCAGGACGATAAGCAATGCATGTATATAAGAATTTGCCTCATTTATTTTTGCAACCCAACTGTTTCTCTTTTTTCTCCTACTTTGCGTCAATCTCGTTTCTTTTCACCATAATTAATGGACACTCGCACAACCTTTATACACACATATTTCATGTATGTATATATATTAATATTTAGATAGCTAGTTAGTTTAGAACTTGATTTTAAATGTGATTTTAGATATCGAGGTCACAAGTTCTAATATTTAGATGGAAGTAATTGACTGCCCTGCTCAAGCCAGGCTGACATAGCGCCCAAAAAAAGTTAGGGAGTAGAAATTATATTAGGTTTTCCCTCATTTCCCTTGATTCTGTAGTTTCATATTTTTTTCAATTATTTTTTAGAAATCGATAACTATATATTAATGATATAACTATTTTTTAAAATGAATTTACATAGTTAATACTTAACTTATTATATAAATGTAGTTAACCATATAGTAAGAGCATGGGTATTAGCTATAATGGTTGGCTAAATTGAGACCTGTTAAATCTGTAAGGTATTGTATTAGTTAGTTATATTTTAAAAATAGTATATTATTAAAATTTTATGTTGTTATAAATAAAATATATTATTTCAATATGATAATAAATGATTAAATTTTTATTTTACATATTTATAAATAAGGGTATTGTATCATTGGAGATAGATTTTTTTTACATAATATCTATATTTTTTATTTATAATATGTATTAATAATTTTTAGTTAAGGATTACGTGTGATTTGAGATGCTCTAACGTAGACATTAATTTTGAAACAAATTAGATAAAGAAAGAAATATGGACCCAAGCCCTTGTCTATATAATTACTATTTAGCTCCTATATGCCAGAGTCCAAAACATATTTACTATTAGTTTTACATTTTGACATAAATTTTCAATAGTTGTTACTTTTACATAGTTTGATCTGCGTGAATCTTGTACTCTCAAATAATATCATTATGATATTTTTGTATTATTATTTAGAAGTTTGACATGTATTCAAAATTAATAAATTTCAAAATTACTCCTTAGTCTCCAAGTTCACTACACTTTCCTAACAATTCTATTTTTTTTCTTAGTTTCATTTTTTTTTCTTTACTATGCATTTGAATAGTAAAAAATAGAGAAACATGTAAAGTTTGAATTTATTAAAGTGTGAAAGTTTTAAAATAAATTAAAAGCATGTTTGGAAACTTACACTTCATTTTAAATGATTAATTTCAAATGAATTTAGCTGTCATTAAAAATTCTAATATTTCTACTTATATTAATATTTGAATTTTTTGAATTTTAAATGAAATCAAAATTCAAATTATAAAACATGTTATTGATCACAGTATTTTAAATAAAACTTAGATTTCTAAACCAACATAACAGAACAATTAGAAATGAGAAATTTTTTAAACATGTGCAAGTAACAATCATGCATATTAAGATCAGGAAACTCTCTTCTATATCTTGACATATCATAACTTTTCTATGGATAATTTATTTCCCACTATTTAATAATATTACATGAACCTTGATATAGAAATGTGTCATTTAATTTGTATAATTTGTAATGCATGAATAGCATGAAATTTTATCATATTACATAGACAAAATCATCTCATACAATTAATAAATCATTTTAAAGACAGTGGAGGAGACTAAATGGTACAAGAAAAAATCTACTAACTTGTTTGCTATTTTATTTGTTATAGAATGAAAAATCATGATTGAGTACTTGGTTAAATATCAATCAATTATAAGTTATATAGTTGAAACAATTGAAACAACTTATACCACTGAGATTATTGAATGTGAATTGTAAATCTATATTTTACTAATAATCAAAAGAAAATTAAATTACAATCATAAATATTTTTCTTTGTTTCATGAAACTTAAATGATCATAAATCTTGTAGCTGGACAGTTGAATTCAAAAAGAATAATTTAAGTTCAAATGTGAAAATAAAAAATTATAAACAAACAAAAAAAACACATTTGTGCCAAATTTATGGACCAAGTGAACACGAAACATGAAAATGGAAGTGAATGATTTTGGTAGTTGTAGTCCAAATCAATAAACAGGGACATACTAAAGTAAGTAAAGGATGATAATTTGAAAATGGTCCAATAAACCGACGTTTCTCCTCTTCAGAACCTTCACATGCATGCAGTACAGTACCAAACAGTTAATAACAAGCAAGATATCAAACTCCAACTGAATCAGGAAATATATTGACACAACACACCACCCCTTCAAAAAGTTCAGCTACCCTACAACCCTTTTAGAAACACGCACATGTGTGTGTTTACAATCAACTGCTCAAAATCTTTCAAAGTAAATGTGTGAGCAACTGTTTATCAAGTCCTTTCCTTTAAGATTCAATAATCTTATATTTGGTAAGTAGATCTTCTCGCAGTTTATTTGTCAGTTTTATTGGGTACATTCCGCTGAACAGTATTGTAAGTATGTTCCGTCAATTTACTCTGAATGAATAATTTGGCAGAGATAATTTCATCTGTTCATACATAAACGTAACTACCATACACTATATTACCAAGGTCCAGACTTTATGACAAAGATTGAAATCGCTGTACAATAGATCACGTGTTTAACGTAAGAGAAGTTTTGATTCTTAAAGCTTAATAGAGATCTATACAAGTATATGTGGTCGATGAAGTCATATGAATGATTGCAAGGAGGCAAGCTACCCCTAGCGCCATTTCTAATATGGTCATACCATTGATCTTTAAAAACCACATTATTAAAGTCTCATGCCTGACTATTTGGATTTATCATATGGTGCGAGAAAACAAAAAATATCAGACACCCGTATAACTTAAAAATGCATTCAATCCATAATATATAGCAGTGCTTAATAGTAAACATAAATTAATTGTATGACTTAGTTTACAAATTAGTTAAAAATGGTTACACTAACTAAGAGTGGAAGAAGAGTCAGTTGCGCCGTTGAGATCACGAACTTCAAAAAAAGATCGATTCTTGACAACAATATCATACATATGAATAGACTTGAAGTTAGCAAAGCTTTTAGGCAGAGAAATGAGATGATTCGAATAATCGGACCTGTGGAACTGGAGCAGCTTGGGCTCAGTAGGGTTGTAGTACCTGGTCCATCCAAGTTCACCTAGTCGAAGCTCCAACTCTGAGTAGGATCGGATAACTTGGTTTGCTGGGAGATAAACAAGAACTCGTGGACGGGCACCAGGTGCAGTGGCTGTGCCGGGGTAAGGTGGTTCTTTTTGCTCAAATGATTCACGGGTCGGGTTGGAGATGAGACGGGCTACACCTTTCTTGTCGAATATCCATACTCCGGACATGGTTTTGTTGTAGAGAACTAGAGCGGAAGATGAGGAGGGCACGTACAGGGGAGTAAAGGAAGCTAGCTAGCAGTGTAATTGTTTAGCAGTATTTGTTTAGGGTCTGAGGGTGCTAGTTTTATGAAAGAAAAAAAAATGTATGTAGTTCGGCTCTGAGACAGCATGCGAGTGTTTAATGCTTGCTTTTAAAGCCTCTCTTCTTTATACATGGGCAGTGTGGCTCTTGTGTATCGTTTTCATGTTGTACTTTCACAATATTTTTTTCACCTTAGCTCTTAAATTATATAAATATACTAATTTATAAGTGTGCAATTCACAGTAATTTTTTTAATATTTTACGTATGTTCATTTATAATTTTTATAATTTTGTAAGGAAAAATAGTCTTTAAATTTGTACCCTCACTTAAACGTTTGAGATTTTATCGAACTTCAATAATTCACTCAACAGTTACTAATAATCTTAATTTAATGATGATTTAATAATTAACATTCAAAATGAAATTATCTTAAAATTATAAATAAAAGACCGATACAAATTTTATATTCACAATCTAATCATACTTATACTTTATTTTGATCATTGATACACACCATTTTATTATCTAATCGTACTTAGACTTGACTTAGAATATTGAGTTTGTCGTGCCACAGCCGTGACTCAATTATTCAAGAGGCTAAACATATATTAAGAATTACATAAGATATAATTGACAAGAGTTATCTGCCTATTGAACATCACATGACGTTTCGTGCCACAACCGAGGTTGTGTGATGGAATGTAGGATCCCTATTCCCACTAGCATTATGAATGCTAATTTTCACTTAGGGGGTTGAAAAAAATTAGATAAACTAGTGGGAGACACTTATGAATAAAGACCCGATTCATATAGTGTTTTGAAATGAAATTGAATATTTGCTAAGTGTTGTTATATGTTTATCATTTATAGATTTACTATATTCGTCATGTCTTCGGCACTATCACTCCGGAGCATACTAGATGCTCACAAGTTGACTGGTCCTAATTTAGCTGTTTGTTTTCACTGTAACAAGTTGGGGCACTGGAAGAGGAACTGCAAGGTTTACCTTGCAGAATTGAAGAAGAAGAAGGGTAGTAAGACTACCACTTCTGATTCAGGCATGTTCATGATCGAAGTTAATATGTCACTGGGTCAAATTTCTACTTGGGTACTAGACACCGCCTGTGGTTCTCATATTTGCAATTCGTTACAAGGACTAAAGAGAAGTAGGACTCTTGAAAAAGATGAGGTGTATCTACGTATGGGCAATGGAGCAAGGGTTGCGGCCATATCTGTAGGATCATTTAGTTTTACATATGCCTACGGGCAAGACTATTATTTTGAATAATTGTTATTACGTTCCCTCTATTGTGAGGAATATTGTTTATATTCCTATGTTGGATGTGGATAGTTTTTCATTTATTATTAAGAATAATGAATGTTCTATCCTTAGAGATAATGTTCTTTTTGGACGTGGCATTTTAAATAATGGTCTGTATGTATGTGACGTAGAGCATGATTTACTTCAGATTGAACAAACTAATAAAAGAAAATGAGATGATAAAAATCTGACCTATTTATGGCACTATAGGCTAGGTCATATTAGTGAAAATAGACTGCGGACATTGCATAAGGAGGGGTTACTTGACCCCTTTAATTTTGAATCATATCCTACATGCGAGTCTTGTCTATTGGGTAAAATGACCAAATCACCATTTAGTGGATATAGAGAGAGGGCTGTAGATTTGCTATGATTGGTATGTGGACCAATGTCTACGCAAGCCATGGGTGGATTTTCGTACTTCATTACTTTCATAGATGATAGATCTAGATTCGGATATGTGTATTTAATGAAACACAAGTATGAAGCCTTTGAAAAGTTCAAAGAATATAAACATGAAGTGGAGAAACAAACCAAACACAGTATTATAACTCTTCGATCAGATCGAGGTGGTGAATACTTGAATGGAGAGTTTCTAGATTATCTCAAAAAAAATGGTATAGTCTCCCAGTGGACTCCTCCATATACTCCACAGTTAAATGGGGTATCTGAAAGGAGAAATCGAACTTTGTTAGACATGGTTCGGTCCATGATGAGCTATGCGAATCTTCCAATATTCCTATGGGGTTATGTATTGGAAACCTCAGCATATTTACTGAATAAGGTGCCTTCCAAATCTGTTCCTCAAACACCATATGAGATATGGAAAGAAAGAAAACTGAGTCTTAAACACATTAAGATTTGGGGATGTCCAGCTTATGTCAAGAAAGTTGACCCAGATAAGCTGGAGTCTCGATCCGTAAAATGTAATTTTGTGGGATATCCTAAAGAGACTTTGGGATATTACTTTTACACCGATCATCGGGTGTTTGTCTCCAGACATGCTACCTTCTTGGAAAAGAAGTTTATCCTTGAAGGAAACAGTGGGAGCAAAATTGAACTTGATGAAGTTCAAGAAGCACAAACTACTACGGATCAAGTGGAAACACCTGTTCAGACTGAACAACCTTCTGTGGAACAGCCCATTCATAGGACAGGGAGAGTGTCTCACCAACCTGAGAGATATTATGGCCTTGTCATTGAGAATGACAATGAGTTGTCAATCATTGATGATGACAACCCTGTGACCTATAATGAGGCTATGAGTAGTGTTGACTCAAAGAAATGGCATAGTGCTATGAAATCCGAAATAGAATCTATGTATACCAACCAAGTATGGACTCTGGTTGAGGCGCCTGAAGGTGTTAAGCCTATTGGGTGTAAGTGGGTATACAAAAGAAAGATTGGAGCAGATGGCCAGGTGGAGACCTATAAGGCCAGGCTCGTGGCAAAAGGATTCAAACAAAGGCAAGGGATTGACTTTGATGAAACTTTTTCGCCTATAGCATTGTTAAAATCAATTCGGATTTTGCTTGCGATTGCTGCTTACTACGACTATGAGATATGGCAAATGGACGTGAAAACGGCCTTCCTCAATGGGGAAGTTGAGGAGGAAGTGTATATGACACAGCCAGAGGGTTTTCTTCCAAGGAAAATGAACACCTAGTGTGTAAGCTGCTGCGAACCATATATGGTTTAAGGCAAGTTTCTCGTAGATGGAACATCTGTTTTGATGAGCAATCAAAGAGTTTGGTTTTATCAAAAACATAGATGAACCATGTGTCTACAAGAAGGTTAGTAGGAGCGCGGTAACATTTCTTGTATTGTATGTGGATGAAATACTTCTTATAGGAAATGATATACCGATGCTACAATCAGTCAAAGTATGGCTATCAAAGAACTTCACCATGAAGGACTTGGGAGAAGCATCCTACATTCTCGATCCAGGTGAAGACCACTGGAAAGCTGTGAAAAACATCCTTAAGTACTTGCGAAGGACTCAGGACATTTTTCTTGTTTTTGGTGGTGAATCTGAGTTGACAATAGAGGGTTATACTGACTCTAGTTTTTAATCAGAAAGTGATAGCAAATCCATGTCAGGGTACGTGTTTACTCTGAATGGTGGTGTAATTCAGATTGTTGAAAGAGGAGATGTCAACGTCGAGAGAGTTGACACATATAATAAAGTAGCAGACCCACTCACAAAGCCACTTTCTCAGAGTCACTTTGATTGTCATAAAGACAAGATGGTTATTAGATACCAGAGTGATTGGCTTTAGTACAAGTGGGAGATTGAAAGAGATATGTCCTAAGTCACCTCATGTATGAGGATTTAGGAATAACTTTTATGTAATCTGTTTTGATTTCATTGATATTAATAAAAGGCTTGTTTTGTTTTAATTGCAGGCTCTATCTATTTAAATGTTTAAATAAGATATACCACAGTTTAGAGTAAAGCTTTTTATGGATTGTGATGAGATCATAATAATGAGACCTAAAAGATGATAACTCTAAACTTAAATAGTTCCTGGTCGTAGGATTACTAACTGGTAATTAATAATCCGCAAAGATCGGTACATACTATGCTTGCTTCATTATGAAGGATGTATGTTCTCATAGACATTTGTGTGGTGACAATATAGCTAGTATGTAGGTGCTTATTATAGAATAAGTTCACTGAACATGGCTCACACAGCTGAACAACTGATGGAGTTCACTCACATGTCAGCAGTTGTTCACATAGTGATAGTTGTACAAGTATCCTTAGACTTGAGGTCATCATAGTCATCTTGTGTACACTGAACTATGCTTTGGTTTAGTTCTTAGTCTCAAGGGACAATTATAAGGGATCTACTGGGTATAGGAATTTGTACACGAAGATAGTGTATAATCAATAAAGGATCTACCCCTTCCAGTGTAGGAAGAGAATGTTCAATGCTGATCCACTTATGTTAGTTCAGGAATCTCTGGCCAGAGTGAATGAAATTAGAAAGGAGTTTCTAATTTACATTAAATAGAACTAAGCATAGTGAATGGGAAAGCAAGTGATTAAATAAGATAGGCTTGACACAAGTTCCATGCCTTGTATTTAATCGTGACATTACAAGGTAGAAGGAATTAATTGTACGGTAACTACTCACTGAATAGGTTCTTGGTATTCTAAACAGTGAATTCGTATTATCCGGATAGTCGCGATATGCTGAGAAGTATCCCTCACGATGTAGAATAAATATGATTAATTAATTAATCATATTTAATGAATTAGATAATTTATATAAATAATGATAAAATAGTTTTATTATTATTTATTTCTACAATCGGCTAAATATTGAACCTACAGGGTCACACCATAAAAGAGAATGATTTAATGGTGGAGGAATTAATTAATAATGGCTGATAATTATTTATTTATGAAATAAATAATTAATTGGCAAATTTAATAATTGATTAAATGAGATTTAATTGATTATAAATTAACTAAGAAAAGGTTCTTAATATTATTAATTAAGAATTTAATTTTTGGAAATTAAATCAAGTGAGAGAATTATTTCTAAAGAGTTTAGAAAAAGGATTAATAACTAAAAGGTGTTTTAATTATTAGTGAGAATAATAAAGGGTTAATAATAATATTTTATGGGAAAATTTTCAGCTGAAAATTTTGCCTATAAATATACTATTATAAACCCTATTTTTGCCTCAACCAAAAATATTTACAAAACCCTAATTCTCTCCATCTCCTCCTCCTTCATTACATCGTTTTCTTGGTGGATACCGGTGGAGTGCTTCACACTTGAGGAGCAGCTGCTAAGGATCTCCGTTCATCGTTCTTGGATCGCTATTAAAGACCTCCATCTTTCCATTAACGTAAAGCTTCTTAAGGTAAACACACTGAACTACGAATTAAATATTATTTTTCGCATGGATCCTGCGGAGGGTTTCGGTTTTTTTAAGATTAAATTTACGTTTTCGCTGCGTTTATGTGCTAAAAACCCTTCACATTGTTTATGCAGGTTTGCAGAGGTGTGGAAGGAGTTGCAAACTGAGGTGAATAATTACTTGAAGCCTGATTTCTGGAAGAACGGATAATAAGATAAAGAACTTCTGGAACTTATGCTTGAAGAAGAAGCTGATGAAGCAAGGTATTGATTCCAGCACCCCATACGCCGTTAGCTAAATCAGAAATCAGAACCCCAAATGAAAAGGATTATACAATTGAATCTTTTTTGCTACAATCATCGCAAACATATCCTATTGAAACTGTAACTGAAACAGAGAAAACATTTAATGTCAGCAAAGCATATTACAACAGTAGTGGTAATGTAAGAAACCTGCAACTGAAATAGAGAAACCTGTTATGTATCCATCTTTTGGAGTCGACTAAAAGGCTGGAATTCTTGCTCGATTCTTGCATTAATATTACTAGGAAAACTTATTGGTAATGATTTTATTTTGTTTCAGGGGCTAATCTATTTTTTATAATACAAGTCTCACACCACCAGTTCCATCGCAATCAGCAACAGGAGGATTGTGTAGGAGTACGGATAAACGGGGTTTGACATTATAGAGACTGGTCTTACTGGAGTCACGCTTGGGCAGAGGATGGAGATGGGACTGTCACAAGTGGAGAAGAAGTAGTAGATGAAGAGAACTTCATGAAAATCGAAGATAATTAACTATTGCACTTTTTGGTTTATATTGGTTTAACTTAAGATTGTGATCATGTGTAAACTTCAATTTTGTTATTTTTGCTTGAGACTTTTGTACTTATTTAGACTTGGTTTGTATGTTGATGTTAAAACAACAGTAGTAGTGGTACACTACATTTGTGTGGATTAATTGTTGAATTGTGTGTTGTGGATATACCAATTAAATTTGGTGGCTTTCAATAAAATAAAAGGGTCATGCCAAATTTTTTTAAAAAAAATTGTGTTGCGGTAGAGGGTTAAATGGTTGCAATATATTATAAATTTGTTAATAAAATTTGTTGCAATTGACTCAAAATATGTTGCATAAGTCCATGTACTGCAACAATTATCACAAAAAAAAAGTTACTAAATGATGTTGCCATAAGAAACCTCATGTATTGCAATGCTATTATATTCGTTGTTATACATTTAAAAACGTTGCCATAAACCGAATTTGTAACTTATTTACTATGTTGCAATATGGTCCCAAATTCGTTACCATAAGTCTTTTTGGCAACGAGACCAAACGTTACGCCTATTTTTTCAATATACGTTGCCATAGACCCTATTGCAATGAATTTGTGCCATATAGCAACACTTTTTAGGGTTGCTATAGGCAATCTATGGTGTAGTGACTAACGACCAAGAAGTCGGGGGTAAGAGATAGTAACCCCATAAGGAGGAGAAAAAGAGAGGGATAAAGAAACAACTCTGAAAGAGTACTGGGTTCTCCATTTTGACGAAACGTCCAAAACAAAATCCAGTGGTGTAGTTCTAGTCTTGCAAAGCCCCAATGGGTTCATGACTGAGTATGCTTTGAAGTTGGACTTCCCAACCATGAACAACGAAGCAGAATATGAAGCATTGATAGCCGGCTTAGGCTTGACTAGAGCCGTGAGGGCCAAAAATCTGAAGGTCTGTGGAGACTCAAGACTTGTATTTGCTCAAGTCAATGGAGAGTTTATTTCCTAAGATAATACTATGGCCAAGTACCTGAGAGTCGTGAAGGGAATACTGGCTCAGTTTAATGACTGGTACGCAGAGCATGTTTCAAGAGAGGATAACACTACGGCTGATGCCTATCCCAGTTCACCTCATCTGAAATCAAGAACTACCCAAGAAGTATCTACTTTCAGGTCCAGAAGAGCCCAACTATACATTTCATAAATCCGATAGCACCGGTTGGTGTGGAAAGTTGTTGGATAGACCCGATCAAAACCCACCTAAAGACTGGGCGGCTCACCGACGATGCCCAGGAGGCACGTAAGTTGTCGGTGAGAGCATTGAGATATTCAGTGATTGAAGGTCTTCTCTACAAAAGGTCCTTTGTTATACCATACCTAAAGTGCTTGAGACCTCTTGAAGCAGGGGAGGCACTTAAAAAAGCCCATGAAGGGATTTGTGGACAACACTAGGGGCAGGGCCCTCTCTCATAAGATAACTTGATTGGGGTTCTACTGGCCAACTATGTTAGCTGATGCAAAGACTTATGTGAAGATATATGACAGGTGCCAGAGGCACGTTCCGATAGTATGATAGCCCACAGAGAGTTTTACATCTATCAGCACACCCATCCCTTTTGCAATATGGGGAATGGATATACTTGGAATATTTCTTGTAGCATCGGGACAGAGGAAGTTCATTGTGGTAGCCATAGACTACTTTACAAAGTGGATTGAGGCTAAGACACTAGCCCAGATAACCACCAAGAAAATTGCTCAGTTCTTCTGGGAAAATGTTATATGCCGATATGGGATCCCATGCTTCCTTGCCACGGATAATGGGCGACAATTTGATTATGCAGAATTCGGAGAGTACTTCGATGATAACAACATAGAGCTTCACTTCACCTCGGTTTCTCACCCACAAGCAAACGGGCTGGTGGAAATTGCTAACAGAATTATCCTTGATGGAATTAAGAAAATGGTGGAACGCTCAAGGAACACTTGGGCAGATGAGTTGTTGTATATCGTACCACCTGCAAAGTGACTGCTGAAGCTACCCCGTTTATGCTGGCTTATGGAGTCGAGGCCGTGGTGCCCCTCGAGATCACTCATGGATCCCCTAGGATTGAAGCTTATGAGCCAGAGACCAACGAAGAAGGCATGAAGCTCACTCTCGATTTTATTGACGAGGTCAGAAATGAGGCCAACGCCGCAATGCAGAGCATCAATGAAAAGCCTTCCTCTATTACAATAGAAGGGTTAAGGAAAGAATTTTTCAGCAAGGAGATTTGGTTCTAAGGAAGATTGAGGCATCGGGAGTTAGGGAGAGAGGAAAGCTAGCCCCTAACTAGAAAGGGCCTTATAAGGTCAGAAAGACATTAGTACGAGGATCCTACATGTTGGAGACCCTGAACGGTGACGAAGTGCCCCGCACTTGGCACGCTTCAAACCTGAAGGTCTATTATGTTTAGGAAATTTGTGATGTGTTCTTAGTACTTAGTATAAAGTTTATACATAAGGTTGACGAAATCATCTTATGTAAGGGTTAAACCCATTTCTCCGAGATATTATCTATTTATGCAAGTTTATTTCTATCATCTTGTCTACCAATTTATTTAAGTACGAGCATCTAAAGAATGCAAGTCCAGAAGGACCAAATGTCGAAAATAAAAGACAAGTATGAAATGAAATCAAATAAAGTGCATAAATAAAGATCCCAAAGGATCACAAGTTAAGTCCCGAAGGACCAATAGGTTACAAACCAATATAGTTCGAATAAACAAGTTATAAAAACATAGCCACATGTGGCAATCAAAGCCATGCAAGGCCATAACAGTCACTCGTCAGAAGAAACCTCCTCTTCCTTACCATTCCCCGCTCCCTGGCCTTCTTCCTCCTCTTCCTCCTCTTTCTCATCCGAACTAGCCTCGGATGAGGAGTTGCTGCTCCTTGCAACCGGCTCCCTGATCTTCCCGTAAAGGGCTGCTTTGGAGCTGGGATTGCCCGAAGAGGTCTTTCCCTTGGAACCGAAACCCCCGTGGCTGGATTTAGATTGAGACCGTATGGCGGGAGTATCGGGGACAGACCCGAAAGCCTATCCGGATGGATCCATGACAGGAAACTCCCAGGGCAAGAGAAGAGGCTCGGGTCGACCACGTCAGGATACATGCCATGAACATCTCTTACTCCTCTCTTCCAACCCAAAGACAATTTGACAGGGTGCATTTCATCATCGTGCTCGTTTATCATCTTAGTAAATGATGAAGATCTATGGTATGAGTCCACGAGCTCTCTCCACTCCTTCATTTTCTCCTCCACTTTAGAGCACTTCCTCTCCAAGGCAGCAATCTTGTCATCCGCCTCATGAGCTTTGGACTCCCACTCGTCCAAAGAGACCTTCATTTTGTTTATTGAGGGCTGCAGCACTGCATAGTCATTTCTCATTTTTATGCTCTGAGTGGAGGACGTAGCGAAGTAAGCATTGGCCTGATAAGGAGAACATGGATAAGAGTTATCAAAAGTTTAAGTCAGAAGGGCTAAGTCCCCAAGCACGAGGCCTAGGCCGACCAGCCTTGGCCGACCAGCATAAAACAAGGCCATTTGGCCGAGTAGGTCCCCCTGAAAGGGTGATTCCTACAAAATTTCTTTAAATTCTAAAAGAAGTGCAGTTAAACAAAAAGTTTATACAAGTTGAAGTGTACCTGATATAAGGCATGAGCCCCCAGCATCTCAGCTTCAAGAAGTTTCTCTCCAGAAGAGACATACAGAAGGTCAGGAGGAGTAACACAGTTCCTCGACCACTCAAGGGCTAAACCCGGACTGTCGAACACTGAGTCATTGGTGGAGATACCCCAATAAGGTTCCCAATGGATTCTTGCACTCCCATCAAAGTCTTTGGACCTCTTTTGACCAGATCCAGATGCTTCAAGGAAAGCAGGATTTCTTAAAATCACGGTTTGCATGATTGGCTGTGTCCCGAGCCTTTCTTCCCGTGACCACATCGCTCTTCTTGGCCACAGCATCAAGAGCCTCAGCAGCTAAAATAAGATAAAAAGAAGGCAGATATAAGAATAAACTTGTACAAAGTTGAAGTTGAATAAAAATAAATACCCTCTTTAGAAAGGCTGCTAATGTCACCCTCGATAAGCTTAGATTCCGCGACGAACTCCCAGAAAGGAGTTCTCCCGTAATCATAAATAAGGAGGTCACGGGCATAAAGCTAAGAATCCGAAAGGTTAGGGATGTAATAAGAACTATCAACCGGACTACTGAAGTCACACCTAATATACACTCCCCAGTCTACATATTTTCATTCTAAGACCACAAACTTATTATTCCATTTGTGGTTCGAGTCATGAAGAGAACTTGTGTTCACTATATAGGGAACATGAGCTCTATGTTGTATTACGACCCAACCAGGTCTGTTTAGAGGAGAATCTTTCATCATGAATATGCTTGGAACATCGTCATGCTCAATGGAATGTCCAAGTCGTGGCACCTTACTATAAAGAGAATGATAAAAGCCCACCCGTTGGGTTAGAGCTGATATAGATGGATCCTGAGCTCGACCAGAAGCCTCGGGATGAAGGGGTGTAGCGGAAACCTTAGCCCGGGCTTCAGGGCTGCTTTGCACAAAAATAGTCTTGCGGGACTAAGGTTACAAGGTCTTTCACTAGGCTTAGCCTTACGGACCTCTAAACATTCGGGCCAAGAATAACTCGACCGGATCTCTTCAACATCCTTATCAAAAAGTACACTCCATGATAAAAGGCATCAAAGTGGACAGTACTTGGGTACTCATCCGCCCTTTCGTCCAGCATGCTCTTTAGACTATTAGAACAACGGTTAATAGAGAAAGGTGAAACAAGAGCTATACCTTGCAGAGAGCAAAGCATAGCCCTCTTATACATTGCCTCATTTGTGGAGAAGAAAGATCTGCTAGGACCTTGACCTTGAGATATCCTTGAGAAGCTTAAAAGGTTGGGAGCTTGTGAAAGGCTGGAGAGAATTTGAGAAGTTGAGAAATGAAAGTGTGAATGAAAACGAAAACTTCTCATCTTCTTTTATAGGGAAAGAGCTACCCGCGATAGCAGGTCGTAACTCTGCCTGGTTCGCGTTAGCAGGTACCCGTCGAAAGAATACCGGAAATGGTGGAGAAAAATGATCGAAAAATTATAAAAGATGACATAATAAACGAAGAAAGCGATGCAGGGCACCGCTTATCATATCAGTCCTACAAAAAAAGCCTGGTTGGGACTAATTATAAGTCAATAATCTTAGTTAAGGGTTGATTACGTTAATCACCATGATTAGTAAAGCTTATAAAGGTTAAAACAAGATATCTTTTCAGCTGCACAAGTTTTGTTAAGGCCACAATACTCACGAGTACGAGAATAAAACATTCTCCTCAGAGCGGATCAGACTATCCTGCAAGAGACTCCCCTAGGTCTGCTAAGAGTAGACCTGGCCGACCAGCCTATAAATTGAGGCCTTATTGTTGGGATTCGTGGCACAAACGTAGCGGAAAAAATTAAAAATATATATGAAAAACAAAACCCCAAACGCAGGATTCATGCGAAACAAGACATTTAATTCGGAGATTAGATGTTCACCTTAATAAAGTTTTCCTTCTGATCGTAATGGAAGTTCTAATCTTGATGAACCACAGCAGCCCTCCTTGTGAAGATCTTCTCTCCAAGGTATCCACACGAACGCCCGATCGTCCAACGATCACCGGAGCCGGTACTAGCCGATTTGGTTGCCTCTTCCTCTCTCTCTCTTTCTCTCTAGCCTCTCTAAGATGTAGAGCTTCTAGGGGTTTTTTCAAAAAGGTAATATGACTTCTAACCCTAAAAATATACATCTTAGTGTATATATATAGGGGAGAGAGGATTAAGGCCTAACCCTAAATCTAATGGGCTTCTGAAAACAACTCATTCTGATTTCGGATTTTATTTATTACTATTAAATTTGATTTCTAATATAATTAATCAAGTCTCACTTAATTAATTCAAAAATTAAATTTAAATTCATAATAATAAAATATTTAAATTCATAATTTATATAACACTCCATTTTAAACGTTCTTTGTATGTGACCCTTTAGGTTATTATTACGTTGGCAATAATTTTATTTTCTAATAATAAAATTATAAACAATGAGTGGCATCTAACAATACATCATTGCTACCCAAATAATAATAATAATTGGTGATTTAATTAAACTTTTTGTGATTAATGTACAATGTAATATAATCCCTTTAGCCTTATATTATTGATCAAACTCGAGGCATGCATTGTGTCATCCTCTGTTAACGTTTAATCATTATTTCCTTGATCAATGAGTAAACTATTAAACAAATCAGTATTTGAGCACGGCCATGCATTTTATAGTCTTACTCAATCAAGAGGCCAATAATAACACTCCTTTAATATAGGAGGACTAAATCTCATCTAGATCATTCATACTTCTCATACGATTCATAATATACCTAATCTCCACTTTTATTATTACCCGGTCCAGGATGACTTTCAATAATATCAAAATATATTAATTCTCGTATAGAAATATAGTGACTTCAAGTCTAAGGACCAATACATGATTATCACTTTGAGATTAACTTATGACACTATAAACATGTAGTATCTCACAACGGGTCAATCCAGCACCATGCATCTAATATATGTGCCTGTGTTTTGACTTTAGTATCACCATACCTATGATCAATGAGATGTGATCATCAATCAACAAACACAATTCTCAACATATTTATTATCGCCCCTTAACAATAATACTTAAATAGGGACCTTTAGGGATATCAATAATATTCTTATAATATCATTTCTAAGTCACGTACTTAGAGATATAGATTTTCATATCATTTCCAAGGATATTTATTAATCTAACATTTTATCGCACATATAATAAATTACTAAAGAATAATCCATTTGATCATAATTAATAATCCAAATATCTTATAACATAAACATAATAGTGTTGTCTCTAGGGCACACACACTAACACTTATGTCCGATTAGGAGCCTCTATAGGAGAGCCCGGAGGGCCCAAGATCCATTAAGACTAGCCCTGGCCGACCAGCCAACAAATTGAGGCCCTATGGCCGACCAGGAGCCTCTATATGAGAGCCAGAAGGGCCCTAAGATCCGCAAAGACTAGCCCTGGCCGACCAACCAACAAATTGAAGACCTGAGGTCGACTAGGAGCCTCTGTAGGAGAGCCCTGAGGCCTCCCAAAATTGCTCTGGTGGCTGTCTTGAGAAATTTTGTACGAATTCGTAAGAAGGGGTTGACCTCCAAAGGAAACAAATTTCGTGAAGACTAGGACGTCCACGAGAATGAATTCTAAAAAGATCAGAAAATCAGTGAGAACAAGTTCAGTAAAGACCAGAGGGTTCACGGAAACAAGTTTCATGAAGAGTAAACCGTTCACCGTGACAAATTTTAGAGAATTTTTCCTCCCGGCCGACCAGACCACTCTGAGAGTAGCTCCAAGGCCTGCTAAGACCAAGCCTGGCCGAACAGGCTACAATTGAAGCCTTGAGGTCGACCAGGAGCCTCTATAGGAGAGCCTTGAGGCCTTCTGAAGTTGTTCCAGAGACCCTCCTGTGAAGTCTCTTGGAAATTTCTTGGAAAGGATAACTCATAGCAGAACTAAGTTTCGTGAAAACTAGAACGTCTACAAGAACGAATTCGTTGGAGTACAAAACATCCTACAAAGCAAGTTTGGACAAGTCCAATAACGTATAGGACTTCCCATAGAACAAGTTCATAAACATGTTCCAGAACTCAGAGACTAGCTAGGTCTCTGACCTGCTGGACTAATCGATTATATAATGCGCGCAACCGAATTAGCCTCTTATGCCACCTCAATAGGCCACTCTGGCCCCTATGTATCCAATATCTTATCGTTTATCCAGTTTTCAAAATCAGTTTTACCTATCTCTTGTTAAAACAATTCTGTCACAACACATTATTCAAAACCTCTTTTCCATTTCAATCACATTTTAGAGATAGATACTTTCACAAGTTACTTCTCCCCAAAACATATTTTTAACAACATTTTCAAATACAAGGGATACGAAACTTAAAACATTTTTATTCCTTTACGAGAATAAAACAACAGTTTATTCATATACACTGAAACATAAAAGAATGGTCAGGGTTACTTTCCTTGCAGAGCTTTACAACTATCTCTGATTGACCTTGAACCAATTTGGATGCTCGACTTTATCGTCTAACTATTACACTATCCTGGATCTGACTTCAACACTCAGGTCCTTCGATCAGAACCTTGTTGAGCTTGACAACTGATCACTAGACTATCTTTAGTCCGAAGTCAACTCTCGGTTTTCCGACTAGCAGTTACAGAGTCGAAATACCCTATGTTAGACGACCAGTTATGCTCGACATATCCTCGCTAACAATTCTACCCAAACGATATCAATTCCCGATACGAAGTGTATGTATTATTATAATTCATATAACAATTAGGGTTCACGCATTCACAACCCGGTTCGATTATCATTTTCGGAAAATACATATACTCGTCATTTCGTCAAAATAGGGTTGTCAAATATTTTGCAAAAATATTTTACCACGATCAGCAAATAGGTTTCGTAAAATACTAATTTATAATTATACAATTATACATGTTCGACTGGTATTTCCGACAATTACAAAATATGTTCCCGAATTTTTGAATTTAATTTTCCAAAAATCGGGCAACGCCTCCTCTGTTTATCGGCCTACCCGTCGAAACATAATCGACGTCACCAAACCAAATTCACAACAACGCAATCCAATAACCTCAAGAATAATTATTTAACTACTACCTTTATTTTGAGAATTATAAAATAATATTTATAAATTTATTATTTATTTATATTAGGACTCAGAATATTCATCACGGTCCACCATCGGCTCGCTGAGGCTCATCGCCGACGGTGGTAAAATTCGCGGATGCCTAATTAAATTCGGTGTTAGATATATTTGAGATGTCATGTCTAATATGATTTGTGTTTAGTTTTCAGAACTAAACAACAGGACATATCAGGACTTACTGAAATCAGAACTTACTGAAGTCAGAACTTAATATCAGAACTTAAGGTGTCAGAAGATACATATCAGTACTTAAGTGCGGGAAGACTTTCAGATAAGGAATGCGGCTGATTTAAAGGAGAAGATCTGGACTAAAACAATAGAAGATATACATGGAAAGAGTTAGAAGACTAGAAGACTTGTAGAAGATATCCGGTTGATATATTTTAGATGTCAAAATTATATTCCAAATCAATTAGAATATATCTTGTAACTGTGTACTATATAAACACAGACTTAGTGTTTACACTATATGTGTTATCATTATCGAAAAACATTATTCATTGTAACCTAGCAGCTCTTAGTGATATTTGTTCATCACTGAGAGAGAACAACAGTTCATATTGTAACAGAATTTATTGAATATAATTGATCTTTTTACATACTTATGTTCAAATCGATTTGATTGTATAAACTCTGTATTCAACCCCCTTCTACAGTGTTGTGTGACCTAACAAGTGGTATCAGAGGTTTTCATGTTAACACACATATAGTTAGATCCAAAGAATCATGTCTGAAGAAACACAAACCCCAACTAAGCCCACCAAAACTCAAGAAACTCAAAACACTCAAACCCACAGTCGATATGAGAGTATTAGGGTTCCCATACTGAGACCTTCTGAGTATCCCATATGGAAAGTGAAGATGGCTATGTTTCTGGAAGCTACAGATCCTGATTACCTTGACAGAATTAGTGAAGGACCATATAAGCCTACCAAGCTCTCTGTTGCAGTTGTTGATCAACCAGCAAAGTCCATACCAAAGGAGAAAGGTGATTACACAGCTGAAGCCATCTCATTTATTTCCAAGGATGCAAGGGTAAGGCATTTGCTACATAGTGCCATTGATAATGTCATGTCAAACAGGGTAATTGGATGCAAGACTGCAAAGGAGATATGGGATGCTTTGGAGACAAGATGACAGGGAACTGATGCAATCAAAAAGAACAGGAGGACTATACTTACTCAAGAGTATGTGCACTTTGACTCAAAAGCTGATGAGTCATTAACTGATTTTATGACAGGTTTGTTAAACTCTTGAATGATTTGTCACTGGTGGACAAGGAATATGATCTTAAAGATTCAAATCTAAAATTCCTTTTAGCTCTTCCTGAAAATTGGGATTTAAAGTCTACTATCGTTAGGTCACACAACACTGTTAAAGGGGGTTGAATACAGTGATAATACAATCAAATAGATTTAACACAAGTATTTAACAAAGATCAAGTATATTGAATAAACTCTGTTACAATAAGAATTGTTGTTCTCTCTCAGTGATGAAAAAATATCACTAAGAGCTTCTAGGTTACAATGTATAATCTTCTCGATAATGATAACACATATAGTGTAAACCCTAATTTTGTGTTTATATAGTACACAATCACAAGATAACTTCTAATTGATATGGAATATAATTCTATCTCCTAAAATATATCAATCAGATATCTTCTACAAGTCTTCCAGTCTTCTAACTCTTTCCATGCATATCTTCTTTTGTTTCAGTCTCGATCTTCTATTGTAAATCAGCTTCCTTCCTTATATGAAAGTCTTCCCGCACTTAAGTTCTGATATGACCTTAAGTTCTGATATTAAGTTCTGACTTCCAGTAAGTCCTGATTTCAGTAAGTCTTGATATGTCCTGTTTGTTAAGATCTGAAAACTAAACATGAATCATATTAGACATGACATCTCAAATATATCTAAAAATCTCCCCCAACTTGTAAATTATGCAAAATATACAAGTTAATAGATTTGATGATGTCAAAACATTTAAGTACAAATGCAAATAAGAGTTTAACTAGATAACTAACTACAACTTACAGTCTTTGTAGCTTTTACCAATCTCACTGAGTCAATCTGAATCCATAATAATTCTTGACAAAGCTTGATATCAGCTTTTCTTCTTTAATCCTCAGGACTTGAGAGAGTGTAGTCTTGACTAACTTCATCTCTTCATTCTGACTTCCAATCTGATAGATTGCAGTCCTTAAAGTAGAGATATGGTTTCTTTCGAAACCATCATTCAGTCTTATTACCCTAGGATGAGAAGAATCTTCATTGTAGCACAGACATTTCTCTTTCAGTATCTCTTCAAGATTAGCAAAATTCATCTTCATTGGAATTTCACTTCCATCATTTTCAACAATACTAGGAATGAATTCTGTAACTCTTGAACTAGAAATTCTTGCTTTATCTCTGATGCTCTTCAATATGAAATTTGACCATATCTCCTGGTAATAGCAGACTTTACCTCTAAAAGGTAATGAAAGAATTGAAGTTCTTTCAGTGATTTGTTTAGCACATCTGATTCTAACATCTGATATGTCCTTCCATCTTCAAGAAATAAAATCAGATTTTCCTTGACATTGTGCTTGTCATGAGCATCCAGTACCACTTGAACAGAGATAACCTTATCAAGGTGTTTCTGTGTAACATCTTCAAGAGGTTTGTCAGTTAATAAAATGGATCTTTAGTCAGCACTTCAACTCCTATTTTTATCTTAGCTTCATCAGAACCTAGTCCAGCTCTGTCTCTTGCTTCTCTGGCTTTCAATCCAACAATCATGAAATCAGATAACAATTGGCTTTTCTTTGGATCTGATGGTTCGACATTTTTCCACAGAAGTTTCTTTTTATTAGCTACCTTCATTTTGTCTAAATCAAGTTGAACAATGTCAGGGGTTGACTTGATCATTTTATCAGAACTAGTTGTTTCTGTTATAGCTTATTGTTCTTCACTCTGAATAACTTGAACCTTGTCAGAGGTTGTCTTTGATTCTTCATAAATCTTCTTTCTTTTCAGAGTTTGAAAATCTTTATCTTCAGCAAGAATATCATCAGTAACTTGAACCATTTTGCAATCTGGCTTTATCAGAATTTGAGGAATTTTCATCTCCAGTGGCTTTGTTAGTTCATCAACTTTTCCTTTCCCTTTGTCTTTGAGATCAATCTCAATCTGTGATCTTGTTTTGGGCTTTGATGCCTCAGTACTTGACTTCTCCTTGTCACAATGCCTTTTACCTTAGGCCTTGGAGGTTTCTTTGCAACAGAAGCTTTTGGATTTAGATTTGTCTTTTCAGCTTTAAATCTAGCTTCTTCCTCCTTGAGATTTTCTAAATCCAATCCTGGATTATGCTTCAGAAACAATCTTCTAGCAATTTCCTCATCAAGTGTCTGAATCTTGCGATCCTTGTAGTAGATAGTAGTCTGCTTTCCCTTAAGTTTCAGAGTTTGCATGAACTTTTGAGAATCTTGACTTCCATCTTGTATCGGAACAATGTATAATCTTCTCGATAATGATAACACATATAGTATAATACCTAAGTCTGTGTTTATATAGTACACAGTTACAAGATAACTTCTAATTGATATGGAATATAATTATGTCTCCTAAAATATATCAATCAGATATCTTCTACAAGTCTTCCAGTCTTCTAACTCTTTCCATGCATATCTTCTTTTGTTTTAGTCTCGATCTTCTACTGTAAATCAGCTTCCTTCCTTATATGAAAGTCTTCTCGCACTTAAGTTCTGATATAACCTTAAGTACTGATATTAAGTTCTAACTTCCAGTAAGTCCTGTTTTCAGTAAGTCCTGATATCTCCTGTTTGTTAAGATCTGAAAACTAAACATGAATTATATTAGACATGCCATCTCAAATATATCTAACAACTACCAAAAGAGACAACTATGACCTTACTGAAACTACTCTTGATGAAATTTATGGTATGCTCAAGACTTATGAACTTGAGATGGATCAAAGGAGCAAGAGGCATGGAAGAAAGTCAAGAATAGTTGCTCTTAAAGTTGAGGAGGAATCTCCTAAAGTGGTTGCCTCAAAGAGGGGCAAAGGAAAGACTCTCATCATAAAGTCTGATTCAGAGTCATCATATTCTGATGATGTTGATTCAGAAACTGAAAGTTTACCTTTAATGGATGTTGATGCAAAGATGATGCAACTGTATACTCTTATGGTGAAGGGTATCACAAAGATAGCCTACATGAAATTCAGAAAGGGCAAGAAGTTTTCAGGAAAGGTGGAAGTTATGATAAGAAAGGATTCAGAAAATCTGAAGGCAAAGGAGGAAAGTCTGACAGAGGAGATAACTCAAATGCTATAATTATGGTGAAAGAGGCCACATAACTCCTGACTGCAAGAAAGGAAAAAGTGACAAAGGAAAGGCAGTTGTCATAAAGAAGAAAAGCTGGACAGACACTTCAGATTCTGAAAATGAGGTGAACTATGCTTTGATGGAAAATGCTGATAACAGTACTGAAACTGCTGAATTGAAGGTACCTCAAACAACTTATGCTTTTCATACTGATGATATTACCGAGTTGAGATTATATCTTAAAACCAAGTTCATTAGTTATAGAGATCAGACTTTAACATGTGAAAGATTAACATCTGAAAATTTTGCTTTTAAAAACAGAAATGACTATTTAGAAAAGGAGTTAGTTTTTCTTCATCAAACTAAGAAAGAAAGAGATGAGGCTTTGAATGTCGAGATGAAGTACTAAAATTGAATGAATCTCTAAAAACTGATTTAGAAAAGGAAAGAGAGATCATCAGAACTTGGACTAACTCTGGCAGAACAACTCAGGATATTTTAAGTAGTGGAAACTGGAAAGAGGGCTTAGGGTATGGAGATGATAAAAGTCAGAAAGGAACTGTGAATTGAGCCAACTATTTTTAAACAGACTGTTAAGCCAAAGGTGAATCTTGTTAAGTTTGTAGCGAAAACTGTAAAGTCTGATTCTGAAAAGATGAAAGAGTCTAGGACATAAGTCAAAGAAAAGTCAACTTCTGACAAATTAAAATAGGATAAACCAGCTGAAGTAAACATAGGCTTAATGACAAAGAAGTAGCTTAAGCATAAGCTGAAAGAGATTAGAAATGTGAATAAGGTAAAGGAATCTAGGAAAAATAGGAATGGAAAGGAAGGTGTGAATAAAAGCAATAATTATAAGCCTGTTCCTAATGCTCCTAGAAAGAAATGTTATAACTGTGGAAACTCTAACCATCTTGCTTCTTTTTGCAGGAAAAATAAAGATATAAACTTTTTACCTCCTAAATCAGGAGTTAAGAGTCAGTATGTTAGGTTTAAACCACAAAATCCTTTTTTTCATTGTGGTAGTTTATGGCATTCCATTTATACTTGTAAGACAAACTATGATTATTATCAAATAAAACCTTCTTTGAAGAAAGTTAATATTATTCCTTCTAGTGTAAAGTCTGATGCAAAGTATGATATAAATTTTGATAAACAACAAGTTAGCATAAACTCTGAAACTAAATCCGCTGCAAATGGTAACAAACTTAAAAAGGCCAAAGGATCCAAGCAAGTTTGGGTCCTTAAAACTAACCATTAGTGGTATTTGTGATTGCAGGGCAACAGGAAAAATATCCTAGTTCTTGACAGTGGATGTTCAGGACATATGACTGGAAATAAAGCCCTGCTATCAGACTTTGTGGAGAAAGCTGGCCCAGGAGTTTCTTATGAAGATGGCAACATGGGAAAAACTCTGGGATATGGCAATATCAATCTTGGGAATGTCATCATTGAAACAGTAGCTCTTATCTCAGGACATAAACACAATTCTGCTAAGTGTGAGTCAAATCTGTGACAGAGGTTATCATGTGGATTTCCTTGAAGAACACTGTGAAGTTGTAAGAAATTCTACAGGCAAAGTGGTTCTGAAAGGTTACAGGGATGGTAACATTTATGAAGCCAGACTTTCAACAAGTTCTGATGGTTCTGCAATCTGTCTGTTGAGTAGTGCATCAATTGAAGAAAGCTGGAATTGGCACAAAAGACTCTCTCATTTAAATTTCAACAACATAAATGAGCTAGTAAAGTAAGATCCTGTGAGAGGACTGCCAAAATCAGTATTTGCTCCTGATGGCCTTTGTGATTCATGTCAAAAGGCAAAACAAAGAAAATCTTCATTCAAGAGCAAAACTGAATCCTCAAATATTGAGCCTTATCACCTACTACATGTTGATCTATTTGGTCCTGTCAATGTCATGTCTATTGCAAAGAAGAAATATGTTATGGTTATAGTGGATGAGTTCACAAGATACACTTGGGTGTATTTCTTGCACAAGAAGGATGAAACTGCATCTACTCTAACTGATAATGTCAGACAGCTGGATAAATTGGTCAAAGATTCTGTTAAAATAATAAGAAGTGATAATGGCACTGAGTTCAAGAATTCAATCATGGAAGAGTTCTGCAAAGAGCATGGAATTCAACAGGAATTTTCTGCACCTGGAACTCCACGGCAAAATGGAGTTGTAGAAAGAAATAACAGGACTCTCATTGAAGCTGCATGAACTATGCTTGATGAAGCAAAGCTACCAGCCTACTTTTGGGTTGAAGCTGTGCAGACTCCTTGTTTTACACCGAATGCCACACTCATAAACAAGCATGGAAAAACACCATATGAGATGGTGTAGAAAAAGAAGCCAAATCTGAAATACTTTCATGTATTTGGATGTAAGTGTTTTGTTTTTAAGACTCATCCTGAACAGCTATCAAAATTTGATCTAAAAGCTGATGAAGGAATTTTTGTTGGATATCCACTTCCAGAAAAGCCTTCAGAGTCTACAATCTAGAACAAGGGTTGTCATGGAATCTATCAATGTATCTTTTGATGATAAGAAGATTACTGAACTTGAAGATTTCCATGATCATTATCAACTGAGATTGGAAAATAAAGATTTGAATTCTGATTCTGTAAATTCTGATGACTTAAATCATGATCCTGTAAGTTCTGACGGGTTAAATTCTGATGTCATTGAAACTGTGGTAACTACTCCAAGGTAAAATGCACCTGTTCAGGGGGAGCAAGCTGAAGATCCTACCACAACTCAAGACTCTCAAGAAGCATCAGAACCTGTCACTGGATCTTCAAGTTCTGATTCATCAAGTTCTGATGAGCCAAATTCTGATAATTCTGGAAACTCTGATTCTTCAAATCCTGAAGGATCCAACTCAAATTCTGAAGTCTCAGAGAGCATAACTACAGGGGGAGCATCAGAAAATGCTGTTGGAGACAACATGGATCATGGGGGAGGATCCAGTTCTAGAGAACAACTTCCATCTGCAAGGAAGTGGACTAAAGCACATACACCTGACTTAATAATTGGAGATCCTGAAGCAGGTGTCAAATGAATGTCTCTATCATTCCTTTTTGTCTCAGACTGAACCAAAGAAAGTGGAAGAAGCTCTTCAAGATGCTGATTGGATTCAAGCAATGCAGGAAGAGTTAATCGAATTTGAAAGAAATAAAGTCTGGACCCTAGTGCCAAGCCCAAAGAACAGATCAATTATTGGCACAAAATGGGTGTTCAGAAATAAAACTGACAGAGATGGAATAATTACAAAAAACATAACAAGGTTGGTTGCTAAAGGCTACTCTCAACAGGAGGGTATTGATTATGATGAAACATTTGCACAAGTTGTTAGATTGGAAGCCATAAGAATCTTTTTGGCTTATGTTGCTCACAAAAAGTTTAAAGTCTTTCAAATGGATGTGAAAAGTGCTTTTCTTAATGGAGAATTGGAAGAAGGGGTATATATTGAACAACCTCCAGGATTTGTAGATTCAAAATTTCCAAATCATGTCTACAGATTAGACAAAGAACTTTATGGCCTTAGCAAGCTCCAAGAGCATGGTATGAGACTTTAGCTCAATTTCTTCTGGAAAGTGGATTTAACATAGGCACAATTGATAAAACACTGTTCTACCTCAACCATGGAAAGGACTTACTTTTGGTACAGATATATGTTGATGATATCATATTTGGTTCTACTATTGCCAAACTCTGTGAAAGGTTTGCAAAGCTAATGCAGTCAAGATATCAAATGAGTATGATGGGAGAACTTAGCTATTTTCTGGGACTTCAAGTCAAGCAAAATGAAGAAGGTACTTTCATAAATCAATCCAAGTACACCAGAAATTTACTCAAGAAATTTGGAATGCAAGACTGTTCAACTGCATCCACTCCCATGGCCACTGCAACCAAGTTAGATAAAGATACTGGATCATCAGTAGATATTACTAACTACAAAGGTATGATTGGATCTTTACTCTATATAACTGCAAGTAGACCTAATATCATGTATGCTACCTGCCTTTGTGCAAGATTTCAGGCTGATCCAAGAGAACCTCATCTAATAGCTGTGAAAAGGATTTTCAAGTACCTCAAGGGTATAACTGATCTAGGATTGTGGTATTCTAGAGAATCATATTTTAAGCTAATAGGTTACTCAGATGTAGATTTTCCAGGATGCAAAATAGACAGGAAAAGCACTAGTGGAAGCTGCCAATTTCTTGGAGGCAGATTTGTTTCTTGGTTTAGCAAGAAACATAAATCAATTTCCACATCAACTACAGAAGCAGAATATATTGTTGCAGGAAACTGTTGTGCACAGATTCTTTGGATGAAGAATCAGTTACTGGACTATAGGTTAGAATTTTCTAAAATACCTATTTACTGTGATAATCAAAGTGCTATTGCTATGACAGGTAATCCAGTTCAACACTCAATGATAAAGCACATCAGCATTAGGTACCATTTCATAAGGGAACATGTGATGGAAGGCATAGTGGAATTGCATTTTGTTCCAACAGATCAACAACTAGCAGATATCTTCACAAAACCACTATGTGAAGTTACTTTTACAAGACTGGTAAATAAACTTGGAATGGTTTCAGGTTCTTTCTCAAAATCTGCTTAGTTTTTGTTCTCATGCATCAGAATTTATGATCAGTGTTTACAGATTGTCTTATCTCTATGTAATCTGTGCTTAAACTGTAATATATTAAATGCTGATTGTTAACTGATGTGATTCTACATACTCTGATAGTGTTTTGAATGTTATGTGACTATTCAATCCAATGAGGATTACTGTGCTATATGTTGACCTAGTAATCTTTAACATACTAGAAATCCCATGTTTGAATTAGTTGTTTATGTGGAAATTCATTAACATAAGCAAATTTTGATGTTGAGCTTAGTCAAATTTACTTTGTGTATCTTATTACTAAGTCACAAACTAGATTCTTGCTTCTTATCTATCAAATTCTGATGTCAGTAAATCTTAAGGATGAACCACATGCTTGATAAGCCTCACCTATCTGAAGAAAAGAAAAGAAAAGAAAATTGAAGTCAGGTACTCCTTTGAGATCTAGAGTAAATATGTGGAAGGGAAGACTGAAGTGCATTGCTGGTATTAAGTTATATGCATTAGAAAAGCAAATAAATTTTTCTTGGTGACTTTTCACATTCTCTGATTACTGGAGAAATACTTTGATAATAGCATAAATTTTGATAGCAGTTGTGACTCGCTTATACTGAGAAGCCACTGTAAAAAGAATGTTAAAAGATGCATAAAATGAGCACAAATAGTTGAGGTGGACTCTTGCATAAATTTGTTCTATAGTAGACTTCATAATTAAAGACAGATTTTAAGCACTTTTCTCAGTTATGACTTATTTCTAAGATATACTAAAGTTTATCAGACTTTAATCATTATCTGATCATTTGCAAATGCACAAACTCTCACTCCATATGAATGATGAAAATAACTGTGGTGATTAAGTTTTTTTTTAACAAACAGTTAGTGTCATTTGCATAAATTCTGAGGACAAGTTCTGATGAAAGTTCTGATGAAAGTTCTGATGATTAAACTCTGAAGAAACCAGTCAGTATTTGTATGAAGAATCACAGAAACAGACATTCACTTTTTGAGTACAGAAGCCATGTTCTGATGACCGTTAAAATCTGATAATAGTCAAGTTTTGATATTAAATCCTGATGGAAACTCTGATGCTTACGTGGCATTATCTAATTACTTGACTTATATGTGGTAATACTGAACTGTCATATTTTATCAGAATATATTTAAGTGAGATAAAAATAGTCATAATCATTTGTTTAGTGGGAAACGTGTTTGTCTTGAAAACCTGTACATGCACAATAATTACTGCTTATTTCTCGTGCTCACTAACTACTGCTTTAACTATTTACTGACTGTTCACATGTTTCCAGGTGTAAATTATTTGTCATGCTTTACAAATATAGTTGTTGTCACGTGGGCTGTATAAATAAGAAAGTTAAGAGATTTTCTAATCTTTTACTTACTTTTCTCATTCTCTCTACTCTCTTATGTTTTCTCACTCACTAATATTCTCTGAAGCTCTATTTTCACACAGGCATTTTATCAAACACTTTGTGTACACACTATTCTCACTTGATTTTTCACAGAAATGGCACCAAAAGACATCATTTTTAATGGAGCTAAGTTTGTTCCTAACAACTACTTAGCTATTCTTAGCAAGGACGAAGCCCCATCAGATCTTCACTTCGTTCAGGACTTCCTTGCTAAAAGTGAGATTGGGTATGCATTGACCCAACCTCAATCAATCTCAGGAACTCAAGTGTTGGAGTTCTAGAGGAGTGGTATGTATGATGATGGTGGTGCAAATGGGTCCCCAAGTATTATTTTCACAACAGGGGAGGTTGAACATGTGGTGACTGTGTCTACTGTTCGCAAAGCTCTATATCTTCCAGAAAACTGTGTTTACAGTTCAGCAGTTGAGGAGCCAGCCCTTCAGCAAATGATGGCCAATCTGGGCTATGAAAAGACTTTGGCAAAGCTTGGACAATTGAAGAGGCCCCACATCGGGGGGAGTGGAGTTTCTTCTTTGACTGCATCACCATGGCCTTTGCAAATAAGTGCTCAAACTTTGATGCAATTCCAATCCTAAGTCAGCAAATTGGGTATGCTCTCTTAAATCAAACACTTTTTGATTATGCAAGTACTGTTTTAGGATTCATAGGTGATAGGATGACAAAAGATAGAAATACAGTTTATTTTGCTAGATTCTGTCAGCTTTTATACAGTTTATGTTGCTCTTATAAACCCCAACTAGCAAGTGAGTTGATTGAACCTTTTAAACTTGCTAAAAGAGCTTTTACTGACTTATTATCTACTGATAATAAGAAGACTGTACTAAGACCCCTCCAAATTCCCATATATGTCAAACAAGTCTTAGTAAATTCTGATCCAGCCACCTATGCTGCTCAATATCCTGATGTACAACCAACCCAACCTCCATCAGCACCTACATAACCTACTACTTCTCAACCTCAACCAACTCAACCTACCATCAGAACATACTTCTAACCAGCACAATCCTCACAACAACAACCATCAGCACCTACCATCAGACCTTCATCCTCAAGGCCTAAAAGAGAAAAGTATGTTCCTAAATCTCCACCAAGAAGAAGAAGGATGATTTTAAGGGATGAATCAGATGATGAGAAGCAAAGGGTCATGCATCAGAACTTGTGCCTGTGGAAGCTTAAAATGTGGTTTTTCAGAAAGAAAAAGAAGCTGAAGGGTCAACCCATCAGATAAATACTGAAGCTGAGGGTTCTGATAATTTGAAGAGGAAAAGAACTGTAAGTTCTGATGCTACTCAGGGAACTCCTACAACATCTAGGAAATCTAAGAAATAGAGGGCAGGAACGCACATGGCTCAACCTCCATCAGAGGATACTGAAGAAGCTGAGGCAGGGGATCAGGAATCTCTGATCTCAAAAGAACCAATTATCATTGAAGCCCTTCCATAACCAAAAGACACTGTTACTGATACAATGATCACACCTCATGTCTCTCCACTCAAAGCTATATATAATGCTGAAGGACAAGACACAATTTCTCAAATAGATATTCACAATCTGAATATTCCTACTGTTCTTTATCTGGAAGCTCCAACAGCAGCTCAGCCATCTACTGTCAATTCTTCTATCTTACAGGCTGAGATACCAACAACTCCTATTCTGGAGATAAATTTTGATGCTCAGAATTTAGATGAAGCTGGTACAGACTCTCCTTCTGTTACACAAACTCTTGTGTTATCAGAAGATGATGGATTTTCTGCAAGTTCTGGAGAGTCAGCTCCAGCAAATGCTCCAATTCTTGGAAAGGAGGCATTAATCCAAAAGTTTGTTGAACAGGATGCTCCTATTCCTTGGGACGATACTCACAGAGGAGTGGAGTGGACCAAGTGGAATGAAACTGATTTTATTCCAAGCTCTAAAATTCTGACAGAGCACATTGCTAAGGCTGATGAGCTGATGACAAGTTCTGATTTCAAGACTCAACTCAAAGTCACAGCTCTATCTACTAAAAATCTTCAAGGTCTACACTCTCAAACTAATGCCAAGGTTGATAAACTTCTGGAGTCAGCTGAAAAGCTAGATATGACTCTCAAGTTAGACAAGTCAAGACTTATCAGACCTATACATGAAAAAGTTGAAGCAATTGAGAAGGTTTAGGAGAAGCAACAGGCCCATATTACTGAGGTCCTACAGAATCAAGCTTCTCAAAAAGATCAACTGGATAAAATTCAATCTTTAGTAGAACTTCTTCTCTCTCCTACTACCTGATGATGCCAAAAGGGGGGGAGAAGGTAGTTAAGTCCAAATGTTCACCTACTCAAATACTAAAGAAGAAGGATGACAAAGGTGATGACCAGGGAAATTCTGATAAGAGTAGAGGTCAAGGAAAAGTTCAAGGAAAATATTCATAGAAAGTAATTTCTGATGTTAGCAAATCTTCTACATAGAACAAGTCAAGTTATGATGCTGTGAATGCTAAAAATCTGATAGCAAGTTCTGATTCTGATGTTCTGATTCAAGCTGAAAGTCAAGACTCTCAGAATTTTTTATAAACTCTGAAGCTCAAGGGAAAGCAGACTACTGTCTACTACAAAGATTGTAATATCCGGGAAATATCATATAATTATTTGTATCAATATATGATTATTATGTGAATATTATATGAATTTTTGGTGAATTATCTAATGATTGATAATAATATTTGGATGTTTGTATATAATAAAATGTGAATATCTTAATTTTAATATGTCCAGAATAAAATATAGATAATTAAGGTATTTTCTGGTAATTTTTGGAGTGCTAGATGATTTTATAATGAATTATTAATTATTAATTATTTTCTAAATAATTATAAAATTATTTTATAAAGCAGGGAATCATCCGACTTTAACCGTTTTTATGTTTTTACAACCCGAAACTATTCCAAAAATTCCTTCCTAACTTAATCTGGTAATTCCGGACATTTTCCGTGTTTTGACTTTTTCGATCCGGATTACGGTTTGACCCGTGCGCGGCCCGGCGCAAGATTTTCGATACGATAAGCATTTTGATAAATCAACAAAAACCCGTATTCTCAAAAGACAGGATAATATTACATTATTTTCGTATAAAGTGTTTTACGAAAAGCCCGGTTGGGCTAATTATCCAAAACTGATATCAAATCGGATCGTTATTGCAGTTACTTAGCGGCTAAGCAACTAATTTAACGATCCAAAATGATCCAGAACGAACCAATATTCCGTAAATATAAATAAAATATTTCTTATTTCATTTTATTCGTTTATTCATTTACAACCAGTAAAAATATAGTAATTACAGAGAAAAACCCTAGAAACCGATATGTTCCTGAGAATCAAACGCACGAATGAGGTCGTTACTGAACTCCGATTTGAGTGTGTAATATATTAAAACGAAGCTCTCGAAATATAGAATCATAATCAATCATCCGTTTTTATGCAGTAATTAAGGTAATTTTCTTATTTATTTATTTATATTCGAATTATTTGATGATTAAATTATGAAAATTTGTTCTTGATGTTGTTGATATGATTTGATGATTCCATCGTGTAGATAATATTTTTCTGGTCAATTTGATATATTATATGTCAAAAACCGAGCTCAATAACATATAGAAATTGAGGTTTAATTTTTTCTGAAAATTAAAAACTAGGGTTCTTGGCGTTCTTGAGTTAGAAATTTAGGGGTTTTCGATTCTGGGGTCATCAGCTGAATTTAATGATATGAATAGCTTCATATTGAATTGTAGGATCGATTCATGTGTTTTATTTCACCAAGCGATTGCTAAATCGATTAGATCATGTTTTTGTTCTTTTCATTTTATTCGTTTTTAATTTTAAAATCCTGGACTATAGATGTACTTGTTGTTGTTCTGATTGTGTCGAATAGATTGTACGTTATCTGAGCTTTATTTTGGTATTTTAAACTTAAATTTTGGTTGAGAAATGGTCGGGATCGGTTTTTGGCCGGATTAACCCCGACTTTGCTTCGATTTTGATCGGAGTTGGGGTCCTGTTGATTGTTTGTGATGGTCGTTTTTGTTTCTGGATTCGCGGGTGCTAGTGGAGCGTTTTGAGCTAAAGACTGAGTGATTTAGATCGGGATTGGTGATCCTGTGGCTTGCCGGAAAGAGACCGGAGTTCGAAGAACTCACCGGTTTCTGGAAACGTTTTCCAGATTCCGGCGTTTCTTCCTTCCTCCGGCCGCCTGCTTACTCCGCCACTCGATCGGTTGGAGAAGATGACTAAAACTGAAAGAGTGTTTCTGGGTTTTCTTTTTATTTTAAATCAAAATTCATTTTTTAAAAATTGTTTTTTTAATTTCCAGAATGCATTATTTAATTATTCCGATAATTATTTTTAATTTCAAAATAAATCTAAATTAATTAATTAATTTTAGTTAAAAATTAATTATTTAATTAGTCAATTAATTTTAATATTAATTAATTAATTAATTTAATTAGTTATTAATTAATATTAATGGATTATTTAATTAGATTTAATTATTTAAAATTGATTTAAGAATTTCGAAAAATAGTTTTGAATTTTAAAATACTATTCTAAATTATTTTCAAGGCTCGATAATTATTCTAAAATTATTTTAAAGTCATATTTAGTTATTCAACCCCTATTATTTAATTATTAAATGATTCAGAGAACGTTTTAATTCCAAAAAATGTTCAAAAATTCATAATAAATCAACCGTTCGTCCGTTTAATACGAAACGAACGCCTCTAGACTCAGAAAAATATTCTACTTCTATTAAAAATATTTTCGAGACCTAAATTCTTTTGTATCATAAGGGTTGTGATGGTCATTTTTGTTTCTGGATTCACGGGTGCTAGTGGAGCGTTTTGAGCTAAAGACTGAGTGATTTGGATCGGGATTGGTGATCCTGTGGCTTGCCAGAAAGAGACCGGAGTTCGAAGAACTCACCGGTTTCTGGAAACGTTTTCCAGATTTCGGCGTTTCTTCCTTCCTCCGGCCGCCTGCTTACTCCGCCACTCGATCAGTTGGAGAAGATGACTAAAACTGAAAGAGTGTTTCTGGGTTTTCTTTTTATTTTAAATCAAAATTCATTTTTTAAAAATTGTTTTTTTAATTTCCAGAATGCATTATTTAATTATTCCGAAAATTATTTTTAATTCCAAAATAAATCTAAATTAATTAATTAATTAATTTTAGTTAAAAATTAATTATTTAATTAGTCAATTAATTTTAATATTAATTAATGAATTAATTTAATTAGTTATTAATTAATTTTAATTAATTATTTAATTAGATTTAATTATTTAAAATTGATTTAAGAATTTCGAAAAATAGTTTCGAATTTTAAAATATTATTCTAAATTATTTTCAAGGCTCGATAATTATTATAAAATTATTTTAAAGTCATATTTAGGTATTCAACCCCTATTATTTAATTATTAAATGATTCAGAGACCGTTTTAATTCCGAAAAATGTTCAAAAATTCATAATAAATCAATCGTTCGTCCGTTTAATACGAAACGAACGCCTCTAGACTCAGAAAAATATTCTACTTCTATTAAAAATATTTTCGAGACCTAAATTCTTTTGTATCAAAAGGGTGTTTATTTTATGAATCATTCTGAGTCGGTTATTGATTGATAAAATATTCTTTTGACCCAATTTCAATTCTAAACATATCGAGACCTATCTTTTGACGATTCAACTTATGTGCTACATGAATTACGTGATTATGTGTTATGTGGATAATATGATTACCTGCCCTATGTGTACGTATTATGTGAATAATGAGTCAGCATATTTTTTGAACGTTATCTGAATGAGATGTGATTCTTATCTATTATTATCGGGCGGGTAGACGATAGGGATAAGTGTATAGACTAGTCAATTATATATTGTCAGTTCATTGAATAGTATTATTTGTGATAGATGCACATAGTACGAGACGTTCAAAGCCAGATAGAGATTGTAGAAGTAAAGCCTAATTGTGTGTAGTACTAAAATGAGTGGATTCAGAATAAAGATAAACCTAAGAGGGTAAATGATAAGAAAGGTCAAGTAGCCCGTCAAGGGTAATACAGATGTGACAGGACTAAGTGATATGGCAGCTAGTTAAAGATCGGAGGATTATCAATTGAGGCAAGTATTCCTAACCTTTCTCCTAAAATACTGTAAATATTTATTCGCTCATATTCTAAGTTCAGAATAGTTAAATTGTTTTTATACTTCGCTGCAATTACTCTTATTTATGCAAGTACTTTTTTGATCTTGTTCCTTGATTATCGATTGATCTCTTGAGAAAGTACCCATTCGTTCGGGTTATTTGCGAACCCTGATTTGGGATGTTTTGAAATCAAAATGATTTGATATCAAAATACTCTACGGGCTGGGAGGACCAGTGATGAGCTGGATCCTATGGGTCAGGGATGGACCGGACCCTTTAGGCCATAGTTTCCTGGGTACTATGTTGGTTGGGTCTATGCAGTTGGGTATAGATCCGCACAATCTCCTGACTGATCAGCAGGTTATAGTACAAATGTTGGTTTCTAGTGTCCAGTCTAATTTATTGTTGATCGTCATTAACGGCATTCATTTCCGAGTAGTTCATAATTACAAACTCACACCAAGATTTAATTCAAAAGGATGAAATATTGAAACAGTTACTGTCCTTTTACGGAAAAATTTGATTTATGATTAAAGGCCAATGAGGGCCAATGTTTTGTTCGCTCAACTATTTAAATATGTAAAGACGTTTTTAAAATCATTCAACGATCATTTCCAGGAGTTTTCTGATCTGATACCTGGAAACCATTTATGATACTTGCTGGGCATTTTTGGCTCACTCTTGCTTTGTGAACTCTTATTTCTTTCAGTATCAAATGCGGGCAAACTGAATAGCTTTTAATAGGCAGCAAAAGTGGTGAGATTCTGACTGAAGAAATTTGGAGATGTCAGAGTGATCAATACGAGGAAATTAGTAATGAGGTAATGAAATTGTATTTAGACAATGTAAATTTTAGAAGGTTAGATTCTTATTTCATACTATAACCTGTAAGTGATCCTGAATATGAGGGGTTATCTGTATATTTATTTTAATATACAGGTTTTATTATTATGTAAAGTTTTATAGTGACACCCAATCCTGACCCCGGATTTGGGGGCGTCACAAAGATCCTAAAATTCAGACACTTGATGAAGAGATTGCTAGAAGATTATTTCTCAAACATAATCCTGGAATGGATTTAGAGAATCTCAAGGAGGAAGAAGCTAGATTTGCAACTGAGAAGAAAAATCTAAAGTTTAAAGCTTCTGATGCTAAGAAACCTCCAAGGCCTAAGGTAAAAGGCATTGTGATCAAGGAAAAATCAATTTTTGAGGCATCAAAGCCCAAGACTATATCACAAACTGAGATTGATCCTAAAGATAAAGGGAAAGGAAAAGTTGATGAACCAATAAAGCCACAGGAGATGAAAATTCCTCAAATCCTGATGAAACCAGTGTGCAAAATGGTTCAAGTTCATGATGATACTCTTGTTGAAGATGAAGATGCTCAAACTCTGAAAAGAAGGAAGATGACTAAAGAATCCAAGACAACCTCTGACAAAGCTCAAGTTGTTTAGAGTGAGAAACAGCAAGCTACAGAAGAAACAGCAAATTCTGATCAAGTCATCAAGAAATCAACCTCTGACAGAGCTCAAGTTGATTTAGACAAGATGAAAGTAGCTGATAAAAAGAAACTTCTATGGAAAAATGTCAAACCATCAGATCCAAAGAAAAGCCAATTGATGTCTGATTTCATGACTATTGGGTTAAATGCTAGAGAACCAAGAGATAGAGCAGGGCTAGGTTCTGATGAAACTAAGATCAAAACAAGAGTTGAAGTTGCTACTAGAGATCCATTTCTATTGACTGACAGACCTCTTGAAGATATTACACGGAAACACCTTGATAAGGTTATCTCTGTTCAAGTGGTACTAGATGCTCATGACAAGCATAATGTCAAAGAAAATCTGATTATATTTCTTGAAGATGGAAGGACATATCAAATGTCAGAATCAGATGTGCTGAACAAATCCCTAAAAGAACTTCAATTCTTACATTATCTTTTAGAGATAAAGTCTCATATTACCAGGAGATGGTCAAATTTCATATTGAAGACCATAAGAGATAAAGCAAGAATTTCTGGTTCAAGGGTTACAGAATTCATTCCTAACATAGTTGAAGATGATGGAAGTGAAATTCCAATGAAGAAGGATTCTGCTAAACTTGAAGTAATTTTGAAAGAGAAATGTTTGTGCTACAATGAAGATTTTTTTCATCCAAGTGTAATAAGACTGGGTGATGGTTTAGAAAGAAACCATATCTCTGCACTAAGGACTGCAATCTACCAGATTGGAAGTCAAGATGAAGAGATGAAGCAAGTCAAGACTACAATAGCTCAAGTCCTGAGGAATAAAGAAGAAAATCTGATATCAAACTTTGTCAAGAATCACTTTGGATTCAGCTTGACTCAGTGAGATTGGTAAAAACTACAAGGACTGTAAGTTGTAGTTAATTGTCTATTTAAACTCTCATTGCATTTGTACTTAAATATTTTTGACATCATCAAATCTATTAACTTGTATATTTTGCATAATTTACAAGTTGGGGGAGATTGTTAGATATATTTGAGATGTCATGTCTAATATGATTTGTGTTTAGTTTTCAGAACTTAACAACAGGACATATCAGGACTTACTGAAATCAGAACTTACTGAAGTCAGAACATAATATCAGAACTTAAGGTGTCAGAAGATACATATCAGTACTTAAGTGCGGGAAGACTTTCAGATAAGGAATACGGCTGATTTAAAGGAGAAGATCTGGACTAAAACAATAGAAGATATGCATGGAAAGAGTTAAAAGACTAGAAGACTTGTAGAAGATATCTGATTGATATATTTTAGGAGACAGAATTGTATTCCATATCAATTAGAATATATCTTGTAATTGTGTACTATATAAACACAGACTTAGGGTTTACACTATATGTGTTATCATTATCAAGAAACATTATTTATTGTAACCTAGCAGCTCTTAGTGATATTTGTTCATCATTGAGAGAGAACAACAGTTCATATTGTAACATAGTTTATTGAATATAATTGATGTTTGTTACATACTTGTGTTCAAATCGATTTGATTGTATAAACATTGTATTCAACCCCCTTCTACAGTGTTGTGTGAACTAACATTCGGGTTTCCAACGCAAATTTCACTGATAAAATAATCAAATAATCTGAAATAATGACAAGAAATTCATTCGAATTTTCATCACAATAAAGATAATTATTCGATCAAATAATTCGAACTCCTTAAATAAAATTGAAGAATCAAATCACGGAATTTACCCAAATTATACAACTACAAACAAGTCAAACGGATTTCAGAATATGCAATTGAATCCAACATCAGCCAACAATCGGCACACCACCACAAGAATCCACACAAATACTCACAGCCTCGCAAGAAAAGGCCGGTGGCGAGGAGCTAATCAGCAAAAACAGGGGCGACGAGAACCGAGAAGTAACACAAAGAAAGACAGAGTGGGAGAGTGAGGGAGAGACACATAGATAGCGAGAGGAGAGAGATAACAGAGATAGAGAGAATCGAGAGGGAGGAGAGATTGAATTTCCGAGAGATTGATACCACGGAGAGAGAGAGATCGAAAGGGGGGGTACAGGAGGTATATGGCTTTTGTTTATTTATTTTATTATTTTTTTATTCAATATGTTGTTGACACATAGCACATGGTAAATAATCAACATCCACGTTTTGTTGTGGTTGCATAAAAACTTGGCACGTGTCTCTGCACCCTGAAAGCCCGATTTTGCTCTGCCATTTGCGATTTAACAATATAATTCACAGATAAAAATAAATCAAAATAAATCTGGATAAATCTTAAATTTCCCAAATATTCAAAGGCTAATAAAATAAAATCTTCATAATTTTTAAACTATATCTGAAACGCGCAATATACCCGCATTTAACGATTTACGAACAAACGTGCGGGTGAATTTAATCCCAAAAATTCCTGTAATAATTTTAAAATTCTCTAAATATTCGAAACTTAATAAAATATAAGTTTCGTAATTTTTGAAGTATTCAAGAATTTAATACTGAATTTACACTTAAATGAAATCAGAAAATCATTTAGGGCTAAATAATTAATGAAATATTAATTTCTAAATTTTATAAAATCCCAAACATAATTATTGAAATTATAAAATATAAAAATAATTTTAGATATAATTCATATATTTATGGAAATAAATTTTCAATAAAACCACTTTTAAAGTGAAAATAAAATAATACGACTCAATAATTAATTACACGAATAATCTCCGTACACCAATAACCTCACATAATTAATAATAAAGCGACAGACAGCTGACAGAACCAATATGCATTTTGATTTATTTAATAATTCTATAATTACACTTATAATAATACGAAAATACGAGTCGTTATACCCATGAAGGGCCGACACCAATAAAGGGCCGACACCAATGAAGGACCGATACCCGAGAAGGGCCAAAAGTACCCCGAGTCGCGAAAAGACTATTATAACTTCCACAAAAACTCGAGCAGTATTCCTGAAAGTTGGGGGGCAATTAATATGGATAGAAAATATATCCTAAAGACACATTAAATGTCACATTAATTACATTTGGGCTTCTTGTCTGAAGTCCAGTACAGACTAGTCTGGTCCAAACTCGTAGCATACTCCATGCAGAGAAGGCCCACCAGCTGGGGTCGTTAAGATCCACGAACACAAGCTGTTCACGGACAAAGCCCAATACGGCTGGAAGAGCAGAGACATATGTCTTAAACGGACTCAAAGTCCTACACAGAAGGTTTTGGAGTTCCTTCCCTTAAAGGTTCCCTAATCGCCATCTAAGTTGGAGACTTGTCCACCAAGTCTCCCAACACAAGTCTAACCCTCACCTCTATATAAAGGGCTCTACCCCTCAACTTAGAACTATGTTTTGGGTTTGATTCTCTACTGCACAGTGATACATAGACATCGTGCAAGCACCGATAGTTCTGAACGCGGGAGCAGCCATCAAAACTCGAAGCTCACAAACCCTAGCATTAAATACTAACGCACCCTAGTTTTTATTCCATGACAGTTAGGACTAAGAGTATCTTCAAGGTACGTGATAGCTAAAATGGTTAGCTAAATGATTATTGATTATTTTTGTTGAATGAGATTGTGCTCGAGATGTATTAGTTATAATGATTAGCTATATTTATTAATATTATTTTATTACTATTTTTAGATGTTAAAATAAATTTAATTTATATTTAATTAAATAAAAATGAAAAAAAATATATATTAACTGAAATAGTAATTTTTATATATATCACAATAGAAATATAATAACATGCTTATATATGACCAAACACAATTAATAAACATTACTTATATATCCATTATGAAATAAATATTTATATTATATTATATTTATATTGTAATGTATATTAATAATTATTAAAGTTACAAATATTAAATATAAAAATATGTATTAAATGTAATAGAAATATATATATATATAGGGAGTTGCTCAAATGAGAACCCACATTATTGGTGAGAACTGAGATCTAATCTCAGCCACACATTTTTATTCCCAAATTAAATCACAACCACACACTTTAAATTTTTATCTTATATTTAATCTTTCATCCACCTCCCTACCCACCCCTACCACCACCCTTCCACCACCATCACTGTACCACCGCCACCCACCACCACCACCGCGCAATAGCCGCCACTACCGGGAAATACCAGATTTGTTGCTCTCTCTCTCACTCTCTCTCTCTCTCTCTTTCAATCTCCCCAGAAGCCTCTTATCAGATTTACCTCGCCGGATTCTATTCATCGTTATCCTCTCCGCTTTTCTGGATTCGAAACTTTTTCGGTTGAATAACCGTTTGCCTCCGACTAAGCAACTGGAGCTCATCGTTTTTCCGGCGATTGAGCTTCCCTGATTAGAATAGTTTTAATTTCATACCAGGTAGTGATTATTCATTTTTTCTCATTTCCATGAATTTTGTTTTGTAATTAGTGATTTTTAGATTTGGTGCGTTTGTTGATGGTGGTGGTGGTCAGGTTGTGGTAGTTGTGGTGGTCGTGATTTGGTGGTGGTTAGTGATCATTGTTAAGATTTATAATTAAATCTAGTGATTATTATTATGATGATGATGATCGGAGTTGATAAATTGAGCTGGTGGTTGGATATTGTAGGTAAAAAAAGTGTCTGGATGTGGTAAATTTTATTTTTCGGTAGTGATTTTTTTTTATCGGTGGCTATGTGGTGATTTTTATGTTTCCGGTGGTGATTTTTCATTTTTCAGTGGTGAATTTTTATATTCCGGGGGTGTTTTTTTAATTTGATGGTGGTGATTTTATGTTTGCCGGTGGTGATTTTCCGGTGATCGCCGGAGGTAGTGGTGGTCACCGGCGGTGGTGGTGGTGGTTGCCGATGGTTGGAGGTAATGGTGGATGGTAAGTAGAAAGAAGATAGAAGAGATAATGGTTGGAGAAGATGATGGGATTTAAAATGAATGGTGTAGATTAAAAATATATTTAAATTTTTATGGCTGAGATTAGATCTCATATCTCACCAAAAAAAGGTTCTCAATGGAGTAAGACCCTATATATATATATATATATATATATCAGTGTTGCAGAAATCGCCGATTTTGGCGATTTATTGGCCGACATATCGGAAATCGACCACCTGCCGATCTAACAAGCCAAAATCAGTGCATAAATCATCTTTCTCCGTATCAGTCAAAATCCGGATGAAATCGGCAATATCAGAGGTGCCAAAGAAAAGTCCAAAGATCAGTTTTTTTCCGGCAAGAGCTTAAATAATCAATTGGAGCTTTGTTTTTTAATTGTATACGTCGCATATGAAAGAAGAAGAAGAAAAAGGGTTAAGGGAAGAGGGAAGAGGGAGAAGAAGAAAATGAAAAAAATGAAGAAAGAGGGTTAACTGTTAAGGGAAGAGGGAGAAGGAGAAAATGATGTAAATCTAAGAGAGGGAGAGTGTGGGTGAAGTGAAAAGTGAAAAGTAATTAGCAGGGGTAGATGTAGGTAGCCAGGCCAGGGCCCAGGAGTAAAACTGTATCAACCCAACTCCTTTTTATTCTTCCTTTATCTATAAATATTATTTGCATGTTTGAATTTGTAATAGAAATTTTAATTTATTTTAATATTTTCACACACACATATATATTTATAATATAATAATAAGTATATATATTTGTATATGAATAATAATGGTCTAATATAATAAATATTATAAAATTTAATATTAAATTATATTCGATTTATTTCCAATTTATAATTTCGATAAATCCCCGATTTCCGATAAATCGCAAATCGGTGCCTCTACCGATCTACTCCGATTTCCGATTTCTATAACATTGATATATATACTACTCCAATAGAAACCAATTTAGAATAGAAACTAGAAACCAAATATTTTTTTAAAAAAAATTAATTCAAAATATAACACATATGGTATGCAAATCGATCGTTGAGCGATGTAGAAAAATACAGTGAAATCGAATTTTAAAAAAAAATTACGGTTTGACGGGAAATATCAAATTAAAAACAGAGGGGAAAAGCTGAATTGGGTGTGGTTGGGTGGTGTGATTTAGGGGGGCCATTAAATTAGGTATATCTAATGGCTTAGATTAGTTCTAAGTTTCTATTTAAATTTTAGTTTATATTTGATCATTCTGCTATATATATATATATATATATAGAGAGAGAGAGAGAGAGAGAGATGATCAAATAGACACCAAAATTAAAATAGAAATTAGAAATTAATTTTAAGCCATTAGATCAATCTAATCTAATCTAATCTAATGGTCCCCTAAAATCACAACACCCAACTAATCTACACCCTCCCACACCCAATCTCTTATTTTCCCCTCCGTTTTTAATTTGATTTTTCCCGTCAAACGGTAAGTTTTTTTTTAAAATACGACTTCATTGTATTTTTCTCCATCTCTCAACGATCGATTTGCATACCATATGTGTTATGTTTCGAAATAATTTTAAGAAAAAATATTTGGGCTACTAGGTCCAATAAGAAGATGTATGACATTCAGACCAAAAAAGGTTAACACATTGATCAGGCCTGATGGACTAGATCAGGCCCAATGGAACAAAGAAGGCCCAAAACCCTGAATATTAATTAATTTCGTAATTAATTAATAAGGTAAAAATCAGTTGTTAAGAAGAGTCTCAATAAGGACATAAATCCTTGCAGATTAGCCTCTAAGGGACCTAGAAGGATAAGGAATCGGTTTCCTACCACTTAGGACTCCAAAGTCCATTCTAATTCTGAGACTTGACTACCAAGTCTCCTATACCAAGTCCAATTCAAGGACCCCTAACATCTATATAAGGGGCCTCACCCCACACATCAGAACTACATTTTTTGACTTGATCCTTGGCAATCAGCAAGGTACGTAGGCATCATGTTAAGGCAGATTGAGTCACGAAACAAAAGAACAGTCAAATCGAGCCTCGAAACTCACGTTCCTTAGTAATAAATACAGCAATCATATACCCTAGTTTTTAATCCAAAACATTTGGCGCCGTCTCTGGAGAGCACAACAACCACCATGGCGAGAACACGGAGAACAGTTAGAGCCCTTGGAGGAGGAACACCAACGGGGACAACCCAAGTGATTTCATCAACCGTGGAGGTGACTCCTCATTCGACTTATGCAGCCATGCAAGGAGAAGCCCAGATAGGGGCAACTGAACCTCAGCCACAAGGGATGATTCCCTCGGCTACTCAAGGTACGAATCCCCAAGTTCAACAAATACATGCACCTGTGAATTCTCGACCCATTGGGTATGAGTATTCAACTATTGTGACTACTAACCCCCCATATGGAATGCCCCTTTACCCCGAGGTTGGAGGAAGCGGACATGCTGGGCGGATTGAAGCACGAGGACGATCGCCCCCTATATACAAGGTTTGGCTCCAATCCCTGAGGATCAGGAATTTTCTGGTCCTTACACTGAGAGAGACTCTGAATATTCTGATGGTGAAGTGGCCCCAAGAAGGAGGCGTGCTGGCAAAGAGCCGATGGCTGATGGTCGCCAACGTCCTAGGAGCACCCAAGGGACGAATTCCCAAGAAGTGCAGGAAAGGATCAGGGCTCATGAGGTTGAGATTCAAAGGCTGAAGCATGACTTGGAGTCACACCAGAACACAGACCCCCATTACCCCCAAGGGGAGGAATCATCCCCCTATCATAGACCTGGATGGTCCGATACAGAGAAGGGTTGTTGTCCCAAGGGCTGATCCAAGTAATCTTCTTCCCCTTGAAGATTCTGATGATCCTACCCCACCATTCACTGAAGAAATAATGAATGCCCATATCTCAAGGAAGTTCAAGATGCCCACTATTAAAACTTATGATGGCACTGGAGATCCCGCCAATCATGTCAGGACATTCTCCAATGCACTGTTGCTACAGCCCGTGAATGACGTTATTAAGTGTCGGGCCTTTCCTAGAACCCTATCGGGTATGGCTCAAAGGTGGTATAGTCGTTTACCCCCAAACTCTATTGGGTCCTTCAGAGAATTAAGTCAGGCTTTTATTAAGCAATTCATCAGTGGGAGAGTGCATGAGAAAAGTTCAGCATCTCTCATGAGCATTGTGCAGGGGGCGAAGGAATCCTTAAGAGACTACCTGAATTGTTTCACAAAGGAAGCTTTAAAAGTCCCGGACCTTGATGACAAGGTAGCCATTATAGCACTGCAACAGGGAACTAGGGATGAGTTTTTCAAGATGTCCTTGGCCAAATGCCCCCTAAAAGCATGTTGCAACTCCAAGATAGGGCGGGGAAGTATATCAAGGTAGAAGAGAGTATGAGGAAGACAGTCGTGAGCAGTGAGCCCGCTGGAGGCAAGAAGCCGAAGACCAATCTGGAATACATCGCTAAGGAGAAGTATCCTAGAACTGAGCAAAATCCTGACTCAACTCCAAAGATAGGAGGACCTGGAAAAAAATTCACTGAGTATGCTAAACTGAATGTTCCAAGGAGCCAAATTTTAATGGAAATCGAGAAAGATCGAGATATTCGCTGGCCTAAGCCCTTGAAGGCCGATCCTGCCAAGTTAGAAAAGAGCAAGTATTGTAGATTTCACAAGGATGTTGGTCATGACACCGATGAGTGTAGGAAACTGAAAGATGAAATTGAGTTCCTTATTAGAAAAGGTAGATTGAACAAGTACACTGGAGATGGAGGAGATAGGAGCAACAACGTGAGAAAAAACTTTGACGATCGAAGGAGAGATCAAGAAGATCAAGGGCGAAATCCCCAACCTAGGGGACCGGTGATAAATACAATCTTCGGAGGACCGCGACCCCGAGGGCTTGTGATAAACAATTTTTGGAGGACCAACTGCTACTGGGTTATCCAAGAACTCCAGGAAAGCGTATGCCCGAGAAGTTATGTATATTATTGGGGAAGCCTCGAAGAGGGCCAGGACAGGAGTAACAATGTCTTTTGATGATTCTGATCTTGAGGGTGTGAAATTTCCCCATGACGACCCACCGATCATAACCCCGATAATAGGGACAGCCCGGTGAGAAGGGTCCTTGTGGATAATGGTGCTTCAGTGGATATCTTGCTCCATGATACCTTTTTAAGGATGGGATATAAAGACTCCCAATTGACCCCAACTGACATACCGATATATGGATTTGCGGGAGTGGAGTGCCCCGTAGAAAGGATAATCAAGTTGCCAACAACCATAGGACAGGAACCAAGACAAGTGACTCAGATGTTGGACTTTGTGGTGGTGAAGGCTAGTTCGACTTACGATGTTATCATGGGAAGAATATGGATACACGCCTTCAAGGCAGTCCCTTCTGCCTACCATTCAGTTATGAAGTTTCCAACCCGGGATGGGATCGGAGAAGAGAGAGGAGATCAAATAATGGCTAGAAGTTATTATGTGTCCTCTTTGAGGGCAGATGGAGTTGGGGGCAGGTTCTTCCTATTGAAGATCTGGATATCTGAGAGCATGATGAGAAAAGAGGGAAGCCAGCAAAAGACTTGGTTTCGATTCCTTTAGCCCCCGAGGATCCTGAGAAGGTGACTTTTATTGGAGCCACACTCGAGGAGCCCCTTAGAAGGAAGTTGGTGAAATTTTTGCAAGAAAATAGTGACGTATTTGCGTGGTCAGCAGCTGATATGCCAGGAATAGTCCCGAAACTGAATACTCGCAATCTGAATGTGGACCCAAATCGGAAGACAGTGCAGCAAAAAAAAAGAAGTTTTGCTCCAGAGAGGCAAGAAGCTATAAAACAGGAAGTAGAGAAGCTCTTAGAAGCTGGTTTCATTGAGGAGATTCAATTTCCAGAATGATTAGCAAACCCTGTAATGGTGAAGAAGGCCAATGGAAAATGGAGGATGTGTGTGGAATTCACTGATCTGAATGATGCCAGTCCTAAGGACTGTTTCCCGTTACCAAGGATAGATACTTTGATAGATGCCACTGCTGGGCATGAGATGTTGAGCTTTATGGATGGGTTTAGTGGATACAATCAGATCAAGATGCACAAGGACGACATTCCAAAGGTATCATTCATCACTGACTTTGGTATTTATTGCTATCTTATTATGGCATTTGGTCTCAAGAATGCAGGAGCCACCTATCAAAGGTTGGTAAATAAAATTTTTATGGATCTTATTGGCAAGACTATGGAAGTCTATGTTGATGACATGTTAGTTAAGAGTCTAGTAAAGACTGACCATATAACCCATTTGAGGGAAGCTTTTGAGGTCCTGAGATATCATAAGATGATGTTAAACCCTACGAAGTATGCTTCCGGAGTAGGGTCTGGAAAGTTTTTAGGATTAATGATCTCCAAGAGAGGAATCGAAGCTAATCCCGATAAAATAAAGGCAATCCTGGACATGGAACCACCAAAAACTATCAAAGATGTTCAGAAGCTCACATGAAGGGTTGCTGCGCTGGGAAGATTCATCTCCAAGTCAGGGGACAAGTGCTTGTCATTCTTCAAGTCCTTAAAGAAGGTCAAAGGTTTTGAATGGAGTGAGGAAAGCCAGAAGGCATTTGAGGAACTAAAGAAATATATGGCTCAGGCCCCGTTGTTGGCCAAGCCAACTTTGAATGAAGTTTTATACTTATACTTGGCCGTTTCAGAGAATGCCTTGAGCGCTGTATTGGTTAAGGAGGAACAAAAAATCCAGAAACCCGTATACTATGTCAGCAAAATTCTGCATGGAGCTGAGTTGAATTATTCAACTATTGAGAAGTTTGCTTTAGCCTTGGTAATGGCTTCGAGAAAGTTGTGTCCTTACTTTCAGGCTCATAAGATTGAAGTGCTAACAAATCAGCCCTTGAGAAATATTATTCACAGTCCCAAGGCTAGTGGGAGGTTGATCAAGTGGGCAATAGAGCTGGGAGAATTCGACATCAAGTATAAGCCACAAACAGCGATAAAAGCCCAGGCATTGGCTGACTTCGTGGTGGAATGTACCATACCCAACCAAGAAGTCGGGGGACAGGAAAATACCATACCTCAAGACAAGGAAGTTGATAAGGAGGACAAAGAAGAGGTTGATAAGGAGAAAGAATATTGGGTTCTCTATTTTGATGGAGCATCAAAAACAAATTCAAGTGGAGCAGGTTTGGTCTTACAAAGCCCTGATGGGTTCTTAATTGAGTATGCCATGAAGTTAGACTTCCCAACCACAAACAATGAGGCAGAATATGAAGCTCTGATAGCTGGTCTTGGCTTAGCAGGGACACTTAGAGTCAAGAACTTAAAAGTCTGTGGAGACTCGAAGCTGGTCATATCCCAGGTAAAGGGAGAGTTTGAGGCAAGGGATGATACGATGGCTAATTATGTTCGCCTAGTAAGGGCTTTGATGACCCAATTCGATGAATGCCATGTTAAGCACATTCCGAGGGAGGAAAATGCTAAGGCAGATGTATTATCAAAGTTTGCTTCATCTGAGTAGAGGAAAGTTCAGGAAGTGTGTACTTCCGCATTCTAAAGACACAGAGCATTGATGTTAAGCTTGTAGCTCCTATAGGTCTGGGGACGTCATGGATAGATCCCATTAAGACTCATATTTAAACCGGTTGGTTGCCGAACGATGCTATTGAGGCATGAAAGTTGGTTGTTCGAGCACTAAGATACTCTTTGATAGATGGAATTTTGTACAAAAGATCTTTCGTGGTTCCTTACTTAAGGTGTCTCAGGCCCGATGAAGCACGCTTGTCTCTTGAAGAAGTACATGAAGGTATCTATGCGCAACACCTGGGGGGCAGGGCCCTAGCTCATAAGATAACCCTTTTAGGCTTCTATTGGCCAGAAATGATGGCTAATGCCAAAAAGTATGTGAAAAAGTGTGACCGCTGTCAGAAGCACGCACCAGTCGTTAGACAACCCCCCGAGATGCTAACCTCCATTAACTCGCCAATCCCCTTTGCTATGTGGGGAATGGATATACTTGGGCCTTTCCCCATGGCCACGACACAATGGAAGTTCCTGATTGTAGCCATTGATTATTTTACTAAGTGGATTGAAGCCAAGCCTTTGGCCAAAATCACAACTAAGCAGGTTGCCCAATTCCTGTGGGAAAATATTATGTGCCGGTATAGAATTCCCCGCATCCTAGTCACTGACAATGGAACACAATTCAACAATGAGGAATTCAAGAAGTATTGTGAGGAGAATGAAATTGAATTACGATTTACCTCTGTGGCTCACCCACAAGCCAATGGGTAGGCAGAAGTTGCGAATCAGATAATCCTGGATGGACTAAAGAAGAGGATCGAGAAATCGAGGAATCGAGGAATAATTGGGTGGATGAAATACTCCCAATACTATTGGCCTATAGGTCTACCTGTAGAGTTATGACTGGAGCAACTCCCTTCATGTTAGCATATGGGGCAGAAGCAGTTGTTCCTGTAGAAATATCATATTCCTCTCCCAGGATTCAAGCTTTCAATGCTGAGGAAAATGAGGAAGGGCAAAGGTTAGCCCTGGATCTAATTGATAAAGTGCGAGATGAGGCACATGCGAAAATAGTGGAATATCAGAAAAAGGCTTCATTCTACTATAACCTGAGGGTTAAAGAAAGGTTCTTCAAACAGGGTGACCTAGTCTTAAGGAAGGTGGAAGCTTCTGGTGTAGGGCAGAAAGGGAAGCTTGCCCCAAATTAGGAAGGGCCATACAAGGTCAAGAGTGTTCAAGGTAGAGGAACCTACAAGCTCGAAACTATGGATGGTTTTGAAGTCCCGAGAACTTGGCATGCGCAAAACCTGAAGGCTTACTATGTGTAAAACAGTTGAAGCACGATTCTCACTTGTTAGAGTGACAAGTAGGTTTAAAAGCACCTTGAAGCTTTGCTTGCCTAGGACTTTTATATGTTTAGATTTTATCAGGGTTGAACCCATCTTATGTAAGGTATCAAGAATACCAAGTTATAATAAAAAGCGTTCGACTTAATCTAGCCTATTAGATTGATGCATTGTGTAGATAAAACCAATTCATAAACTTGAGTTTGAAAACTCTGAAAAAACACGATGATACTTGGGCAATACAAGTGAAACTAGTAAAAGTCAATTACAAAGTTCGATATTGTCTAAAAAAGAAAAATACATAATAATGCAAAGAACTTAGGCCTTAGAAGGCTCAGATTCTTCATAACCACTATCCAAAGTCTCCTCGGACGTCTCTTCAGTCGGTCCCTCGGAAGTCTCTTCGGAAGTCTCCGCAGAGGTTTCCTCGGAACTATCCTTGGACGCTTTGGATACCGCAGGAGACGCTGGTTTAGGAGGCTCTTCTACCCTGGCCTTCTTTATAACAGGCTCGGTCTCCTCCTCAGAAGAAGATTCCTCCTCTTTAGAGCTGGATTCAAGCTCCTTCCTTTTTTAGCCTTGGCCCTGACTTCCTGATGGGTCGTCCTTAATCAGATCGGCAAGCTTATCTGTAACGCCCCCAAGTGCTGGGACTTTTACAGGGTAGGGGAAAGAAGATTGTTCAATAACCTCCGGAAACTCTTCCTGGATAGCCTCCACAGCAGCGTCCCAGCCTTCCTTGTAGCTGACTGGATGTAGGAGGGCATCATGCTTCACCATTAAGTCCTTGAATTCTTGAATATCCATCCAGCCGTCAAAGGCTTTGTCTTTTTGAGCCTTGAGAATGACAATCTCAGCCATGGCCGTTTCAAGATCAGAAGTTGAGGAGGCATGTTGAGCTTCAAGAGCCTCTATACACTGGTTAGCCTCCTCCAGCTTCTTGTTTGTGTCTTCCAGACCAACTTTCCAAGCCTTGGCTTGGTGAATTGCCCCTTGAAAGTGGACGTTCGCCTGCAAGAAACAAAGGAAAAGTGAGAAACAAGAAAAATTACGGCAGAAAGCTTTAGATATCAAAAGAAAAAGACATACCGTAGCCAAGGCCTGAGCTCCGAAAAGCTCGTTAGCCCCCAAGTCCTGTTGAAGGACAAGATCATGATAATCCACAGGAGAAATGGAATGCATAGACCATTCCTTGGCAAGCGCTGTGTTGCCAATAATCGAATCCTTTCCCCGGATTCTTCAAGTGGGTTGAAAGAAAGCCCCTGGTTTTTGTTTTGTACGTAAAGGTTGGTTGGGGCCTTGCTCTCCTGCTTCCTTCGCCTGGAGTAGGAACTCCGGGAAGTGATCCCCGAGGCGCGGGTCTTTGAAAACCTTCCCAGCACGTTTCATCCTGGTCGTTTCCAGGTCTTTAGACTTTGTAGCCTCCTCGATCTTCTCAGCCACTGCAACAAATAAGATAAGTGAGTTGAGAAATTAGCAAAGTAAAAAGTGGGAGAAATGAAGACAACTAGAGAAGGAAGGAAACATACTCATTTTAGGAACGGGAGAAAGGCCACGTTCTACAAAAACGGTCTCCCTGATAAGATCCCAAGAGTGGGAAGTCCCATTATCTTGAGTAAGGAGGTTGAAAGCTCTGGTCTCCTCCTCAGACAAAACTATATCATTAGGGCTCCCATCTACAGCTAGCCCAAAAGACGAACGAAAGAGGGTGCCCCAGTCGCCGCCCTCCCAAAGGACGTACAGAAAATCTTTCTTCCACCCCAAATTATTGTCAGGGATGGACTTCCCGTTCACTATGTGGGGAATGGTTGGGCGCTGGTTCAAAGAAACCCACCCCGGATTCTTGTCGGGACTGTTCTTGAACTGAAAAATCTTTCTAAATACAGCAACCGAGGTAGGGACGTTGTGTTTGGCGCATTACGACAAGTAGCACAGAATCAACCTCCAAGAGTTTACAGGGAGTTGGCAAGGGCTGATGCCCACATCAGCTAGCAGAACAGGGATAAATGGGTGAAAGGAGAGTTTGATACATGCCCTTAGAGTGTCCCTGTAGACGTATAGTGCGTCCTTCCTCCATTGACAGGCCCTGTCGGCCGGACCTGCAAGAACCAGCTTGAAGGGTTCCTTAATTTTGAAACAAGCAGTCAACTTGTCCAGCTCCTTTAGATCCGGAAGACACTGATATGGTCATGCGCGTCAGATGGGTACTCATCCCCTCGGGTGTTGATCATATCAATCAAGGAAGTGTACCTTGATCGAATGGGGAACTCACTGGACTTTTTGGCCACGTTCATCTTGGCCAAATGTGTAATTCTCTTATTAGCCATCTGAGAAAAGGGCGCAAAAGAAGACAATTTTAAAACACGAGCTATGCAAAAATGAACAAAAGAAAAAGAAAGGAAGGTAGTTTACCTGAAGTAACGTTGCAAAAAGGGGCTGGCTTACTAAGTGAAGGTTTTGGGGACTCAAAAACTCCGACCTAGAATTATTTCTCTGAGATCTTTAGAAGAAGAAAAGAGGAAGGAAATTCAGAAATGAGAATGTGAGAAAATGAGTGACCCTAGTTACTCCTTTATATATGCGAAAAAGGGAAGATGAAAAGGTAGAAAAGCCCATTAAGCTGAAGGCCCAAAGAGAAAGCCCAAATTCTGGAATATTCCAGAATATCTTTAGAGTTATTAAGTTCTGGAACCTTCTAGAATATCTTCAAAAAATTCTTATGGCCCAAAACAAGGCCCAAATCCCAAAAAGATTTAGAAAAGTAAAGGCCCAAAACGAGGCCCAAATCCAAAAAGGATTTGGAAAAGTAAAGGACCAAAACGAGGCCCAAATCCAAAAAGGGGTTTGGAAAAGTGAAGGCCCAAATCCCAAAAGGATTTGGAAAAGTAAAGGCCCAAAATGAGGCCCAAATCCAAAAAGGATTTGGAAAAGTAAAGGCCCAAACAAGGCCCAGTCCAAGTTAAAATTAGGAAAAGCCCAATAAAGACCAGGATTGAGGTCAAATTTGAGGTCGTAAATCCTATTCGAATTATTTCGAACAGGCGCCCGTAATCAGGTTAAAAGACCAGGATCCAGGTTGAAATTGAAATCGTGGATTTAGTTCGAATTCTTTCGAATAGAAGCCAGAAAAGACTTATCTATAGGACCGGGATTGAGGTCGAAATTCTGGTCATAAATCAAACACAAACTGTTAAGGAAGACCAAGATCCAGGTCGAAGGTTCGATTAGGATCCAGGTCGAAACCCTGGTCGAGAATCCTGGTCGAAACCTTACGAACAGGAATCAAAAAAGGCTGGATATCTCGACCAAAATCCAGGTCGAAGGATCGACTAGGATCCAGGTCGAAGCCCTGGTCGTGAATCCTAGTCGAAACCTTACGAACAGGAGGCAAATAAGTACAAAAATTTTGACCAAAATCCAGGTCGAAGGTTCGACTAGGATCCTGGTCGAGAACCAGGTCGTGAAACCTAGTCGAAATCTTTCGACCAGGAATCAAACAAGGACATAATTTTCGACCAAAATCCAGGTCGAAGGTTCGACTAGGATCCTGGTTGAAATCCAGGTCGTGGATCCTAGTCGAAATCCTTTGACCGGGATTAAAAGGATGGCCCAAAATTCGACTAGGATCCGGGTCGAAATTTTGACTAGGATCCTGGTCGAAAAAGGGCTGAAAATTAAAAAAAAATTGTGAAAAATTGCAGAAAATTTGGGAAAATCTCGGCAAAAAAGGGGAAAATTCCTAAAAAAATGCCAGAAAATTCCTAAAAAGAGGAAAAAGGTAAGAAAATAATAGGGAAGTTTTTAAATAACCCTGAAGCCATGTATAAGGCAAATCGTTGTAAATGTGTAGGTCGTTCCACACTTTACACAAAACGATACCCTGTAAAGGAATGAGTGAACTTAACTTTTGCAAAATCTTATACGATTTCCCAAAAGTTGGGGGGCAAATGATAGGGAATAAATAAATCCTGATTACGTAATTAAATATTGTATTAATTATACATGATTTGGGCTACTAGGCCCAATAAAAAGATGTATGACTTTCAGACCAAAAAAGGTTAACACATTGATCAGGCCTGATGGACCAGATAAGGCCCGATGGAACAAATAAGGCCCAAAACCCTGAATATTAATTAATTTCGTAATTAATTAATATGGGAAAATCAGTTGTTAAGAAGAGTCCCAATAAGGACATAAATCCTTGCAGATTAGCCTCTAAGGGACCTAGAAGGATAAGGAATCAGTTTCCTACCACTTAGGACTCCAAAGTCCATTCTAATTCTGAAACTTGACTACCAAGTCTCATATACCAAGTCCAATTCAAGGACCCCCAACATCTATATAAGGGGCCTCACTTCACACATCAGAACTACATTTTTTGACTTAATCATTGGCAATCAGCAAGGTACGTAGGCATATTGTTAAGGCAGATTGAGTCACAAAACACAAGAACAGTCAAATCGAGCCTCAAAGCTCACGTTCCTTAGTAAAAATACAGCAATCATATACCCTAGTTTTTAATCCATAACAAATAGCCTCTCTCTCTATATATATAAGGAGATGATCAAATAGAAACTAAAATTAAAATAAAAACTAGAAACTAGAAACTAATTTTAAGCCACTAGATCAACCTAATCTAATGGTCCCCCTAGATCACCCCACCCAACTACTCTGCACCATCCCACGGCTCCGTTGGATTTCTAGGCAAGTTGAACAGAGAATTTGTAAAACTAGCCCAGCTGAACATAATCTTACAAAAATAGGCCACTACGCCACTTCAAGTGGCATCGGACCAAACTATGCCACTTGAAGTGACGTAGTCTATATTTTTTTTCCCTTTTTGTGCTTTTCTGTTGGTCGAATGGTCTATTAATAACATTCTAACAAGGTTTTTGAGAGTATTAGAAAGCATGACATAGTTTTATAATTTTAATTTTTTTTTTGCTTAATGTTGTAGTAAAAGTACACTACTTTTATTTGATAAAAAAAATTTGGGAAAACAATTGAAGAAGCTATATTTATATGTACCCGAACATGTTTCCTTAGAAGGAAATGTGAACTATTATAAGGAATAGTGATTTTTATATTTTTTGTAAATACAGTTATTTACTCGCAAATTTAAAAATTGTAACTTTATATAGTAATATTTGTACCCTATTTTGACAAAAAAAATCAAACTAAGAAAAAACAAAATTGAATAAAATGTTTTTAACCACCCGAAAATGGTACGAAAGCATAAGGAAAATATTTGGATGAAGTGGGTAATTTATAATATAATTGAAAAAATATAAATATATGAATTTGCTACAAATTGGTTGATGAGACATACATATGTAATTCAAATGATTGTGTTTCCGAAAGGCATTTTCATGGATGTATAAGTATTATCATAATTAATACACTATAGTTTAAGAAGACCTGCAAATTTGAATACTGTATCAGATTTCCTGAAGGGTAGCTTAATAACATTATCACAATTAGTACAAAAGTTTCTGTAATATTGTAGACAAATAAATGTGAAGATAAGTGCATTTTTCATTGAAATGTGAAACAAAGTACAATTCTAGGGAACATCAAATAAGTAAACATAGAGTGAGAAAAATAAATTACAACTGAAAATGGGAAAATGAAAGAAACTCTCAAATGTTTTAGTCATCTGCAAGATTAACTACGTATTGATCAAACTATGTGTCCTCATTTTTGTTAGCAATCTCATCATCTATATCCTCATCTTCTTGTATCTGAGGGGATGTATGCATATGACCTCCCTCCCCATGTTCGTGGGTTGAGGCGTACGTACTCGCTTGTGTATGACGCGATGGCCAGGGGTCGGGGCCCTTTGTGCTATGACAGATGGTTGTAGCCATACCAGCATCATCGTGGCCTTGAGAAAAATCCCCAAGTTTGATAATATATTTTGCATATTTTATATCCCACTGCTGGTCATCTTCACGTATCCTTTCAGCCCTACATCTTGCGATGTCATCCTCGTACTCCCTTTTTCTCACCTCAAGCTCGTCCTCCATGAAGTGGTACTGTTTGTACATTTTCTTTAACTCATAGTCATGTTCCTCCTTGGAAATGTGTCCAGTGTTGAAACTCTTGTTTATGTTTTCTTCATACTTGATGGAGGATCTCATATACTTCAAGTGCATTTCCTCATAGACAACAAACTGTTCATTGTCACGGACGACATATCCTTGTGCGGCCCGTATACCTCGCATTCTTCTAAGAAATTGTTTTATAAGACAGAGTTCTGCTCATTTTGCTTTGGTAGCTGCCTGAGATTCGGTCCATTTATACCAATTAACTTCCCCGTTATTCACAATATCAGAAGTTGCGTGGCCCTTACCCTTGTCCATGACCCGAGTGTAGAACTCTAAGAATTTAGAAAATGTATTACTAGAAAGCGGGGGAAATTTAGAAAATGTAGTGGATGACTTATAGTTTTTCAGATATTTACAGGCAAAATTTTACATTGTTCAAATGTTATATAAAGTTGTGTAGTTAAGAATGTGAAAATATTTGATGTCATTGGGGCACCTGAGTTGTCAAATCATTTTGAAACATTTGCATGTGACTACTCCTGTGAATTTATAAAATGTGCAGTTCCTTTAAGTACACACAGTACTTATTTTAACTTATCATATTTGTTAGAAGATTCGCACATGGCATGTTCTACTGCAACTTCGTGAAATCATTTGACAAGTCGACTTTACTTTTTAAGAGTTGGCAAGTCGAGTTTAGTTTTATAAAGGTTGATAAGTCCAGGATCCATGGTGGATACTGAATGTTTATAGATGTTAGTAAGTTATTTTGATGTTATGTTTTTGTGAGGGTGTCTAAAAATAATTTGCATACTTGTGGACTTTTATAATGTAATTTTGTGTGGATCCACCTTATGAATTCCCGTGAAATTAAAAATAAAATCATGGTGAAAATTACATTATCATATTTATTTAGCTGAGCACAATGGACATTTTTTACTCCATTTTGTGTGATCTTCTTGAAGGCAGGCACTGCATTTGTTGGCCGAATGTGAAGCATCCATCTCCGTTCTTATTCTCACAGATTGGCCCTTTTCACCACATTTTTTCTTCTTCTTCTTAAGGGACTCATCGGCCACCAACTTACTATACATTTTCCATTTGAGGGGTAATTGATAGTTTCAATATTCAGCTGGTTGTAGTGGATATATTAATGGCATATACAATTTTTGTTGTTCTCCATTGTAGTGAGAAGGTTCAATGAGATGCTTCCATTGAATGCTATTTTTCATACATCCTGTAACTGCATGAGAGCACGGCATATGATTTGTTGCCCATTTCCTGCACGTGCAAATACGCTCTTTTAGCTTAACAACTTGTGTATTGCCTCCCTTTACCCCACCTTTGAACATGTACTGATGCGTACGTACACTGAACATCTCTTGCATACGACTATAAATTGTGACCATGTGTGCGGAAGCCTTGGTTTCTATCTTAGAAAGCATAGCTGATGAACGTGAACACAAATCTTCCCCCTTTTGCATGTTGTCCTCAATAATATTTTGATGTTTATCCAGAATTCTTACAGTCTTGTAAAATAGATACTCCATCATTGCTGTAACAGGAAGGAAACGAGCCCGCCCTATATTTCCATTGAAGCCTTCCATGATGCAGTGTGTAGGTCATCGTCTTCAGCATACTCCTTACTTCTTGTTTGTAGCTCTTTACGATTTAAGCGCATCCTCATTCGATTTTCTTCCTCTCTAGCACGGAACAACGCTATTTTCAACTTCTGAGGGGTGTCTCGCTGCATGTGTATGGCGTGTTGTTTTGGTATTTTTACTCCTTCCTCAACACATTGCCCTATACAACTTTGGAGGCATCCAACACGCCATTCCCACTCCCTATGCATCGTGCTTTCATCCATTATTGCGTAACGTTCACTCGGATCCATTAAGTACCTAAAGTCGTCATCACAAAACCATTTCCTACCAATTGCTCGGTTAATATCACCAGGTGTGTAACTCATTATTCTTCAATTACTATATTGTGCCAGTGATGAGAACACACTATATTTATAACATAAAATAACTTGATAATTACTTTATTTTACATATTTAAAATAATCAAATAACCATGTTATGACAATAATGACATAAATGCTGAACATGACAAGAATATGACATGTCCAATCATACAGTAATGTAGGTCATTTATTGCATATCTTTATTTCATGTCAACTGCATTTTCCACCATTTTCTTACAGGTTATCCACTTGATCTTATCTTCAAAATTTTTGCATGGTTCTCAATACTATTACTCTTACAATTATTCACCTCACAAACTTTCCTATATAATATATTAATCCATATTCTACAACGACTCATAACATTACTACAATGTCATATCACATAAATCGCAACTGCTTGCTAATAGAAAGAGATGATGATTATGATGATCTTAGGGTTAGTGATCCAAGGGAGTACTTCGCCGGTGTACGTCGTGAATGGGCTTATCGACGCGAAGAATCCGACCGGCTGAGAGATGACCTAATTGCTGTGGGTGTAAAGGTTCCGGTTCGTCAATCCCTTATAATGTATTCTGAAGTCGGGGAAAGTCCTACTTGGTCACAATTTAGGAGAAAAGTGATTAAAGTTGTGGCACGTATAAGGAAGGAAAATAATCGAATGTTGTTGCGTAGGAGTCGTCACTATATGTTTCAACTTGCGCAAGATTCACTACGCGCTATTGGAAGAGAGCTTACAGGCTCAGCAACACAACCTATTACAAAATCAGAACTACCTTTCCGACGATTATATGTCTGATGATTCCCTTTGAATTATGTGTTCTTCTATTTCGCACCTTACTATATTACTGTACTTCTTTTTTTTATTAATGCAAACTTAATTTCAAACAAAAATGCCATCGCATAAAACCCAAAAAATATTAATTTTGGTAATAATTGTAGTGAATTTGGAGCAATTTCAAATTGCTTGTTCAATTTTCATTTACGAGCTACAGTGACTACACAATAACTTGCAAATTATGTCACAACTGTGAAGCTACAATACACACACTGAGTAGTCATTTCAATTTAATTGAAGAAGGAAGCATGTGACCTTTGCTGACTATTCATGGCAGCATAAAGCAAATTGCTTCTGCATTTTTGAAATAGTTAATCCAAAATAATGTACCCAAAAAAATCTGTGATAAAGTATGGCAAAAGATTCCGACTTGCATGTGACTTATCGTTTACTTCAACTGCTAAAAGTAACCACTACGAAATCACTGCTACATATTTCCACTGATATCTTGTGAACAACAGGGGGCAATTTCATATTGGTTGTTCAAATTTCATTCACGAGCTACAGTGACTATACAATTGCAATAATTTCTTGAAAACTTCAATATACGCAGTGAGTAGTCATCTCAAATTAATACAATCAGAATGCATGTGATTTCTGCTTTATTTCAGATCACATGTTGAAAATTGAATCAAAAGGGATAAGATGTCAATCAAAAGTGATGACCACAAAATCTGCTGGGATAAGATATGAATCCAAAGGGATAAGGCTGCTTTACATTTTTCTTTATAACTAGCAGTTTCCATTTTTTTCTAGCATAATTTTATAATCTCATACATAATTATCTTATCAATTGTTGTGATGGAGAGGCAAGAAATGTGTTTCTGTGAGGTGGAACCTGAGATATCTAATATGTGGACCGGTGAAGTTGCTGGTAGGCGTTGGGAGCGGTGTGCTAGCCGGAAGTGTGCTTACTTTGTTTGGCTCGATGAGCCTCTTATAGGTCGTGCTTTGGAAGCTGTTCACCAGCTTTACAAGGAGATGGACAGGAAACACTATGACATGAAAATGGAATTATGGGTATATTATCAGGAGAAGTTGGCTGCGATTCGTGCTCAGGTGATTGAGAAGGTCCGGGAAGTGGAAACCACCATCAACGATGCTCGAATTTAATAAATCCGAAGCTCGGTTATTCGCCATTTATTTTCAATGTAGAAGTTGCATTTTTCAAGTAGTGTTGCTTTCAAATTGTACAAGCTTCTGTATTCAAGTTAGAATTTATATTTGAGATAATACTATAATTCATAGTAATCTCAACTTAACTATTTTACATTCCCTTCTTTCTGTTCTGAACTTATCTAACATTTTCCTTACTTTCTTACCGTTTTCGGGTGGCTACAAACCACGCATATAATTTTTTTTTTCTTCATTTGATTTTTTTTTGTCAAAGTACTGTAGAAATATTACTGTATAAAGTTACAATTTTTAAATTTGGAAGTAAATAACTGTATTTACAAAAAATATAAAAATCACTCTTCCTTATAATAGTTCACATTTCCTTTTAAGTAAGCATGTTCGGGTACATATAAATCTAGCTTCTTTAATTTTTTTTTCCCCAATTTTTTTTATCAAATAAAAGTAATGTACTTTTACTACAACACTAAGCAAAAGAAAATTAAAATTATAAAACTATGGCATATTTTCTAATACTCTCAAAAACCTTGTTAGAATGTTATTAATAGACCATTCGACCAACAGGAAAGCACAAAAAGGGAAAACAAAAAAAATATAGACGACGCCACTTCAAGTGGCATAGTTTGGTCCAATGCCACTTGAAGGGCGTAGTGGCCTATTTTTGCAAGATTATGTTCAGCTAGCCTAGTTTTACAAATTATCTGTTCAACTTGTCTAGAAATCCAACGGAGCCCCCTCCCACACCTAATTTCAGCTTTTCCCCTCCGTTTTTTAATTTGATTTTTCCCGTCAAACCGTAAAAAAAAATTAAATCCGATTTCACTGTATTTTTCTACATCTCTCAACGATCGATTTGTATATCATATGTGTTATATTTCGAAGTAATTTAAAAAAAAATATTTGGTTTCTAGTTTCTATTCTAAATTGGTTTCTATTGGAGTAGTATATATATATATATATATATATATATATTAGGTTTAAATTGGACTAACATGAAATTTTTTATCTATATAAAAGAGGATAGAATGATAGAATACAGAGTTGGTAACTTTTGTAGAGTATAGTATATGATATACCACACTGTCATAGAACTTTTAGCCAACAGATGCATGATGCTCCAAGATAAAAAATTTAAAGGAACTCCGTAGATCAACCCAGGAATCCTAAATTACTTGTAACATCAGAAATCTGACATATGATATCAACCAGATATATGATGTATGTTAGCTAAAATTGGAGCAGATCCTTTATGAAGCTTAAATAAATTATTTTTCTTAACCAGCTGCTTTAAAAAAAATCATGTCTACAAGATACATACACAGTTTTTGTTCACAGATTTAAAATTCACCTATCACCACTTTCCTGGCTAATGCAGCATTTATTTTGTTTACAAATTGCTAGCTATAGTAGTACATAATATTGTTAGTATTTTGTTTGCGAGCAATTCTTTAATTGTATTTACTTACCTATTTATAGTCTTACGAACAATTATTTAACAACCCAACTAATAAAATTTCTCAAGATAATACTTATTTAAATCCAAACTCCATTAAAATCCGATAAAACTTTCAATTCTTGAAATAAAATACAACCAAATTACAACCAAACTAACAAACTCTAAAGAAAATCTAAGAAAATATAAAACTCCTCAAAATCTTGGAACTCGCACTCTTCCCCTTAAACAACCCACCTAAAAGAGAAAATACCTGCCGGAGGAAAACAAGAAAAACAAAGAATCGGCAGTGAGCGAAGGGCTCATATACGGATATAAAATAAAGCATAACTGAACAAAGATTAAAGGATGGCGAGGCTAAGAACACAACTGAATATCTGAATGAAGCACAATAATAATAGTGAATGAGACAATATAAAAAGATGAATACTCAACTCACAAAACAAAACTAAATGCTTACCACCCAAAACTTATCATACTCTTACACATATCCTTATCAATTATACATAATAATCACAAATAATATAATCGAAAGAATAATGATAAAATGAAATCATACGCTTACACATATTCTCACACTTAAAAAATAATACATAAAATAGCTTACATACGAATATGGGAGATAATCTTACACTTACAGGATGTCCTACATTTTCGGTAATCCAGAAATATGTAGCCATCAAAACTTACAGGGGATTGCACAGCACAAAGCAAATGCTACCCAATATCTTACAGGGGCTTGCACGACAATAAGCACGTGCTACCCAAAAGGCCAAATCATACACATACTAGCCATGGCTATACGTGTCCCACAACTTCGGCGACACGCCCATACAATTTAAGTACACCGCATAGGAGGTGCCAAGCACGAGATTATCCACTCGCGACGGATGTCTTACAAACTCCCAAGTCATACAAATAACATAAATAACTCAAAATAAATACTCAAAGATCACACACTCAAATATCTTACATCTCCAAAATCATATATAAATTTATCAAATAACCTCAAAAAAACTATAACCCAACATCACGAAACAAAATAACATAACAAACTACTAATTATTGATAAGCTCAAATCTGATCAGTTTCAAAGAATGTTAAATTATTGCATAAAGATGAAGTCAACTGAAAAAGTACGAAACACGAAAGTCGTAGGAAATTCCGAGTCCTTTCCAGAATGGTAAGGCTCGTCAAAAATGAACAAGTAACGAATTCATAAAATAAATAAATGCGGACTGCAGAACAGAATCAGCCCCTGATTACAATTGTATTTTGATGTTTAAGACATCAAAATCACAGAATTTAGTAGCAGAATGTAAACGCAAATTGTAGATATCAAAAAGAGCTTTCCAGAATGGTATTTCTCATAATATTTGAACAAATATTCAATTTATAATGAATTTATGAAGTTAGGCCGAACAAACAGAAATTTCAGCAATAGATTACACAAACAACAGATTTTGACATATTTACAAGCAGAATTTCAGAAAATACAAAGAACGAAAAACCAAGATAATCAAATTAGCTTTCCAACGAGAATAAAATCACAATCATACGATGAACAACGAATCGGATGCGAATTTAACAAGATTCAGAATATGCAATATGCATACACGAATTCGAATACAAAAAGAAAGAATACAAGAAAGATATCCGTACAAACGAATTCAAATACGAAAATAAAGAGTATAAGAAAGATATCCGTACAAACGAATTCGCATACAAAAATAAAGAGTACAAGAAAGATATCCATACAAACGAATTCGAATACGAAAATAAAGAGTACAAGAAAGATATCCGTACAAACGAATTCGAATACGAAAATAAAGAGTACAAGAAAGATATCCGTACAAACGAATTCGAATACGAAAATAAATAGTACAAGAAAGATATCCGTACAAACGAATTCGAATACGAAAATAAAGAGTACAAGAAAGATATCCGTACCTCGAGATCTTAGTAACCGAGAATGCTAATAACGATTTCAGAACCACAAATCACAAGAACCCCAATTCCACAAACGCTAAATTCAAAACCCTCCAAAAAGTTCTTAATGTTCATCTATATCTCCATCTATTTTCTCTTTCTCTTTCTCTCTCCCTCTCTCCTCTCTTCTCCGATCAAAGTAAGGCAAACCATTATTTTTTTAACAAACCCTAACTCTTCCTTCTTTCTCCCTTTTTTTATTAAAACTCTCACTCTTTTTTAATAAAGCCTTACTATTTTTTTAAAACTAATACTCTTAAAACAATATTCTGAATATAAGAATAAAAATAAACTTATAAAAACTATTTTAACTACAGCACACTGACATTAATAAATAATTAAATCAAATAATTCAACTAAAAATAATTATAAAAAATGGGGATGTTACAAATTACTTGAGAGCCCTGCGAGACTCCTACCTACGTAATCTGCTATTTTTTAGTTTTAGGGTTCATCTCTCCCAACATTTAAGTGTTGGAGGTAAATTGGACCCTTGACCTTGCGTAACACAGGGCAGGGTATACTTACTGAGCTAGAGCTCGTTGGTTGGTCTTGGTAGTATTGTTTTTTAAGAGTGAGGTTAAGAATTTCTGAAATTATTAAACTAAATTATGGTTGATATTCAGATAATAATTGAGCTCAATTTGATTGCTGTTTCTAAGTCCTAAAGGCTAAATCATTTGCATCTGCCTTACATCTGAGGTAAATGCAGAGTAGCTCTATGTCAACTATTGCTGCATATAATTAGTTGTGAAGATTGTGTTGTGAGTTGTGAGTAGTGATTTGGGTGCTTTAAAGTAGTTAATTACATTAGAATTTTCTATCACATGCTAACTTATGACACATAATACCCTTCCCTTCACGTATAGATAGTGTATGTGAATTATTATAAGAAAATTACTACTTAAATAACTATCATCACAGCACTTGTATGATCTAAATATTAGTAGTATTTTAATTTGTGCATGGATTACCGGAGATCACAGCACTTGTGTTTGATTCCTCTGTGTTTGTGCTGGTCATTCAAGTTGTAATACTATTAGTTATTCAATGCTTCGGAAATGGGATCGCTATGATTATAGTAGATAGTAAAAGCTAAGTTCCTGAACTTAAACAAACGTTTGCACTTGTGTCTGTTTTCTGTGCAATAGAAAGATTTGAGATTGTTTTCTTTGTAATAGGAAGATTTGAGACTCCTACTCACTTAATATTTCTGGAGAATCCTCTTCTATGATGCCTCCAATATTTTGAAAATGTTGTCAGGACGCAACTTTCATCTACTGGAGACGTTTTAGCTGTTTTAGCTCTCTTAAGTCCAGGTAGAGCATAGATTGCTAAAGCACATGTCGATGTGCCTTCTGTGAACATAAAAGGTATTTAAAAGCTGTTAAGGCTTAGACTAACTTCCTCAGTATTACCCAGAATCTGCTTCAACGCATCCCTCTTCCCCAACCATTTTAACGTATAATTCTTAAAGGTTCCAAATTAAGTTACTTCCGTTAGTGGCCTTGTCCACATCCACAATTTTTAATGAACCCTTAGGGAAGGCCTGATGAAATAGGATTCATTAGTGTTAATGGTACAAAAATTCTATTTGCGTGCTTCATTAAAATAGACAGACTACCGTATCAATTGAATTTCAGGTATTACATCTTATCTGGGATGAGATTACTTAGGAATCCCCTGTCCACCTACTTCATATGATGGTCTTGCTACAACAGAGTTCATGCAGTGATTGGCACGAAACAGCTTAAGATCTCATAAACCCTGATGTGAGTCTCCAGTTCTAACTGCTTTTAGCATATTCTTCCTGTGAGCTAAAACTCTTCGGGTCAATTGATTGAAAGCCCAATATTTCTAGATTTTTTTCCATAAACTCCTCTTGTATGCCCAACTATCACCTTACTAATCTTCAATGTCCCTGTCAGAAACTCTAGCTTTGTGTTACAGTGAGAATACTAGTAACACTTGCACTATAACTCCATGTGATGACAAACGCCACAAATTGATAACTCCTGGTGGCGGGGCTGCTCCTTCGACGGTGTCCTAGATCCTTCGCCGCTGTAGAGGTGTAGCTGTGGTTGGGTTCCTACAAAACAACACCGGAAGGGGGGTTGGAGTCCCGCGGCGCCTCCGGCGTGAGAGTAAGAACTAGTTTTTTGGGAAGATTAAGATGAATATGAATGCAGGGTGGCTGTGTGTGTATATGAGTGTGAAAGAATGATTAACCCCAAAGTCTTACCTTCTTTGGCTATTTATAGCCCAATGATAGGGTTTTGGGGTTGGTACCTTCGAATCGTAGCCATTGGTTCTGGGAGCGGAGGACACCTGGCGGGAGTGGATATTTTACACGTGTCAGCGCGGGACTGGTCGAGGAATATTCTGAGGATCCTCTGACACGTGACCTGATTATTCCCATGATTGATGTGTGATAGTTGTCCCCGTCACGTGTTTGGGCCAACGTCTCACGTGCTGGGGTTTATCAGGGTTCTGCTTGCGGGACTGAGCTAGTTGGGAGTGGTGCTGCACGGGACTACTCCTCCCAGGAGTCGCGTGGAGTTAGGGGCTTAGGAGTAGTCCTCCCAGGAGCTATACGGAGTTGAAGGCCTAGGAGTAGTCCTCTCAGGAGCTATATGGAGTTAGGAGCTGAGGAGTAGTCCTCCCAGGAGCTGTGTGGAGTTGAAGGCCTAGGAGTACTATCATGTGCCCCCCACTCCCTTATGCAGATTTTCTGGATGGGGGAGTGAATTTGGGTATGTTTGTGGAATATGAGCTTTTGATTGTTTTGTTGAAAGAACTTGAGCTTTTCTTGCCCCCCAGTCCGGATTGCGTTGAGTTAGGCGGATCAGGACTAAGGTGGTTGTCCTTAGCAGGAGTTGAGTTTTTCTTGCCCCCCAGTCCGGATTGCGCTGAGTTCTGCGAGTCAGGACTAAGGTGGTTATCCTTAGCAGGAGTTGAGTTTTTCTTGTCCCCCGGTCCGGATTGCGCTGAGTTCGGCGAGTCCGGACTAAGGTGGTTGTCCTTTGCAGGAGTTGAGCTTTTCTTGCCCCCCCCCCCCAGTCCGGATTGCGGAGTTCGGCGAGTCAGGACTAAGGTGGTTGTCCTTAGCAGGAGTTGAGTTTTTCTTCCCCCCAGTCCGGATTGCGCTGAGTTCGGCGAGTCAGGACTAGGGTGGTTGTCCTTAGCAGGAGTTGAGCTTTTCTTGCCCCCCAGTCCGGATTGCGCTGAGTTCGGCGAGTCCGGACTAAGGTGGTTGTCCTTAGCAGGAGTTGAGCTTTTCTTGCCCCCCAGTCCGGATTGAGCTGAGTTCGGCGAATCAGGACTAGGGTGGTTATCCTTAGCAGGAGTTGAGTTTTTCTTGCCCCCCAGTCCGGATTAAATTGAGTTGTGTAGTCCGGACTTGGAAGTTGAAACGGTTTTGGGTAATTTCCCCCCAATTATTTGAATTGTTACAGTTGTCTTTTTTCAAAAGACGTGCTGTAATAATGACTCTCCAATAATGACCGCTCGTGATGGGCGGCTGGGATCGTGCCACGTGGCGTGGCTGTTTAGTTTTTAACCCCCCTATAAAAGGAGGTGTTGTCTTCTTTGTTTTTCTTTTTATTGCTTCTCCAATTCTTCTATTTTTCTCTCTTTTTCTGGAAGTTTCCTTTGCTGTTTTTGCCGTCGCCGCCTGTTGCTGTTGCTTGGGCAGTGGTTGCTTCTTGGTCGTCCCCAGTCACTCCGTTTTTCTCAATCTTGTAAGTGTAGTTCTTTTTCTTTGTTTCTTTCTTTAATCTGATTCTTTCTTGATTTTCATGGTTTCGTTGTAGTGTTTCTGTGTTCTTGTATTTTGTTTTGGTTGTTTTGCTGTATGTATGTGTATATGTATATGTTTTTGTCTATATTTTGGTGTTTGATCCTGTAATGATAGTGTTTCTGGAATTAGGGTTTTCTGTTAGGGTCCGGACTTGGATACTTAGTCCGGACTAATAGGCTAGGTTTTGAGTTTGTAATTGGTTGTTGTTTTTAAGTTGTTTTGATATCTAAGTTCGGAGTAACAGGCTAGGGTTGTTTGTTTGGATTCGGGGGTTTCCAGTCTGGAGAGGATGTTTAGTTTTATATTTTGGTTGGGTCTCCGGACTGTCTGATTATGACTTGTAATAAAATTGAATCATAGGGTAGTCCGGACCATGTAGCTTCAAAGATAAATAAACTGTAGGAGTTTTAGACTAACCTTTGTAACTTGTTTTAGGTTTATGGTCCGGACTAAAGCTCTTGCCAAGGCCTTCATAACTTGTTATCTGGGGCCATCTAGTTCAGATTCTGAGTCTTCTGCTGATTCTGAACGGGTCGAGATGGGGAAGAGGGCTTCCACTTCGGATTCTGAGGCAATAACGAAGCTTACAGTTGCTAAAATATCTTCAAAAAAGGTACCCTGTAGTCCGGAGGGTTTGTGGGTGGAGAATCTTGGTTATTTTGTTACTAAGAGCGAGGAGATAGAAAACTGTTTTTATTTTAGGAGCATTAGGTCCGGATATGCTAGGCAGGAGAATGCTGGCCCGGGGCCCTATGATAAGGAAGCTTTTGATAGGAAGTTTGTGAACAGCATAGTGGCTAAGGAGCACTATGAGTTGAAGGATGAGTATGCTGGGCTAGATAATGAAGCCCAGGATTCCGCGGTCCGGGCTGCTTTTCAGTTGGATCGCCGGATTCAGTGGAGGTGGCCGATTCCGGACGAGAGGGCTCATCACAGGCCGGCTGATGGCTTCATTCCCGTGTGGTTGGAGCATCTCCGGTCTGTATGGAATCCATACTGGCATTTGTTTCTAAAACATTTGTGCAAATATGTGTACAAGACCTCTCCAATGCAGATAATGCCTAATGGAATAAAGTGGATGACTTGGTTCATTGCCACCTGCAATCAATTTAAAGTTCAGCCCACGTTCAAGCTGTGGCATCACATCTTTCATTTAGTCCGGTCTAGCCAGTTCCCGTTATACGAGCTTCGGTTCCGAGCTCCGGAATGTGGATACGGTGGTTCTTATAGGCCCGTTATTCAGCAATCTTCGCTGAAGTTTTGGAATGGGGATTTGATCATGCTCCGGGGTTTGGACTTGCACTATCTACCCCATATAGCTTCGAAAGGAGTCCGGACTCGCTTCCGCAGGGATGTGCTCCGGGGTGATGCTCTCCGGTTAATTTTTGCATTTTGTGAATGTCTGGGTTTCCAGATGACCCGAGACACCTTTATGAATCATAGAATTTTGCATAGGCTGGGCTGTAAGTTGTTTTCTTTCTTGTCCGGACCTTTTAAATGTTTCTTATCTGCTTCCCTTTATTTTTGCTTCTTGTTTTTTACTTGTGTTTTTTGTTTATTTCTTTGTTTCTTGCAGGTTTGCCACATTATAATCCGGACATGTCGTCCTCCGCTTACAGTGATGCTCTGAAAGGTCTGGGCAAGGCTTTCAAGTTGCCAAAGAAGAATGTTGTTGCTGGCTCCGGATCTAATGCCTCGGCCGAGGAGGGATCACAGAGCAATGTCGTCCCCAATCCGGAGCCTGAAGTTCATGTGAACCAATCTACTCCGGAGCATAATGTTGAGTTGGATATGGGTAATGAGTTTGACAATCTTGAGGATCTAGGTCCTATTGGGGAGATTCCGGGTGCTGATTCTGGGCGGAGGAGGAAGAGGCTCCGGACTCTTGGGTCGAAACCTCCCAGGGCTGAAAATTATGAAGCTGGCTCTGGGTCCGGGGCTGGCAAAGGTAAAGCAGTTGATGAAGATTGTCCGGATGAAGGTGGTCCGGAGCTGGAGGAGAAGGTGGCTCGCTTCATGGCTGGGATTCCAACTCAATCTTAGTGGAGTAAGATGAATGGGTCCGGATTTGATGCCACTATGAAGGAGTGTTCCCGGCTCTGGGGTCAGGTATTTCTTCTTTCCCTTCTTGTTTATTGTGTTAGTTTGACTTAGAATATTTTTCTAAGTTTATCTGTCTTTTGCAGCTTGGTGGGTATATGTCCGGATCCGCCTCTCTTGCTTACAATGAGATCAAAGGTTTCCGGAGCGCTGTTGCTGATAAGGATGCTGAGATTAGCCGGCTCCAGGACCAAATCATTGCAAAGGATAATTCTTTATCCAGGTTGAACAAGCATCTGGATGAAGTTACTATCCGGGCTGATAATGCGGAGAAGGAGGTTTCTGACCTAAAATCCGAGTTGGCTGAGCTCCGGAGGCAAATGTCTGATGTTCGTCCGGAGGCTGATGTTATTGATGAATTTAAAAGATCTGAGGAGTACGATAGGGCTCTTGCCAATGCTGGTGCTCCGGAGATAGCTCGATGCTGGTTGGTTGCTGAGCGACACATCAAGACTAATCCGGAGGCCGATTGGGATAGCTTCGTCTCTGAGTTCATCAAGGCGAAAGAAGACATTGAGCTCGGGTTGGGAGAACCGGAGCCATTTGACGGCCCCTGTCCCAGTTTCATTCCTCCCAGCGCTCCGGACTTTTGACTTTATTCTTGTGAACTTAATATTTATCGAAAGATTTGATACATTTGATTCTTGTAATTTTTGTACTTTGTTCCGGGTCGTTTAGTCCGGTGAATTTGTAATGAATGCTTTCCTTGATGCTATTTTACTTTGTTTCTGTAGTTTGTTTTTGCCTTAGAATATTTTTCCAAGTAAGATTTGTTGGTCAGTCCTGACTAATCTTCTTGTCCGGACTAGTGGCTGCTTTTAGTTAGAAAATTAATTCTAAGTAAAAATTGGTTGCTCTAGTCCTGACTAATAGCTTGTCCGGACTAGTGGCTGCTTTTAGTTAGAAAATTAATTCTAAGTAAAAATTAGTTCCTCTAGTCCTGACTAATAGCTTGTCCGGACTAGTGGCTGCTTTTAGTTAGAAAATTAATTCTAAGTAAAAATTGGTTTCTCTAGTCCTGACTAATAGCTTGTCCGGACTAGTGGCTGCTTTTAGTTAGAAAATTAATTCTAATTAAAAGTTGGTTGCTCTAGTCTTGACTAATAGCTTGTCCGGACTAGTGGCTGCTTTTAGTTAGAAAATTAATTCTAAGTAAAAATTCGTCCCTCTAGTCCTGACTAATAGCTTGACCGGACTAGTGGCTGCTTTTAGTTAGAAAATTAATTCTAAGTAAAAATTGGTTTCTCTAGTCCTGACTAATAGCTTGTCCGGACTAGTGGCTGTTTTTAGTTAGAAAATTAATTCTAAGTAAAAGTTGGTTGCTCTAGTCCTGACTAATAGCTTGTCCGGACTAGTGGCTGCTTTTATTTAGAAAATTAATTCTAAGTAAAAATTGGTTGCTCTAGTCCTGACTAATAGGTTGTCCGGACTAGTGGCTGCTTTTAGTTAGAAAATTAATTCTAAGTAAAAATTGGTTGCTCTAGTCCTGACTAATAGGTTGTCCGGACTAGTGATGGTTTTTGAAAAATATCCAAGTTAAAAAGAAAGCTTTTCATTGATCATTCATACAATGTAGAAGCAGAAACATTTTGGTTGCTTTCCATATTGGCTACAAGTTTTTTGGTTGCTTTGTTTGCTTTACTACTGGTAGAATTTCCTTAGCCTTAGTCCATGCCAAGTGTTTGGGACTTCTGAGTCATCCATGTTCAAGAGCTTGTAGGTTCCTGGCCTGAGAACTTCTTTGATCTTTTATGGTCCTTCCCATTTGGGCATTAACTTTCCGGTGTTTGTTGGATCTGATGCTTCAGTGTCTCGAAGGACTAGGTCTCCAACTTGGAAGTTTTTGACTCTTGACTTCTTACTGAAATGCTCTCTTGTTTCTCCTTGTATTTCTCCATTCTTTCCACAGCTTGGTCCCGGATCTCATCAATTAGTTCCATGTTTGTTTTGAGTCCTTCTTCATTTGCTTCTTCTTCGAAGTGTATTGCTCTGTGGGAAGGAGAGCCCACTTCGATGGGCAGCATTGCTTCTGTTCCATAAGCTAGCTTGAATGGAGTTTCTCCTGTGCTTGTCCTTGGGCTTGTCCTGTAGGACCAAAGTACGCTTGATAGTTCTTCTGGCCACTTGCTTTTGCTTTCTTTGAGTCTTTTCTCGATACCTCGGAGCAGGATTCTATTCGTTACTTCTACTTGGCCATTTCCTTGGGGATATGCCACTGATGATTTTTTGTGCTTGATCCCGCGCTCCTGGAGGTAGGACTCGAACTCTGATCCAATGAATTGAGGTCCATTGTCTGATACTAGGACTTGTGGTATCCCGAACCTCATCAAAATATTGTCCATAAACTTTGTGTAGTCTTGTTGATTGATTGTCCTCATTGCTTTTGCTTCAACCCATTTTGTCATGTAGTCAATAGAGACTAGTAGGTACCTGAGGTCTCCTTTTGTTCGAGGGAAGGGTCCCATGATATCAATACCCCAAACAGCGAAGGGGATAGGTGACAGGACTGAGGATGGTAGGACTGGGCTTATCCGGGACACATTGCTGAAGAGCTGGCACTCCTTGCACTTCTTGACGAATTGTATTGCATCCTGATGAATTGTTGGCCAGTAGTAGCCTTGTCTTATGATCTTATGAGCTAGGGCTTTTGCAGACATGTGGTCTCCGCATATTCCTTCATGCACTTCTGCCAAGCAGTACTTTGCTTCTTCTGGGCCAATGCACTTCAGAATAGGAGATGAGAAGGTCCTGCGGTAGAGTACTCCTTCTTCGAGGAAGAACTTGGCTGCTTTTGCTTTCAATCTTTGAGCTTTTCCTTTGTCTTATGGGAGCTCCCCTTTGTCCAAGTAGTTTACGAAGGGAGTCATCCAATTTTGAGTGCTTTCTATTTCCAAGACCTCTCCGGATTCAATGGATGGTTTGTGGAGTTCTTCGAAGTAGACTGAGCAGTCCAGATCTGATGAATTCCGGACTAATTTGGATAGGATATCCGCTTCTTCATTTTCTTCTCGGCATATCTGAAGGACTTGGTGGCTTGGGATTGAGGCTAAGTAGCTCTGAACCAGTGCTTGGTACTTCACCAGAGTAGGGTCATTTGCTATATATTCTCCGTTTGTTTGCTTGACCACTATCTGGGAGTCACTATAGATTTTTAAGTCCTGGACCCTTAGAGTCCGGGAGAGTTTTAGTCCTGCGATCAATGCCTCATATTCTGCTTGATTGTTTGTTGCTTGGAAGCTGAAGGATATAGCTGTCTGAATCTTGAATCCTTCTGGACTTCTGAGTATGAGTCCGGTTCCTGACCTCTCGCTTGTTGAAGAACCATCTACCTTTAAGGTCCAGGCTCCCGGACTAATTTTCTTTTTTGGCTCCTGATCCGTGTCCATTAGTTCTTGATCTTCTTCTGGGAAGTTGCATTCGATTATGAAATCTGCAAGAGCTTGAGCTTTGATTGCAGTCCTGGGAATGAAGCTTAGGTTGAATTGGCTCAATTCCACAGCCCAATTGACAAGTCTTCCCGAGATATCTGGCTTGTGGATTATTTTTCTTAGTGGTTGATTTGTCACTACTCTGATTTCCCTCCCTTGGAAGTAGTGCCTGAGTTTCCTTGAGGTTGTAACCAAAGCGAAGGCAAACTTCTCTAATCTTGGGTATCTTGTTTCTGCATCTTGTAAGACCTGGCTTACATAGTAGACTGGTTGATGTGTTCCATTCTCTTCCCTGATTAGGGCAGCTCCTACGGCTTGTGCTCCTGCTGACAAGTATAAGTAGAGAGGTTCTCCTGGTTTAGCTTTAGTTAGGACTGGTGGCTGAGAGAGGTAGTTCTTGATTTCCTCGAATGCTTTCTGGCACTCCGGATTCCAGTTTACCTCTTTCTTGTTGGTTGCTCCTTTGAGTAAATCAAAGAAGGGTAGGCACCTCTCTGCTAGTTTTGAGATAAATCTCCTGAGTGCTGCTAGTGATCCTGCTAGCTTCTGCACATCTTTTTGGGTCCTGGGAGCTTTCATCTCCTGGATTGCTTTTATTTTTTCCGGATTGGCTTCTATGCCTCTGTTGCTGATCATGAATCCTAGGAACTTGCCTGCTCCTACTCCGAAGGTGCATTTCCCGGGGTTCAGCTTGAGTTGGTTCTTTCTTAGATTTTCAAAGCATTCCTTCAGATCTTCCACGTGCCCTGGTATAGTTGTTGATTTGGAAATCATGTCATCGACATAGCACTCTAAATTTCTCCCAATCTGGGACTTGAATATCTTGTTCACGGTTCTTTGGTAAGTGGATCCTGCGCTGGTTAGGCCGAAGGGTAGCATCACATAAGCGTAGACTGCTCTGTGAGTTATCAATGTTGTCTTAGGGATGTCCTTCGGGTTCATCTTTATCTGGTTGTATCCGGAGAAGGCATCCATGAAACTTAGCATTACATGTCCTGAGGTGGCATCTATCAGTTGATCAATGTTTGGAAGAGGATACGGGTCCTTCGGGCATGCATCATTTAGGTCAGTGTAGTCCACACACATTCTCCATTTGCCGTTGGACTTCTTAACCATGACCACATTAGCTAGCCACTCCGGATACTTGATTTCTTTGATGATTCCTGCCTTGAGTAGTTTTTCTACTTCTTCGTCAATGGCTCTTTGCCTCTCCGGAGTAAAGTTTCTTCTCTTCTGTTTTACTGGTTTCCTGTTGGGGTTGACATCCAAGCTGTGCATTGCTATGGACTCATCTAGTCCTGGCATATCCCTTGGACTCCAGGCAAAAACATCTTTATACTCCCGGAGCAGGGATACTAATCTCTCTTTGAAGGGCTCCTTGAGTCCTGACCCAATCTTCACTTTTTTGCTTGAATTGCTTTCATCTACTTGGACTTCTTCTGTTTCGACTGCGGCCTCGATCTTTGCTTTTTCTTTGTTTGAAACCATTTGATGAATTCGGGCCTCAGAGTTCTTCTTCAGATAGATGTTTGGTTATTCAGGTTCTTTGGTTGCTTGCATGGTAGGACAAGATTGTTCTAGGACTCGACTTGTCTTGTCCAGTACCATGATTTGGTTGCTTGCCAGTTCCTCTGGACTTGTTTTGTTCGGTTCTTCCCTTATCCGGGGTCGGTGCTTCTTCATGCTTTGTTGCTTGCGAAGGACCGTAGCCTTCCTCTTGTTATCTTGGTGGGTTTCTGCCATAACTAACCCCTGGTTGTAGCATGTTTCAGCAACTCCGTAATCTCCTTTAATTTCCCCGACTCCCGTCGGGGTTGGGAACTTAATCTTGAGATGGGAAATTGAAGTTATTGCTTGCATCATGGTTAGAGCTGATCTGCCAATGATTCCGTTGTATGAAGAAGGAGCATTGATCACATAAAATTTGATGACATGAGTCACTTGGTTAGGAGCAGATCCAAAGATGACTGGCAGATACAAAGTTCCTTGGATTGGGACTAAGTTGTGGCCGAAGCCATAGAGTGGGTCTTCTCGATATTCATTTGAGCGGATGTTCCCTAACTGCATTCTATCCACTGTGTGCTTGAAGAGGATATTTACTGAGGAGCCATTGTCTATGAGCATTCTTCTTACTTCATTATCGAAAATGTCTAGAGTGACAACCAAAGCTGCATTGTGATGAGGGTTGACTCCTTCGTAGTCCTTGCTGCTGAAGGATATCACCAGGTCTGGGAGTGATTGGATGGAAAGTACTTCTTCGCCGAAGTCCGGGTTCCGGGGTGGGGAGTAGGATCCGCCTAGGACCACATTGACTATATTTTTTCCTTTCTTCTGCGCTTCCCCTCTGCTGTTGTCCCGAACTAAGTACTTGTTCATATTCCCCTTTTTCACTTGGTCCTCAATGAAGCACTTGAGTGATAAGTAATTCTCGGTCTTGTGGCCATGGGTCTCGTGATAATCGCACTGTCTATTGTAGGGCCTGCTCTCCGGAGGAGTTTGCATTGGCTTCGGAGGATAATAAAAAGGCTTGTCTTTGACTTCTTTCAAGATTTCCTCCTGGGTCATGTTGAGAGGAGTCCAGTCCGGCTCCTGCTTCGGCTCCCGAGCTTGCTTCACGGGTCCTGGGTTGTTGTTCGACTCCTGCTTAGGACCAAGTCTTTGGAAAACCGGGTTTGCTTGTCTTTCTTGGCTTTGGTTGCTTTGCTTGAATTTCTTGTCCTGATGGTAACCCCCTTTCGGTCGGTCATCAGTGTTTTTACTCCTAGACCCTCCATTCTGGATCATTCTCATTGCTTGGAGCACATCTGTTTCCTTAATGAATCTAGCAGCCATGGAATAAGCTGCTGCCAGACTTTGCGGCTCCTTATTGATCAGCTCCACAATATACCTTTCGTTGTGCTCTGGGTCCAGGTTTCTTCTAAAGATGCTTAAAGCTTCCCTCTCATCCAGATTTGAAACTTTATTGATTGCTTCCTGGAACCGGCGCATGTATGCAGAGAGGGTCTCATTGTCGTGCTGCCGGATCGTCTCCAGGTGATACATGTGCATTTCGTGCGTTTTGTTCGCCCAAAATCTCCTAAGGAAAGAGGCTCGAAATTCCTTCCAATAGTGGATGCTGCGGGAGGGGATTCTGCTGAACCACCGCTGGGCCCCTCCCTTAAGGGTTGAAGCGAAGAACCTTGATTTCGTCAAGTCATTGTAGTAGTATATTTGCGCTATCTGCTCAAAGTAGTTCAAGTGCTCCTCCGGGTCTCCTAGACCATCAAAGGAGTCAAAGTTGTAATGTTTCAAGTTCCGCTGTCGGGGGATAGCTTCTAAGGAGTGGCTGAAAGGAGTGAGTGTTTCTCCAATCTCCACTCCTGAGTCTCTGTCCATCTTCCTCTGCAATTCATAGATCATGTCTTTTAGGTCCTTCTGCTTCTCTTCTTCTTCATCATCAGAAATTAGCTCCGGAGTAGGGTCTCTCCGGGTTCTTTTGCTCTTAGACTTGGTCACAGCTTCTCTTCTTCTAATTGCATTCTCTTTTGGATCTTTAGCTCGAGCTTTGCTTCTTCTTCTCTCCTGATTTGCTCCCGGACTTCTTCCAACTTTCTCTGTTTAGCAGCTTCTGCTTCTTTCTTGCCTTGGTCTTTTTTGCTTTTCTTTCCTTTGGCTCCAATGCGGTCGAATACAGACCTCTTTGATTGCTGGGAGTCCCTGGATTCCTCCGGCTCCTCCTCTAGTTCTGCCTCTTCTTGGAGCCGGGTCTGCTCCTGTCTGTACAGTCTGATTGCTTCTGCTAGTTCATCGCTTGTAAGGTTGGCCATGTGCTCCTCGGCTACCGGGACATTGGTGTACTTGTACTGATTGAGCTCTATGAGGGTCCTGGCATCCCTGGTGTTTACAATTATCTCCACTACGGGAGTGTGTGGTGGTTGTTCCTGGAACGTTTCTCTCTCGGCTCCTGGGTCAAGGGCCTGGGAGTGGTCCGGCTCCTGGACCTGAGCACTAGCAGATGGTCTTCCAGAGGTATTATTTCCTGGCCTTTCCATTTCTCAACAATACCAACAACAAATAACAGCAATATGCCACAGAGAATATCGGTCTATGGTTGCTTTATGAAATCTGTAAAAACTACCCAAAATAATAAGAAAAACTAAAGAATAGCTTCCTGGGAGCAGCTCAGACAATCTTATGTCACTATTCAATGATGAAGTACAACGCAAATGCCGTATTCAAACTAGAGCAATAACGATTAAAACTAACGATAACCCACTCAAACGTGGCTTGAATCAACAAAACGGGCTCACACAAACGTGGCCTAAAATAACAAGCGCACACAAACATGGCCGAAATGAACAACATTCATGCTTATGTAAAAGGTGGGTTGCTTGGATTCTTAGAAGTTTGAATGAATGGACTCTTTAAAGAGTTTGTTGATGACGACGAATCCAGGGGCACCGAGACCCAAGGATGGAGAGCCCCTCCTTCTAGCACCAAATGATAACTCCTGGTGGCGGGGCTGCTCCTTCGACGGCGTCCTGGATCCTTCGCCACTGTAGAGGTGTAGCTGTGGTTGGGTTCCTACAAAACAACACCAGAAGGGGGGTTGGAGTCCCGCGGCGCCTCCGGCGTGAGAGTAAGAACTAGCTTTTTGGGAAGATTAAGATGAATATGAATTCAGGGTGGTTGTGTGTGTATATGAGTGTGAAAGAATGATTAACCCCAAAGCCTTACCTTCTTTGGCTATTTATAGCCCAAGGATAGGGTTTTGGGGTTGGTACCTTCGAATCGTAGCCATTGGTTCTGGGAGCGGAGGACACCTGGCGGGAGTGGATGCTTTACACGTGTCAGCGCGGGACTGGTCGAGGAATGTTCTGAGGATCCTCTGGCACGTGCCCTGATTATTCCCATGATTGATGTGTGACAGTTGTCCCCGTCACGTGGTTGGGCCAACGTCTCACGTGCTGGGGTTTATCAGGGTTCTGCTTGCGGGACTGAGCTAGTTGGGAGTGGTGTTGCGCGGGACTACTCCTCCCAGGAGTCGCGTGGAGTTAGGGGCTTAGGAGTAGTCCTCCCAGGAGCTGTACGGAGTTGAAGGCCTAGGAGTAGTCCTCCCAGGAGCTATATGGAGTTAGGAGCTGAGGAGTAGTCCTCCCAGGAGCTGTGTGGAGTTGAAGGCCTAGGAGTGCTATCACAAATAGCTAGGTTACTCATCTCAAGTTTCACATAGAAGCTCTGTAGAATGCATTGTCATCTATCTTCTTTTAGAAAACCTGATCAACTAACTTGTACCGATTTTAAGTTTTTGTAACTCTTTCCGATCACATTGAAAACTTCAAACTCCAAACATTCGAGACAGGGTTAAATTTCTTTCATTCAAATGAACTCTGCCAGTCAACCTTGTCTAATTGTTGTCGCTGTCTAGATTATAAACTTGACTTCAATTGATTTGATATAAGCTACTACATATTGCACTCGCTTCCTTGGATGAGTTGCTCATCTGGAATTTGAAACATACAATTGCTGATATTTGGGTAAAGAATTATCTGATGACAATAATGATATTATTGTATTCTCCTCATTCTTTTACAAACTCAAGAGACCAGGGATAATTAGCACTAGAAAACTGGAAAGTGTGATCCCGATTGCCATTTTGCATATGCTACAGAATTTAGATTATCTAGACACAAGCAATTGCAATAGCTTGAAAAACACATTTCCACCTTGTATTGCCAGAGATCTGTTCCACCTTAAACAAATGACTATTGACGGTGCAAAGTGCTGAGAGAGATAATCAGGGAGGTGAACGAGAAGAAGAAGATATCACTCAGGATCATCATGATGACATCCTAGTGTTCCCCGAGTTGACGGAGCTGAACTTAGCTGATTTGGATAATTTGACTAATTTTTGGTGGTTACCAGAGTGGGGAATCTCATACCTGCAACTTACATTTATATTTCAACTTCTATGTTACAGGATATTCTTAATCAAAATTTCAAATTTGATGCAAGCATTTCGTTTAAATTGAAAAGTTCTTCTCCTTTATTTTACTTTTCTAATTTTTTTATGGTTTAATATATAATAAAGAAACATGGCATGTTTCGAAAGAGAAATTCATGATAGCAAATTATCAATAATTAAGTTTAGGTCACAGGTTACTGTTAGAAAATTAGGATTTTAGAGCTTAATTTTAATTATGTTCTTGATGTTAATCCTAAAATTTAATGATTGGAAAGTGTTCAATGATATTTGAACTTAAATTTTCATGTAAGGTTTTAAGAATTTTCTTAATGAAATCCATATGAAATGAGAGTTGAAAGTAGCTAGAAAAATCTTGGAATTTTGATAATGTTTTTGTCCCGCATTGAAATAAATAAAGAGAGTTGTGTTCTTTATATGGTATCACACACGTGAGTAGTATACAACTACTAAGGTGTGTGATAGTCCATTGTGTTGTTGTGTGCTTCACGCGCGCCGCCGCCGCCCCGGACCGGGTCGAAGGGCGAATGTCTCGGTGTCTCGCGTATGCGAGGTGACCTGGGTGAGTATTTTATTTATTTGAGAATTAATTTTAATTCAAATTTATTTATCAGTAGACTGGATTATTATTATAATTGTTGGGTTGGGTACGATACTAAATTGGGCTAAGTCACTTTGTTAGTGGGCTTAGTCTAATTCATTGAACATGGACATGAATATAATCTGTAACCGATATATTCAATTAAAATATAAATCTGATAATAATGTGGGTGTTAAATTAAAAGCTGTTACAAATATTTTTAAATTCAAAATCTGATCAGTTTTGATTTTATTTGTGTGGGCAGTTTCACTTTTCCTCTCCTATAAATAGAGGCTAAAGTGATTGTATTTTTTATACCACACTACATTCTCTTCTCTTCTCCCTCTCTGCATTTCTCTCCCAAAAACACAAGTTCGAAGTGTTGTTAGTTAGTTTTCCGGCGACTGAGGTGCTAGTCGAGGTGGAGGTTTTGTTGCTGCTGTTAACATAAACTCCGAGTTGTTTTATCCTGATGGAGATATTGCACGCATCCCAACGCAGCATGTAGAGGGCAATATTCTCTTCAAGAGCAGCCAAGGCTTCGAGCAAGGCCTGGTGACTCAGCTATGATCTTCTTTTCTTGGCGTTCTGTATCTGTGCACAACCATTATTTTCAGTCAATGTTGAAAGCTATTGTTTCGGGTACATCTTCGTTTTTCTCTTCGTTATTTCAGTTACTGATTTTGTTTACATGCATGTTTTATTTTGTTAACTGTGGTCTTGTCCTGGACTTGCTAAATTTTTTATATACTTGCCGCTATGTTGCTATATTTGTTAGTGAAATTTACAACATTCTTGAAGAGAATATTAGTTATTTAGAATTTAGCATAATGGTTAACGAAAGTGAGGTTATCGTTGGTGGTGGTAGCGGTTCGGGTGCGACTGCTGGGGCCATTGATTGGACCACCTATAGTTTCCCACAAGCTGTTGAACTAACCGGTTTACCGGAGAAATTCAACGGTGGCATTGGCTTTTCTCGCTGGCGGAAAAGGATGAAGTTATGGCTGACTATAAAGGGTTTGTGGCCTGTTATAGAATATGAGAAACCAGTAGTGGATCAAGAGAAGGCTGACACAGTTAAGGCTTTTGCGAAGTGGGCTGAGAAGGATGGAGTGGCTAGGGCGACCATTCTGGCGGCTCTAATAAACACTTTGTTTGATGTCTATTCTTCTGATGCCTACTTCGCAAAACACTTATGGGAGAAGCTGGATCAGACACATAATACTGACTCACAAGGTCTAGAAAAGTATTATGTGGCAAGGTTCCTCGAGTTCAAGCTGGTGGACAATAAGTCCATGACTGAGCAGGTGCATGAGTTCGAGATGATAGTGCATGCTTTGAAGGATTCTGGAATGGACCTCCCGGAGAAGTTCAAGGTCATGAGTGTGATTGAAAAGCTCCTGAAGTCTTGGGAAGAGTTCTCTCTCTCTCCTTGAAAAGACAGAAAGGAGAGATCACCTGGACCAACCTTATGCTGGACATCTCGGTGCAAGAACAACACAAGTCCAAACAAGGACATGTGATGCCAACTGAACACGGTACCTCGAAGGTAAACATAACAACTGTAGGGCAGAAGAGAAAGGCTTTTGCTAAGAAAGCTAATAGTAATAAACCTAAGAGTGACAAGGACAAGGCCAAGAAACCCAAGGGAAACAAACCATGTTGGTCTTGTGGGCAGGTTGGGCACTAGAGTAAGGACTTCCCTACGAAGAAAGCGAAGAAAACCGAGGTAGCGCAAGCGAATGCTGTGCTTGGAACTGCAAGTGGGCATGTAGTGAACATGGTCGTTGGTGAGGCTACGGCTTCTAAAACCAATGTTGACCGGTATGTATCCTACATCCCTGTAATATTTTTTACTTATCTGTCAAATGAATGGTTGATAGATACTGGAGCTAATGTACATATTTGTGCTGATATTAGTTTATTTGTATCTTATCAACATAGTCATATCCTGACTGTGAAGATGGGGAATGCTAGTGCTGCTCAAGTACATGGAGTTGGAAACGTGGATCTAAAGTTCCCTTCAGGACGTCTTCTATCTCTGACGAGAGTGCATAATGTTCCTGACATGCGTAGAAATATAATAAATGGAAGCTGTTTAGTTTCTAGTGGTTTTGAAATTTTGTTCAAATGTAATAAAGTAGTTCTTATTCACACTGGTACATTCTTTGACAATGGTTACTTTTCAAATGGTTTATTTGTTATTAATGCGGATCCCATTTTGGGAAATTTGAATAATAATGATATTCCTTCTGTTAACTGTATTGAATCCTCAAATATATGGCATGCTAGACTAGGTCATTTAAACTTTGGTGCTCTTAAGAACATGATGAACTTAGAGTTGATTCCAAAACATACCATAGAAAAGAATTATAAATGTCAAGTATGTGTGTCTGTTAAACAAATAAGGAAACCTTTTCATAACGTTGTTAGGGATTCAGACTTGTTAAATTTAGTACACACTGATATTTTTGTGAATTTGGTGGTGTGTTGACCAAGGACCAGTTTAGATACTTCATTACCTTTATAGATGATAGTAGTAGATATTGTTATATTTATTTACTTAGACATAAGGATGAAGCACTTAGTAAATTCATTATATATAAAACTGAAGTAGAAAAACAAACTAGTAAGGTACTTAAAATGTTGAGATCCGATAGAGATGGTGAGTATACGAGTAACGTTTTTTATGAATTTTGTGCAAACAATGGTATAGTTCATGAAATTACTCCACCATACACACCTGAGTCTAATTAGGATTTTAGATCTTAATTTTAATTATGTTCTTGATATTAATCCTAAAATCTAATGATTGGAAAGTGTTCAATGATATTTGAACTTAAATTTTCATGTATGGTTTTAATAATTTTCTTAATGAAATCCATATGAAATGAGAGTTGAAAGTAGCTAGAAAAATCTTGGAATTTTAAGAATGTTTTTTTCCCACATTGAAATAAATAAAGGGAGTTGTGTACTTTATATGGTATCATACACATGAGTAGTATACAACTACTAAGGTGTGTGATAGTTTATTGTGTTGTTATGTGCTTCACGCGCGTCGCCGCCGCCCCGCACCGGACCGAGTCGAAGGGCGATTTGGGCGAATGTCTCGGCGTCTCGCGTACGCGAGGCGACCTGGGCGAGGATTTTATTTATTTGAGAATTAATTTTGATTCAAATTTATTTATCAGTAGACTGGATTATTATTACAATTGTTGGGTTGGGTTCGATACTGAATTGGGCTAAGTCACTTTGTTAGTGGGCTTAGTCTAATTGAACCTGGACATGAATATAATTTGATCTGTAACTGGTATATCCAATTAAAATATAAATCTGATAATGATTTTATTTATTAATGGAGCAGTTTAATTCATACATTAATTGTGTGGGCAGTTTCACTTTTCCTCTCCTATAAATAGAGGCTAAAGTGAATGTATTTTTTATACCACACTACATTCTCTTCTCTTCTCCCTCTCTGCATTTCTCTCCCAAAAACACAAGTTTGAAGTACTGTTAGTTAGTTTTCCGACGACTGAGGTGCTAGTCAAGGTGGAGGTTTTGTTGCTGCTGTTAACATAAACTCTGAGCTGTTTTATCCTGATGGAGATATTACACGCATCCCAACGCAGCAGGAAGGGGGCAATATTCTCTTCAAGAGCAGTCAGGGCTTCGAGCAAGGCCTGGTGACTCAGCTATGATCTTCTTTTCTTGGCGTTCTGTATCTGTGCACAACCATTATTTTCAGTCACTGTTGAAAGCTATGGTTTTTGGTACATCTTCATTTTTCTCTTCGTTATTTCAGTTACTGATTTTGTTTACATGCATATTTTGTTTTGTTAACTGTGTTCTTGGCCTGGACTTGCTAAATATTTAATATACTTGCCTTTATGTTGCTATATTTGTTAGTGAAATTTACAACGATAACAAACCAAATGCTCATTAACGAGCTTGACTACAGTTCTTGAATTGAAAAGAAAGAGAAAGCATTAACAATCAATCCCCACCCAAGTTCCATGAAACACAAGCTTCCTCATCCATGCTTGAGCCTCCTAACAAATTTTAGTCACGTTCATCATAGCAGCGTCACCTAGACCAGGCTCTTCCTTGTCCAACATGGCAGAGGTAGAACAACCCCCCTGCCCATCATCCCTCTAGTGATCTGATTCAGTATCACAACATCCTTCTTCCCATTGTAGAAGCATAATAAGAGCCAGAGGCATCCTTAAAGTAATCAGTAGCCACAGCAATACGATCATCATCCACCAGAGGAACCCACACCCTCATTGGCTGAGAAGGATTAGGGCCAAACTCAACTACCATGTGTTAAATAGTATAAGATCATGTTTGGGCTTTCCTCCGACACTTAAAGGTTTTAGAGGGATTAGTTACTTAACATCATGATATCATGATGATATAGTTGTATGATGTCCCACATTGGAGTAGCTGGCAGGTGATAAGGAAGAAAGCTGGAGTATGCTGAGTATGCAAGGGTAGTAGTGGTATTTGTATTAAGTTTGTTAGAGTCTGCAGTAGTGACAGAATATATGGTATGGCAGTAGTACATTTTGTTTTCAATCAATGAATGCATATCTTTTGTGCAAGTTTATTAGCATCTCTTTCTCTCTACTTCCTTTAAGCAATTTGCTATCTTCATAAAACTCTTTATGGTATCAGAGCCGTTGTTGCTTTAGTTAGAGAAATTAAAGATTCTGCTTAGTGCTTGCATAAGATACATTCTGATTCCATTTGTTTCTCATAAACAGCTGTGTGTATATTTGTGAGGTTCTTGCTTGGTGTTAAAACCCTAGATCTGATAGTGTGAATTTTTGTTTTCTTGAGTGTGATTCATGGAGTCTGGAAGCAAATTCACCTTTGCAGATATGCGGAACCCTCTATTTCTGCATCCGTCTGATGGCCCTACCTCCATTGTTGTTCCGAAGCTACAAGGTGCCTCTGACTACAGAGCATGGCGTAGATTTATGGAGATTCAGCTTGCGTCTAAGAGGAAATTGGGATTCGTGGATGGCACAGTGAAGAAATGCACAATTGATGAAACAGATGCAGCCCAATGGGAGACTTGCAACAACATGGTAATCTCTTGGCTTCATAATAATATTGTTGATGCTGTTAAGAGGTCCATTCTATTTATAAATCTTGCTAGTCAAGTCTGGAAATAGCTAGAAAAGAGGTTTATGTTGACAAACGGATCTCAAAAATACAAGCTCAATAAAGACCTGTTCAGCCTAAAACAGAAGGAACTCTCTATAGCTGACTACTACACAGCCATGAGTAGTTTATGTTAGTGAAGAAATCACAGCCCTCTTGAATGCCATAGAAACCATGAAGGAAGAATCTCGCCTATTTCAGTTTTTGAATGGTCTTAATAATGTGTATGGGGCTGAGTGAAATCAGCTCTTGATGTTGTCTCCTTTGCCAACTGTGGAGGTGGCATGTGCTGCTTTACAGCAGGAAGAGTCATAAAAAGATGCCCTCAATGGCTCGGTTGGATCTGAAACTGAAGTTGCTGCGATGTATAGCTTGGGATCTGTGGAGAAATGGTCTGGAACTCCTTGTGCAGCGTGTGGTGTGAAGGGACACTCGTCTACAAAATGCGGGACAGTTCATGGTTATCCGAAATGGCATTACAAGCATAATAGAAATGGTCCTAAAGCCAATGTTGGTGGAAAGAAGTGGAATGGTGAAAAGGTGAAAATGGCAAATGTAGCTCAAGCATCTGGTGAACAAGAAGTCGTGTTCTCACCTCAACAACTGCAACAACTTCTTGCTATGATGTCTGGGACTGTAAGTGAAGAAGCAGAAAGCCCATTTTCTGGCATGATAAATGGTAGAACAGGGGAGCACACGCTAAACGATGGATTATCAATTCAGGCGCATCCGATCACAAGACTCCCTCATTGAGTGACCTGTTCAATGTTCGCAAGGCACCTGATAATTACACAATCAAATTGCCCACCGGAGCTACCACGGTAATCACTCATATTGGAGACATAATGCTGGACAATGGACTCAAGATGTTGAATGTTCTTCACGTGCCTGATTTTAATCATAATCTCCTCTCTATTCATAAACTGGCAAGGGACAATGGCTGTGATGTGACATTCCATCCTGAGGTGTGTATGATAGTGGATTCAAAATCAAGAAAGGTACGAGCTATTGGGAAAATGATAAATGGTTTGTACTACTTGTTGACACCTGTAGATAAACATCTTGAAAAGGCACCTCAATGTCTTCTGGCCACTAACTCGAACTCTCAACAAGAGAGGGAGGGAAGTGAGTCGAATGACTATAGTGTGTGGCATCATCGTCTTGGACATACTCCTGGTGTAAAGCTAAAATTAATCCCAAAGCTTCAAAACAAACTTAAGGGTTAGAAATTAGTGTGTGTGACATGTCACATGGCAAAGCTGACAAAGCTGCCTTTCGAGTTAAGTGAGTCAAGGGCGACATCCAAATTTGATCTCGTGCACGTTGATACCTGGGGACCGTACAAAGTGTGCACTCAAGGAAAGTTCAGGTACTTCTTGACCCTTGTCGATGATTTCTCGCGTGTAACTTGGGGTATTTGTTGCAAAATAAAAATGAGTATCTTACTACCTTAACTGCTTTCTACAACTATGTGAAGTCTCATTTCAAATATTGGAATTAAATGTGTCCGTTCGGATAATGCCCTCGAGTTTTCTGACAAATCTTGTAAGGAATTCTACTCTAAGTATGGCATTACACACCAGACCTCACGCACTTATCGTCCCCAGCAAAACGCTAGGGTTGAACGGAAGCATAGGCAAATTCTTGAGGTTGCTCGAGCACTAAAATTCCAAGAAGGCCTTCCTATCTCCTTCTGAGGAGATTGTGTCCTCACTTCTGTTCACATTATAAATCGCATTCCCACCACTGCTCTTGGGAATAAAATTCCGTATGAAGTGTTGTTTGACAAACTGGTGGACTATGATCTCATGAAAGTGTTCGGTTGCTTGGCATTTGCTATGAATCCAGCTCATACTCTTGATAAATTTCAGCCTCGTGGCATTCCATATGTCTTCCTGGGATATCCTCCAACTTAGAAGGGATTCAGACTTCTAAATCTGGTCACCAAAGAGCCGTTTGTATCGAGGGATGTTATCTTCAATGAACGAGTGTTTCCCTTCAACACTGATCAACAAAATCCCTACATGCAACCTCTGCCCTCTCTTGGTGAATCCTCAAAACCAGTCATTTTTGAAGACCCTCTATGGCTTGATGGTCAAACTCAGAATAATAAAGAAGAAGAGATCGAACAAAGTGCAGATGAAGGAGACACTAATGATGATTCGGAGGAAAGTGACAACCATAATTTTGGAGATGAGGTTCCAATTGTAAGGAGATCAACTCGTCAGGTGAAACAACCATCTTGGATGGTTGATTACGTATCCAATGCCAATGCAGTGGTTGTTGCTGATCAGAAAGTGGAGTCACAATTTTACTGCTTTCTCTCCACAGTGTCCAGTCAAGACGACCCTGTATCATTCAATCAAGCAATTAAGTATGATCACTGGATAAAGGCTATGAATGTTGAACTAGATGCCTTAGAAGCGAATGGAACTTGGGAGATTGTGCACCTTCCTGCTGATAAACAAGCAATAGGCTCGAAGTGGTTGTATAAAATAAAGTATAATCCGGATGGTTCAGTTGAACGTTACAAGTCTCGATTAGTTATTCTTGGATGCAGACAGGTTCATGGGATAGATTTTTTCTGAAACGTTTGCTCCAGTGGCGAAATTAACCACTGTTAGAGCACTTTTGGCAGTGGCAGCAATGCAGAATTGGACTGTGTGTCAAATGGATGTTCACAACGTGTTCTTGAATGATGATCTAGATGAGGTAGTCTACATGAAGATGCCTCCTGGATATGTTGGAATGGGAAGTCATATCTCAGCTGAATCTCGAAGTAACAGTGGAGCTACTATCATGAAAGTGTGTCATCTGAAGAAGGCTCTGTATGGCCTACGACAAGCTCCTCGCCAATGGTTTTCAAAGTTATCTTTCACACTCAAAACAATGAACTATGTTCAGTCCAAGGCAGATTATAGTCTGTTTTCGTACACGAAGGAGAAGTATATCACAGTTGTGCTAGTGTATGTGGACGATATTCTGATTTCCTGAGACTCGATGAATGATATAGAGGCCTTGAAATCCCTTCTTTGTCGAATCTTTCATATGAAGGACATGGGATCGCCTCGCTACTTCCTAGGCTTGGAAATTAATCGCTCTAGCTCTGGGTTTTTCGTCTCTCGGCGCAAGTACACCAGTGACATGCTGAAGGAGTTTGGTATGCAAAATGTCACGCCACTAAAACTTCCCATGGATGCTATCTTGAAGCTTACTCCTTTCAAAGGAGAACCATTGTCTGATCCAAGCTCTTATCAGCGTCTTGTGGGCAAGCTAATATACCTGACCATCACTCGTCCTGAAAAAGCATTTACTGTGCACATTCTTAAGCAATTTATGCAGTAACCTACATGTGTGCATATGCAAGCAGCCAAGCATGTTCTCAGGTATTTAGCAGGAAACCCAGGGCAAGGTGTGCTTTTGGCCTCGACCTCTGCAGCTCAACTAACAGCTTATTGTGATAGCGATTGGGCGAGTTGCCCAACCACAAGCAAATCTACAAGTGGTGTCCTGCTTGGAAGCTCTCCCATCTCTTGGAAAACGAAGAAACAATCTCTGGTGGCTCGCTCTACTGCAGAGTCAGAATACAAAGCAATGGCATTAACTGCGTGTGAAATAACTTGGCTGACTGCTCTCTTGAAGGACATGGGCATCAAAAAATTTCCCCCAACGCTCTTAAACTGTGACAACAAGGCAGCAATCTCCATAGCAGCTAAACCCGTGCTCCATGAGCGTACTAAACACATTGAAATTGATTGCCACTATATACGTGACAAGATCAGTGCTGGAGAAATAGTCACAAGGCATGTTTCAACCTATGCTCAAGCTGCTGATATCTTGACTAAACCTTTATCAGTCAAACAGCACTATTGTCTTCTCAACAAGCTTGGAGTGTCCTCACCGCTTGAGGGGGAGTGATGATATAGCTGTATGTTGTCCCACATTGGAGTAGCTGGCAGGTGATAAGGAAGAAAGCTGGAGTATGCTGAGTATGCAAGGGTAGTAGTGGTATTTGTATTAAGTTTGTTAGAGTCTACAGTAGTGACAGAATATATGGTCTGGAAATAGTACATTTTGTTTTCAATCAATGAATGCATATCTTTTTGTACAAGTTTATTAGCATCTATTTCTCTCTACTTCCTTTAAGCAATCTGCTATCTTCATAAAACTCTTTATATCATGCTAGCATTAGCCACAGGCTTGAACATGTTCAAATAGAATCATGAAAGAAAATAATATTTCCAACTAAAGTAGAAAGTAAAGCAAGACCATTAGAAAACCATACAAAAGTGAAACATCCACCAAAGTAACTCATCCAAATTTATGTCTTTTACCAACGGTGTTTGATCTGTTGGGAAAGCAACAATAGTAAATTACTACTATACTAACACAATGAGGCAGTTATATAACCAATAACAAGAACAAGGCAATAGCACCAATAACGAAAACAAAACACGAAGGTCGTAAATAAAAAAAATATTCGACAACTGTAAAAGAAAAATAAGAAGAGAAAGAAAGCTTAGCGTAATGAAGCTTTCAATCACAGCTGAGTCACCAATCCCTCGATAGGAAGAGGCTGTTCTTGAAGAGTTTATTTCCCTCACTTACTGTGTTCAGAGACTGCAATAACCCTCCCAAGATAAAACAGCAACAACATACCGGTTCACAGCAACTCGATGTACAAACAGCGATCAGACCTCAGTCGCCAAAACCTATGCTAATCTGTATAATTTTGGAGGAGAGAAAAAGAGGAAGATGATAGCTAGGGTTTTACGTATGTATATTTCAACGTATATATTCCAAAACATTTTGTTCAGTATAAATATTACATCCCAAAACATAACTGAATATGTTATATTAATTAAATAAATATTCTGACTTAAATGTATTTAATGAATACTTTCAGAATCAGAAACAGCCCATCCCCGGTGGATAATGCTAAGTACAACGATGGATAATCCATATATTGTACACCGATGGATAATGCTCACTTAGTACCCCGACGGATAATGTACACTTTGTACCCCGGTGGATAATGCACACTTTGTACCCCGGTGGATAATGCACACTTTGTACCCCGACGGATAATGTACACTTTGTACCCCGACGGATAATGTACACTTTGTACTCCGACGAATAATGTACACTTTGTACTCCGACGGATAATCAGTTCAGTGCATTTTGTACCCCGGTGGATAATCAATTCAGTGCATTTTATACCCCGGTGGATAATGCACACTTTGTACCCCCATGGATAATCAGTTCAGTGCATTACTCCAAATCCTGATATTCAGATTCAATATTCATATTAAAATAATATAATAAGTCAGTAAATATTATAATTAAACATTAAGTAAACTTCCTCGCTTACTTAATCAATGTGGGACAAACCCGCACAACCATTTTCAAACTACTAACTTCAACTCAATTTCTTTATGGATTACACTAAGAAAATGACTTAGATCCACACATGAAAGTTTAAGTTCTCATTACAAAGAACAAAGTCCAAAAATTAGATTTAGGAAATTACATTAAGAACATGTCTAAAATATGTCTCAAACTTTCCATTTTCTAACAAGATCATGGTTTAAGTATCACAGTAATGGCATCCAAGATAACCTTTTTGAAGCTAAAACATGTTTCATTTGACCGGTGGTGGTGGCAGGATATAGGTCACAAGGGGCCACTTTCCAAATTTTTAACATTCTAGGAGCACACATAATAATATTTTGTAGCTTAACATGAGTCCCATGTAAAAATATATATCCTCTTTTGAAACTTATGGCCTGTGGGGGCATTGTGGCACCAGAGGCCCCGTGTGCCTCCGCCTCTGTATTTGACTAACCATTATTCATTTTTCGCAACAAACGAATTGTGTTTTCTAGCAACTTGTGTTTTTCCAATGCATTAAATTTTAAGTATATGGGCAGTGGTGATAGTTGAACTCCAGGATTAAAATCTAGCTCCGCGAGCAATATTGTCCTGTCAGGACACATATGATTCACAGTCTGCAACACTAAAATTTATTTTGACTAACTAAGCTTCATTACTATATATCAATGATTTTTTAGCTTACATCTTCCTACTGATAGAATAGACAGATTTTAGTGTCTTCCTGTTTTGCATTATGTACTAGTTCTACTATTCTTAATGTTTAAAATAATTTTCTAAAATTGGAATCATGAGCATCTGAACTTGAAGAGTTGAAGGTTATATCTAGAAACGAAAGTTTACTGTTTTTAAATTATTGGGCCTCACATAGACGACTTGCTTCATTCAGTCCATACTAATTAATGGTTGCGGCATTTTAAAACTTGGCCCAGTCAGGGTCATTAGTTTTATGTTGGGACCGACACAGATTATGTTACAAATAATTATGTTACATCTCCTATTTTGCTTCACCTCCAGCCAAAACATATGGTTGGACTTGAACCCTTCTATGTAAACACTGTTAGAATATTTGATCTTTTTTGAGATTTTAGAATGACTGCTTACATAACATATAGTATCAGAGTTCACGCAAGCGCAAAAGATTCAGGTTCGACACTCTACTACTATGACCGTGGTTTGTATTATTGCGACAGGTGATTAATTTAGATGGTGAATAATTTGTATGTAGTAGTAGAAGATGACCCCCTATATATGTTAATACAAATATACTACAGTTGTAACAGGGCGAGGTGCAATATTCTTTGAAGACATTGATTTAGATAAGTTGGAATGGGCAGTATAACAAGTCCTCTGGGCTTTGTCTGTCTGTCATAGAGTAGTTCAGAGTTCAGTTGTCTTTTACTACAGTTGTATTTTGTTTGGACAAATCCGATTTTCAAGAAGGGAAAGGCTGATGGTGCGTACCCGAGTCAATGCTTGGGAGGGGTGCTCACTTTGACCAGTAACACTGATGAAGCATTTGCTGTACTGTTGTCAACTCTGTATGGTTGTAATCATATGTTTGCGAATAGGTTTAACGGGGGCATTGATGTGAATGCCTAAATCAAATAACTCCATTAGTGCTCAAGTTTTCGGTTTTAGGTTATTCATATTCGCAAACAGTTGGTTTGTTAACAATCGTTTGATGTGGAGCGGCCCCTATTAGTTTATTATACTGTAATAAAATTTGAAGTGTTTTTTTTATTTAACAAAAATGAAGAATGTAGATTAGGTATTAAACAATTCATAACTAGGAACAAGTAACCACTAAAATCTGCCCTTTTTAATGAAGGCCAGTAGGTCTAGTGTCTGTCTACAACAATGTTTAACATGAAATGGATAATTGTAAAACTGGAAAAGAAAAATGGAGGGACCAAAGTAATATCTTATGTGATAGCATGCATGTGATGAACAGAAAGATGCCATTATCCAAAGACATCTGATGTGAAAGCTATGCAAAAATTCTCCAAGAGAAATTGAAGCTTTTGGATGAAGAATGAAGAAGGGTATCCAAAGCCTTTACTTTATCATTTACCATTTTTTCTTCCAAAATAAGAATAGGATCCAAAGTTTGTAGCTTCTAGATTGGAGGGAGAAAACAAGTTGTTGGGGAGTCAGTCACTCCCCGCATGTGAAACAAGATTTAAATCTCCCTCCCCATCCAACGCCTACCCTACATAATCCGCGGATGAATGGAGTAGAGTGAGTAAAAATGTACGTCTTCAAGTTCTTCATTTTCGAATCAAATTATCTGTGTATATATGAATAACCTTTATTCGATTTGGCAGTTGGTGAATTTTATTCTTTGGTACTGATTTGTGTTCATTCATGTCCCAACACATGGTTACAGATTTTGGAAATCGGAATTATTAGGTTGAATTATCAATTTATCAAATGATTTTTAAAAATTTGAAAGATTTATCGTTAATGTATCAAATCGGTCGAATAGTTTTGACCGATTTATGAGCGTTTATCGATAAATTTTGCAAAATCAACCAATTTATATAAACACGAACTCAACCTTATAATTTGTCACCATTTATACATTCTTTCAACTAAATTATTAAGATCTCAACGAAACCAGGTATGTTTAGAACATTTTGGACCCAATTACGAATTACCACAATTTTATTGTTTTAAAAGCGAATTTTAGGCCAAATTTAAAAACAGAACAAATTTAGTGTGAAGTCGTTACTTGAAACAAGAAGTATATTATATATCCATTCATACATTACATTACATTGGCCACCACCATAGAAGATAGACTCAAAAACTCACTAGCTGCGGGCTGCATGTTTTTGCAGCCTCCTCAACCCAATCTCCCCACTCAACTACAAAGTACAAACACCTTCTCCCTCCTTTCGACCCTAAAATTACACACAACATTTAAAACAATAAAAACATAAACACAAATAAAAACAACAAACCCCCGCCAAAACCTAAAAGTCAAAAGTCAAAAAAGTTACTCCACCTTCCCTCTATTACTCAACTTTTTCAATCCCCGATGAACCCACTTTAACAAATGTCCTGGGACAAATTTAAGGGCCAAAAGTTAAGTTTTCTAAATAAGTGGCGCCAATGGTTAAAATATGATTAAAATCAAATTAAGGCGGGTAAATTTTTTAATAACTTGTATCATGAATACTTTTTCTTAGACTCTAAAGTTCTTTCCGGCAAAGGTTTGTCCGAATTGCCAGTGAGCCGGAACAATGTTCCATGAGGTGGAAGTCCTTCGATCGCTTCCCGTGACTCGAAATGAGAGTGATTGTCCTACTAAAACAGCATTTGATTGCCAGTTTTGTCCCCAATTGCGGCTCATGCTCATCCATCCTGTTCTTGAACCTTTGACACTAACCCTAACAATGTCTCCTGCACCGGCTACGTTGCTGATCAGCACTAGGTTGAAGTAGCGGAATCCGTTGATTGTGAATCTTATTCCTCCTCTCTTTCGGCATGGTACTCTGTATAAATAAATCGATAATGTCACCAATTTGATACAGATTTTAAGATGTAGATACGGATTTAAGATGTATCAGTGTAAAAAAATCAAGTTTATATGTTACATGAGTCTTTAGACATAAATCACAAATGCAACTCATCCTAAGTTTGATAACTAAGAAGTACTGAAAGAATTGTTTACTGTAAACTAAAAAAAAAAAAGTAGTGGCTTATCTATTCTAAATTTTAAATACAAACTTTACGGCAAATACTCCCTAAGTTTCAAAATAAATGTTCAGTTTTGACTTTTGTTGGTTAAATTATTCATATTTTAATAGCTAAAAACAAAATTAAGGAGAACAGAGGAAGGGGGGAAGAGTGTTACCGGCGATACGAGACGGGAACAATACCGGCACGATACTCAGCAATCTTGAGAAACATAGGCATTGCGAGATCGAAATGAGTTCGGGGAGGGTTGCACCATCCCCCATTGTCACTAGGCTGCGCAAAGTTAGGTGGGCAAAAATTTGTAGCGGTAATGAAAATAGAAGGGCTGCCCGGGTGGCACCATTGTGGATCACTCTTGCACTTAATCTCGAAACAGGCACCGCAACTCTGCCCTTTGTTAAACAACGCTGTGCTTAAGGCTGCCGTGTTTACGCCGTAGCCTTGGCTATACAGGTTTCCATATCCACAAGCTCCACCTACCCCAAAAAACAATTTAAAATCATTTTAAGTGCATTTTGCTTACGAAAGTAACATGACAGGGCTTCATAACTTTACTATGTTCCGAAAAAGCTTGTTTAACTAAAAAATGTATTTCGCAAAGTTAAACTAGATTAAATAATAATACCAAATTAACAAATTTTAAAATACATTTGGAAGGCAACCATTCACACATGACAATTACGTTTTATTTTTGCGATGTAAACTCACGCACATCCGGGGAAGAACTACTACATTTTTGGTAAATATATTTTTTAGACAATTAGCGGAAGGATGTGTGAATTTATGAATACGGCCCCGAAACCTGAAATTGTAACGGTACAACTACATTTTACTACATTTATCATACATAAGCGAGTAGTGGAAGAATGTATGTGTATGTTTACCCATTGTGCCGGAAGCATCACTGCCACCATAAAATGTGGCATGAGCACCTTGCCACGCACCGCCGGAGTAAACTCCGGGGATTCTTGCTTCAGCTACTGATATAAGTATTGATATCATGAGAGAGGCAATGCAGGTGATTTTTAGGATGCCCATTTTGTATTTAACTAACACAAAGAAAAAGAAACTAGTACAAAATTTGTGTGGAAGAGAAAATGAGTGGGAAAAGAGTGTTGGAAGAGTGGACTACTTATTGAAGAGTGCAGGGGGGCAAGGGGTAATGTGTAATTTTTGTTAACATCTCCATTTAAAGGGGTAGATTTAGACAACGTTACTTGTCGTGTACAAACGTTCCGTATAATTTCGTGTTTTCGTGTACCAAATCTTAAACTCAAACCCGACCCGAATTTGTATTCGTGTACCTATTATTCGTGTCGTTTTGTACCGTGTTCACGTGTCGAATACCAGTATTGTCAGGTCTAGGTAGATTAACACTTTGGAAGATACTCGCGACATTCTTTTCAAAATAGATTTGATAATTTGAAAAAAATAATTGAGTGCTAGGTTTGTGTTAAATTCAAATTTTATAAAATGTGATTAAATTTTTTATGTTTAAAATAATAATTAAAAAAAATTATAATCAAATATATTAAGAAAAATAAGAAAAATGTTAGAATCTCCAAAATCATTCTCCAATGTCGAGTTTCCGCTATATTATTAACTGTTTTTTCAAAAATAACATGATCCCTGATACATATATACTAGGCTCATAAATAAAACATAAGTTAAGGGCAACTCCAAGATTGGCCAAGTTTTTTAACCTCAATTTGGATCGAGACAACTCTCTATTCCAATAGTTCGGTCTAAATTTTGCTCCAAATTCATATATCAATATTTTATTTTTTCAACTATTAATATATTGTCATTTTAATGTGTTTTTACTAATTCATATACCTATTCATATTAATTTCAAACTTAAAAATTTATTAAATTATAAAAACATTACACTTAAACAAGAAAAAATAATATTATAATTAATTAACTAAAAAAATAACAAATATTGAACTACTTTGAATTAGTATATTGTCCCACAAACACTCGATTAATGCATCTCGAAGAGCAATATGAGCTTTTTTTTTCTATTTTTCGATATAGTCCAAGAAATTGTTGATATCGAGTATTTTCATCATTTCCAACCGTCTCAACTTCTGGATTTGGAATTTCGATCAGCTCTTGAATTGGAGCACTCAAATCAAGTTCATCATCAATCAAGTATATTATTAATTTGAATTAAAAATATATTTTTGTTAAATAACTATTATATATATAAGTGAAAATTAAAAAATATAATTAAAAACTACTTAATATATATATAATAACATTCAATCAAAAAACTAATGAATATATAAAACATAAAAAGTTAATATTTTATTATTAAAAAAATTTAGGCCGGTGAATAATGTCGGCCTAAATTTAGGTCGGCACTATACACCGTCTAAATTGGAACAGACAATAGGTCACTGTTGAATAGATGTGGATCAAAATCGGTAAATTTAGGCCAATAGATCACTTTTGGAGATGGCTTAAGTATCACTTTGAAAAAAAAAGTTGAAAAAACAATTGAGAGCATTTAGCACGTATAAATGTTACGGCGACATTATGTTCATTATTCTAAAACATCATAATATAAAGTGAAAAGGAAGGAACATAAATCCAGACGAATAAAGGAGTCGCAAGTTAAGGCGCAAGCAGCGGCGGTTATCATAGGATTTCATGATATAGTTCAACAAACTCCACTCCACACTTGACACAGTTGAACAAAAAGCTTGACTCGGCCGTTGAGATCCACAAAAATTTCGGACCCGAAAATCTGACCTGGCCAGATCTGGTCAAAATCCGGTCAAGTCCGGTCCGGTCCCGGCCCGGGTTTCGGGCCTCGACGGGTCCTATAAATTTAGGCAAAACCCGGTCCGACCCGGTTAAAAGCTCCGGCCTTCGACCCGGCCCGACCCGTTTAAAAGTCCGAAAATCCCGGTTATAATCTGATTATTCTAATATATATTCTTATATATTTATAAATTCACATTTACTATAAATATAAATAATACTTTAAACACATATATATTTACATATTTGTGATTATTAATATTATTTATAAACTTCGTTGCATAAATAATAAAAAAAGATATAATAAGTATATTATATATATTTGGATATCATTGTTATCATAACAATGATAAAACATATTATTCTATAAACATGCTTATTTCTAGCCGAACTTAAATTTTTCAACGAAGTAATGTTTTCATAAAGTATTTCATGTAAACTAATACATTTTTACGATGATCTAGTTGCTAACATAAATATTTTTTCGAAATCTCTAATAATACTTGATCCGATTTAAACCTATAAAAAAACCCGACCCGATCTGATCTGGCCTGAAAAAAAGCCCGGTTAGGCCCGCCTCGAGGCCCAAACAGGCTCTGACATCTTTGGAAATCCCAGCCCGACCCGGTCAAAGTCAAAACCCGAAAAGTCCGACACGGTCAAAGCCCGGGTTTTTTAAGGCCCGGTCAAAACCCGGCCCGGTGGGCATTTTTTGCATATCTACTCGCCAGCCTTGGCCCTTTAGAACCTGCCCTCAGTATCATTGACAATAGACGTCGTGGATCGGATCGGATTGGGTCAATCGATTTTAGTGTAAAAATTGAACTAAATTGCGAAGAATGATTTTAGAAAAAATTTATCAGCGATAGGCGAAGAGTGACTTTAGAAAATTTTCATCCGCAATCACTAGAATTTTTTTATCAGCAATCGGCGAAAAGTGATTTTAGAAATATTTTATCCGCAATCGTTAGCTCAGCAATCAGCAAAAAGTGATTTTAGAATATTTTTATCCGCAATCGCCGCTAACGATTGCGGTTAACCGCATCATTTGCTTTTGCTAATTGCGGTTATTGTGGTTCAATTACGGTTAACCACTTAATATAAAACTTTTAATAATTTGTCAAAATAAATTGAGGATAAGATGTGATTATTGTGGATCGATTACGGTTAATCACTTAATATAAAATTTTTAATAATTTGCAAAAAGAAACTGAACATAAGATAAAGGGCCTGTTTGGCTGCCCAAGAATAAGTAGTTTATTGACTTATAAACCCGTAAGTAGTTATTGACGAGTGTTTGTCGATTTAACTTATAAGTTGTAAATTTAACTTATAAGCCGATAAGTTGAATGTTAGTAATGACGTACGTTTTCTCAACTTATTTTGAATTTTCATTTTTTTATAAACTTTAGTTATAAAATATATGTTTTGAAATGTTAATCAAATTTAAAATTCATGAATTAAGATAAAAAGAATTAAAAAATTATTTATTTTTGTTTGTTTAAGTAAAAAAAATCTGACTTATAAGTAAAATTATCCAAACACTTATACAACTTATAAGTAATTATCTACTTATCACTTATAACTCAATTATTCATTTTAAGTAATAAATTACTTATTTTAAAATTTCTCAAAAGTGCACAAATATAAAGAACGAGCACACTTGTTCATGTTTAAAAACTAATGTAGTAAAAACTGGCAAATGAAACATAAAAACTAATGCATAGAGAAAGTGAAACTGTTGCTTAAATTCGCCATCCTCGGAACAAGCAAATATCTCCGCGCACATATAAGATATGATACATTTATCATAAGATCAAAGTCAATAGTATTGTAAAAATAGCTGCACCTATCGTTATAATTTAGAACTAAAAATAATTTTTAGTGTTAAAATAACACCATATTTTCAATAATTAGTTATATATTTAACTAAATTGTTTCAAATTTAATTAACTTTTCTATTTATGTGTATAAAAAATTCTCATTTTTATTTATTCTAACTTTCCCCTTCTGTTTGTAACTATTTTGTAGTGTGGTAAATATAGCACAGTGCTATATTTTGTGCTATGTTTAATATAAACTATAGAACCGTACTATTTTAGGACAGTGTTTACACCATCATTAAATTGTCAAAATTCACATTTTGTGCTATATTATAGATATAGCATACCATTTAGCAGGCCATAGGATATAGGATATGCTCCAAGAGAGAGAGCGCAGATGGTGTAGATGTACTTATTAAACATGACATGGCATAAAAACAAGTAACTGACAATATTATTAAAACAAACCAATTTGAACAGCATTATTCGATCACAAATGATAATCAAGATCAAACATATAATAAATATATTAAGTATTGACAAAGGTATCTTAATCTTAAAATATTAAAGAATAACTATTTTTGAAAATATATGTGTTTACTTATTAATTTATATGATATCAAGTGTTTTTACATTAAAAATATATTTTTTTATAAATATATTTAACGGTTTGTGATTGTGATTGTGGTTGCGGTTGCGATTTTGCGATTTTTAAAATTTTAAAATCACATCATCTAAACCACGAATAAGCGATTATTAAAATTTCGATCAACAATCAACTCACATTTTGTGATTATCCGCAAGATGCGGTTCGGTTGCGAGTGGTTGAACGGTTCAATATGATTGAGCGGTTCGTCTGTACACCCCTAAAAATAAGTATTGTTTATGTACTAGGTAGGGCTGCAAAATCATTCGTTAATAAAATTTGGAATTGGCTTGTTTACGTGAATTAGGTTAGGTTCGTCTAAAATGAGTCAATTTTGAAGATGAAAAATAGCTCGAGCTTGGATGACCAAAAAAGTCGAGTCGAGTTTTTTGTCTGTTTGATTAGAACTCGACTCGTTTATCTCAAACTTGACTCGTCTCTAATAAAATTTACATGTATTATAAATAAATGATGACTAATAATTTAAAATATAATATATAATTAAAGAAGTTATGGATGTTTCAATAGTTTTAAAAAAATTATATATTTCTTAAAACTCTACTTAAGAAAAATAAACTAATTTAGATTAAGAAACACGCGCAGAGTTTGAGCATGTATATCATTGTAAGTAGTAGGGCTCCACATGAGTTGGGTTGAGTCGGTTTGACCCTTTTAACGACCCGATTCATTTAATTCGAGTTACAAAAATTTTAACCCATTGATCTCGAAAAAATTAACAAACCCAACTTTGTTAATCGTCTGACGGGTTGGGTTGGTTAGGGTTAGATTGATCGGGTTATAAGAACAATATTTCGTCACAGTCATATGATTAAAAGTGTCATAATACATAACTTTTAGTATAAAGGTATTTAGAAGAGAAATTCAACATTGCATATAAAATAACTAAAATTAACTGAACTATATAGAAAGAACAAATCTACAACAAATGAAGTCCATTACTGTCTCCAGCAGTCCGGTTCTAAAATCCAAACTCGGTAGCAGCACAAGCATATAACACTCTAGCATAAGTTGTAATTAACTAATAGTTTTGCGCTTCTGTTCTTTATCTTTTAGTGTCAAGTAACATGACAAAAATAAAAACAAATAAGTTGTTTCTACAAAAATGCCCAAAAAATCTCTATATTGGTATCTTATAAGCTTATGTCCAAGTAATATACGAGTTTAAATAACTACTTTCATTTAAAGGAAAATAATTGTAGTTAAAATTGTTTGTCATGTAAGTAAGAAAGTAATCAAATGATATGCATTATAACTTCTAATGTTAATATCATATACTATATACATGTTATATAATGAATACTTGGCTAACCAAATCTACATTTTGGAAGGGCAGTAGCCCAAGTGATTCAATACATCAATTATTGGATTGTGTAGTAATATAGATTATAATCATATAAATTAGTGTGTGTGTATATATATATGTATAATCGGGTTGGGTTGGGTTAAGATTTCAAATATCTCATTACAAACGACCCAATCAAAAATCAACTCAATTAACCCATAATTTTCGGATGGTTCTGTTGATCGGCGAAATTTAGGTTTGGGTTGGCTCGGTTATAACAGGTTGGATAACCCATTAGCAGCCCTAGTAAGTAGGGTGCACATAGGTTGAGCAAATCGACTCAACCTAACCCTTTTTTAACCCGAAAAACCCGACCTACCGCAAATCGAATGATAGATAGGTGGTTACTTGCTCAATCCGACATAAATGGGCTGTGTACGGGTTAAAAATATTTTTACCCTAACCCAACCCAACTTGATTCATTAATATCACTCGTAATTTTATATAATATTTTAAGTTTAACATATATTCGTACCTTCCATCATGTGTTTTTATGTAACTATTACAATATCTTAAATGGATTGTATATTATCTTTTTTTTCTCATATCTAGTACTTTCCAAAGATTAAGATTACCGATTAATATAATATAATTTTATTTGTTCAATTTATGGTTGCATACTTATTTTCGTTTATAGACGTATGGTTACTTTTTTTGTATGTATATGATATATGATATGATACACATTACTAAAATTATAATTTTAAGTTATACACATTTTATTTTTATTTAAATTTTCAAAATGAGTGATTATATATAATATTGAAATTTTTTAACAAGTTCATTCAAACTCATTCAAACTGACCCAATCCGAATCAAATCGATGTACGACGGGTATGCTTGGTTACAAACTTAAATTTTATGGGTTGGATTTAAAAAAATTCAAACAGATTTAATTAGATCGGGTTATAAAATCGCCTCCAATCAGGCCAACTCGACCCATATGTAACCTTAATTGTAAGATAAACGCTTAATTGTAAGATAAACGCTAGCATTTAATCCCGATGTAACTTGTAAAACTATATATTATACTTAAAGGTTGTTCGAATAAAATATATATATAAATTATTAGTGAACAACTCAACTATATTCGAACTCGGTTCAGTTTGATTGTTCGTGAATAAACTTGGGTTTGGCTCGAATTTATTAACGAGCTAGTATTAAACATCACTTTCTGTTCAGTTATTATACTCGACTCAACTCGTTTTTTTTTTATAAAAAAAATCGATTTGTATCGAACAAATCTCTGCTCGGACCCAATTCTTTTGCAGCTCATTGAGTAGGTAATTGGATTATCTAATATATAATGATTTTTAAGTATTTTATGCTAGTAATTTGAAAACTAAAATTGGAGGAGACGAAGTCCTATTTACTCCCATTCATTAATCAACCTTTTAACATATATACGCCAACTAATATTTTTATTGAATGCAGTTATGAGCTAGCTATGGAAATTCTTAAAAAGAACTGATTATGTTTACATAAATATGAATTAAACGAAATTTAAACTTCTTTCGGGGACCTCGCTTTTTAACATTGCGTCTCATAACAATCGTATGCATATACTTACGGTATCGAATATTTAAAGTGAAATTTATGTTTTCCAAAATTATTTTAAAAATGATTTTAAAATATTTAATTGACACCATGTTATTGAATATTATTATATTAATGGGCATCATGTGTACATATGAATCAAATTAATAATATTATATCATTTGTTATTTTCGAACATTTTTTGAAACTGTTTATAAATAACTAGAACTTCACGTTAGGACTGCACATAATTCCGGTCTGGACCTGAAACCCGGACCGGAACGGATATTTATACTTGAAAAATTCTGATCTTCGGTCCAATCCGGTCCGGTTCAAGATCTGAAAAAATTCGGTCCAGATCTGAATGGACCTGAATTCATATATATAATTATTTTATCTTAATTTATATCTAATAAGATCATATATAAATATTAAATATTCACCAATATCATATTTTATTGATCCAAGTTAATAGATAATAAATCGATATAATAAAATAGATCGATACTACATTTTAAATTACCAAATTTCGTAATTCATGTAATTAAATATTGATATTCATACTCTTAAGATTTTATATTTACTTTTAAAATAATAAAATATGTAATTACTTTTAAATTTTTATTGACGTACCAAGTAACAAAATTTTTAGTGTATATAAATTTGAAAAAAAAATTATATAAATAATTTTTTTATATAAATATTAATTAAACCGGTCCAAACCGGTCTGTTCTCGGTCCAATCTGGATTTTTCCGGTTCAATCCGGTCTCAAGACCGGATAGAGCCGATCCAGTCCCCGATCCTTAATTTTAAAAAAATCCGATATTCTGTCCGATCCGGTCCGGTTTTTGACGTTTGTGTACTTTTTGTATTGTTTAACAAACATCCCGATGGTTTATTAGCGCCCCTCATGTTTAAAGGACTGGAAATAGTCAAATAGAAGCCACAAACTACTTGTACGTAAAATAAGGTGTGTACGGTTGAAAAGGGTCCGGCTGCGTCCCCGTAATTATCGGACCATATTACTGCCCCGGCTTTCCTTTAAAAAAAAGTCAAGTTTATTACTCTCGAGCCAAACGCGATGCGGGCTGATGGATGTTTCATTTATTGTCTTCTCCGTTTTTCATCACTCTATTTTATATATGTAATTTATTTTTAATTTAAGCATAAAATTTATTTATTTTCCAAATATTAAATTTATTATAACATTAGATAACTTTTCTTACATTACACATTTTTTTGACAAATAAAAAATAGATTTCATTAATTTCAACAGAATACAGTCTGGACAAACTTCCAAACATCGATACAATCATGTTGGAAAACAAACTAAAAATGATTAGATGATTCGTTTCCTTTTAATATACTGAATTTAAAAATTCTTGAAACCAAACGATTCAAACTGCACTAACATCCCTGAAAATAGCAACATCACAAATGATTATATTACGTAAAAATTATTATTAGCTCAGTGTTCAGAAATCACAACTATCTACTGAGATCGGAGAAGTGACATCACATCTATCTACATGCCGAATAACAGTTATAGACATACCGGAAGTAGCTCAGCTATCTACGTATCGGATACCAGTTAAAGACATGCCGGAAGTGTAGACCTTTTAAAAATAAATAACTTTTTGTTGTGAAAGGTTAGCTCGTGCAATAATCAACGGCCCGGATTCGATGAAGACTTTAAAGATCACCAAAAATATCAACAAAATCGTTCTCAACAAATCCATCGCCAAATAAACTCAATCATAATTGAACAAAAACATAACAAAACATTTTATAAGAAAAAATAAGACACAATATAACATAAGAGACATGCAAACGCCTAAAATTTTGAATTTTATTGGGAAAAAATAACGAGAACAAAAGAAAATGAAGAAATTGGGGCTTTCTATCAAATAAAATTAGTAAAAATCCCTTGATTAACTTAAAAAGGAACAAACCCTAACCCTAAAATAGGTCAAAAGGAGGGAGGTTGTTACGGTACCTGTTAACCATTTTTTTGACAAATGCAGAAACTTTTCATTAAATTGAATATAGTACAGCCGTGACAAACCCCCAAATGTTGATACAACTAGGCGGTAAAACAAATAATATACTAAAAATAATTATATGATTTGTTTCCTGATCGTTTAACACATAGAATTTTAAAATTCTTGAAACTAAAAATGAAATCAAAGATATGCCAAGCGATCCAAATTGCACAAGCATCTCTGAAAATAGCAACATCGCAATTGACCATATCACATAAAAACTATGGTTAGCCCAATGTTCAAAAACACCAATCGCGTAAAATGAGATTGGAGAAGCGGCACCACAGCTATCTACATGCCGGACACCGGCTATAGACATGTCGAAGGTACCCTAACTATCTACATGTCAGATACCAGTTATAGACATGCCGAAAGTGTAAATCCATGAAAGATGAACAATCTTTGGTTGTGAAAGGTGAGCTCTTGCAATAATCACTACCGTCCCAGATTCGATGCAGACTTTCCAGATCAGCAAAAATATCAATAAATTCATCTTCAACAGATCCAACACCAAATAAACCCAAGCATGACTAAACAAAAACATAACAAATACTCCAAAAGGAGAGACAAAACACACACTCCAAGATGAGAGACACACAAACACCAAAAAAAATGAATTTTATTGAAAGAAAATTAACGAGAATAAAAGAAAATGAAGGAGTTGGGGCTTTCTACCGGAGAAAATCAGTGAAAGCACCTCGATTTACTTGAAAATGGACAAATTCTAGCAGAGGGGAAGAAAGAAGGGAAAAGTAGTAGCAGTTTCTTCTTTAATTTCTTTTTTATTGTTATTAATTGCAGCGGCTTTGTTAACCATTTTTTTAATACTGCTTATATTATACATAAAATCTAGTTTTGTGAGCCTAAACATGCATCCTCTCCGTTCTATAACAACGGGTATTTAATAAAAATATAAAGTCAAATCAAACGAGCTTCGCCTGATAGTCAGGGACTCAGGGTGGGTCATGGGTTTGTTAAATCGCGAACCCCATCTAATTGGGTTCGGGATTTTCAGGGGAGGGGCAGGGACTGGGTAAACTTTTTTTTTACTTAATTATTCTTGTTTAATTAATTTAATGACATTTTTATTTTAAACATATATTTATAAATTGAGTTAAAAATTTCAAAACAATTTAATTAGGCTGGTTTGCAAAAGTGTCCATAATCCGGTTAACCTGACTCCTGACCCATGAACTACGTTACTAACAGATAATAAGTGCTATTAGATATAAAAGTTATGAAAAAAATATCATTAGAAATTATATTTAATATACTGTCATATTTGATTTTTATATTTCTAAAATATAAATTAGTAAAATTATATCTGGATCAATTTGTGTACCAATTTATAAATTATTTATAATTTATGAATTCGTAATGACTTATCTCGGAATTATATTAATAGTATAAAATGAGGCGAGTGATTTAAAATTGTTCCATGAATAGCCACGACTCCATATATATTCTTTTACAGCCAAGATTTCAAGAAGATCTTACAATCAATTACAATTAGACGAGTTTACACTTTACAAGTTATCCCAAAATGTAGTATGTTAGATATATTTGATAATGTCATGGCTAATATGATTTATGTTTAGATTTCAGATCTTACTTAACAGGACAAATCAGTACTTAACCATTAATCAGTACTTATACTGGAAGTCAGGACTTAAGGATATCAGTACTTATATTATCAGGAGATAATCATCAGAAGTTAGATATCAGAACTTAAGTGCTGAAGGACGTTCAGATAAGGACAGTAGCTGATTAAAGGAAACAAGAACGAGATAAACATAAGAAGAGATATGCATGAAGAAGGAGTTCCGTGAAGAATGGAATACTTGGAAGAAAAGATATCTGATTGATATATTTTAGGAAGCAGAATTATATTCCATATCAATTAGCGATTATCTTGTAACTGTGTAGTATATAAACACAGACATAGGGTTTACACTATAAGTGTTATTATATTCAAGAAGATTATTCATTGTAACCTTAGCAGCTCTCGTGATATTTGTTCATCACTGAGAGGTAACAGTTCCATACTGTAACAGAGTTTATTGTTTCAATAAAGTTTGTTTTCTGTTACTTAAGATATTAAAGTTCGATTTGATTGTATTATACACTGTATTCACCCCCTCTACAGTGTGTGTGACCTAACAAATGGTATCAGAGCTAATCTGTTAACACACATACAGTTAAAGATCCAAACACAATCATGTCTGACACAGAAACTCCAACTAAGCCTACAAAAACTGAAGAACCTCCAAAGACACAAATTCAAAGTCGGTATGAGACTATCAGAGTTCCCATACTGAGACCATCTGAATATCCCATATGAAAGGTAAGGATGACCATGTTCCTGGAAGCAACAGATCCAGAATACCTTGATAGAATCAAGGAAGGGCCTCACAAACCAACCAAGCTCGCTGTTGCAGTTGCAGTTGAAGCAGCGAAGACCGTACCAAAGGAGAAGAGTGATTATACTGCTGAAGATATAACATCAATTGCTAAGGATGCTAAGGTACGACACTTACTGCATAGTGCCATTGATAATGTAATGTCAAACAGGGTAATCAACTGCAAGACTGCTAAGGAGATATGGGATGCTCTGGAAATAAGGTGTCAGGGAACTGACATAATTAAGAAGAACATGAAGACAATACTCACTCAAGAGTATGAACATTTTGACTCAAAGACTAATGAGTCATTGAATGATTTATATGATAGATTTGTCAAACTTTTGAATGATTTGTCATTGGTTGATAAAGAGTATGATCTTGAAGATTCAAACCTTAAATTCCTGTTAGCTCTTCCTGAATGTTGGGATTTGAAGGCAACGACAATAAGAGACAACTACAATCTTGATGAAACAACTCTTGATGAAATCTATGGAATGCTCAAGACTCATGAACTTGAGATGGAACAAAGAAGCAAGAGGAAATGAGGAAAGTCAAGGACAGTTGCTCTTAAGGCTGAAGAAGAATCCCCCAAAGCAGCTTCCTCAAGGAAAGACAAGGGTAAAGCTCTTTTCATAAAGTCTGATACTGAGTCATAGAGTTCTGAAAGTGATGATGACTCAGATTCTGAAAGCTTGCCTGAGACTGATGCTGATGAGGAGATGATGAAGCTGTGTGCTCTTATGGTGAAAGGAATCACAAAGATTGCATACAGGAAGTTCAGGAAGGGAAAGAAGTTTTCCAGGAAAGGCATAAGTTCTGATAAGAAGAAATTCAGAAGATCTGAAGGCAGAGGAGGAAAGTCTGACAGAGGAGATTATACCAATGTTAAATGCTATAACTGTGGTGAGAAAGACCACATATCTCCTGATTGCAAGAAGGTAAAGGGTGACAAAGGCAAGGCTCTTGTCACAAAGCAGAAAAGCTGGACAGACACCTCAGACTCTGAAAGTGAGGAGAACTATGCATTGATGGCAAATGCTGATAAAGAAAGCGCTGAGAGCAGTTCTGAAGCTGCTGAAACAAAGGTACCTCAGACTACTTATGTTTTTCATACTGATGATATTAATGAGTTGAGAAGATATCTTAAAACCATGTTTGTTAGTTATAGAGATCAAACTTTAACATGTGAAAGATTAACTTCTGAAAATCTTGCTTTTAAGAAAAGAAATGATTTCTTAGAAAAAGAGTTAGTCATGTTCCATCAAACTCAGAAGGATAGAGATGATGCTTTTTATGTTAGGGATGAAGTGCTAAAAATGAATGAATCTCTAAAAATTGAGTTAGAAAAGGAAAGAGAGATTATCAACACTTGGACTAACTCTGGCAAAACAACTCAAAATTTGCTAAGTAGTGGAAACTGGAAAGAGGGCTTAGGTTATGGAGAGGATAAGAATGATAAAGGAACTGAAGAAATTAAGCCTGTTGTTAAGCAAAAGCCAAAGTTAAAACCTGTTAAGTTTGTAACTGTAAAGTCTGAAAATGAGAAATCAGAAGTTAAAGAGGAATTAACTTCTGACAAACTAAAACAGGAAAAGACAGCTGAAGTAAACATAGGCTTAATGACAAAGAAGCAGCTTAAGCATAAGCTGAAAGATGTTAAGAATGCAAACAAGGTAAAATCACCTAGGAAAAATAGGAATGGAAAGGAAGGTGTGAATAAAAGCAATGATTATAAACCTGTTCCTGATGCTCCTAGGAAAACATGTCATAACTGTGGAAGTTCTAACCATCTGGCTTCTTTTTGCAGGAAGAATAAAAATATTAACTCCTTACCTTCAAAATCAGGAGTTAAGAGTCAGTCTGTTAGATACAAACCACAAAATCTTTGTTTTCATTGTGGTAGTTTATGGCATTCCATTTATACTTGTAAGGAATATCATAGTTTGTACTATGATTATTATCAAATAAAACCTTCTTTGAAGAAAGTTTCCATTGTTCCTTCTAGTGTAAATTCTGATTCAAAGTCTGATAGTGTAAGTTCTGATAAGAAAAATGTTAACATAAACTCTGATGCTAAATCCGCTGCAAATGTTAACAAATTTAATAAGACCAAAGGATCCAAGCAAGTCTGGGTCCTTAACACTAATAATTAGTGGTCTTTGTGATTGCAGGGCAACATGAAAAATATTCTAGTTCTGGACAGTGGATGTTCAGGACATATGACTGGAAATAAGGCCCTGCTATCAGACTTTGTGGAGAAAGCTGGCCCAAGTGTTTCTTATGGAGATGGCAACATTGGAAAAACATTGGGATATGGCAATATCAATCTTGGGAATGTCATAATTAAAGAAGTAGCTCTGGTCTCAGGACTTAAACACAATCTGCTGAGTATAAGTCAAATATGTGACAGAGGTTATCATGTTGATTTCTTTGAAGAACACTGTGAAATTGTGAGTAAATCTAAAGGCAAAGTTGTTCTGAAAGGATACAGGCGTGGTAACATTTATGAAGCTAAGCTTTCAACAAGTATTGATGGTTCTGCAATTTGTCTGATGAGTAGAGCATCAATTGAAGAAAGCTGGAATTGGCACAAGAAACTCTCTCATTTAAATTTCAACAATATAAATGAACTGGTCAAGAAAGATCTTGTGAGAGGACTGCCAAAGTCAGTATTTGCTCCTGATGGCCTTTGTGATTCTTGTCAGAAAGCCAAACAAAGAAAATCTTCATTTAAAAGCAAAACTGAATCATCAATTCTTGAGCCTTATCATCTACTACATGTTGATCTATTTGGTCCAGTGAATGTCATGTCTATTGCAAAGAAGAAATATGCGTTGGTCATAGTGGATGAGTTCACTAGATACACATGGGTGTATTTCTTGCACACAAAAAGTGAAACTGCATCTATCTTGATTGATCATGTCAAACATCTGGATAAATTGGTCAAAGATTCTGTGAAAATCTTAAGGAGTGATAATGGCATTGAGTTCAAAAATTTGATAATGGAAGAGTTCTGCAAAAACCATGGAATAAAGCAGGAATTTTTTGCTCCTGGAACTCCACAGCAAAATGGAGTTGTTGAAAGGAAGAATAGAACTCTCATTGAAGCTGCACGTACAATGCTTTAAGAAGCAAAGCTTCCAACCTATTTCTGGGCTGAAGCTGTGCAGACTGCTTGTTTTACTCAAAATGCAACACTCATTAACAAGCATGGAAAAACACCATATGAGATGGTGAAGAAAAAGAAGCCAAATCTGAAGTACTTTCATGTATTTGGATGCAAGTGTTTTGTTCTCAAGACTCATCCTGAACAGTTATCCAAGTTTGATCTAAAAGCTGATGAAGGAATCTTTGTTGGATATCCACTTTCCACAAAAGCCTTCAGAGTCTATAATTTGAGAACAAAAGTGGTCATGGAATCTATCAATGTCTCTTTTGATGACAAGAAGATTACTGGTCTTGAAGATTTCATTGACCATGATCAGCTGAGATTTGAAAATGAAGACTCAAATTCTGATACTGAAAATCCTGACAGTCTAAGTCCTGATACTGTAAACTCTGATGGATTAAACTCTGATGTTATTGAAACTGTGGTGACTACGTCAAAGGAAGATGCACCTCTGCAGGGGGAGCATACTCAAGATCTTACCACATCTCAAGAAACATCAGAACATACATCTGGCTCTTCAAGTTCTGATTCGTCAAGTTCTGATAAGCCAAGTTCTGATAGTGCTGAAAATCTAAATTCTGAAGAATCCAACTCAGAGAGCATAGTTTCAGGGGGAGCATCAGAAAATGAAAATGAAGACAACATGGATCATGGGGGAGCATCCAGTTCTAGAGAAAACCTTCCATCTGCAAGGAAGTGGACAAAATCACATACACCAAATTTGATAATTGGAAATCCTGATGCAGGTGTCAGAACTAGAACATGTACTTCAAATGAATGTCTTTACAATTCTTTTCTCTCTCAGACTGAGCCAAAGAAAGTGGAAGAAGCTCTTCAAGATGCTGATTGGGTGCAACCAATGCAGGAAGAGTTAAATGAATTTGAAAGAAATAAAGTCTGGACCCTAGTGCCAAGACCAAAGAATAGATCTGTTGTTGGTACAAAGTGGGTATTCAGAAACAAAACTAAAAGTGATGGCATAATTACAAGGAATAAGGCAAGGCTGGTTGCAAAAGGATATTCTCAACAGGAGGGAATTGATTATGATGAAACATTTGCACCAGTTGCTAGGTTAGAAGCCATAAGGATATTTTTGACTTATGCTGCTCACAAAAAGTTTACTGTCTTTCAAATGGATGTGAAAAGTGCTTTTCTCAATGGAGAATTGGAGGAGGAAGTATATGTTGAACAACCTCCAGGCTTTGTAGATTCCAAACATCCAGATTATGTCTACAAGCTTGATAAATCACTTTATGGACTTAAGCAAGCTCCTAGAGCATGGTATGAGACTTTAGCTCAGTTTTTTCTGGAAAGTGGATTCAATAGAGGAACAATAGACAAAACACTGTTCTACCTCAACCATGGAAAGGACTTACTTCTGGTCCAGTTTTATGTTGATGATATCATTTTTGGGTCTACAAATGACAGACTTTGCAAGAAGTTTGTCAAACTGATGTAGTCAAGATATCAGATGAGTATGATGGGGGAACTTAGCTATTTTCTGGGCCTTCAAGTCAAGCAGAATGAAGAAGGCACTTTTATTTGTCAAACTAAGTACACCAGAAACTTGCTAAAGAAATTTGAAATGCAAGATTGTTCAAGTGCATCCACTCCCATGGCCACTGCAACAAAACTGGATAAGGATACTGGTAAATCAGTAGATATTACTGATTACAGAGGTATGATTGGCTCTCTACTCTATCTAACTGCTAGTAGACCTGATATCATGTATGCTACCTGTCTTTGTGCAAGATTTCAAGCAGATCCAAGAGAACCTCACTTAACAGTTGTGAAAAGAATTTTTAAGTATCTTAAAGGAACAGCTGATCTGGGATTGTGGTATCCTAGAGAATCAGATTTTAAACTAATAGGTTACTCAGATGCAGATTTTGCAGGTTGCAAAATTGACAGGAAAAGCACAAGTGGAAGTTGCCAATTCCTTGGAGGCAGATTGGTTTCTTGGTTCAGCAAGTAACAAAAGTCAATTTCCACATCAACTGCAGAAGCAGAGTATATTGCTGTAGGAAGCTGTTGTGCACAGATTCTTTGGATGAAGAATCAGTTACTGGATTATGGGTTAACATATTTCAAAATCCCTATTTACTATGATAATCAAAGTGCTATTGTTATGATAGGTAATCCAGTTCAACACTCTATGACAAAGCACATCAGCATCAGGTACCACTTCATAAGGGAACATGTGGATGAAGTTACAGTGGAATTGCACTTTGTTCCAACAGATCAACAACTAGCAGATATCTTCACAAAACCACTGTGTGAAGCCACTTTTACAAGATTGGTAAATGAACTTGGAATGGTTTCAGGTTCTTTTTCTAAATCTGCCTAGTTTTGTTCTGATGCATCAGACTTTATCATCAGTATTTACAGAATGTAATCTCTTTGTGTATTCTGTGATTAATTGAAATATGCGTTTAAGTACTGATTGTTGTCTGATATATGTTTCTAAACTCTGATAAGTGATATGTCTGTTTAAGTAACTATTCAATCCTATGAGGATAACTGTGCTAGATACTGACCTAGTAGTCTTCAATAAACAAATGATCCCATGAAAGAAGTAATTATTTCTGTAGAAATCTTATGACACAAGCAAATTCTGATAATTGAGCTTAGTTGAGTTTACTTTGTTTATCTTATTACTAAGTCACAAATTAGAATAATGCTACTCATCTGTTAAGTTCTGATACTAGTAAAACTGCTGAATGTACTAAGTGCTGATAAACCTCACTCATCAAAAGAAAAAGCAAAAGGATTAAAGAATAAAATCAGGTACTCCTTTGAGATCTAGAGTAAAAATGTGGAAGGGATGACCCAAGTGCATTGCTGGTATTAAGTAAATATGCATTAGAAAAGCAAAATATTTTCTTGGTGACTTTTCACACTCTATGATTACTGGAGAAATACTCTGATAATAGCATAAATTCTGATAAGCAGTCGTGACTCACTTACACTGAGGAGCCACTATAAAATAGAATTTAAAAAGATGCATAAAATTAGCACAAATCAGTTGAGGTGGACTCAAGCATGAACTCATTCATCAGTAGGTTTCAGGATAATGACAGCTCTTTAGCAAAATTTTAGTTATGCCTTATTTCTAAGATGTACTGAAGTGAATCAGACTTTACTCTTTGTCTGCTATTTAGCTTGATGCACACACTAATCACTCCATCTGAATGATGAAAATTACTGTGGTGGTCTATCTTGTTTTAGATAAACAGTCATTGTGTCATTTTGCACTAATTCTGAGGACAAGTTCTGGTTGCATATTCTGAAGATTAAGTTCTGAAGAGTATAACTCAGAACTTGTATGAGAATTTACTCAGATAAGCATTCCTTTTTCGAGTTAAGAAATTATGTTCTGATGACTGTTAAGTCTAAGTTCTGATATTACGGTCTAAATTCTTTACTTGACTTATCTGTGGATAAAATTTGATAACAGTCTCGGTTCAAACTAGAATATGTTGAAGTGGAAGATTAATAGTCACTATGGTTAGGGTTAATGGTATTCGTACTTGAACAGTCCACTTTTACTTGTTTCTTGTGCGCATTAAACCATGTTTTCTCTTTCCAATGAATGTTATTCTTTTTCCAAGTCTGGGGAGACGAAGTAGAATTAATTCTACCTGTCAGCATTAAATTCCTTTGCGTCTCCTGGCATTCACTTGCCTATATAAGCAACCACTTCACATCAGCCTTCCCATCAAATTCTTTCTCACAAACTTACCTTCATACTTTTTCTTTCAAAAACACAATAGTCAGATACAACATGTTTTTGAATTACCAAACATTTAATATGGAGCTAAGCTGTGCTGAATGGCAGCAGGAATGGCACGTCACGACCATTCCTGAGGAGATATGGGACTCTGTCCCACAGGAGGTACTGACCCACCTCCTGTTCTTCTATATGGATTACCATCACCATCTGGAGCGATTGGAGGAGGAAAGGCTGGAAGCTCTCCACCAGCAAGAGCGAATCATCCGACTCGCCATTCTCTTTGTCGAGAGTAGGAAGAAGAAATGATTTATTTTCTTCTTCCTGTTTTTCTTCATCATCAGCCTTGCCCTGCTTCTTGAGCTAGGACAAAGGCTGTTGACGTTAGGTTTAGTAGCTTAGGGAAATCTTGTACAAGTGCTGATGTAATTTCAATTTCATGAATGTATTCACTTGATATATTAATGAAATTTGTTTTTGTTTCAAGATTTTGTCTCTGAGATACTTTGTAATGCATTGATAAATCCTGATAGATATTCATATTCTGATGACCATATAAATTTTGTTTTAATTTAAGTTCTGATTTTCCTTTATCAGTACTTACTCATATGATTTATCTTGGTCATTTTCACTTGATTTCTTTTCAGAATATTAATGTTGCAGTGAAAATTTATTAAATAAGTGGGAACAGTTTCAATTTTGAATTAAAACTGTTTCACCTTGATTAATGGAATATCTGGGTAAGTGGAACGGTTTTTCCTTGAAAACAGGCAAGTGGGTAAGTAATGATTACTGTTTTCTCGAGCCCAGTAACTATCCGTTATTACTGCATGTCTGACAGGTGTCCCAACGGTTACTTTTTGTGTATAAGTAACAGAGAGAGAAGATTGTCAAATCTTTTATTTACTTTTCTCTTTTATCTCTCTCTCTCTCTCTTTACTCTCATCCTTTCTCATCTACTGACAATTTTTCATATAGACATTTTTTCAAACACAATACAGGCAACCGTATTTCTCTCAAATTTTAATGGCACCCAAGGACATAATCTTCCATGGAGCAAAGTTTGTTCTTAATAACTTCTCTGCTATACTCAACACGTCAGAGGCACCCTCTGAACTTCATTTCATTCAGGACTTTCTCACTAATTCTGATATTGGGTACGCTTTAACTGAGCCTGAATCAGTCTCTCGAGTTCAAGTACTGGAGTTCTGGAGGAGTGGAGTATATGATGATGGTGGTGCTCAAGGGTCCCCGAGTATTATCTTTTCATCAGGGGAAAATGAGTATGTTGTGACTTTGTCTACGGTTCGAAAAGCACTACAGCTACCTGAGAACTGTGTTTATTCTACGGTTGACGAACCAGTTCTTCAGAACATGATGGCCAGTCTAGGATATGAGGGAACATTGGCAAAACTTGGCAAGTTGAAGAGATCTTTCATGAGGAGGGAATGGAGTTTCTTCTTTGACTGCATTACCAAGGCTTTCGCCAATAAATGCTCAAATTTTGATGAAATTCCCATATTCAGCCAACAAATCGGGTATGCTCTTATAAATCAAACTGATTTTGATTATGCAAGTGCTGTCTTAGGTTTTATTGGGGATAGGATGACAGAAGATTGAAATACTGTATATTTTGCCAGATTTTGTCAGCTTATTTATAAGTTCTGTTGTAATCAGCCCCAAAATTTTGGTGATTTAATTCCATCCTTCAGAATTGCTAAAAGAGCTTTCACTGACTTATTATCTACTGATAATAAGAAGGCTGTGTTAAGACCCCTCTTAATACCTTTATCTGTCAAACAAGCCTTAATCACCTATGACCCTGTTAAGTACACTGCACTTTTTCCTGATGTTCAACCATCAGAACCTCATCCCTCAACACCTACTGTGAAGCCTTCATCTTCTAAATCTAAGAAGACAAAGACTGTTCCTAAAACACTTCAGAAGAAAAGGAAGATTGCCTTGAGAGATGAATCTGATACTGAGGACCAGGTTCCTTCTTCAGAACCTGTTGTAAGTGAAGCTGAGAAAGAGACTTCTCAGAAGGATTCTGGAATTGGGGGATCTAGGCTTCTCAAAAGGCTTAGAAGAATGACAGTTCCTGAAACTCCCAAGGAATCCAAATCAACAAAGAGATACAAGAAACAGAGGGCAAAAAGGCCAGTTTCAGATGACGAAGAGGAAGCAGCTAAGGAAGGGGATCAGGAATCTCTGATCTCACAAGACAAGAAATTTGCTACAGTCACTTCTTCTCCATCAACTCCATCTAAGGAAGCTGTTTCTGAAAAGGCTACCACACCATCTGTGTCTCCTGTTGATCCAGGCACAAGTGCTGATATTGATGTTCAAAACTTGGTTGTGCCTGAAGTAATTCTCTTAGAAGCTCCAACATCAACTAATCCTTCAACAACACCTGTTACTGATGCTGTTCAAACTCCAGAGTTATCTACAACACCTTCTCTGCATCAAGATGCTGATGATCAGACTTTAGGTGAGCATCAGGATATGGCTGTTGATCAGAACTTAGAACCAGATCAGCAATTAGAGGATGCTGAAGCCTCCATTGCTACACACACTGTTGTCTTATCAGAAGATACTGATTCTTTAAGTTCTGATGCTGCAAATGCTGGAGATACTGGTGATGCTGCTCCAACTGCAGATGCTGATGCAGCAGGTCCTTCAGGACATGCTCCTCAACAAACTATTCTTAAGTGTGAACTTATTAAGAAGTTTGTTACCCGAGAAGCACCAGTGCCTTGGAGTGAAACTCCTGCAGGACGGGAGTGGACTAAGGAATGGAACTCAGTTTCATGTGTTCCAAATGATATTCATCTTGCTGAGCACTTGACTAAAGCTGATGAAATGTTAAATTCTGATGATTTCAAAACCCAGCTTAGAGTCACTGTATTGAGTACTAAACATCTACAAGGTCTTCATTCAACTACTCGTGCAGAGCTACACAAGATTCAGGAAGAATTTATTAAGCAAGGAGAAGTTTGGAAAATTGATAAGAAAAAGTTCTTCCCACCTACCTTTGACAGGATTGCTTCTATTGAGAAGACTCAAGATCATCAACAAGCTCAGATTGGTGATATTCTGAAAAATCAAGCTTCTCAGCAATCACAACTTAATGAAATCCAATCTTCAGTGGAATTGCTTGTCTCTCTTCTATTACCTGCTGATGCCAAAAAGGGGGAGAAAGTAATTAAGTCCAAATGCAAGACTGATAAGACACTGAAAGGGAAGGATGATGGAAAAGATGATCGAGGAAGCTCTGGAATGGGTAGAGGTCATAGTCAAGGTAGAGGATTCACATCAAGACAAGCTGAAATCACAAGTCACAGGATAAGTTCTGATACTGAAAAAAAAATAAGTTCTGCTACTGGTAAAAGGATAAGTTCTGATGAACTTTTAGATCATGATGAGGAAATGTCAAGACAGTTATTTCTTCAGGAAAATCCAGGAATGGACTTGGAGAGTTTAATGGAAGAAGAAGCCAGACTTAAATCAGAGAAAGTTGCATCTAAATCTGAAGCTTCTAGTAAAAAAGCCACTTCCAAAACTCAAAGGCATTGTGATCAAAGAAAGGACACATACTGAAGTAACATTGGCTAAATCACAACCGCAGATAGATCCAAGATCCAAGGGTAAAGAAAAGGTTGGTGAACCTATCAAGGTTTATGTGCCTCCTGAGAATGAAAAAATTACTGATGAAAAGGATGATCTTGCTCTGACTTCAAGAAAAGTTCTTAAAACAACCTCTGATATGGCTCAAGTTGTTCAGAGTCAAGAAATTGTAAGTTCTGATATTCAGAAGAAGCAAGTAACCTCTGACATAGCTCAAGTTAACTTGATATCAGAAGATTGACCAAAGACACTCCTACCAGGATTCATTAAAGCAAAACAGACTCAACCTTTGAAGACTACTGCAAGTGGTTTTGAAGCTAGAGTAGTTACTGGAAAGGAAGCAAGAGATAAAACTGGATTGGGAAGTGCTAATGAAAGAAGAATACATAACACTACTAATGATCCAACTTCCTTGAGTGAACCAGGTATTGGAGCAACTCCTGAGAGATTGAATCAACTAGAATCTGTACAAATGGTTTACCATACCTACTTGAAAGAATACATCTTGTTGTATTTCATGACAGATGGTAGGGTTTATCATATAAGATAAAATGCCATTCCATTGAAGTATTTTAAAGAATTGGAGCATGTATTATTCTTACTTCAAGTGGATGACAGATTGACAGGGACTGCTGCAAACTATTTGAAGGATCTGATTCAGAGACATAAAAGGCTTTATTCTGTTAAGTCTGACAGCATATACGTTCCAAAGTACAGAGATCACAAGGGTGATATAGTTGAAATGAATCCCAATTCTGCTCAAATTGTAACTACCTTTCTAGGGTACAGGGCTATGGAATTCAATCTTGAGTCTGATAAAGCTTATTTGATCAGACTGGATCAGGATATAAGAAAAGCAAAGATCAATGATCTCAGAGTTGCAATCTTTCAAATTGGTGAAGATACTGCAGAGCTTAAAGATGCCAAAAGGAGAATGATTGATGAACTTAGATATGCTGGGAGATGTTTATTGAAGAACTATCTCAGAACAACTCCTGACATCAGAAAGATCAGATAATGAAGCCAAGTCAAAGATCTACAACTGCTTAAATTCTGATATTTCTACAGACTGAAGTTGTTATCAGAAGTTAAATATTGGTAAAGCTTTAAGGACCGTAAGTTGGAGTTATCTAGTCTAATTCTCATGCATTTGTACTTAATGTTTTTGACATCATCAAATATCTGTTAAACTTGTATATTATGCTAATTTACAAGTTGGGGGAGATTGTTATATATATTTGATAATGTCATGGCTAATATGATTTATGTTTAGATTTCAGATCTTACTTAACAGGACAAATCAGTACTTAACCATTAATCAGTACTTATACTGGAAGTCAGGACTTAAGGATATCAGTACTTATATTATCAGGAGATAATCATCAGAAGTTAGATATCAGAACTTAAGTGCTGAAGGACGTTCAGATAAGGACAGTAGCTGATTAAAGGAAAGAAGATCGAGATAAACATAAGAAGAGATATGCATGAAGAAGGAGTTCTGTGAAGAATGGAATACTTGGAAGAAAAGATATCTGATTGATATATTTTAGGAAGCAGAATTATATTCCATATCAATTAGCGATTATCTTGTAACTGTGTAGTATATAAACACAGACATAGGGTTTACACTATAAGTGTTATTATATTCAAGAAGATTATTCATTGTAACCCTAGCAGCTCTCGTGATATTTGTTCATCACTGAGAGGTAACAGTTCCATACTGTAACAGAGTTTATTGTTTCAACAAAGTTTGTTTTCTGTTACTTAAGATATTAAAGTTCGATTTGATTGTATTATACACTGTATTCACCCCCTCTACAGTGTGTGTGACCTAACATAGTAGTACAATCCAAGCAATAAAGTTGGGGGGACAAAATAAGAGCAAACCATAGTGCTTTCCCTCCTTCACAAGATATACTACATGTTTTCTGGTACAATCAATAGTTATAATAATCCTCGTAGTTTAAGTGAAATACATCAAAATGTTAGAATTTCAATTCCGTAAAAAATTACCGGCCGCGACTTATGAAAGCTGCTCAAGTTGAAATTCATGATGTGATGTGAGCATGTGGTTGTACAATAATGGGGATGACTCTACTATTTTATATCATCATTACACCGTCACCATGACATGCTTTTTCCTACCAAATGTGCCCACCGGGGACGAAATTAAAATACGGTACTTCCGCTTTTTACGTTTTATACATGTCATATTTTCTACTCCCCTGTTCATCTAAAAGTATATATCGGGGGACGGGGACTCGACACGTATTGTAAGACTCTTTAATAACATATTTTCATGAACTATTTTAAATTTTTTTTTAAATTAAAATTTGATATTTGAAGTTTAATACAGAAAAAAATTGAAATAAATTATGAAAGAGTGTTTTTTATTCACTCTAAAATATGTGTGAAACATTAAAAAAATATATACAATTGAATGAGATAGATGGAGTATTTTGTTAATATTTGGCCAACTAGGCTTATCAATGAAGAGAAAATCCAATTCGACCAGATTCTATTTGAGATCATTTTAGCGGATATAGATCGATTTATTAAAAATCTCATCTGGGATCCGATCTAATAAGAAAAATCTAATTATAAATGAAGTGGATATGAATTTAATGTGATCCGATCCGTTAATAACTCGATTCGATATATATATATATATTACTATTTCTGATTAAAAAGTCTTATTCTCAATCTAAACTCAATGTCTATACTTTATTCGGTCTAGTCCCCACGGTCCGGTTCAATCTAGAATTATACCTTAATTTTTTAACTTTTCGCAGCCGCATTCACACCATCTCAATTTACATAAGAACTCCACTTCAATACATTAATTTTTGTCCATTGTTAGAATAAAATCCTCCAAAATTCAATGGTATATAAAAAGTTACGTTAATAAATAAATATATATGAATTGAGCGGATATCCGATTCAAAATCTGTGATCCGAATGGGTCCGAATATGAATCGGCTTATAAAAAAATTCGGGACCGATCTAATCCCAAATCCGAAAAAATAAATGAATATAAATATGAATTTAAGTCGATCCGATTCAAACCCGATCAATCGACAGGTATGTTAGATATATTTGTGATGTCATGTGTAATAATGATTTGTGTTTAGTTTTCAGATCTTAACTAACAGGACAAATCAGGACTTAACTAGAAATCAGTACTTATACTGAAGTCAGAACTTAAGATATCAGAACTTAAGTTATCAGAACTTAAGTTATCAGAAGATATTTATCAGGAGATAATATCAAGACTTAAGAAGACATTCAGATGACGAAGACGACTGATTGAAGGAAAGAATATTAAGGCAAACACAAGAAGAGATATGCATGGAGAAGAATTCTATGAAGAATATAATACTTGAAAGAAAAGATAACTAATTGATATATTTTAGGATGCAGACTTATGTTCGATATCAATTAGAAGTTTATCTTGTAACTGTGTATCTATATAAATATAGCATAGGGTTTACACTATAAGTGTTATCTTAATCGAGAATATTATTCATTGTAACCTTAGCAGCTCTCGTGATATTTGTTCATCACTGAGAGAGAACGGTTCCATTGTAATACTGTTTTATTAATAAGAATATTATGTGTTTCATACTTGTGTTCTTAATTCGATTTGATTGTGCTAGACACTGTATTCAACCCCCTTCTACAGTGTGTATGACCTAAAAAGTGGTATCAGAGCCATCTGTTAACATACATACAGTAAAGATCTAAAAACAATCATGTCTGAAGAAGCACAAACTCCAACCAAGCCCACCAAAACTGAAGAAACTCCAAAGACTCAAATCCATAATCGATATGAGACTATTAGGGTTCCCATACTGAAACCTTCTGAGTATCCCATATGGAAGGTGAGGATGTCTATGTTTCTGGAAGCAACATATCCAGAATTAATGAAGGACCACATAAGTCAACCAAGCTCTCTGTTATAGTTGCAGATCAGCCAGCACAGACTGTACCAAAGGAGAAAAGTGAATATACAGCTGAAGATATCTCATCTATTGCAAAGGATGCAAAGGTAAGACATTTGCTGCACAGTGCCATTGATAATGTCATGTCAAACAGGGTAATTAACTGCAAGACTGCAAAGGAGATATGGGATGCCTTGGAGACAAGATTCCAGGGAACTGATTCAATTAAGAAGAACATGAGGACTATACTCACTCAAGAGTATGAGCACTTTGACTCAAAACCTGATGAGTCATTAACTGGTTTATATGACAGATTTGTCAAACTCTTGAATGTTCTGTCACTGGTGGATAAGGAATATGATCTTGAAGATACTAATCTTAAATTCCTTTTAGCTCTTCCTGAAAGTTGGGATTTGAAGGCAACTACTATAAGAGACAACTATGCTCTTGATGAAACTACTCTTGATGAAATTTATGGTATGCTCAAAACTCATGAACTTGAGATGGATCAAAGAAGCAAGAGGCATGGGAGAAAGTCAAGGACAGTTGCTCTTAAGGCTGAGGAGGAATCCCTTAAAGTGGTTGTCTCAAAGAAAGGCAAAGGAAAGCTCTCATCACAAAGTCTGATACCGAGTCATCAAGTTCTGATAATGATGAGGATTCAGAAACTGAAAGTCTATCTGAGATGGATGCTGATAAAGAGATGATGAAATTGTGTGCTCTTATGGTGAAAGGTATCACAAAGATAGCTTACAGGAAATTCAGAAGGGGAAAGAAGTTTTCCAGGAAAATTGGAAGTTCTGATAAGAAGGGATTCAGAAAATCTGAAGGCAAAGCTGGAAAGTCTGACAAAGGAGACTACTCAAATGTTAAATGCTATAATTGTGGTGAGAAAGGCCACATATCTCCTAACTACAAGAAAGGAAAAGGTGACAAAGGCAAGACACTTGTCACAAAGAAGAAAAGCTGGACAAACACTTCAGATTCTGAAAGTGAGGTGAACTATGCTTTGATGGCAAATGCTGATAGCAAATCTGAAGTTGCTGAGTTAAAGGTACCTCAAACAACTTATATTTTCATACTGATGATATTACTGAGTTGAGAAGATATCTTAAAACCATGTTCATTAGTTATAGAGATCAAACTTTAACATGTGAAAGGTCAACTTCTGAAAATTTGGCTTTTAAGAAAATGAATGACTATTTAGAAAATGAGTTAGTTATTGTTAGATATATTTGATAATGTCATGTGTAATATGATTTGTGTTTAGTTTTCAGATCTTACCTTACAGGATAAAACAATACTTAACTGGAAATCAACACTTATACTGAAGACAAAACTTAAGATATCAGAACTTAAGTTATTAGAACAACTTAAGGTTCAAAAGATATTTATCAGGAGATAATATCAGGACTTAAGATGACTTTCAGATAAGGCAGGCGGCTGATTGAAAGGAAAGAAGATCGAGACTAAGACAGAAAGAATTGTGCATGAAGAAGGAATTCTATGAAGAATAGAATACTTGGAAGAAAAGATAACTGGTTGATATATTTTAGGAAGCAGAATTATATTCCATATCAATTAGAAGATTATCTTGTAACTGTGTAGTATATAAACACATGCATAGAGTTTACACTCTAAGTGTTACGATTATCGAAGTTATTATTTTTTGTAACTCTAGCAGCTCTCGTGATAATTTGTTCATCACTGAGAGAGGACAGTTCCACATTGTAACAGAGTTTATTGTGTTGAATAAAATCTATTTTCTATTACTTGAGTTCTATATTCGATTTGATTGTGCTAAACACTATATTCAACCCCCTTCTACAGTGTGTGCGACCTAACAAGTGGTATCAGAGCATTCTGTTAACACACAAACAGTTTAAGATCCAAAATCAATCATGTCTGAAGAAGAAACTCCAACCAAGCCCACCAAAACTGAAGAACCTCCAAAAACTGTAACTCATAGTCGATATGAGACTATAAGAGTTCCCATGTTGAAACCTACTGAGTATTCCATATGGAAAGTGAAGATGGCTATATTTCCGGAAGCTACAGATCTACAATATCTCGACAGGATTTATGAACGACCACATATGCCAACCAAACTCTCTGTGGAAGTTGCAGGACAGCCAGCAAAGTCAGTACCAAAGGAGAAAAGTGATTACACTGCTGAAGATATCTCATCGATTGCAAAGGATGCAAAGGTAAGACACTTGCTGCATAGTGCCATTAATAATGTCATGTCAAACAAGTTAATAAACTGCAAGACTGCAAAAGAGATATGGGATGCTTTGGAAACAAGGTGTTAGGGAACATATTCAATCAAGAAGAACAGGAAGGCAATACTCACTCAAGAGTATGAGCACTTTGACTCAAAGCCTGATAATTCATTGACTGATTTATATGACAGATTTGTCAAACTCTTGAATGATTTGTCACTAGTTGACAAAGAGTATGATATTGAAGAATAAAATCTTAAGTTCCTGTTAGCTCTTCCTAAAAGATGGGATTTGAAGGCCACAATAATAAGAGACAACTATAATCTTGATGAAACAACTCTTGATGAAATTTATGGGATGCTCAAGACTCATGAACTTGAGATGGAACAAAGAAGCAAGAGGAATGGAAGAAAGTCAAGAACAGTTGCCTTTGTGGCTGAGGAGGAAAGTCCCAAAGTAGCTACCTCAAGAAAAGGCAAGGAAAAAGCTCTGATCACAAAGTCTGATACCGAGTCATCAAGTTCTGATAGTGGTGATGACTCAGAAACTGAAAGTATACCTGAGATGGACCCTGATGAAGAGATGATGAAGCTGTGTGCTCTTATGGTGAAAGGGATCACAAAGATTGCGTACAGAAAATTCAGGAGATGAAAGAAGTTTTCCAGGAAAGGTGCAACTTCTGAAAAGAAATGTTTCAGAAAATCTGAAGGCAAAGGAGGAAAGTCTGACAGAGGAGATTACTCAAATGTTAAATGCTACAACTGTGGTGAGAAAGGCCACATATCTCCAGATTGTAGAAAAGGGAAGAGTGACAAAGGCAAGGCTCTTGTCATAAAGAAGAAAAGCTGGTCAGATGCTTTAGATTCTGAGGATGAGGAAAACTATGCCTTGATAGCAAATGCTGATAGCATTTCTGACACTGCTGACTTAAAGGTACCTCAAACTACTTATGTCTTTCATACTGATGATATTACTGAGTTGAGAAGATATCTTAAAACCATGTTCATTAGTTATAAAGATCAAACTTTAACATGTGAACGATTAACTTCTGAAAATCTTGCTTATAAAAAGAGGAATGATTATTTAGAAAAAGAGTTAGTCATGTTCCATCAAACTCAGAAAGATAGAGATGACGCCTTTTATGTTAGGGATGAATTGTTAAAAATGAATGAATCTCTAAAAACTGAGTTAGAAAAGGAAAGAGAGATTATCAGGACTTGGACTAACTCTGGTAAAGAAACTCGGGATATTCTTAGTAGTGGAAACTGGAAAGAGGGATTAGGTTATTGAGATGGTAAGAACAGTAAGGGAACTGTAGAAACTGAGCCTATAGTTGTTAAACAAAAACCAAAGGTAAATCCTGTTAAGTTTGTAACTGCAAAGTCTGATATTGATAAATCAGAAGTTAAGGAGATAGTAACTTCTGACAAATCTAAACAGGATAAGCCAACTGAAGTCAACATAGGCTTAATGACTAAGAAGCGGCTTAAGCATAAGCTGAAAGATGTTAAGAATGTAAACAAGGTAAAGCCACCTACGAAAAATAGGAATGGAAAGGAAGGTGTGAACAAAAGTAATAATTATAAGCCTGTTCCTAATGCTCCTAGAAAAACATGTCATAACTGTGGAAATTCTAACCATCTGGCTTCTTTTTTGCAGGAAGAATAAGAATATAAACTCCTTACCTTCAAAATCAGGAGTTAAGAGTCAGTCTGTTAGATATAAGCCACAAAATCCATTGTTTTTATTGTAGTAGTTTATGGCATTCTTTATATACGTGTAAGGAATATCATAGTCTGTACTATGATTATTATCAAATAAAACCTTCTGTAAAGAAAGTTAGCATTATTCCTTCTAGTATAAGTTCTGAAGCAAAGTCAGATATTGAAAATTCTGATAATAAAACTGTTAACATAAACTCTGATGCTAAATCCGCTGCAAATGTTAACAAACTTAAAAAGGCCAAAGGATCCAAGCAAGTCTGGGTCCTTAAAACTAATCATTAGTGGTCTTTGTGATTGCAGGGCAACATGAAGAACATCCTAGTTCTGGACAGTGGATGTTCAGGACATATGACTGGAAATAAAGCCTTACTATCAGACTTTGTGGAGAAAGCTGGCCCAGGTGTTTCTTATGGAGATGGCAACATTGGAAAAACTCTGGGATATGGCAATATTAATCTTGGGAATGTCATCATTGAAAAAGTAGCTCTGGTCTCAGGACTTAAACACAATCTGCTGAGTGTTAGTCAAATCTATGACAGAGGTTATCATGTGGATTTCTTTGAAGAACACTGTGAAGTTGTAAGCAAATCTACAGGCAAAGTTGTTCTGAAAGGATACAGGCATGGTAACATTTATGAAGCCAAGCTTTCAACAAGTACTGATGGTTCTGCAATCTATCTGTTGAGTAGAGCATCAATTGAAGAAAGCTGAGATTGGCACAAGAAACTCTCTCATTTAAATTTCAACAATATAAATGAACTAGTCAAGAAAGATCTTGTGAGAGGATTGCCATAATCAGTATTTGCTCCTGATGGCCTTTGTGATTCATGTCAGAAGGAAAAACAAAGAAAATCTTCATTCAAGAGCAAGACTGAATCATTGATTCTTGAGCCTTATCACCTACTACATGTTGATCTATTTGGTCAAGTGAATGTCATGTCTATTGCAAAGAAGAAATATGTTATGGTCATAGTGGATGAGTTCACCAGATACACATGGGTGTATTTCTTGCACACAAAAAGTGAAACTGCATCTATGTTGATTGATCATGTTAAGCAACTGGATAAATTGGTCAAAGATTCTGTGAAGATCATAAGGAGTGATAATGGTACTAAGTTCAAGAATTTGATTATGGAAGAGTTCTGCAAAGACCGTGGAATAAAGCATGAATTTTCTGCTCCTGGAACTCCACAACAAAATGGAGTTGTTGAAAGAAAGAATAGAACTCTTATTGAAGTTGCACGAACTATGCTTGATGAAGCAAAGTCGCCAACCTACTTTTGGGCTGAAGCTGTGCAGACTGCTTGTTTTACTCAGAATGCAACACTCATTAACAAGCATGGAAAAACACCATATGAGATAGTGAAGAAAAAGAAGCCAAATCTGAAGTACTTTCATGTATTTGGATGCAAGTATTTTGTTCTTAAGACTCATCTCGAACAACTATCCAAATTTGATCTAAAAGCTGATGAAGGAATTTTTGTCGGATATCCACTTTCTACAAAAGCCTTCGGAGTCTACAATTTAAGAACAAGGGTTGTCATGGAATCTATCAATGTCTCTTTTGATGATAAGAAGATTACTAGAACTAGACTTGAAGATTTCAACGATCATGATCAACTGAGATTCAAGAATGAAGTTTTAAATTCTGATTCTGTAAATCCTGATACTGCAAACTTTGATGGATTAAACTCTGATGTTATTGAAACTGTGGTGACTACGCCTAAGAAAAATGCACTTGTGCAGGGGGAGCATACTGAAGATCCAACCACATCTCAAGAAGTATCAGAACCTATAACAGGCTCTTCAAGTTCTGATGGGTCAAGTTCTGATGGGTCAAGTTCTGATAAGTTCTGATATGGAAGAAGATCATACATGGTATATATCATTGATCAACACAAAGTAACTAAAAGTGTAAATGTTACATTTGATGACACTAAACTCCCTAGTATCCAAACTGAAGATCCTTCTGAGAAACTGAAGTTTGATGATATGTCATATTTAAAATCAGAACATGATCAAGAACCTGAGGTTGTTGCTGGTGAAGAACCTGTTAATCATGATGATACTCAAGGTAATGGTGATGGAAACATTGGCAACAATGGAGATACCACTGCTACTGACGAAGAATCATCAAGTCAACCTGGCAACAACTCAGGGGGAGATGCTGAAGGATCAACTAGTAGGACATAACATCCCAATGTGTTTCGAGGCGAATCATCAAGATCAAATCTTCCAAGACAGACTGTCTGGAATAAAGCTCATCCTTTTGAGTTGATTATTGGTGATCCAGATGTTGGAGTCATAAGTAGACGTGCTACTCAAAATGAATGTCTATTCTCAGGATTTCTTTCTGAGATGGAACCTAAGAAGATTGAAGAAGCACTGACTGATCCAGATTGGGTGATTGCTATACAAGATGAACTCAATCAGTTTGAACATCAACAAGTCTGGAAACTGGTACCTAGACCTACACACAAGAAAGCTGTTGGTACTCGGTGGGTATTCAGGAATAAACTAGATGAAGATGGTGTGGTTACAAGAAACAAAGAAAGACTGTTAGCTAAAGGGTATTCTCAAGCTGAAGGCATTGATTATGATGAAACCTATGCTCCATTGGCTAGACTAGAGGCCATCAGGATATTTCTGGCATTCGCAGCATTCTCTAACTTTAAAGTTTATCAAATGGATGTCAAGAGTGCCTTTCTGAATGGAAAGCTGGATGAAGAGGTGTATGTAGAGCAACCTCCTGGTTTTGAAGATCCAGATCATTTGGATTTTGTCTACTTTCTTTTCAAGGCTATCTATGGACTCAAACAGTCTCCGAGAAAATGGTATGACACTCTCTCTGAATTTCTTATTGAAAATAGCTTTATTAGAGGTGTCATAGACAAAACTCTCTTTTCTAAAAAGCATAAGAATGATACTATATTAGTCCAAGTCTATGTGGATGATATAATATTTGGGTCTACTAATGATAATCTCTGTAAGAGATTTGCTAAGTTAATGCACAACAAATTTGAAATGAGCATGATGGGAGAGCTGAAGTTCTTTCTTGGATTACAAGTAAATCAAAGGTTAGATGGAACTTTTATTTGTCAATCCAAGTATCTCAAGGAACTCCTCAAAAAGTACAATCTAGAGGATTCTGCATCAGCTAGGACTCCGTCAACTACAACTGTCAAGCTTGGACCATGTGAAAACTCCATTAAGGTAGATGTCACAAGCTACAGAGGTATGATTAGCTCATTACTCTATCTTATTGCAAGTAGACCAGATATTATGTATGCTACATGCTTATGTGCAAGGTTCCAAGCAGATCCTAAAGATATTCATCTCGTTGCTGTTAAATGAATCTTGAGATATCTTAAGGGAACACCAAATCTAGGTATTTGGTACCCTAAAGAATCTGGTTTAAACCTTGTTGGATATACAGATTCAGATTACGCAGGAAGTGTTGTTGATAGGAAAAGCACCTCAGGGAGTTGTCAATTCCTAGGTAGTAGACTAGTCTCATGGTACAGCAAGAAACAACAAACAGTTTCCAATTCAATGGCCGAGGCTGAATATATTGCTGCTGAAAGCTGTTGTGTTCAGATCTTGTGGATTAGGAATCAACTATGGGACTATGGCTCTGTATTGAACAAAATACCTATTATATGTGATAATACAAGTGCAATAGCCATCACCAACAACCCTGTGCAACATACAAGGACCAAGCACATTGACATCAGGTATAATTTTATTAGAGAGCACGTCATGAATGGTACTGTTGAACTATTTTTTGTTCCAACAGAAGAACAAATAGCAGATATTTTCACTAAACCTCTTGACGAATCCACATTTACCAGATTAGTTGGTAAATTGGGTATGTTGAATAGTTTTATTGATTAAACTTGTTAATATCTAAAATCTGTTCTTGAATAAATTTACAAATGAATTTTTCATAAATGAAAAATTCATTTGCAAATTTATTTTATCATATTTTCCATAATTCTTGCTTATTTCTATGTAAGTTTTATTATCTTATCTTATTTATTTATTCTACTTGTTAATTTTAATATCTCAGAATATTTTATTTTCTCTAAAAATATTTTTCTATGAATTTTATTTGCTAAAATTCAACAGAAATCTACTTTTGGAATAAAATATAACTACTTCTGAAATATTGTTTTTTTGTATATAAATTCTGTAACTCTGTATATACTAATTCTGTTTATAATTATATTATTACTGCAATGACAATCAGCAAGACAATTGTAATTGTCTTGCTGAAAGTCATTTCAGTATATATATGTGTTTAATTTTGTTTTTCAGTTTAATTTTATACTGGCAAGACAATCGGTATGACTATCAATAGTCTTTCCAGTAATAAAATTTATATAAGATATATTTGTTTTTATTTTTTTATACTAGAATGACAATCGGTATGACTATCGATTGTCTTTCTAGTTTATTCTGTTTTAATCCATGTATTTTATACTGGTATGACAATCGGTATGACTATCAGATTGTCATACCAGTTATATTTTTAGTATTTATTTGTTATTTCCATTAACATGGTATGACAATCGGGAAGACAATCGGTATGACTTTCCCAGATTGTCATACCAGTTGTCTACTTAAGTTTTTTTTTTGTGTTTCTTTTATTTGTAATCAGTTCATTTTTTTTTCTTTCAAATTCCAGCAGTCTTGTCTCTCTCTCTCTCTCTCTCTCTCTCTCTCTCTCTCTCTCTATACATATATATATATATATATATATATTCGATCAAACACAAACCGCCATTGTTGTCTTCTTGCTCGAGTTTTTACTCAGTACACTTTACTGTTATATATATACATATTCGTGTGTATACATACAGTAAGGAAGTGTTGTCGATTTTTTTTAAACTATTTTCACTTCATTTTTTTTGTTCCCTTCAAAATCAGTTTGTGTTTGTTTGTTTTTGGGTATTTTTAGTTAATTTTATTTTGTGTCTTGTGCGTTTTTCAGATCTTTTATTGTGAGTTAAGAACATTAACGAGATACATTACTTTCTAAATTTTTCGGATATAATTGATTTAATTCGAATTATTAAATTAATTTAATTAATTCGAATTTTCTTAATATTACTCTTAAAATTCTGAAAGTGTGTGTTTTATTATATTTTTTAATGGCTCTCAATTTCCAAATTGTCTCGCATAATCTTGTTGGTTATTTTAATCCAGAAAAGTTTGATGTGGAAAAATTTAAGGCGTGGATTAGATTTTTAAATGACCATTCAATTGTTAGCTCTGCTATTAAATCAAAAGTGCTTTTAAATGTCGATCTGCTCAGACTGATTTGCACAACCTCTACTGTGGCCGATGATTTTAAATCTTTTTCATTCACCGTGGCAAACACACAATATGTAGTTGATGAAACAGTCGTTAATCGAGCGTTAAATTTTCCAATGGACAATTTCTGTAATTTACCCTCTGAAAATGATATTTCAAACTTTTTCCATGCTATTCACTATCAGGGGGTGATTAATTTAACCAAGTTGTCTAAATCCAATTTGGTTTCTGAATGAGATATTTTCTTCGATACACTTTCCAAAGTGTTTGCCAATTGCACTAAATCCAACTTTCACAACATTACTTCCACTCTGCAGTATATTGGTCTTGCGGTTGTTTTTAATCAAAGGATCAATTTTGGCAAACTACTTTTACCCATTCTTCTGAGACGTCTCACTACTGCTTTACGTGATCATTCTACAAATCGTAGGGTTTCATTCTTCTACGCTCATTTTCTTATGCTTATAGCAGAACATCTTCTCACACCTGAGCATAAGGCTCTTTTTGCTAACTCTTCAGTAACTGAACCCCCTCCAGTAAGCAAAAATATTTACACACGCCAAGACATAACCTTCAAATTCATGCAAGTTCCAATACTTGTATCTGCTTTCATGGCCACTTACATTCCTTTACCAATTTTCAATCTTCCCGGTCATGAACAGCAAGCTCAACGTCCAACGGTTCAAGCCACCCAGGCTCGAACATCAGATGCTCTTCCTCTGCAGGTAATAATTCCTCAAACTCAAACTATTCCTACTACTGTTGAAAGACCCTCAGTGGTTGATAGGGCTGACCATGAAGTTGTAGAACCGCAGCTTCAATCCCAGGTCATAGAGCCAAACACAGAGTCACAACCTATCTCAACCTCCCCCCACTGTCTAAAATGTTACCTAGAAGGTTAGTAGGAAGTAGTATGTTGTTGGATATGAATGAACCCTCAGCTCCGCCTCCTCCCAAGAAAAGAAGAACATTTACTGAGGCATCTGAAAGCCCATCCTTGTCCTCCCAACAGGACATGGACTTTGATATGGCTAGTGAACAGTTACTAGAGACATTCTATCAACAGGATGAATCTATTAAAATTCGCCATAGGGCCATGGCATCCTGTACTGAGTCAAGCACACTTCCACTACTCACAATGGAAGCATACAGACCAATAGATGATACCCAGGACACAGAGCGAGGAGTACACATTGAGTCGGTTACAGTGCCTGCTATAGTTACGGCAGAAGAGCAGTCACATGCTTCTGAGGGAAAATCTGACTCTCAGCCACCTTTAATAGAGTCATTTTCTCCCCTCCTAGATCCAACACCTCTGGCTCCCTCACGGGATTCTCCACTCGCAGATTTATCTGGAGAAAGTGGAGGGCAACTCGGTCAATCTATCCCTGAAGCAATTTAGACATCTATTTCACATGAAAAGATAGGTTTGACTGAGGATCGGGACTCACGAATTCCCATTGCATCACCACTAACCTCTCTTGAAGAGGCTAGGGTGATTTCAATTGCAGGTACAGAAGATCAGCAACAGGAAGACTCCTCACGAGCAATAATATTGAGAGATACACAAGCACGTGAGTTGAGTGAACCAAACAGGAGAGATATTCAGGTGAGCACACACACAGACACAAACACTGAAAATCTGTTAGCTCAAATTGCTGATCTGAAAGAACAACTTGCAAAAAGTCAGGCCGAGGCTCAATCATTCAAAGCACAAGTGGTTGAACGGTCTTCTTCTTCCACCTCTGTCAATAATCAGCTGGCTCTCATCAGGACTGAGATATCAGATTTGAAGACCTCTGTTGTACCAAAGCTTAACTCAATCCAGGCATCTCCAACTTTATCAGCTGAAGACATTTCAAACTTCTGCTCTCTCCATTCAAGAATGACTTCTCTTGAAGACTTGGTTGAAATTAATCATTCACTGGACTCCTCCAGATTTCCGAAGATAGAGACGGGCATGGAACAGCTCAATGAAGGAATGAAGCACTTGTACTTCATGAGCAAAAATTCTCACTGCCCTAATGAAGAACAAAGGAATTTCTTTGAAGGGCCGTCTGGTGGAGGCTCAGGCTCTAAAGGTGATGGACGTCATGGAGGGTCTAGAGGAAAGTCTATAGAGGATTCCTCAACTAAGGGGGAGAAGAAAGGGAGAAGTGGAAAGGGAAAAGAAAAAGATTCTTCTGCTAGAGGCACAGGGAAGGCTGATGATGTCTACTATAGTGGAGAACGAGATGACTTTGATATTTTTGACATTCCCACTGAACCAGTCTTGGAAGATAAATATGGTTTCTTTGAAGCTGAGAAGGAAAGTGATTTTGGAGAATGGGAAGAGGAAGCTCAAGTGGATCCTGTTTTTGAGAAAGAGTTTCAGCAGCAGCAGTCAGAGTTGAAAAGAAAAAAAGCTGAACTCAAAAAGGTATCCCAGATCATTGACATGAGGAAAAACATTGAACGGACAGAAACTCTTGAAAAACAACGTCTTCATGACATTAAAGCTAAAGAAAGGAGAAGAGATGTCAAACTGAAGATTGGTGAAAAATGAGATGAAGCTAGGAGAGTACTTGATATGCCTCAGCTGAGCACAAACAATGATAGGCAGTTTCTACATCTTCTTGATAAGCTGGAGATCTCTAATCCAAACAATGACGTGTACATGAATGCTATCAAGACTGAAGTCTCAAGGATCACAGCTGCCTTTGACAGATCTCTAAATGAAATGAGCATATTTTTATATTATCAGAGTGAAGGATCTTTCAAGGTATCACTTCATCTATTTGAGAATCATTCTTTATCAGAGATTTGGGTTCTTCTCAACAAAGTCAAAAGAAGCTCAGAATTGAATGAAGTTCTTCGAGAAAGGCTCAAAGAGTTTGCCAGCAGGGCTAGTCCTCAAGTGGTCAACAATCCTCATCAGGTAAGATTCTTTAAGTCTGACTGTCTTCAAATCTGCCAGCTCGATTCACAATCTCTTAAAGACTACTCTGCTAAGCATCTTCTCTGGATGGAACATCACTTAAGAACTGCTGGATATTCATCCATGTTGAAAACTCAAGCAGCTGATCTGATTCAAGCTTATTGTGAAAAGAATATTAAAAGGTACAATCGGTTCAAGAATAAGCTAAAGTCAGTGGGAGTTCAACCAGTCAGACCAGCCAGCTTCACTTCTGAAAAGGATCGTGTCTTTGACAATGAGTTGCTTCAAGATTTGGAAGAAGGTGAATTCGGAAGGGAAGACAACTGAATTCAATTAGCTCAAAACTTAATGTAATATGATTAGAGCTTTATGAATCAAGATAGACTAATGTAGTTATGTGTTCAGTCTAGAGGAACATCTATCTTGTATTCACTTGTAAATTTCTTTTGGAATCTGGAAAATGTTAAATATAATCCAGAACTTTTCTGCTATTTACTTTGCATTACTGTTTATATCTTTTTCTTATTTGTTAGTTGAGTTATCCTCTAGGTATTTGTTGTTATTGTCTAACAAACAAATAGGGGGAGATTGAAAGGCATATGCCATAGCCTATTTGTTTATTCGAGGATTTAACTCAACTCAAATAAGGATGTAACAAGTAAATAGTGGTTCTATAGTCAGAGAGATCTCTCAAAGTAACATATGTCAAAGGATTAAGTAGCATTGTTCATCTACATACTTGAGGACTTAATTCACTGGAAGAAGCTTAAGAAATTGATCAAGTCTCAGTGATATAAATCAAGATTATGGATTTAATCAAGTGACAGAGATCTCGTCAGGGTATCAATTAATTACAGGGATTTAATCTGAAGAAAATCAAGACATGAAGAAACATCACAGAAGTTAGTCATTCATGAACCAGACAGTACATCTAGTGTCAACATTGAAGTGGTGAAATGGATTCATGATTTTCAGAAGATTGTCAGAAGAATGGTTGCTGTTCAAGAATAGTATTAATTCTCTACTTATTAATTAAGTCGTATAATTTAATTAAGAAAATAAATTATATCTGCAAAGATTAATTTATTGATTAATTGGATTAATTGATTAATTAATTCTGAAGTAATATTATGGTTTTTCAGAATTGATTTTGAATTTAAATTCAAAATTAATTCCGCAAGTCAATCTTTTGTATTAGTATGACAATCGGTATGACAATCAATAGTCATACCGAAAGTCATGCCAGTTCATTTAGATTGTCTTGCCGAAAGTCACGCCAGTTCAATAGATTGTCCTACCGAAAGTTCTACCAGTTAAAAGGATTGTCTTGCTGAGCTAACAGGATTGTCTTGCCAGTTAAATCAATGATTAATTTAATATAAAAGATCAGCAGCTGACTTTCAACATACAGAGCATTGAATATCAAATATACAGAAGAACACAGAACCAAGAAAACAGCAGAGAACTTATTGCAATTTCTCAGATCATTAATTTCTAGTATTCATTGTTAAATCTAAACCCCTAGAAATCCTTTTCTTGTTCTTGTGTAACTATCTAGTGGATCAAAATCCCTAGAACTTAATCTCAAATTGCTTTTAGCATTTGATCCTTTTTATTTCAAAAATAGAAAAAGTTCATGTCGAATTTATTCTAGATTTGGAATAATTTATTTGAGATTAATCCCTTGTAAACGATACCGTTGTTCTAACACCTTTCAAGTTTAATAATAGTTTTATTTAACTTGAATTTTGTTTCACTTTTTTATTCCGCATTTTATTCGATTAAACGATATTGTTTGTATTCAACCCCCCTTCTACAAACATATTGAGACCTAACAATTGGTATCAGAGCCTTTGGATTAACGAACAAATCAAGATCCTAGACTTTTGTGATTCTTCCACTCCTTGAATTTTTATTTACTCAAAAATTCATAATGACTACAGAAAAAGTTGGAACCGTTAAAATTCCACTATTCGATAAGAAAATTATGTTATGTGGAAGAAGAAGATGCTATTATTTTTACAAGTTGCAAATCCCAAATATCTGGAAGTGTTAAAGAAGGGTTCAAAAATTCCGATGGTTATTGAACCAGAGGTAATAGAAAATGATGTTGTGATTACCAAAGCTAGAACTTATGTAAAGAATCCTGAGGATTTTTCTCCTGCTGAAAAAGAAGAAGCCTCCCTGGATGCTAGCCTTCAATTAATTTTAGTTGATTCCCTTCATCCCTTGATGAATAGACATGTGATGAACTGTAAAGATTCCAAACACATTTGGGAAACTATTGAGGTGATTAATGAAGGCACAGAGGAAGTTAGGGAGAACACGTTAGAAATCCAAACCTCTGAGTATGAATACTTTAAATCCAATCCAGGAGAAGGAATCACTGAAATGTTTGAGAGGTACAATGCATTGATCTACAACCTGAACATTAATGGTAAATACTATTCAATCAGGGAGGTCAACAAAAAGTTCCTTTTAACACTGCCAACTCATCTCGAACATAGAATCACTGCCATAAGAGAAGCAAGAGATCTGAGTGAGATTTCTTTGGAAAGGCTCTATGGTGTGTTAAAAACCTATGAGTTGGAGCAGATTCAGCAGAAGGAAGTCTACGGGAAAGGAAGAGTGGTCAGCACGTCTACTGCTCTACTAGCTGAAGAACAACAAGAACAACCACAACAACAACAACAATCTCAACAGTCAGAGAGAATGGTACAGTCATCCAAGGCTGAAGAAAATATGATAGTAGCAGAATTTGATCCTCCTACTACAAATCAATTAGGAGATGATTTTTATTCCTTGGAAGAACTGGAGCAATTGGAAGATGAGTCAATGGCCCTGATTGTCAAGAGATTCTCCAATATCAGATTCAAGAGGAATCCCAAGTTCAAGTACAATTCCAACTACAACAGATTCCAGAAAGGTGGATCTTCATCCTCTAACACCAGTAGTGGTGGGTACAAAACAGGGATGGTTGATCGAAGCACCATTCGATGCTTTAACTGCAATGAGTTGGGACACTTTGCCACAGAATGCAGGAAGCCAAAACAAGTTAGGAAGAACTCTTATGATTCTAATCAGAAGAGTAAATCTGAAAGGGGTTACCTGGCAAAGGGAAGAAGCTGGGATGATACTGACAGTGAAGATGAAGAAGTTGGGAATCTTGCTCTCATGGCTAGTGATGAAAACACCTCATCATCAAGAAAAGAGGTAAAATTTACTGATGCTGAATTAGTTTATCATCTAGGAGGATCCTTAGATTGTGCTCGTCGTGATAATGAAATGTTAAATCAACAAATCAAAGACCTTGAGAAAGAGGTCAATGAACTAAGACTTGTGCACATTAATCAAGATAAATTAAAAGAATAAGTATCTTTTCTAGAGAATAGAGTTGACTGTTATAGACAACTCGAAACTATTCTCAAAGACAAGATCACCGGTCTTGAGACTAAGGTCAAAGCTTACTTTAATTCTTGCTCTAAGGCTAAAGAGTTCTACAATAAGCAAGCTATTAATCAAACATCTGGAGTAGGTTATGATTATAATGTTTCTATTGGAGAATTAGGCATAAACTCCCCTCCTCATGTCTGTGCTAAAGGTAGGGAAGTACCACATGTGCTTAAGGGTGTTGATGAACCCCTTTATAAAAAATCAATTGTTGAACCATTTGATGAGACCTCATTTATTATTCAAGAAGAAATTCGTGCTGAAGATCTTCCTAATGAGAAAGCTGTTTCCAAGTCAAGTGTGTCAAAGGTTCCAGTCAAAGTTGTGAAAGCAACTGAGACTAACTCAGACACACATGAGTTGGATAACACAAATGCCATGTCTACCATGCATAAGTTTCCTATTGTTAATCCCTCTCATAAAGCATATGGTTTTCCTGATTGTATGTCTTGTGCTTTTAATTTGATGTATGCTGATTTTAATGGTAAGCATGTTTCTAATGATAAGACTACTCCTCGTCAGCATGTTAATAATAGGAAGCATAATAGGTCTAAGACTGCTAGTCCTCCTAAAGCTAGAAAGGAGACATTTGTGCCTAAGACTAAACAGAAATTTGTCAAGGCTGTTTACAAGGTCAAATGTCCAGTCATTGAGAAAGTTGAGAACATTAAAGCTAAGAATGTTGTTTTGCCCGATAAAAGTCAATTTTACAAGTATGCCGGACCCACCCAAGCTTGGGTTCCAAAGAAGGTCTAATCCATTTGTATTGCAGGGCATTAAATAGGTACAAACGGTAGTGTGGATTCTTGACAACGGATCGTCAAGACATATGATCGGAGATAGAGCCCTGCTATCAAATGTGGTTGAGAAAGCTGGCCCAGTGGTTACCTTTGGAGATAACAGCAAAGGTCTAACTGAGGGATATGGCTGTTTGCTAGCTGGTAATGTTATCATTGAAAATGTGTATGTTGTGCAAGGACTTGAACACAACCTGCTTAGTATTAGTCAGTTCTGTGACAACGGCTATAATGTTTTATTCGACAAGCTAAAGTGTCAGATTCTGCACAAGAAAAATGAAAAACCCTCCTTGATGGGAATCCTGAAAGGAAATCTGTTCGTAGCTGACATGAACTCTGGAAGCAATCCTGAAGTCAATTGTTTCTATTCAATTGACATGCTTTTTATGTTAGAGATGAAGTGTTAAAATTGAATCAATTTCTAAAAACTGAGTTAGAAAAAGAAAGAGAGATTATCAGGACTTGGACTAACTCTGGAAGAATAACTCAGAATTTGTTAAGTAGTGGACATTGGAAAGAGGGCTTAGGTTATGAAGATGATAAAAGTGAAACAGAATCTGAACAAATTAAGCTAGTTATTGTTAAACAGACTACTAAGCCTAAGTTAAATCCTGTAAAGTTTGTAGTTAAATCTGTAAAGTCTGATTCTGAAAAGATGAAAGATACTGAGACAGAAGGTAAGGCAAAGTCAACTTCTGACAAATTGAAACATGATAAGATAATTGAAGTTAACATAGGCTTCATGATAAATAAGCAGCTTAAGTATAAGCTGAAAGAGATTAAGAATGTAAACAAGGTAAAGCCACCTAGGAAAAATAGGAATGGAAAGGAAGGTGTGAATAAAAGCAATAATTTTATGCCTGTTCCTAATGCTCCTAGAAAGAAATACTATAACTGTGGAAATTCTAACCATCTGGCTTCTTTTTGTAGGAAGAATAAGAATATAAACTCCTTACCTTCTAAGTCATGAGTTAAGAGTCAGTCTGTTAGGTTTAAGCCACAAAATCCTTGTTTTCATTGTGATAGTTTATGGCATTCCATTTATACTTGTAAGGAATATCATAGTTTGTACTATGATTATTATCAAATAAAACCTTCTTTAAAGAACATTAGCATTATTCCTTCTAGTGTAAGTTCTGATGCAAAGTCTGATATTGTAAATTCTGATAAGAAAAATGTTAACATAAACTCTGATGTTAAATCCGCTGCAAATGTTAACAAACTTAATAAGGCCAAAGGATCCAAGCAAGTCTGGGTCCTTAAAACTAATCATTAGTGGCCTTTGTGATTGCAGGGCAACAGGAAAAACATCCTAGTTCTGGACAGTGGATGTTCAGAACATATGATTGGAAATAAAGCCCTGCTATCAGACTTTGTAGAGAGAGTTGACCCATGTGTTTCTTATAGAGATGGAAACATGGGAAAAATACTGGGATATGACAATATCAATCTTGGGAATGTCATCATTGAAAAAGTAGCTCTAGTCTCAGGACTTAAAAATAATCTGCTGAGTGTTAGTCAAATCTGTGACAGAGGTTATCATGTGGATTTCTTTGAAGAACACTGTGAAGTCCTAAGCAAATCTACAGGCAAAGCTGTTCTAAAGGGATACAGGCTTGGTAACATTTATGAAGCTAAGCTTTCAACAAGTTCTGATGTTTCTGCAATCTGTCTGCTAAGTAGAGCATCAATTGAAAAAAGCTGGGATTGGCACAAGAAACTTTCTCATTTAAATTTCAACAATATAAATGAACTAGTCAAGAAAGATCTTGTGAGAGGACTCCCAAAATCAGTATTTTCTCCTGATGGCCTTTGTGATTCATGTCAAAAGGCAAAATAAAGAAAATCTTCATTCAAGAGCAAGACCGAATCTTCAATTCTTGAGCCTTATCCTACTACATGTTGATCTATTTGGTCCAGTGAATGTCATGTCTATTGCAAAGAAGAAATATGCTATGGTCATAGTGGATGAGTTCACCAGATACACATGGGTGTATTTCTAGCACACAAAAAGTGAAACTGCATCTATCTTGATTGATCATGTTAAACAACTGGATAAATTGGTTAAAGACTCTGTGAAAATCATAAGAAGTGATAATGGCACTGAGTTCAAGAATTTGATTATGGAAGAGTTCTGCAAAGACCATGGAATCAAGCAGGAATTTTTTGCTCCTGGAACTCCACAGCAAAATGGAGTTGTTAAAAGAAAGAATAGAACTTAACTATTTTCTGGGCCTTCAAGTCAAGCAGAATGAAGAAGGAACTTTTATTTGTCAACCAAAGTACACCAGAAATTTGTTGAAGAAATTTGGAATGCAAGACTGTTCATGTGCATCCACTCATATGGCCACTGTAAAAAAATTAGATAAGGATACTGGTATATCAGTAGATATTACTGATTACAGAGGTATGATTGGCTCACTACTCTATCTAACTGCAAGTAGACCTGATACCATGTATGCTACCTGTCTTTGTGCAAGATTTTAAGCAGATCCAAGAGAACCTCACTTAACATTTGTGAAAAGAATTTTGAAGTATCTTAAGGGTACAGCTGATCTGGTATTGTGGTATCCTAGAGAATCAGACTTTAAGCTAATAGGTTACTCAGATGCAGATTTTGCAGGATGCAAAATTGACAGGAAAAGCACAAGTGGGAGCTGCCAATTTCTTGGAGGCAGATTGGTTTCTTGGTTTAGCAAGAAATAAAAGTCGATTTCCACATTAACTGCAGAAGTAGAATACATTACTGCAGGAAGCTGTTGTGCACAGATTCTTTGGATGAAGAATCAATTACTGGATTATGGGTTAACATATTCTAAAATCCCTATTTACTGTGATAATCAAAGTGCTATTGCTATGACATGTAATCCAGTTCAACACTCAATGACAAAGCACATCAGCATTAGGTACCACTTCATAAGGGAACATGTGATGGAGGGTATAGTGGAATTGCACTTTATTCCAACAGATCAACAACTAGCAGATATCTTCACAAAACCACTGTGTGAAGCTACTTTTACAAGATTGGTAAATAAACTTGGAATGGTTTCAGGTTCTTTCTCTAAATCTGCTTAGTTTATGTTTTGATACATCAGACTTTATGATCAGTATTTACAAATATTACTATCTTTGTGTATTCTGTGCTTAAATTGAAATTTTCTAAGAGCTGATTGTTGTCTGATGTGAATTTATAAACTCTGATAGTGATATGAATGTTTCTGTGACTATTCAATCCAATGTGGATAACTGTGCTAGATGCTGACCTAGTTGTCTTTAATATACTAAAGATCCCATGTTTGAAGTAATTGTTTATTTGGAATTTTTTTTAACACAAGGAAATTCTGATATTGAGCTTGGTTAGGTTTACTTTGTGTATCTTATTACTAAGTCAAAAACTAGAATAGTGCTTCTTATCTATTAAGTTCTGATGTTGGTAAATCTTATGGATGTACTAAGTGCTGATAAATCTCACTTATCAAAAGAAAAAGAAAAGGAATAAAAATCAGGTACTCCTTTGAGATCTAGAGAAAAATAAATGTGAAAGGGAAGATCCAAGTGCATTGCTGGTATTAAGTAATATGCATTAGAAAAGCAAAATAAATTTTCTTGGTGACTTTTCACATTCTCTGATTACTGGAGAAATACTCTGATAATAACATAAATTCTGATAAGCAGTCGTGACTCACTTACACTGAGAAGCCACTGTAAAAAGGAATTTCAAAAGATGCATAACATGAGCACAAAACAGTTGAGGTGGACTTATGCATAAACTCATTCTGTAGTGGACTTCAGACTTATGACAGATTTTGAGCAAAGTTCTGAGTTATGCCTTATTTCTAAGATGTTCTGAAGTGAATCAGACTTTACTCTTTGTCTGATATTTAGCTTAATGCACACACTTACACTCCATATGAATGATGAAAATTACTGTGGTGATCAATGTTGTTTTAGATGAACAGTTTAAGTGTCAGTTGCATAAATTCTGAGGACAAGTTCTGATGGAAGTTCTGATGATTAACTTCTGTTGTAACCATATCAGTATTTGTGTGAAGAATTACAGAAATAAACAATCACCTTTTGAGTTAAGAAGCCATATTTTGATGACTTTTAAATTCTGATAATAATCAAGTTCTGATGCTGACGTGGCAGTATTTATTTACTTGGTTTTATTTTAAGTCAATACTTGAATGGTTATATTTTTTTCAGAATATTGGACTATGTGAGATAAAGCAGTAATAATAATTTGTTTAGTGGGAACAATTTCTTTTTGAAAAATTGAACGTGCAAAGTAATCATTACTTATTTATCGTGCCCATTAACTTTTGTCTTAACTACTGCATGGCTGACAGGTGTAAGGTCTGTTCCACTTCTCAATAAATGTTGTCACGTGGGTTGTGTAAGTAAAAGAGATAAAAGATTTTCAAATCTTTTATTCACATTTCTATTCTATTCACTCTCTCTCTTTTTCTAATTCTCTCACATTTTCTGACGGTTTTCTTTACAGACATTTTCTCAAACACCTTTCAGGCACTCTAACTTCTCACTTATTTCTGATGGCGCCCAAGGATTTAATTGTTGATGGAGCCAAGTTTGTACCAAATAAGTATGATGCAATCTTGAATAAGGCTGAAGCTCCATTAGATCTGCACTTTTTGCAAGATTTCTTAGCTAATAGTGAGATTGCGTATGCTTTGACCCAACCTCAATCTATTTCAAGCAAACAAGTGCTGACATTTTGGAGAACTGGCCTATATGATGATGGTGGTGCTGCTAGTTCTCGAAGCATAGTTTTCACATCAGGAGATGTCGAGCATGTGGTTACTAAATCGGCTGTTCATAAAGCTCACCATTTACTTGAAGACTATACATTCTCAACAGTGGAGGATCCTGTTTTACAGCAGCTTATGGCCAGTCTGGGCTATGAGCAAATCTTGGGAAAGCTAGGTCAATTGAAAAGATCACATATCCGAAAGGAATGGAGCTTTTTCTTTGATTGTATCACCAAGGCATTAGCTAATAAATGCTCCAACTTTGATGTTATTCCCATCATGAGTCAGCAAATCGGGTATGCCCTTATCAATCAAACTCATTTTGATTTTGCAAGTGATGTGCTAGGTTTCATAGGGGATAGGATGACAGAGGATAGGAATGTAGTATATTTTGCTAGATTTTGTCAGCTTATATATACTTTTAGTTGTACTGATGAACCCCAACTAGCCACTGATTCAATTTCACCTTTTAAGCTTGCAAAAAGGGCCTTTAATGATTTGTTAAATGCTGATAATAAGAAACAAGTGCTGAGACCCGTACAAATTCCTCAATCAGTAAAACAAATCTTGGTAAATGTTGATCCACACACTTATACAACTGTCTATCCTGATGTTCAACCCACCAACTCATCACAACCAACACAACAGCCATCAGAACATACCATCTCTCACCAACCTCAAACACAACCACAACCTTCAGCACATCCAGTGAAGCCTTCATCTTCAAAACCCAAGAGGACACAGTCTATGCCTCAGTCTCAGCAGAAGAGAAGGAGAATTATTCTGAGAGATGAGTCAGATACTGATGAACAGGTTCCAATATCAGAACCTGTTGTTGTAGAAGCTGAGAAGATCTCTTCTCAGAAAGATACTGAAACTGGGAGTTCTAGGCCCTCAAAAGGCTTAGAAAGCTAAATTCTGATGATGAAGCTCCCAAAGTCTCTATTTCAGCAAAGAGACTTAAAAAGCAAAGAGCCAGGAGGGTTGTAAGTGAATCATCACACTCTGAAGAAATCCTGGAAGCAGCAGCTAAGGAGGGGGGGGTCAGGAATCTCTGATCCCAACAGATCGATCGTAATTGAACTACTTCCCACTGCTGAATCAGCTCACAAGTCTCCTATTCAAGAACAAGAGGATATTCCATAGCAAATGCCCACACCTCCTGTGTCTCCTATTAATGATCCAGTACATGCTGAAGATCCAGGTACAAGTGATGAAATAGATATTCACAACTTGGTTGTACCTGATGTTCTGTACTTGGAAGCTCCTCCCACTCAAGTTACTCCACCAACCGCACCACTTCTGGATGCTGATTTCAATGCAAATATTCCAACAACACCAATTCTGAATCTAGATGCTGAAGATTAGATATTAGGTGGGCATCAAAATTTGGATGTTGATCATAATTTAGTTACATATCAGAATTTAGAGGATGATGTTGAAACCTCTATAGCCTCGCATACTGTTATTCTATCAGAGGATGTTGATACTGCAGGCTCTGTAAGTTCTGACGCTGACAATGCTGAAATTACTGGTGAAGCTGCTACAAATGTAGATGCTGATGCAGCTGGTCCATCTAGACATGCACCTCAATAAACTCTATCCAAAGCTGATCCAATCAAGAAGTTTGTTAGAGAGGATGCACCAGTACCTTGGAGTGAAACTCCTAGAGGAAAGGAGTGGACTAAGGAGTGGAACACAATTGATTTTGTTCCAACTCAGAACATACTTGCTGAGCACCTGGCCAAAGCTGATGAAATGCTGATAAATGATGATTTCAAGGCACAGCTTAGAGTTACTGCATTGAGTACCAGGCACCTTCAAGGTCAACACTTAATAACTCATGACAAGGTGAACAAAATTCAAGAATCACTAATCCAGCAAGATATGAATGTAAAATTGGAAAAGAACAGATTTTTTAAGCCAGCCTTGGACCGAATTGGGTATATTGAAAAGACTCAGGAGAAGCAACAAGATCAGATTTCTGAAATTCTAAAGAATCAAGCTTCTCAGCAAACTCAACTCAATGAGATCCAATCCTCAGTGGAATTGCTTGTCTCTCTTCTTTTACCTGCTGATGCCAAAAAGGGGGAGAAAGTGATTAAGTCCAAATGCAAATCTATTCAACCACTGAAGGGTAAGGATGATGGAAATGATGACCAGGGAAACTCTGAAAAGGGTAGAGGTCATGGTCAAGGTCAAGGTTCTTCATCTAGGAAAGCTGAAACTTCTACACAGAGATCAAACTCTGATGCTGATAGAAGAATAAGTTCTGATAAACAAGTTCTGACAAAGCCTGATCTTCCTATACAGAGTGAATGTCAAGAATCACAGAAGTTTATGCAGACATTGAAGCTTAAGGGGAAGGAAACAACAGTTTACTATCAAGACCCTAAGTTACAGAAGCTGGATGAAGAAATTTCAAAAAGACTATTTCTCAAAGAAAATCCAGGAATGGACTTTGAAAGTCTAAAGGAAGAAGAAGCCAGACTTAAAGCAGAAAATGTCAAATCCAAGTCTAAAGCTTCTATTGTTGAAAAGAAACTTCCAAAGCCTAAGGGAATTGTGATTAAGGAGAAGACAAATTCTGAGGCAACCAAAGCCAAATCACAAGTGGAGGTAGATCCTAGATTCAAGGGCAAAGCAAAAATTGATGAACCTGTAAAGGTATATATGCCAATCATGGATCTGGAGGCAAAATCTGATGAAGATACTAGTCTGATTTTGAAGAAAAAGAATATTCAAACAACCTCTGACATAGCTCATGTTGTTCAAGATCAGGACTTAGTAAAATCTGATATTACGGTGAAGTAAGTAACCTCTGACATAGCTCAAGTTGGCTTGATATCAAAAGATAAAGAAAAGAAAACCTCTGACATTGCTCATGTTAAACCTTCAAGGATGTTACTACCTGGTTTTACCAAAGCTCAACAATCTACTCAACTTTTGAAGACTACATCAAGTGGTTTTGAAGCAAGAGTTATTAGAGGAAAGGAAGCTAGAGACAAATCAGGATTGGGTAGTTCTAAAGAAAAGAGAGTAAATAATACTACCTCTGATCCAACTTCTTTGAGTGAACCAAGAGTAGGAACAACTCCTGAAAGATTGAATCAACTGGAGTCTGTACAAATGGTTTACCACTCAGTATTGAAAGAAGATATCATGTTATATTTCATGACAGATGGGAGGGTATTCCAGATTCAAAAGAATGCTATTCGTTTGAAGTATTTTGAAGAATTCCAACATGTGCTATTTCTACTTCAAGTGAAAAATAGGTTAACAGATGGTGCTGCCAGTTACTTAAAATTTGAGATTCAAAGGCAGAAGAAACTTTATTCTGTAAAGTCTGACAGGCCATACTATCCTAAGTACAGAGCTCACAATGGTGATATAGTTGAGATGAAGCCTAATATCGCTAAAATCATCACTATATTTTCTGGTATTAAGGGACTTGAATTCAATCTAGAGTCTGATAAAGCCTATATCATTAGACTGGATCAGGATATAAGGAAAGCAAAAATAAATGATCTCAGGGTTGCTATCTTCCAAACATGTGAAGATACAGTTGAACTTAAAGATGCAAAAAGGAGGATGAAGAATGAACTTGAATATGCTGAGAGAAGTCTGTTAAGGAATTATCTCAGAACAACTCCTGACATTAGAGAGATCACACACTGAAGCCAAGTCAAGAACTACAAATGTTAAATTTTGAAGGTTATACAGGTTAAAGCTGATATCAAATTTTAAGGATGGTAAAAGCTATAAAGACTGTGAGTTGTAGTTACTTAGTCAAATTCTCATATGCATTTGTACTTAATATTTTTGACATCATCAAATATCTATTGAACTTGTATATTATGCTAATTTACAAGTTGGGGGAGATTGTTAGATATATTTGTGATGTCATGTCTAATAATGATTTATGTTTAGTTTTCAGATCTTAACTAACATGAAAAATCAGGACTTAACTGGAAATCAGTACTTATACTGAAGTCAGAACTTAAGATATCAGAACTTAAGTTATCAGAACTTAAGTTATCAGAAGATAATATCAGGATTTAAGAAGACATTCAGATGAGGAAGACGACTAATTGAAGGAAAGAAGATTAAGGAAAACACAAGAAGAGATATGCATGGAGAAGAATTCTATGAAGAATAGAATACTTGGAAGAAAAGATAACTAGTTGATATATTTTAGGATGCAGACTTATGTTCGATATCAATTAGACGTTTATCTTGTAACTGTGTGTCTATATAAACACAACATAGGGTTTATACTATAAGTGTTATCTTAATCGGGAATATTATTCATTGTAACCTTAGAAGCTCTCGTGATATTTGTTCATCACTGAGAGAGAACGATTCCATTATAATACTGTTTTATTAATAAGATTATTATGTGTTTCATACTCGTGTTCTTAATTCGATTTGATTGTGCTAGACACTATATTCAACCCCCTTCTACAATGTGTGTGACCTAACAAGGTAACCCAACTAGAGATGCACAAAAAACTTGGGCCCAAAAATCTGGCCCGACCCGATCCGGTCAAAGCCCGTGATTTTTTAAGGCTCGGTCAAATTCCGACCCGTGGGGCTTTTTTGCATCTCTAAACCCAACACATTTTCTATCAAGTTAACATTTACTTAGCACGATAAATTAAGTCTTACTCCCTCCATCCCGATATATAGTATACATTTACTATTTACACGTATTTCGAGATTTTTAGAAAGTATAATCATAATATTTTTTTAATTTTTTTGAATAAAAGTTTAAATATAAAACTTTTTTTCAGAAAAAAATTAAAAAATATATTATGAAATTATGCTTTAAAAGAGCATTAAAAAACGTGTCAAAAAGTAATGTATAGAATTTAATGAGTCAGAGGGAGTAACTTATTAATTTACGAGACTAAAAATTAACATACACGTTCGAGGTTTAAATTAATAGAGGCCTCCCTCCTATGTGTTTATTAGTGGATCGCCAATGTAATTTTGTAAGGATGTATCTGGTATTATTATAACAGTACGCTTTCAAGAAACTTATATTATTTTTTAGAGTAAAATGCTAGATGTGTACCTGAAGTTTTCAAATTATGCAACTTTTGTACCTGTAATTTGAAAATAGCAAATTGTGTACCTAAAGTTAATTAAGGCGGGCATATTGTATACAACCGTTAACTTAATTTAACACCGTTAGTGGGGACTATTTTTAAAATGCAAGATGTGTACCTAAAGATTCGAAATGGTGCAAATTGTGAACCTTAAAGTAAAAGTGAAAATTTTGTAACTTCGAAATGCATTCTTTTAAAAATATTTATTAATTTGAAATGGTATTAAAAAAAATCAATTTAAAGTTGAAACAAAAAATAAAAACAAATTTAATGGGTTTAGTATTATTTTATTTCCAATATATCTTGATATTTAATTTAACGATGATATCGTAAAACTAAAAGTATCTAGAAACTGGAGAAAAAAGCCATTTCAAAATATGTTTTTTTTCATCTATTTGTTTTAATATACAACAAACTTTATTATTAAGTACCATGCCTATCAAAATTCGGATAAAATCCCTCTTGTGCCTATTATATATATAATTAAATCCGTAATTTATTACACAATACGAAATACGTGACACGGAAAAACACGAAAATTTAGTGTTTGTATTTATATTTTGAGTACACGACACGAAAGTAGATGAAATGAAACTACACAAGTACACGCCTTATGACATATATATTTTTTTAATTAAATATTAATATTTATAATGAATATATGTAGGGGTGAGGAACAAATCGAATTAAAATCAAAACTCGTCCGAAACCGTCAAAAACGGTCAAAACCGAACCGACCTAACTATTAATATAAATAAAAATATAATTTATAACTTAAATAAATTTTAGAACAATAATTTTTTTAATTTTTTTTTAAAAGAAGTAACATGCAACTGTAATGAAATCAAGTTATGCTCACCGGACTCACTTTTAAGTCATATATATTTTTTTAAAATTTCATCTACTTCGGGAACTTGTATAAATTGCAGTAGTGTGTTGATTTTATTGTACCCAGTAATTTGTAGAATAAAATAATTTTTTATTAAATTTAATTTACTTAACTTGTACATTTTATTTTTTATTTTTTTCGATTTTAAAATAAAAAACCGAGTCAATAAAAACTGAATCGAGTTATTTCAAATTAAAATTGAACCGATAGTTTAGTTGCAAATGCAGTTTTCGATTTTTAAAATTGAAGATCTATGGTTTCAGTTCCAGTTTTACCCAAAAATTGAGTCGAACAAGTCCATACTCTCCTAAATAAAAGAATAATTATTAAAATAATGTGCATATTTATTTTTAAATTTATAATTGATGTTTTTAAAATAATACTGGATATGTTAGGTCCCAATGTGTTTGTAGAAGGGGGGGGGTTGAATACAAGCAGTACCGAATAATCGAATTAAATGCGGAATAAAAAAAGTGAAACAAAATTCAAGTTAAATAAGAATATTATTAAACTTGAAAGGTGTTACAACAACTGTATCGATTACAAGGAATTAATCTCAAATTAATTATCACAAATCTAGAATAAATTCGACATGAACTTTTTCTATTTTTATAATAAAAAATTCAAATGCTAAACGCAATTTGATATTAAGTTCTAGGGATTTTGATCCGCTAGATAGTTACACAAGAACAAGAGAATGATTTCTAGTTGATTGGATTTAACTTTACAAACTAGAAATTATGATCTTGAAGTTTGCAGATAAAGGATGAAATATTTTGCTTCTCTTTTCTGCCGAGTTCTTGTTTGTTGACTTGTGTTCTCTGTTTTGGTTTTTGCTGCTTTTCTTCTTTTTAATTCATTCAACAGAACTGAAAATGAACTGGCAAGACAACAGCAAGACTTTCAGTATGACAATCAAATGAACTAGCAAGACTATCAGAATGAACTAGCAAGACTATCAGAATGAACTAGCAAGACTATCAGAATGAACTAGCAAGACAATCCTCCTCCCAGTGTAACTTTCGGTGAGACTATTGAAAATGGCTTGGAAAGACTTTCGGTATGACAATCTAATTGTCATACCAGTTCAAATATTTGTCTTGCTGATTTAATCTTGAATATTAATTCAAAATCATTTCTGAAAAATGCATAATATTAATTCAGAATTAATTAACCAATTAATTCAATTAATCAATAAATTAATCTCTGCAGATATAATTTATTTTCTTAATTAAATTATATGACTTAATTAATTAATAGAGAATTAATACTAATCTTGAGCAGCAACCATTCTTCTACAAATCTTCTGAAAATCACCGAAAATAATGAATCAATTCCACCACTTCAATGTTGACACTCGATGTACTGTCTGGTTCATGAGTGACTAACTTCCGTGATGTTTCTTCATGTCTTGACTTTGATAATTGATTTTCTTCAGATTAAATCCTTGTAATTCTTCGATACCCTGACGAGATCTCTGTCACTTGATTAAATCCACAACCTTGATTTATATCACTAAGGCTTGATCAATTTCTTGAACTTCTTCCAGTGAATTAATTCCTCAAGTCTGTAGATGAACCTTGTTTCTGAATCCTTTGAGAGATATTACTTTGCGAGATCTCTTTGACGGTAGATCCACTATTTACTTATAACATTCTTATTTGAGTTGAGTTAAATCCTCGAATATACAAATAGGCTATGACATATGCCTTACAATCTCCCTTTATTTGTTTGTTAGACAATAACAACAAATACCTAGAGGATAACTCAACTAACAAATAAGAAAAAGATTTAAACAGAAATACAAAGTAAATAGCAGAAAAGTTCTGGATAACATTTAACCTTTTCCAGATTCCAAATAGATGTTCCTCTAGACTGAACATATCTTCAAGTAGTTTCATCTTCATTTGTACAACCACATTTCCTGTTGAGAAGCACATATCTCTCTTGCTTCTCCCCCTATGAGAATCAACTGATTAAAGAAGATCACCTTCGTTTACCACATCTCCCGTACAATAGGATCCGCAGATAAAAACCAATGGTACTCCTCATTTAGAAAACAACTTCTTCCCTTACTAGGAAATCACCTTGTGTTTACCACCTCTCCCGTACAATAGGATCCGTAGTTACAAACAACAATGGTGTGGTGTAGTGTTCATATGTAGGATCTTTTTCTTCCTCCCTGCTATTTCTCCCCTTAGTTGAGGAATCCTCCAAACTATTACTTAAGCTTTTATCTCCCCCTTAGTGAAGGAATGTATGCCGTCGTCTGAAGGAGTTCTCATATTTCACTGGGTTGGAAAAGAAATAACAAGTAGTTTCTCTTTCTTCCTCACTGTGAGTGTGTGATTCTGTTTTAGTGTACCTCACATGTGTTTCACTCTTCTCTCCACTCGTGCTTACACTCATTCTCAGAAGTGTATCACTCCTCTCATAGCTCCAAAATTCAGCTGTACCTGCAAGGGAGGTCACAGGTGGTGCAATGGGAGTTTGCAAATCACCTTAGCCATCCTTAAGGAGGTCACAGGTGGTGCAATGGGATTTCGCAAATCCCCATCCTTGTTAAACTCGTCAGATGAATCTGAGTCATAATCTACAAGTTGCTAGTTTCCCTTTTAGGGTTCCAGATTTGAATTCTGGGAAGGTAAACAATGATCCAACGAATTTAGCATAAAGATCAAAGTTCCCTTCTAATGTCTGTGAAGACATTTACTTGTGACTCATCAGGTAATATCTGAATCATTGTCAACAAGTTGTCGATCTGCGCCTATGTCAGATCCACTATCCGCAAATGCATCCAGGAGATTTAAGCCTGGGGAGGTAGACACTGACCACTGACATATTTTCTCTGTCAACATGCACCCCATAAAATTAATTTCGTTTTTATTTGCACCCCACTGACGACTTTCCATCCAAGATGACCGTTAACTTTAACGGAAGCGGGGGCATTTCAGTAAATTACTAATTAAAACATAAGAAAATAAGAGTAATTGGCACTTTGTAACCCATTTCTTTGAGCGTTTTTTCAATTCTGGTCTATATTATGTTTCCTTGCAAGTTGCACCTTTAACTTTGAATTTCGTTTTGTTTTACACCCCTTGAACATTTTTAACTTTTATATCAGGGGTAAAATCGGATATTAAGGGTCTCCAAGAACAAATCATCGAATCCTTAGATTTCCCCGTCCAAACCAACAAATAAATACATGAATCGGTTGCAAATAACAAGCAAAAGTTATCTGTAATATCAAATTTAATAAAAAATTCCCGAAAATTAAACTCCCAATTCGAAATAAGAATCCTAGAATCGAGTTTAATTTTTATTTTAGCGGATACGGATCGGCATATTAAATATTCGATCCAAGATTCGATCCGATAAAAAAATCCAATTATAAATGGAGCGAATATTTAATAGGCCGATCTATATTCGCTAAAATAAAAAATTAAACTCCATATATGATTTTTATTTCGAATTTGGGGTTTGATTTTCGGGCATTTTTCACGAAATTTGATATTACGGATTACTTTTGCTTGTTATTTGCAAATGGGGCTGAGCACTTGGTCGGTTCGGTCCAAAACTGGACCGCACCGAATAGACTGAAAAACCGAATTATCAATTTTTCTTGGACTAAACTGGACCGAAATTGTATTATGGACCGGACAGAACCGAAATAATTCGGTTCGGTCCAGTTTTGGACTGAACAAACTGAATTTTTTTTAAAAAAATAAAATTGTAATAAAAATTTCAAACTGTTATGGATTAAAACTAGTATATATAATTGCTGTATTTATTACTGAGATTCGGGAGCTCAAGGCCTTTAATGGCTGCTCTCGTGTTTCGTAGCTTAACTCTGCCTTTACGAGATGCCTACGTATCTCTGTGAATTAGAGAATCAAGCCAAAAAACGTAGTTCTGATTTATGGGGTGAGACCCCTTATATAAATGTTGGGAGTCCTTGAATTGGACTTGGTATAGGAGACTTGGTGGGCAAGTCTCATAGTTAGAATGGACTTTGGAGTCCTAGATAGTAGGAAATTGATTCCTTATCCTTTTAGGTCCCCTTGAGGCTAATCTCCAAGGATTTATATTCTTATCGGGACTCTTTTCAACATCTGTTTTGTCCCTTATTAATTAATTTCGTAATTAATTAATAATCAGGGCTTTTGGGCCTTTTTTATTCCATCAGGCCTGATCTGGTCCATCAGGCTTAACCTTTCTGGTCTGAGTATCATATATCTTTTTATTGGGTCTAGCAGCCCACAGCTTGTATAATTAATGCAGTATTTAATTATACAATCATAATTTATTTATCCCTATCATTTGCCCCCCAACTTTTGGGAAACATTGATTAGGTTTCGCAGAAGTTAAGTCTATCTGTTCCCTTACAGGGTTTCGTTTTTCTGTAAAGTGTGGGGCGACCTACACATTTACAATGAATTTTCCTTTGATTCAGGAATTATCTTTAATTTCCAGGAATTTTTCCCTTACTTCTGGGATTTTTCCCTAATTTTCTGGATTTTTCCCTAATTTACTGGGATTTATCCTTAATTTTCTGGATTTATTCCTTATTTCTGAAAATATTAACATTTTTCAGAAAATATTTAAGGAATTTCCTTATTTTTCTGGATTTTTTCCCTTATTTCTGGGATTTATCCTTTAATTTTCTGGATTTATTCCTTATTTCTGAAAATATTAACATTTTTCAGAAAATATTTAAGGAATTTCCTTATTTTTCTGGATTTTTTCCCTTATTTCTGGGATTTATCCTTTAATTTTCTGGATTTATTCCTTATTTATGAAAATATTAACATTTTTCAGAAAATATTTAAGGAATTTCCTTATTTTTCTGGATTTTTTCCCTTATTTCTGGGATTTATCCTTTAATTTCCTGGATTTATTCCTTATTAATATTTTTCAGAAAATATTTAAGGAATTTCCTTATTTTGGTACTCACAGGTATTTTCCCCTAATTTTTCAAGAATATTAAAAATAATTATTGAAAATTATTTTTTAATTTTCCTGATCTTCTGGGAATTTTTGCTTTTGTTTTTCCCTATTTTTTGGAATTTTTCAGCAATTTTCTTACTTTTAGCCCATTTTCTGATTAATTAAATAATCAGAAAATTGGCTTTTATCGCATAATGCATCCTAGGCGTTGTTGACCCCCGCCTAGGAGACGACCTTCCAACAGCGCCTAGGAATATTGTCTCCTGGGCGTTGTTGGAGGCCCCATACTTCCTAGGCGTTGTTGACCCCCGCCTAGGAGACATCCTTCCAACAGCGCCTAGGAATATTGTCTCCTGGGCGTTGTTGGAGGTCCCATACTTCCTAGGCGTTGTTGACCCCCGCCTAGGAGACATCCTTCCAACAGCGCCTAGGAATATTGTCTCCTGGGCGTTGTTGGAGGTCCCATACTTCCTAGGCGTTGTTGACCCCCGCCTAGGAGACATCCTTCTAACAGCGCCTAGGAATATTGTCTCCTGGGCGTTGTTGGAGGTCCCATACTTCCTAGGCGTTGTTGACCCCCGCCTAGGAGACATCCTTCCAACAGCGCCTAGGAATATTGTCTCCTGGGCGTTGTTGGAGGTCCCATACTTCCTAGGCGTTGTTGACCACCGCCTAGGAGACATCCTTCCAACAGCGCCTAGGAATATTGTCTCCTGGGCGTTGTTGGAGGTCCCATACTTCCTAGGCGTTGTTGACCCCCGCCTAGGAGACATCCTTCCAACAGCGCCTAGGAATATTGTCTCCTGGGCGTTGTTGGAGGTCCCATACTTCCTAGGCGTTTTTGACCCCCGCCTAGGAGACATCCTTCCAACAGCGCCTAGGAATATTGTCTCCTGGGCGTTGTTGGAGGTTGTTCGAGCTTTGATTCATTCAATGAACTTTGATTTTAAATCTTTTCAAAATTCAAATCTTATGGGCTTCCCGCCTTTTTCTTAGGCCCAGGCCCATTTGTGCATCTTTGAGCTCCTCTATATAAGAGGTGGAGTGTGAGTTCATTTCTCACACTTCACCTTCACAAAAATTTCTAAACTTCAACTCTGCAATTAGTCTCTTAAGAATCGCCACCTCCAAGCTATTTCCGGCTTTATACTCCACCGCTTTCTGGGCTGATTTTGAAGATTCCGTTTGAATCTTCATCTTCTTCACTTACTTTCAAGAGCTTCCTGGGTTTTTGTCTTCATTCATGGCGGATTCCGATTCATCTCACTCCCATGTCCCCCAAGCTGTCGCCCGTCCCTCTAGGGCCAGCCGAGGTAAAAAATCTCTTGTACATTCCTCAGTTATTTCTCTTAGGGATCTTTTAACCGAATTCGGGCAAGCCTTTCCTAACATGTTACACTTAGATGCATATAATTATCCTTCTAGATTTGGTCTAGATCAAGTAGGCACCATAGCCCGCCTTTTTGGCATTTCTCACCCTTATAGGGCCGAGGCTCCAGGCCCAAATGATAGGGCCTGCTACCCAAAACCTGGGGCCATTCGGGTCTATAAGGAAACCTTCTATGCTGGTTTTTGCCTACCTCCTCATCCTTTTGTTTTTCGCCTCTTGGCTGAGGCCCGAGTCTGTCCGACCCAACTCACACCCAACTCTTGGCGTTTTATTCATTGTTATATGGCCCAATCTCGTAAACACGGTTTTGAGCCAAATGTTTGTGTCTTTCGTTACTTATTTAAATTTGTAAATGCTTCTGAGGACCAAGGATGGGTCAAAATAGTTCATAGATCCTTGGCCCGTTCCTGCTTTATTTCTGGCACCAACCCCGACTCGTATCCAACATGGAAGAGTGAGTGGTTTTTTGTATTTCTGGATTCCGAGGAGGGTTGGGATCATTTTTTCAGGCCCAACTTCTCAAAAAGTATAGACGGGTCTTTAAGAGACCTAAAATTGGGGATAGATGAGGATGCGGCCATCAAGGCTATTACTGCTGATAACTTGCACCATTGCGCTCTCATCCTTTCAGAGGGTAATTTGCAAAGTTTAGGTCTAAGTGACCTCGGTCCCGAGGGTATTTCTTTCCCCTTTTTGTTCCATTTTCTCCTTTCTCTATTTGTCCTTTTTCTTACGTGTTCGTATTTGCCTGCAGCTAAGGCCGCTTTGGACACGATCTTCAAGAAGCGGGAGGCCCGTGCCGCCCAGGGCTCTGCTGTTGAGACCCACCGCGACAAGCGGGTTAGGATTGGTGACGGCCCTTCAGTCACGGTTCAGGAGGCCGTCCCTACCTTTTTATCCCAGAGGCCTCCTAGCCTTGATGAAGATACCTCTCCCTTCACCGTCACTTGGGGCCTTCAGAGGAGGGACACGGTAGTAGGGAGTTCCGAGGCTGCCGCCGTTTGGTCTCAGAGTGTGATCACGCCTCGTGACAGGGCTGAGATCGTAGAGTCTTCTGATGACCTACAGATTGAGCGTCTGGGTGCTCAGGCCGTGGCTTCTGTAAGCCTCTTCCTTTTTTAACTATTTTTTTTTTAATTACTTACTGTACTTTGATATGTTCATGCAGATGAATACCTATCTCCAGGCTGCCCTTCATAATTTGAAGGATGTGAGGACCAGCCTAACTATTGCTGAGAGGGACAGGGATAGGTACCTCAAGGCTTCTGAGGCCAACTTCACTCGTTTCCGTGAGGTAGAGAAGGAGCTGGCGGATGAGAAGGAGAAAGTTCGTAAGCTGGAGCTGGATGCTCAAAGGGCCCGAGCTGAGGTGATAGCTGAGTATAAGGCATCTCAGGACTTTCAGGATGTCCTAAATGCTGAGTACGATGCTAACTTCCCGGAGACCTTTTCTAGCTGTTGGGAGCAGATAGTAGAGGAGATTGGGAAGAAGATTCCGGAGGTGACTCTCACTGCCTATCCAGTCCCTGACATTCCTGGGAGAGAGCCTCTTCTTGATGACATCCCTCTTTCTCCTATTCTTGCTTCTTCTGCTGAGGCCGAAGCTGTTTCTCCTCGAGGTGCTGATCATATTCCATTTCCTTCTTCTGCTGCCAATGAAGGAAACATCGATGATGACTTCTTCAAGGATCTTTGAGTATTTTGTTTTTCTTGTTTGGCCCATTGTGGCTTTCTATGTATTGACTTAATCGCATTCAGAACTTATTACCCTTCGGGGCTTGTATTCTATATGTTGCTTTTCTTGCCTTTTTCTGTTTTATCTTTACAATCTTAATATGCATTTGAACCTTAACATCCTTAGATAGAAATAATTTCAAACTCTTTAATATGAAGTCTGGTTTTCCAAAACCTTACATAGCATGGGTTCGACCCTAATCAACAATAACTAGACAATGTGAATTCTACTGGAATATAAAATCCTATGCAAGCAAAGCTTCAAGGTGCTTTTAAACCTACTTGTCAATGACAAGTGAGAATCGTACTTCGACCATCTCACACGTAGTAAACCTTCAGGTTTTGTGCGTGCCAGGTTCTCGGGACTTCAAAACCATCCATAGTCTCCAGCTTGTAGGTTCCTCTACCCTGAACGCTCTTGACTCTATACGGCCCTTCCCAATTTGGGGCAAGCTTTCCTTTCTGTCCGACACCAGAAGCCTCTATTTTTCTCAAGACTAGATCACCTTGTTTGAAAAACCTCTCTTTAACCCTTAGGTTGTAGTAGAATGAAGCCTTTTTCTGATATTCTACTATCTTTGCGTGTGCTTTATCTCGCACTTCATCGATTAAATCCAGGGCTAACTTCTGCCCTTCCTCATTTTCTTTTTCATCAAAAGCCTGAATCCTCGGAGAGGAATGTGATATTTCCACGGGAACTACCGCTTCTGCCCCGTATGCCAACAAGAAGGGAGTTGCTCCTGTTGTGACTCTACAGGTAGTCCTATAGGCCCATAATATGGGAAGTATCTCGTCCACCCAATTATTTCTCGACTTCTCGATTCTTTTCTTTAATCCATCCAGGATTATCCGATTTGCTACCTCCGCTTGCCCATTGGCTTGCGGGTGAGCCACAGAGGTGAGTCGTAACTCAATTTCATTTTCTTTACAATACTTCTTGAATTCCTCGTTGTTGAATTGTGTTCCATTGTCAGTGACGAGGATACGGGGAATTCCATATCGGCACATAATGTTTTCCCACAGGAATTGTGCAACCTGCTTAGTTGTGATTTTGGCCAAAGGTTTGGCTTCGATCCACTTGGTGAAATAATCAATGGCTACAATCAGAAACTTCCTTTGTGCTGTGGCCATAGGAAAAGGCCCTAGAATATCCATCCCCCACATAGCAAAGGGAATAGGTGAGTTGATAGAGGTCAGCATCTCGGGGGGTTGTCTGGCGACTGGTGCATGCTTCTGACAACGATCACACTTCTTTACATATTCTTTGGCATCAGCCATCATTTCTGGCCAATAAAAGCCTAAACGGGTTAACTTATGAGCCAAGGCCCTGCCCCCCAAGTGCTGCCCGCAAATGCCTTCATGCACTTCCTCAAGAGCCAAGCGTGCCTCATCGGGCCTGAGACACCTCAAGTAAGGAACCACGAAAGATCTCTTATATAGAATCCCATCTATCAAAGAGTACCTTAGTGCTCGAACAGTTAACTTCCGTGCCTCAATTGCATCGCTTGGTAACCAACCGGTCTGAATGTGAGCCTTGATGGGATCAATCCATGACGTCCCCAAGTCTACGGGAGCCACAAGCTTAACATCTATGCTTCGTGTCTTCAAAACACGGAAGTACACACTTCCTGAACTTTCTTCAATCTCAGATGAAGCAAACTTTGATAGCGCATCTGCTTTAGCATTTTCTTCCCTTGGAATGTGTTCAACATGGCATTCATTAAATTGGGTCATCACAGCCCTTACTAGGCGAACATATTTAGCCATCGTACTATCCCTTGCTTCAAATTCTCCCTTTACCTGGGATATGATCAACTTTGAGTCTCCACGGACCTTTAAGTTTTTGACTCTAAGTGTCCCAGCTAGACCAAGGCCAGCAATCAGGGCTTCATACTCTGCCTCATTGTTTGTGGTTGGGAAGTCTAGCTTCATAGCATACTCAATTAGGAATCCATCAGGGCTTTGCAAAACCAACCCTGCTCCACTGGAATTTGTTTTTGATGCTCCATCAAAATAGAGAACCCAATATTCTTTCTCCTTGTCCTCCTTGTCGACTCCCTTGTCTTGAGGTATGGTATCTTCCTGCCCCCCGACTTCTTGGTTGGGTATGGTACATTCCACCACGAAGTCAGCTAGTGCCTGGGCTTTTATGGCCGTACGCGGCTTATACTTGAGATCGAACTCTCCCAACTCTATTGCCCACTTAATCAGTCTCCCACTCGCCTTGGGACTGTGAATGATGTTTCTCAGCGGCTGATTTGTTAACACTTCAATCTGGTGAGCTTGAAAATAAGGACGCAGCTTTCTTGAAGCCATCACCAAGGCTAAAGCGAATTTCTCAATAGTTGAATAATTCAACTCTGCACCATGCAAGATTTTGCTGACATAGTATACGGGTTTCTGGACTTTCAGTTCCTCCTTAACCAAAACCGCGCTCAAAGCGCTTTCTGAAACAGCCAAGTACAAGAATAAAACTTCGCTCAGAACTGGCTTAGCCAACAACGGGGCCTGGCCCATATACTTCTTTAACTCTTCAAATGCCTTCTGATTTTCCTCATTCCATACAAAGTCTTTGATGTTCTTCAGTGACTTGAAAAATGACAAGCACTTGTCTCCTGACTTGGAGATGAATCGTCCTAACGCAGCAACCCTTCCTGTGAGCTTCTGAACATCCTTGACAGTTTTGGGGGGTTCCATGTCCAGGATCGCCTTTATTTTATCGGGGTTAGCCTCAATTCCCCTCTTTGAGACCATCAATCCCAAGAATTTTCCAGATCCTACTCCGAAAGCACACTTCGTCAGATTCAACATCATCTTGTGGTACCTCAGGACCTCAAAAGCTTCCCTTAAATGGGCTATATGATCAGTCTTTACTAGACTCTTGACTAACATGTCATCAACATAGACTTCCATAGTCTTACCAATAAGATCCTTAAAAATTCTATTCACCAACCTTTGATAGGTGGCTCCTGCATTCTTGAGACCAAACGCCATAACAAGATAACAATAAACACCAAAGTCAGTGATAAATGATACCTTTGGAATGTCATCCTTATGCATTTTGATCTGGTTGTATCCGCTAAACCCATCCATGAAACTCAGCATCTCATGTCCAGCGGTGGCATCAATCAAAGTATCAATTCTAGGCAGCGAAAAACAGTCTTTGGGGCATGCATCATTCAGATCGGTGAAGTCTATACACATCCTCCACTTTCCATTAGCCTTCTTCACCATTACAGGGTTTGCTAACCACTCCGGAAATTGAATCTCCTCAATGAAACCAGCCTCTAAGAGCTTTTCCACTTCCTGCTTTATAGCCTCTTGTCTTTCCGGGGCAAAATTTATTTTCTTTTGTTTCACTGTCTTCCGACTTGGATCCACGTTTAGCTTGTGAGTAATTAACTCCGGGTCTATGCCTGGCATATCAACTGCTGACCATGCAAACACATCACTATTTTCTTGCAAAAATTTCACTAACTTCCCTCTAAGGGGCTCCTCTAATGTGGCTCCAATGAAAGTCATCCTCTCAGGATTCTTGGGATCTAAAGGAACCGAAACCAATTCTTCTGCTGGCCTTCCTCTATTCTCATCATTTTCTCGAACATCCATATCTTCAATAGGAAGAACCTGCCCCCCGACTCCATCTGCCCTCAAAGAGGCCACATAACAGCTTCTAGCCATTTTTTGATCTCCTCTCTCTTCTCCAATCCCGTTTCGGGTGGGAAACTTCATAACTGAATGGTATGAAGAGGGGACTGCCTTGAAGGCATGTATCCCTGTTCTCCCCATGATAGCATTATAAGTTGAACTAGCCTTTACCACCACGAAATCCAGCATCTGCGTTGCTTGCCTTGGCTCCGTACCTATGGTGGTTGGCAACTTGATTATCCCTTCCACAGGACATTCTACTCCAGCAAATCCATATATCGGCATGTCGGTTGGTGTTAACTGGGAGTCGTTATACCCCATCCTTAGAAAGGTGTCGTGGAGCAAGATATCCACAGAAGCACCATTATCCACAAGGACCCTCTTAACCGGGCTATTTCCTATTATTGGTGTTATGACCAGCGGGTCATCATGGGGAAACTTCACACCCTCTAGGTCGGAATCATCAAAAGCCAATGTTACTTCTGTCCTGGCCCTCTTCGGGGCTTCTCCAACAATATGCATAACCTCTCTAGTATATGCCTTTCTGGAATTTTTGGACAATCCAGCAGCAGTTGGACCTCCAAAGATCGTGTTTATCACAGGCCCTTGAGGTCTCGGCCCTCCATAAATGGTGTTTATAACTGGTCCTCTAGGTTGGGGATTCCGCCCCTGATCATCTTGGTCCCTCCTACGATCTTCAAAGTTCTTCCTTCCATTATTATTTCTGTCCCCTCCATCTCCAGTATACTTATTCAATCTTCCTTTTCGAATCAAAAACTCAATTTCATCTTTCAATTGCCTACACTCATCGGTGTCATGGCCAACATCTTTGTGAAACCTGCAATACTTGCCCCTATCTAGCTTGGCGGGATCAGCCTTCAAGGGCTTAGGCCAGCGAATATCTCTGTCTTTCTCAATCTCCATCAAAATCTGACTTCTGGGAGCATTCAGCTTAGCGTATTCAGTGAACTTTTGCCCAGGTCCTCCCTTCTTGGGGGTTGAATCAGGGTTTTGTTCGGTTCTAGGATATTTGTCCTTAGCGATATACTCCAAATCAGTTTTTCGTTTCTTGCCTCCAGTGGGCTCATTACTTACTACGGTCTTCCTCATACTTTCTTCAACCTTGATATACTTCCCTGCCCTCTCTTGGAGCTGTAACATGCTCTCAGGGGGTCGTTTGGCCAAAGACATCTTAAAAAACTCATCCCTAGTTCCTTGTTGCAATGCTATCATGGCTACCTTATCATCAAGATCTGGGACTTTTAAAGCCTCCTTTGTAAAACGATTCAGGTAATCTCTTAAGGATTCCTTAGCTCCTTGCACAAGACTCACAAGAGATGCTGAACTTTTCTCATGGACTCTTCCACTGATGAATTGCTTAATAAAAGCCTGACTTAGTTCTCTGAATGATCCAATAGAATTTGGGGGTAGGCGACTGTACCATCTTTGAGCCATACCCGACAGGGTTTGAGGGAAGGCCCGACATTTTATAGCATCATTCACGGGTTGCAGCAGCAGTGCATTAGAGAATGTCCTAACATGATTAGCGGGGTCTCCCGTGCCATCATAGGCTTTGATAGTGGGCATCTTGAATTTTCTCGAGATATGGGCCTTCATTATCTCTTCTATGAAGGGTGGAGTTGGATCATCAGGATCTCCAAGGGGAAGAAGATTGCTTGGATCAGTTCTTGGGACAGCAGCCCTTCTTCGTACCGGACCATCCAGGTCTATGATAGGAGGAGGGTTTCTCCCCCTAGGAGGCATATGGGGTTTGGTGGCCTGGTGAGCTTCCAATTCACGCCTCAGCCTTTGGATTTCAGCCTCATGAGCCCTGATCCTTTCCTGCACTTCTTGGGGATTCGCCCCTGGGGTGCTTTGGGGGCGTTGCCTTCCATCGGCCATCGGCTCTTTTCCAGGACGCCTCCTTCTCGGGGCCACTTCATCGTCCGAAGATTCGGAGTCTCTCTCAGTGTAAGGACCAGAAAATTCCCGATCTTCAGGGATAGGATCCAATCCTCGTATATAGGGGGGCGACTGCCCTCGTGCTATGCTTCGCCCAGCATATCCGCTTCCTCCAACCTCGGGGTAAAGGGGCATCCCATAAGGGGGGTTAGTGGTAACAATAGTTGAATATTCATACCCGACGGGTCGAGAATTCACAGGTATATGTACTTGTTGAACTTGAGGATTCGTACCTTGAATAGTCGGGGGAGTCGTCCTTTGTGGCTGAGATTGAGTTGCCCCTATCTGGGCCTCCCCCTGAGTAGATACATAAGTTGAATGTGGAGGAACCTCCACGGTTGATGAAATCACCTGGGTTGTCTCTGATGGTGTTCCTTCCTCCAGAGCACTAGTTGTTCTCCGTGTTCTCGCCATGGTTGTTGTATATCCCCACAGTCGGCGCCAAATGTTATGGATTAAAACTAGTATATATAATTGCTGTATTTATTACTGAGATTCGGGAGCTCAAGGCCTTTAATGGCTGCTCTCGTGTTTCGTAGCTTAACTCTGCCTTTACGAGATGCCTACGTATCTCTGTGAATTAGAGAATCAAGCCAAAAAACGTAGTTCTGATTTATGGGGTGAGACCCCTTATATAGATGTTGGGAGTCCTTGAATTGGACTTGGTATAGGAGACTTGGTGGGCAAGTCTCATAGTTAGAATGGACTTTGGAGTCCTAGATAGTAGGAAATTGATTCCTTATCCTTTTAGGTCCCCTTGAGGCTAATCTCCAAGGATTTATATTCTTATCGGGACTCTTTTCAACATCTGTTTTGTCCCTTATTAATTAATTTCGTAATTAATTAATAATCAGGGCTTTTGGGCCTTTTTTATTCCATCAGGCCTGATCTGGTCCATCAGGCTTAACCTTTCTGGTCTGAGTATCATATATCTTTTTATTGGGTCTAGCAGCCCACAGCTTGTATAATTAATGCAGTATTTAATTATACAATCATAATTTATTTATCCCTATCACAAACCTAAAAATATGAACTCTAAAATATAGTTAATGTAAAGTGATATGTAGAGTTCTATCGGTGTATAAATATACTTACAAATTAAAAATTATGATCATAAATTTTAAGATATATGTAAAATATATAATATAAATTAGAGTATTTATGATTTGGTCTATTCGATCTATTTGGTCCTGATCGATTTTTTTTAAAAGAACCGGACCAAGCCGATTTTATTTCGGTCTATTTGGTCCGGACCGAATCTAACAAATTTCAGAAAAATCAGGACTGAACCGAACCGAATTAGTACGGTTCGGTTCAGTTTTTCGATTTTGGTTCGATTTTGATTAGCCCTATTTGTAATCGATTTATGTATTTATTTGTTGGTTTAGACCGGGAAATCTATAGATCCGGCGATTTGTTCTTAGAGACCAGAAATTTCTGATTTTACCCATGATATAAAAGTGGGTGCAAAATAAAGTGAAATTTAAAGTTAAAGGTGCAACTTGTAAGAAAATATAATATATACCCGAATTGAAAAAAACCCAAAAAAATGGGTTACAAAGTGCCAATTACTCTTCTTTTCTTCTGTTTTAATTAGTAATTTACTGAAATGCCCCCGATTCCTCTAAAGTTAACGGTCATCTTGGATGGAAAATCGCCAATGGGTGCAAATAGAAGCGAAATTAATTTTACCGGGTGCAAATTGACAGAAAAAATAATTTAGACCCAAATCGCAAAAATGAAAATAAAAATAGGTTACAAACTGCCAATTACTATTTTTAAATAGGTTATTTAATCGAATCCAAAATTTGTAATGAACTCCATTTACTAAACAGACCACGAAGAGATCGAAAAATATTGACCTTGACATTTCTCAAACTTGCGATGACTTTCGGCCTCTGTTTTGGTCTCATGTTAGGTAAACAAAAGATTTATAAGCATAATGTGTTAGAAAAGTATTTACAAAACCTACAATAATCTTATACTATGATATTATATTATATGATGTAATACATATATACTTTTTCTTAAAATCAGTTATAATACAATTCTATTCAGTTAGCAAAAAAAAAGTCTCTTAAAAAATAGAAATATAAAAACTAAAAATAATAGCATATAGTTTGACCAAAACACTTCCATGTCATTACTATGTTCATCGATTAGTTCAAACAGAACTGCTCCCTCCAATCTTCTGCTTATCTTTTCAGGTATTTGTCTGATTGTAACGCGTCTTGTTTAACAAACAATTTGTGTATGAAGTAAACAACCATATTTTTTGCTTAGAATTTGGGATTTACTTTGTATCGTCTTGTGCAGGAGAACCAGTGTTTGATGCTACTGCATAAAGTACGTACATGATACAATCATGAAATCTTGTAATTTGGCCACCATATTCTTGTTTTCTACCCGTGTAAATTTGCCGGTCAAAAGGTAATTTGATTCTTTATTGACTTATTTTGCATGCCGGTCTTGCTTTCTAAATGCTAGGTAATTTTAAGATATCCGTACTAAAAACACAAAACACAAGAGCCGGGAAATTTGAACTTAAAATTTATCGTCACCAAAAAAAGAAAGAATCGCCAACTGAAGTACATTCAGTAGGTTTATTGAAATGAGAAAGGCAACAATCCCAAAAAACTTGTATTAAAATGCTTATTTGTCCGTATAGTATTGTTGATCACTCCGTCATTAATATAATATAATAATATGTACCACCCATCCATACATCTAAAATTCCACTAATAATATCATTTCATCGGTCATTATAAGATATTTTTTTAATTTTTTTCGAGTACCTAAAAATTCAATGTTCAAAATTTTTAAATGAAATTCAAACTAGTACAAAATTGCGCAGGGAGCATCACAAATTTAGCTGGCCCTAGCTAAAATTGCGTTGAGACCAAAAAGGTGGAATGGGAGATGGACCATTGCAAAGAGTGTTTAAAAATTTCAAATTGATTTTGTTTCAACGCCACGCAATTCCATTTTTAATTGTACCCCTTTTTGCCACTTCTGCGAGTTAGCATCAATATATAATTATTATAATCACTCAACAACATGTTTACATTTATTTAGCAAAAAGTTATATAACCTTTTCATTTTGAAATTTTAATACAATTGACAATTTTTCCAAAATCTATATTAAATTAAGTATCATTATTTGAAAGTAACTGATATTTTTAGAAATTATATAATAATTTTCCTATCAATTGAAATTAAATTAATTTTAAAAACTAGGCAGTATGATTAATGAAGAAGTATTGAACTCTTGGACACATCAAGATAAGATATGTCTAATAATTTTTTTATAAGTTGAAAAATACATAAAATTTTCAACTTATAAATTTATTTATAAGATAAACCAAAAGGGCATATATTAAACAATATTAAACGCTATCAATACCCTTTCGACCATGACAATGTTTCTTACATTACTCAACCATAAGTATGAACACATAATAAGTAAATTAGGAAAAAAGAAGCCTTACTGCTTAACCAGGTCTAGGGACCCAGTCCAACTACCGCAACCACCAGTAGCTCAACCAACCAAAATATACACATAATGAATGGATTACACTATTAACCGATTCTTGAAAATCAAAACGCAAAAGGAAAAAGGGAAATCTTTGCAAAGGGCAAGTGGGAAATATTATGTTGTGCTAAGAAATGAAAACTAGAAGGGTTCTCCTAGTTTGGACACACGTCGAACACTTAATTCTATATATTTGGCTCATTTTAATTGATATAGGTACATATTAGGAAAAATTTAATGTTGCCCATCACACGCCTTACACTAAGTAGAGGTACACAGAAAAAAGTTAATGTTGACCATCACACCACATTATACTTAACCTTAGTAGAGGTACACACAAGTTTGACTCCTTTCTATAGTTTGATTATATACTTTGTCGCCTTCTTCCCAAAGTCCATATTTTTTTGGTTATTAATGCTATTTTTCTTTTATAGGAAATGAATATATATATATATATATATATATATATATTAATGGAAAGTGCAGTGCAACTAAAGAGACATGAATGATCCGAAATTCACGAGAGTTGGTGCTTATTGTGTGCCTTGCGCACACATTAGAAAGACCCTCCATAACTTCATATGCATCTCTTCCAAATCAAAGATTAATGAGGTAGAAGCCTTTAATATATTATCAACTGCAATGATATCTTGTTGGCTCCCCCGAGAAGCACCTGCACTAGTACTTTGTGGGTAACCAATTCTACTGCCTTCACCCACCCAATACCTTAATCTCTGTGCTTTGCAGCCAACTATGTCTTTATACATAGCCGCTTTCATGAGCCCCTCAAGAAACCTTAATGGGCATGAACTTCAGGCTTTAATGCTCAGAATATAACTTGCAAACACATTGACATCAAAATGCCTATGTATCCGATGTTTTGACTCTCACCAAACCATCAAAAACAAGCATCAAAATAAAAATACCACAGGAAAAAGTGCAGCATCCACCAAGAGAAGAAAAAGAAATAGAGGACTAATTAACAAGTTATTGGTATCATCGCATTGCCCAAAAAGCCAATCCGAGAAGATTCAGGACAAGTGCCCCAATAGGTATGACAAAAGACGGTGCAACATCCAATCAGAGAAGAAAAAAAAATTAAGAAAAAAAATAAGTTACTGAAATGACTGCACTGTCCTGCACCAGAAGATTTAAGGACAATTCAAGTTGACAGAAGCATGGAAAAAGGGAAATGAGCTGGCTAAACATGACTCATAATAAATTGTCAACTCAACCATAAACTTCAAGCAGAAAGGAGAATTCAACTGATTCAGAAACTTCACTTTCTACAACCTATCTATATCGAGGTGTAGTTTGCAGAGGACGGTAATCACGCAATCCACCTGCAGAAGAACGATACTCAGTTGCAGGACCCGCCAGATGATATCCATTAGACACGCCTGCTGGAGCAAGGTCTTCAGTTGGTAATCCTGCAGCACGATACTCTGCTAGTAAACTCCTAGAGGCACGATACTCTGCCGGTAAGGCCCTGGTAGAATGATACTCTGCTGGGAGTTCTGCAGTAGTACGGTACTCAACCTCTCTTCGTGAGGGAATGTACTCAATCTCTCTGCGTGAGGGAAGGTACTCAGGGGGTAAGGTTCCTGGTTGATAATAATCTCGTAGCCCAGAGGTAGTGTGGCGCTCAGACTCCCTGCCTGCAGGAAGATAGGCAGCAGGCAAGACTTCGGGAGTATAATACTCTCTCTCAGATGCCGAAGAATATATTGGTCTACGGAATGAAGGAGCTTCTCTTTCTCTATAAGATATATATGGATCAATGTTTTTAGTCTCATCACGATGCCTTGGTTCACGATCTACAACCTGAACACCAGGATGCCTTGGTTCACGATCTACAACCTGAAGACCACGATGCTCTAATACTTGTTCACGTCTGTAAGGGTTCATCTCCAGGGTTCTCTCATAAGTATACACTGGAGCAGGTAACTGATAACCTCCGTGCAGAGGAGCTACTTGAGAGTAGGAAACTTCGTTTGCATATATAACAGGGCGCTCATTGTGTCTTTGTTGCTCTCGTCGCGGTGGAGATTTTCTTTCTTCACGTCGACCACGACGCTTGCGACCCCGGTCTTCACCCCTATCCCGCTGTTTGCGACTACTTCCTTCATCCCGATCCCGCCGTTTGCGGCCTCTCTTTTCTTCACGGCTCTGCTGCTTTAGACCCTCAGATATACGTCCCACTACAAGGCTTCTACTGATCTTCGGGAGAGCAGAGCCTTTGTTAACAGAAACAAATAGCTTGCACAACTTTTTCACCTATTTTAAGCAATGTATCATAAACCATTATTTGGTACGAATTGATAAAACAGGTCCTAAACAGACTTAAGTGACAGAAATTTTTGCATAAGATAATTGAAGCAAATGCAGGAACAAACCTGTTCAGAATTCAGTTGACAATCAAATTTATTCCTGGAGTAGTAGTTCTCTTTGATGGCCTCCTTAAATTTCTCTTCAGCTAATGGCAAGCAGTCCTCCAAAACAGTAAATCGAACCTAGAAACCAAATGACTGTTAAAATCAAAATTTGGATATCAAATAAGAAAGCAGTTAAGGATTCAATAAATATTTGACACGTTCAACTTCAGCATCATCAAGTAATTTATTATGTTAACTAACATAATTTTATAATCTTATATATTTGAATAATCAAGCCAACACGCTTTGAGATAACCATAATATTCTGTTTCTGATACTGTTCTAAAAATGAAACAGGTACTTGCTTTGTAAAATTATGCTACATGCTCCTCAGTTTCACTCTTCATTATTTCATTATGCGACAGGGTCGTAGGATAAACGAGCAGAGACAATGGGAGAGTAAGTAGATAGTGAACATGCATAAGACTAAAAAACCTAAAAATGAATGATCAACAAACACTTACGAAAAGACAAGACTACACATAAATCTTGTAAAAGGGTCTGCAAGTATTTAGACTATTCTTGATTCAAATAATTAAAACAAGAGCATGGACAAACATTCCGAGGTAAAGTTATTTTGTGCAGTGGTTGAGCTCTTGCCTCCTCTGGAGGGGGTCAAGGGTTCGACCCCTGGGTGTGTGAGTTTATTTAGCAAAATAAAAAAGAAGTTAATCTGTGTAGGTGGAAAGGGCACTTGTAGAAAAGTTGAAGTGAGTAGAATAGGAACTACAAGTTAAAGAAACACAGCCGCTTTAGTCAAACACCATATGTGTAAGCTCGTCAAGTAATCAAAGACTAGACATTTTCCTGCCTCTAATGCAGAGCACAAGCTGGAGGCTGAAAATGCATCATTTCATGATCACTCATACTCTATATTTCCGTACATCTTTAAACACCAACTCCATAAATTCTGAACAAAATTGGACAAGACAACATCAACCGCCATCAAGTCAAGAAACCAAAGCAGAACAATTCCACTACTTTAGCCAGATGTCACAAAATTATCATATTAAAATCCGTGCCATATGCAGAACCATGACCTAACTTAAACACGATAATATAGTTTCATTTATAAACATTAACAGCTCAGGAATTTCTTGTCAAACAGCTGAACTAGACTATTGTATGTCCACAAACATTTTTAACAGCTAGGAGATAATGGAAAAACAAGAACTTGTACCAGTCGAAGCTAGAAAACGTCACATGGAGCCTTCTCAAATAAGTTCGCTTAGTATTTGACAGTATCTTGACTACTATACTAATATAGGTACCACTTAAAATATAGGATTAAACACAATGGAACAAAAAAAAGATGGAAAAAAAAACAGTAATATTGCCCTCTTTATCAAAACACAAAAAAAACACATATGAAGGAAGAGATATCATTAGATTCTACTATGGGGGTCTCAATTAGAGAGATATAATTAAGATATATGGAGCTTCAATATGCGCACTCTATTAAATCAAGATCCCAGGATCTATTTAGTATTTATATAAATTAGTAATTGTCTAATGAAGAGTGCATAGTCCATAAGGCTAACATATTCCTTCCTTGCTAACTATAAATCATACATCTTTTTTGCCAATTTGAATTTATAGCTACTGATTTCCTTCTTGACAATAAACATCCATGTAGGTTTACAAATATTATTTTCAATTTTACATGTTAGTGCTAGCACTTTGTTGAGAATATGTACAATGAAAATAAATAAAAGAAAAGAAACTGACCTGAGATGGGAATGCAGACTTAAAAGCCTTGGGTTCAATGTTAGTACCCCCAGGTGCTGCAGCTTTGTATATCCCATACAGCAACCTCAGATCCAAATCAAACAGAAATAGACGCATTCCTTTATAAATCTTGTCCACGAGTTCTTTCTTTGCGGCAGGCAGTCCAAGCAACTTGTAACGGTAACAATCCTTTTTAGTCTGTGACGTGCACATGAAAATCATCCCCATGCTTTCGACCTTCTTTGAATTCTTTTTCCCTTTTGAAGACTCTGGCTTATCTTCATTTTTGCTTACAACTGTCTTCACAACCTTTTTCTCAATCTTTTTCTGTGCAGAAGACGATTCTGGCTTTTCTTCATCTTTGCTTAACACCTTTGAAACCCCTTGCACAACTTTCTTCTTTCTGATACGTTTCTTCGGCTTTCTACCCTTCGGGGTTGACTTCTCATCCACTTTGTTCTCACTATTTTCCACCCCTTTCCCCTTGTCGTAACCTTCTATTTTCCCACCTTCCATTTCTACTGCTTCCACTCCATTATTAGCAGCTTCTATTATTCCAGCTTCTTTCTTTTCTAATCCTTCCCCTCCATCATTAGCAGCTTCTATTATCCCACCTTCGTTTTTTTCTATTCCTTCCTCTCCATTATTAGCAGCTTCTATTATTCCACCTTCATTCTTTTCTATTCCTTCCACTCCATTATTAGCAGCTTCTATTATTCCATTATCGTTCTTCTCTACCCCTTCCCCTCCATTTTCACCAGCTCCAATTTCTAAACCGCCCTCCTTTTCCATCGCCACTCCATTTACTTCACTCTTTTTCTCTTCCTCCCCAACATCTCCCCCCTCTTTCCCTCCTTCAACACGTTCCTCAACCACCACCGACTCTTCCTCCACTTCCTTACCCTCCCCTCTCTCTTCACCTTCCACTAAACCGCCCCCATTATTCTCCTCACTTTCACCCACAACTCGACCCCCAATATCCTCCCCATCACCAACCCCATTCAATTCCAAATCCCCCTTCTCCAAACCACTCGTATCAACCAAACCCGACAACCCATCACCCCCATCACCCTTAACATCAACCATCCTCCCAATCCAAACCCAAATTCCCACTAACCAACCACCCGAAAAAACCTATCGAAAAATCACAAAAACCTCTCAAAATCCAATTCCACCACCCAAATCAACAATCAATTAAAACCCAATTCAATTCAAATAAAATCACACACAAATCAAATTAAAACACATCAATTCAATTCACCAAACATAAAATCAAATCAATTCAATAATACAGACACTCACATATACAACAACAAAATCAACCATACCTCCACCAATTCAATTCAATTACGTAAAATTAATCATACAATTAACTAAATTCAACAAATTAACCTAAAACTAAACAATTAAAACTAACCTGATGGATGATACGTACGGATATGTGTATGTATAGATGAATTAGAGGGGTTTTAAAAGAGATCTGAGACGGCAGCAGTTGAGATATATATGATATAGAATGCCATATACATACGACTATGAATGTTTTTGTTTGTGTTTTTTGCCCTAAATATATATGTAAATAAATAAAATTTATTAGTAACGCAGGTAGTTTACCCGTTTTGTACCGACCAGATAAGATTATCTGTACAAAAAAAATTATGAAAAAAATGTTTGGCTTTTTTCCATATAAATTGAGATTACAAAATTTTTAGATTTTTAGAAATAATTTAAAATTCTGATTGAATATTGAAAAAAGTTGAGAAAATTTTACAGTCTTAATTAAGTATTATCATATGTTAATGAATATATTAACTAAATACAAGTATTTCATTACTTGAGAGTGGCTTTATTTCAATCCATTTTAATTACTCATCCTTTTAAAGATAGATATTTTAATTAGAGAAATATTTTTATAGGATAACAAGTTATTAAAAGTTTCCGTTCGTGCTTAATATTATAATTTATAAGTAAAAAAGGTAAAATTTTAAGTATTTTATTACTTGAATACGCCTTTATTTCAGCAACTAATATAAACACAATTTTCGTGTACAATTCTAAACTTGTTTTCTAAGCGATACTACATCGAGTACGGTTCTTGAGTGCTAGTCTAACAAATTCTATCTTATTCCATCAATTGTCACACAACTAATATTTTATGAACCCCAAGGGGTTGTGGGTTTTTTTCTCCCAATTGGTGCCTTCCCTTCACCACCCCCATGTGGAGCAGTGATTTCAAATCCAGAGGTTAATCGTACTCTGGCAACTTTACGTAGGGCAGAGTTTGGTTTTTTGGGGGTCAAAAAATTCAAATCGATGAAAGTGATACAACTCAAATCTATAAACTCTTTAAAAGAGAAGTATATATCATTTTTAATATAATAAAGGTACTTAAAAAGTACAACAATGAAAGTAAAACGAGCTGAATACAAGAGCTATTTTAAACTTATGCATCCACCATTAAAAAACTATTCCAAAAATATGTAATGTTTAGAATCCAATTATAATACTCAAATTAGTTAATATTATTTTTAACGTTGATGTAAATGTATGATTGAAGAATAGATATAATAAAAATGTTTATAAATTGATCCTTCACAATTTATGTGTATAAAAACATAACAAATGTTTTATGTAAATATTAGTTTGAATTACAAATAACTTCCTATAATTTAGAAAAATAATTTTAAACTTCAAACTATTTTGATAAGGATATCTATAATATATTACATACGTAATACATAATTGAAAAACTTTATAACATCTACATGAATTTCTTAAAAAATTATGGAAGATTAGTTTTCAAGATAATCTGAAAACTGACTATTGCTTTGCTCCTATGATATAAACTTGAAATTAACTTGTTAATAAGTCTCAGTCAAACAAAATACCTCACCGTTATACATATTGATAAAATATAACTGTAAGTTAATAATTTTCGCAAAATCAAGTTAGTGCATATAATAACATGTTGATATTGTGACTATCGAAATCCAACGACTTTTAAGTCCCAAACGAGACAAACTTTTAATTCATGTTAGGAAAAAATATGTCACTTTAACAAAGTACAAAATTAATATTTCAGATAAATCTTAAAAAAATTATGGTTATCTTAATAAAAGAATAGGTAATTTTGACCGGATTCATAGGATAATGGAAGCTCTGAGTGAGAAGAAACATCTCCAATTTTTTTTTGGAAAGAAGCATGTGTATGCATTGCGAAGAGAGGTGGGAGAAAAAGAGGATTTAATTGTGTTCTAGAGTACTAACAGATGCATTACTACTAGACATATTATCTAAGGTGATGCCAAATAATTTAAACTCGAAGTTCCATTCAAACAACAACTTATATATATATATATATAATCAAAACAGTGATTCACGTTTATGGTGATGCATGTACAAAAATTTCAGCAATTTTTGATGAAAACCCCAATCACCAGTGATAAAGTGAGTAGTAATAGTAATATACCCAACATTTACTACAAGAGTTCACAAATATGAAGTTAAACAAAGTATACTTACATACTTCCACTTCTTTCATTCTCAATTTTATAATTCAATAACATGTTACTTTTTAATCTATTTATACTCACTAAAGTAGCTCTCGGATTTGCTTATAAAATGACTATCTAATGCCCACATATTTAACAAATTAAAGAGGTAGATTGTGTCTTACCACGACATTTGTGATCATATAAATCTTTGAAATTCTTGGTGTCAAATGCCGCTCCTTATGCATCAACATGGATCATCAACTCATAGGAATAATCATTTTCCAAATATTGGAAGAGTTTACACAAATATTTTGATGCTTCAACATATTTTCAGTGTCGAATGACGAGGTATAACCAACTGTATAACTGCACATCTAACATTCAATTGTATCTACATCATCTCGTACATCTTTGAAGTAATCAAATTCATTTCATGCTTTAGACCACATTCTTTTAGCGCTCTTTTCTTTTTCTGGATTTTCGGAACCTTCAGTTGTTGGTCTGAAATTATAATTTTCGTTATCCCTATGATTCTTATTGCCAAAGAAAACATAAGAATTGATACATTAAACAATAATTAAACATAAATACTAATGAATTCAAGATTCGAACAAAATCAAACAAATGCGTAACAAAATCTGACTTGTCGAATTAAAATATAACAAAATCAGATTCAGAATATAAGGATTATTACCGTATTACATATCGTCAGATGCACTTCATACATTATAACTCGATTTGAATTATGACTTAGGAAGAGTCGATTGAATTTGATGAGAGCATGAGACTTGGTTGCGAGCGGCTTTGCTAAGTGTCTAACCCTAAAATTATATAATAATCCCAATCGTGCAGTGTATATTCTTGACTTTTGAGTCTTTAGTTTGACAAATTACTAATCCATTTGTGAGGTTACATCTTTTAAAATTAAAAAAAATATATATTTATTTAGACTATTATATTGTTAGATATATTTGATAATGTCATGGCTAATATGTTTTATGTTTAGATTTCAAATCTTATTTGAACAGGACAAATCAGTACTTAACTGATCAGTACTTATACTGGACGACAGAACTTAAGGGATATCAGTACTTATGATTATCAGGAGATAAGCATCAGGAGATAGATATCAGAACTTAAGTGCTGAAGGACGATCAGATAAGGACAGTAGCTGATTAAAGTTAAGAAGATCAAGATAAACATAAGAAGAGATATGCATGAAGAAGGAATTCCGTGAAGAATGGAATACTTGGAATAGAAGATATCTGATTGATATATTTTAGGAAGCAGAATTATATTCCATATCAATTAGCGATTATCTTGTAACTGTGTAGTATATAAACACAGACATAGGGTTTACACTATAAGTGTTATCATAATCGAGAATATTATTTACTATAACCCTAGCAGCTCTCGTGATATTTTGTTCATCACTGAGAGATAACAGTTCCAGATTGTAACAGAGTTTATTGTTTAAATAAAGTTTGTTTTCTGTTATATAAGTTCTTGAAGTTTGATTTGATTGTAATAAACACTGTATTCACCCCCTCTACAGTGAAAGTGTGACCTAACAAGTGGTATCAGAGCCTTCTGTTAACACACATACAGTTAAAGATCCAAACACAATCATGTCTGACACAGAAACTCCAACTAAGCCTACCAAAACTGAGGAATCATCAAAGACATCAACTCAGAGTCGATATGAGACTATCAGAGTTCCCATATTGAGACCATCTGAATATCCCATATGGAAGGTAAGGATGACCATGTTTCTGGAAGCAACAGATCCAGAATACCTTGATAGAATCAAGGAAGGGCCTCACAAACCTACCAAGCTCGCTGTTGTAGTTGCAGGTGAAGCAGCAATGACCGTACCAAAGGAAAAGAGTGATTACACTGCTGAAGATATAGCATCTATTGCTAAGGATGCCAAGGTACGACACTTATTGCATAGTGCCATTGATAATGTAATGTCAAACAGGGTAATCAACTGCAAGACTGCTAAGGAGATATGGGATGCACTGGAGACAATGTGTCAAGGAACTGAAATAGTTAAGAAGAACAGGAAGACAATACTCACTCAAGAGTATGAACACTTTGACTCTAGGACTAATGAGTCATTGACTGATGTATATGATAGATTTGTCAAACTCTTGAATGACTTGTCATTAGTAAATAAGGAGTATGATCTTGAAGATACAAACCTTAAATTCCTGTTAGCTCTTCCTGAATGTTGGGATTTGAAGGCAACAATAATAAGAGACAACTACAATCTTGATGAGACAACTCTTGATGAAATCTATGGAATGCTCAAGACTCATGAACTTGAGATGGAACAAAGAAGCAAGAGGAAAGGAGGAAAGTCAAGGACAGTTGCTCTCAAGGCTGAAGAGGAATCCCCCAAACCACCTTCCTCAAAGAAAGACAAGGGTAAAGCTCTTATCATAAAGTCTGATACTGAGTCATCAAGTTCTGAGAGTGATGATGACTCAGATTCTGAAAGCTTGCCTGAAACTAATGCTGATGAGGAGATGATGAAGCTGTGTGCTCTTATAGTGAAAGGAATCACAAAGATTGCATACAGGAAGTTCAGGAAGGGAAAGAAGTTTTCCAGGAAAGGCATAAGTTCTGATAAGAAGAATTTCAGAAGATCTGAAGGAAGAGGAGGAAAGTCTGACAGAGGAGATTACGCTAATGTTAAATGTTATAATTGTGGTGAGAAAGGCCACATATCTCCTGATTGCAAGAAGACCAAGAATGACAAAGGCAAAGCTCTTGTCATAAAGCAGAAAAGCTGGACAGACACCTCAGACTCTGAAAGTGAGGAGAACTATGCATTGATGGCAAATGCTGATAAATCAAGTTCTGAGAGCAGTTCTGAAGCTGCTGAAACAAAGGTACCTCAGACTACTTATGCTTTTCATACTGATGATATTAATGAGTTGAGAAGATATCTTAAAACCATGTTTGTTAGTTATAGAGATCAAACTTTAACATGTGAAAGATTAACTTCTGAAAATCTTGCTTTTAGGAAAAGAAATGATTTCTTAGAAAAAGAGTTAGTCATGTTCCATCAAACTCAGCAGGATAGAGATGATGCTTTTTATGTTAGGGATGAAGTGCTAAAAATGAATGAATCTCTAAAAACTGAGTTAGAAAAGGAGAGAGAGATTATCAGAACTTGGACTAACTCTGGCAAAACAACTCAAAATTTGCTAAGCAGTGGAAACTGGAAAGAGGGCTTAGGCTATGGAGAAAATAAAAATGAAAAAGGAACTATAGAAATTAAGCCTGTTGACAAGCAAAAGCCGAAGTTAAAACCTGTTAAGTTTGTAACTGAAAAATCTGAAAATGAGAAATCTGAAAATGAGAAATCAGAAGTTAAAAAGGAATTAGCTTCTGACAAACTAAAACAGGAAAAGACAGCTGAAGTTAACATAGGCTTAATGACAAAGAAGCAGCTTAAGCATAAGCTGAAAGATGTTAAGAATGCAAACAAGGTAAAATCACCTAGGAAAAACAGGAATGGAAAGGAAGGTGTGAATAAAAGCAATAACTATAAATCTGTTCCTGATGCTCCTAGGAAAGCATGTCATAACTGTGGAAGTTCTAACCATCTGGCTTCTTTTTGCAGGAAGAATAAGAATATTAACTCCTTATCTACAAAGTCAGGAGTTAAGAGTCAGTCTGTTAGATACAAACCACAAAATCCTTGTTTTCATTGTGGTAGTTTATGGCATTCCATTTATACTTGTAAGGAATATCATAGTTTGTACTATGATTATTATCAAATAAAACCTTCTTTAAAGAAAGTTTCTGTTGTTCCTTCTAGTGTAAGTTCTGATTCAAAGTCTGGTAGTATAAGTTCTGATAAGAAAACTGTTAACATAAAATTTGATGCTAAATCCGCTGCAAATGTTAACAAACCTAAAAAGGCCAAAGGATCCAAGCAAGTCTGGGTCCTTAAAACTAATAATAAGTGGTCTTTTTGATTGCAGGACAACAGGAAAAATATTTTAGTTCTGAACAGTGGATGTTCAGGACATATGACTGGAAATAAGGCCCTGCTATCAGACTTTGTGGAGAAAGCTGGCCCAAGTGTTTCTTATGGAGATGGCAACATTGGAAAAACTTTGGGATATGGCAATATCAATCTTGGGAATGTCATCATTAAAAATGTAGCTCTGGTCTCAGGACTTAAACACAACTTACTGAGTATAAGTCAAATCTGTGACAGAGGTTATCATGTTGATTTCTTTGCAGAACATTGTGAAATAGTTAGTAAATCTAAAGAAAAAATTGTTCTGAAGGGATTCAGGCGTGGTAACATTTATGAAGCTAAGCTTTCAACAAGTTCTGATGGTTCTGCAATCTGTTTAGTAAGTAGAGCCTCAACTGAAGAAAGCTGGAATTGGCACAAGAAACTCTCTCATTTAAACTTCAACAAGATAAATGAACTGATCAAGAAAGATCTTGTGAGAGGACTGCCAAAATCAGTGTTTGTTCCTGATGGTCTTTGTGACTCATGTCAGAAGGCTAAACAAAGAAAATCTTCGTTCAAGAGCAAGACTGAATCATCAATTCTTGAGCCTTATTATCTGCTTCATGTTGATCTATTTGGTCCAGTGAATGTCATGTCTATTGCAAAGAAGAAATATGCGTTGGTCATAGTAGATGAGTTCACCAGATACACATGGGTGTATTTCTTACACACAAAAAGTGAAACTGCATCTATCCTGATTGATCATGTCAAACATCTGGATAAATTGATCAAAGATTCTGTGAAAATTTTGAGGAGTGATAATGGCACTGAATTCAAGAATCTGATAATGGAAGAGTTCTGCAAAAATTATGGAATAAAGAAGGAATTTTCTGCTCCTGGAACTCCACAGCAAAATGGAGTTGTTGAAAGAAAGAATAGAACTCTCATTGAAGCTGCACGAACAATGCTTGAAGAAGCAAAGCTTCCAACCTATTTCTGGGCTGAAGCTGTGCAGACTGCTTGTTTTACTCAAAATGCAACACTCATTAACAAGCATGGAAAAACACCATATGAGATGGTGAAGAACAAGAAGCCAAATCTCAAATACTTTCATGTATTTGGATATAAGTGTTTTGTTCTCAAGACTCATCCTGAACAGCTATCCAAGTTTGATCTAAAAGCTGATGAGGGAATCTTTGTGGGATATCCACTTTCTACAAAAGCCTTCAGAGTCTATAATTTGAGAACAAAAGTGGTCATGGAATCTATCAATGTCTCTTTTGATGACAAGAAGATCACTGGACTTGAAGATTGCATTGATCATGATCAGCTGAGATTTGAAAATGAAGATTCATATTTTGATACCTCAAGTCCTGACAGTCTAAGTCCTGATACTGTAAATTCTGATGGATTAAACTCTGATGTTATTGAAACTGTGGTGACTACGTCAAAGGAAGATGCACCAATGCAGGGGGAGCATACTCAAGATATTATCACATCTCAAGAAGCATCAGAACATACATCTGGCTCTTCAAATTCTGATTCGTCAAGTTCTGATAAGCCAAGTACTGATACTGAAGGATCCAACTCAGAGAGCATAGTTTCAGGGGGAGCATCAGAAAATAAAACCGAAGACAGCATGAATCATGGGGGAGCATCCAGTTCTAGAGAAAATCTTCCATCTGCAAGGAAGTGGACAAAATCACATACACCTGATTTGATAATTGGAAATCCTGAGGCAGGTGTCAGAACTAGAATAGGTACTTCGAATGAATGTCTTTACAATTCTTTTCTCTCTCAGTCTGAGCCAAAGAAAGTGGAAGAAGCTCTTCAAGATGCTGATTGGGTGCAAGCAATGCAGGAAGAGTTGAATGAATTTGAAAGAAACAAAGTCTGGACCTTAGTGCCAAGACCCAAGAATAGATCGGTTGTTGGTACAAAGTGGGTATTCAGAAACAAAACTGACAGTGATGGCATAATTGTAAGGAACAAGGCAAGGCTGGTTGCAAAAGGATATTCTCAACAGGAGGGAATTGACTATGATGAAATATTTGCTCCAGTTGCTAGGTTAGAAGCCATAAGAATATTCATGGCTTATGCTACTCACAAAAAGTTTACTGTCTTTCAAATGGATGTGAAAAGTGCTTTTCTCAATGGAGAATTGGAAGAGGAAGTATATGTTGAACAACCTCCGGGCTTTGTAGATTCCAAACATCCAGATTATGTCTACAGGCTTGATAAAGCACTTTATGGACTTAAGCAAGCTCCTAGAGCATGGTATGAGACTTTAGCTCAGTTTCTTCTGGAAAGTGGATTCAACAGAGGAACTATTGACAAAACACTGTTCTATCTCAACCATGGCAAGGACTTACTTTTGATCCAGATTTATGTTGATGATATTATTTTTGGGTCTCCAAATGACAAACTTTGCAAAAAGTTTTCCAAACTAATGCAGTCAAGATATCAGATGAGTATGATGGGAGAACTCAGTTATTTTCTGGGCCTTCAAGTCAAGCAGAGTGAAGAAGGAACTTTTATTTATCAATCTAAGTACACCAGAAACTTGCTGAAGAAATTTGGAATGCAAGACTGTTCAAGTGCATCCACTCCCATGGCCACTGCAACAAAACTGGATAAGGATACTGGTAATTCAGTAGATATTACTGATTACAGAGGTATGATTGGCTCACTTCTCTATCTAACTGCTAGTAGACCAGATATCATGTTTACTACCTGTCTTTGTGCAAGATTTTAAGCAGATCCAAGAGAACCTCACTTAACAGCTGTAAAAAGAATCTTTAAGTATCTTAAAGGAACAGTTGATCTAGGATTATGGTATCCTAGAGAATCAGATTTTAAATTAATAGGTTACTCAGATGCAGATTTTGCAGGTTGCAAAATTGACAGGAAAAGCACAAGTGGTAGCTGCCAATTTCTTGGAGGCAGGTTGGTTTCTTGGTATAGCAAGAAACAAAAGTCAATTTCCACATCAACTGCAGAAGCAGAGTATATTGCTGCAGGAAGCTGCTGTGCACAGATTCTCTGGATGAAGAATCAGTTACTGGATTATGGGTTAACATATTTCAAAATCCCTATTTACTGTGATAATCAAAGTGCTATTGCTATGACAGGTAATCCAGTTCAACACTCTATGACAAAGCACATCAGCATCAGATACCATTTCATCAGGGAACATGTGGATGAAGGTACAATGGAATTGCATTTTGTTCCCACAGATCAACAAGTAGCAGATATCTTCACAAAACCACTGTGTGAAGCTACCTTTACAAAATTGGTAAATGAACTTGGAATGATTTCAGGTTCTTTCTCTAAATCTGCTTAAACTTGTTCTATGTTATCAAACTTTATGATCAGTATTTACAGAATTAATCTCTTTGTATATTCTGTGCATTAATTGATAAATGTTTTTAAGTACTGACTGTTGTCTGATACATATCTCTTAACTCTCATAAGTGATATATCTGTTTAAGTAATCATTCTATCCTATGAGGATAACTGTGCTAGATACTGATCTACTAGTCTTCAATACACAAATGATCCCATGAAAGAAGTAATTATTTCTGTGGAAATCTTATGACACAAGCAAATTCTGATACGTGAGCTTAGTTTAGTTTACTTTATTCATCTTATTACTAAGTCCCAAATTAGAATAATGCTACTCATCTGTTTAAGTTCTGATTCTAGTAAAACTGATGAATGTACTAAGTGCTGATAAACCTCACTTATCAAAAGAAAAAGAAAAAGAATCAAAGAATAATATCAGGTACTCCTTTGAGATCTAGAGTAAAAATGTGAATGGGACGACCCAAGTGCATAGCTGGTATTAAGTAAATATGCATTAGAAAAGCAAAATATTTTTTCTTGGTGACTTTTCACACTCTATGATTACTGGAGAAATACTCTGATAATAGCATAAATTCTGATAAACAGTCGTGACTCACTTACACTGAGAAGCCACTGTAAAATAGAATTTCAAAAGATGCATAAAATTAGCACAAAAAAAAAAACAGTTGAGGTGGACTCATGCATGAACTCATTTATCAGTAGGTTTCAGGATAATGACAGCTCTTTAGCAAAATTTTAATTTTGACTTATTTCTAAGATGTACTGAAGTAGATCAGACTTTACTCTTTGTCTGTTATTTAGCTTAATGCACACACACATCACTCCATATGAATGATGAAATTTCTGTGGTGGTCTATGTTATTTTAGATAAACAGTCATTGTGTCACTTTTGCACAAATTCTGAGGACAAGTTCTAGTTACACGTTCTGATGATTAATTTCTGACGTTCATAACTAAGAACTTGTATGAGTATTTACTAAGATAGATATTCCTTGTTCGAGTTAAGACATTATATTCTGATGACTGTTAAGTTCTGGTATAGGTCTAAGTTCTGATTTTTCAGTCTAACCCTTTACTTGACTTATCTGTGAGTAAAATTTGGTAACAGTCTCAGATTAATTTCGAAATGTTGAAGTGGAAGATTAATAGTCTATGGTTAAAACATAATGGCACTCGTCCTTGAACAGTTCACTCTTGTTCCATGTGCACATTCCTTTTCCAATGACTGTTATTCTTTTTCAAAGTCTAGGGAGACGAGGTAGAATTAATTCTACCTGTCAGCATTAAATATCTTTGCGTCTCTTGGCATTCTCTTGCCTATATACACAGCCACTTCACATTAGTCTTCTCATCACACTTGTATCACAAATTCAGTCTTGTTTTTCATTTACTATAACAAATGGCTGAATTTGGCTGGTTCTACAATTACAGTGATGAGACTGTGCATGTCTTTTTGAATGGAATTCCAACTCCCTACCCTATCACCAACATCCCTCACAATCTCTGGATTCAATTTCCAGAGGTTATCAAACGTGATCTGGTGGCCGTTCGAAGAGACCTTCACCTTCGTCGTATCCGTCAGCAAGAGCGAATCATACGACTCGCCATCTTGTTTGTCGAAGATAGGAAGAGGAAGATGACTTAATCTCGTCTTCTTCCTGTTCTTCTTCATCCTCAGCTTTGTCAGGCTTCTTAGCTAGGACTAAAGCTGTTGATGTTAGGATTAGAAGCTTAGGGAAAAATCTTGTATTGATGTAATTTCTATTTCATATATGTATTGACTTGATATATTAATGAAAACTGTTTTTACTTCAAGATTTTGTCTCTGAGTTATTTTATCTGTGTTGTTAAATCCTGCTTGATATTCTGATGACCATTTAAATTTTGTCTTTATTTAAGTTCTGATTCTTTGTCAGCACTTATTCATCGAAATTATCTCGGTCATTTTTAACATGATTCATTTTCAGAATATTAATGTTGCAGTGAAAAATAATTCAATCAGTGCTAACGGTTTCAATTTTGAATTAAAACTGTGTCTCTTGATAACTGAAATGGTTTTTTCTTGAAACAAGGCAACTGGGTAAGTAATCATTCCTGTTTTCTCGAGTCCAGTAACTATCCGTTATTACTGCATGTCTGACAGGTGTCCAACGGTAACATTTTTTTTGAGTATAAGAACAACAGAGAGAAGATTTCTTTAATCTTTTATTTTCCTTATACTTTATCTCTCTTCTCACTTTTACTCTCTTTCTCATTCTTTCTCACGTTGGTTTTTCATACAGACATTATCTCAAACACCTAACAGGCATACTTGAATTTCAATATTTTTTCACATGGCACCAAAGGATTTAATCATTGATGGAGCAAAGTTTGTTCCAAACAACTATGCTGCAATTCTTGATCATGCTGAAGCTCCATCTGAATTGCATTTTGTGCAAGATCTTCTTGCACATAGTGAGGTTGGGTACGCCTTAACTCAGCCTGAATTATTTTCCAGTCAACAAGTTCTGCGGTTCTGGAGGACTGGAGTTTATGATGATGGTGGTAAACGAGGAACTCCCAGTATTATCTTCCAAGTGGGTGATTCTTCCTATGTAGTCACTCCTGGTACAGTACGAAGAGCATTACATCTTCCAGAAGATTGTACCTTCTCTATACCAGAGGAATCAGAACTTCGGGGGTTAATGACTGATTTGGGATATGAAAAGAGTCTGACGAAACTTGGACAGTTGAAACGGGCTAATATCAGAAGAGAATGGAGTTTCTTCTTCGATTGCATCACCAAGGCTTTTGGCAACAAGTGTTCAAATTTTGATGCTATCCCAATTCTGAGTCAGCACATCGGGTATGCTATTATCCATCAAACTCATTTTGATTTTGCAACTGGAATAATTGGTTTTATTGGGGATAGGCTGACAGAGGATCGAGATGTTGTTTATTTTGCTAGATTCTGTCAACTTATTTATACGTATTGTACTGCTGAACCCCAGTTAGTCAGCACTCAAACCCCACCTTTTAAGGTTGCAAAAGGTACTTTAACGACCTGATAAATGCTGACGCAAAGAAATCAATGGTGAGACAATTACAGATTCCTCAGTCTGTGAAACAGATTCTGGTAAATGCTGATCCTGCTACTTACAAATCTGTTTACTCAAATGTTCAACCAACTCACCATAACCAAAATCCATCAACCTCAGTCCCTACCTCTCATTCTACTCAACCTACCCTCAGAACTTATCTCAAATCCTATCTCTCCACTTCACAGACTGCTCAACCTTCTTCTTCAGCACCTACTGTGAAGCCTACATCCTCTAAGCCAAAGAGAACAAAGACTGTTCCTCAAACATCTCAGAAGAAGAGGAGGATTACTTTGAGAGATGAATCAGATTCTGAGGATCAGATTCCCTCTTCAGAACCTGTGGTAAATGAAGCTGAGAAGGCAACTTCTCAGAAGGATTCTGCAATTGGGGGTTCTAGGCTTCTTAAGAGGCTTAGACGTATGACGGTTCCTGAAACTCCCAAGGAATCCAAATCAACAAGGAAGTACAAGAAACATAGGGCACAGAGGCCAGTTTCAGATGATGAGGAGGAAGCAGCTAAGGAAGGGGATCAGGAATCTCTGATCTCACAAGACAAGGAATTTGCTCCAGTCACTTCTTCTCCATCAACTCCATCTCAGGAACCTGTATCTGACAAGGCTAATTCACCTTCTATGTCTCTTGTTGATCCAGGCACAAGTGCTGAAATTGATATTCAGAACCTGGTTGTGCCTGAAATACTTTTCTTAGAAGCTTCAACAGCAAATAATCCTTCCACAACACCTGTTACTGATGCTGTTCAAACTCCTGAGTTATCACTAACACCTTCTCTGCATCAAGATGCTGATGATCAGATTTTAGGTGAGCATCAGGATATGGCTGTTGATCAGAACTTAGTATCAGATCAGCAATTAGAGGATGTTGAAGCCTCCATTGCTACTCACACAGTTGTCTTATCAGAAGATACTGATTCTTTAAGTTCTGATGCTGCAAATGTTGGAGATACTGGTGAAGCTGCTACAACTGTAGATGCTGATGAAGCAGGTCCTTCAGGACATACTCCTCCACTGACTCTTCCTAAGTCTGAACTGCTAAAGGAGTTTGTTATCAGGGATACACCAGTACCTTGGAGTGAAACTCCTGCAGGTCAGGAGTGGACTAAGGAATGGAACTCAGTTTCATGTGTTCCAAATGCTTTACATCTTGCTGAGCACTTGACTAAAGCTGATGAAATGTTACATTCTGATGATTTTAAAACCCAGCTTAGAGTCACTGCATTGAGTACTAAACATCTACAAGGTCTTCATTCCAACACTCATGCAGAGCTACACAAGATTCTGGAGAACTTTATTAAACAGGAACAAGTTTGGAAACTTGATAAGAAAAAGTTCTTCCAACCTACCATTGACAGGGTTGCTTATATTGAGAAAACTCAAGAGAAGCAACAAGCTCAGATTGATCAAATTCTGACAAATCAAGCTTCTCAGCAATCGCAACTTACTGAAATCCAGACCTCAGTGGAACTACTTATCTCTCTTTTATTACCTGCTGATGCCAAAAAGGGGGAGAAGGTAATTAAGTCCAAATGCAAAACCAACAAGTCACTGCAAGGAAAGGATGATGGAAAAGATGACCAAGGAAACTCTGGAATGGGTAGTGGTCATAGTCAAGGTAGAAGGTTTACATCAAGATAAGCTAGTCACAAAACAAGTTCTGATACTGGGAAAATAATAAGTTCTACTGCTGGTAAAAGGATAAGTTCTGATGAACTTCTAGATCTTGATGAGGAAATGTCAAGACAGTTATTTCTTCAAGAAAATCCAGGGATGGACTTGGAAAGTTTAAAGGAAGAAGAAGCCAGACTTAAATCAGAGAAAGTCACATCTAAATCTGAAGCTTCTGGTAAAAAGTTACTTCCAAAACCTAAAGGCATTGTGATCAAAGAAAGGATACATACTGAAGAAACTTTGGCTAGATCACAACCACAGATAGATCCAAGATCCAAGGGTAAAGAAAAGGTTGGTGAACCTATCAAGCCTTATGTACCTCCTGAGGAAGAAGAAATTACTGATGGAAAAGATAATCTTGCTCTGACTTCAAGAAAAGTTCTTAAAACAACCTCTGACATGGCTCAAGTTGTTCAGAGTCAAGAAATTGTAAGTTCTGATATTCAGAAGAAGCAAGTAACCTCTGACAGTGCTCAAGTTAACTTGATATCAGAAAATAAATCTAAAACACTCCTACCAGGATTCATTAAAGCAAAACAGACTCAATCTTTGAAGACTACTCCAAGTGGTTTTGAAGCAAGAGTAGTTACTGGAAAGGAAGCTAGAGATAAAACTGGATTGGGAAGTGCTGATGAAAGAAGAGTACACAACACTACCGATGATCCAACTTCCTTGAGTGAACCAGGTATTGGAGCAACTCCTGAGAGATTGAATCAACTAGAATCTGTACAGATGGTTTACCATACCTACTTGAAAGAATACATCATGTTGTATTTCATGACAGATGGTAGGGTTTATCATATAAGACAAAATGCCATTCCATTGAAGTATTTTGAAGAATTGGAGCATGTATTATTCTTACTTCAAGTGGATGACAGAATAACAGAGACTGCTGCAAACTACTTAAAAGAACAGATTCAGAGACAGAAAAGACTTTATTCTGTTAAGTCTGACAGCAGATATGTTCCAAAGTACAGAAATCACAATGGTGATATTGTTGATATGAAGCCTAATACTGCACAGATCAGAACATATCTTGGTATTAAGGGGCTTGAATTCAATCTAGAGTCTGACAAAGCTTATGTCATAAGACTAGATCGGGAGTTGAGAAAAGCAAAGATTAATGATCTCAGAGCTGCAATATTTCAAACTGGTGAAGATACTGCAGAGCTTAAAGATGTCAAACGGAGAATGATTGATGAACTCAGATATGCTGAGAAATGTTTGTTGAAGAATTATCTCAGAACAACTCCTGACATCAGAGAGATCAGAAAATGATGAAGCCAAGTCAAAGATCTACAACTGCTTAAATTCTGACATTTATACAAATTGAAGTTGTTATCAGAAGTTGAATTGGTAAAAGCTTTAAGGACTGTAAGTTGTAGTTATCTTGTCTATTTCTCATGCATTTGTACTTAATGTTTTTGACATCATCAAATATCTGTTAAACTTGTATATTTTGCTAATTTACAAGTTGGGGGAGATTGTTAGATATATTTGATAATGTCATGGCTAATATGTTTTATGTTTAGATTTCAGATCTTATTTGAACAGGACAAATCAGTACTTAACTGATCAGTACTTATACTGGACGACAGAACTTAAGGGATATCAGTACTTATGATTATCAGGAGATAAGCATCAGGAGATAGATATCAGAACTTAAGTGCTGAAGGACGATCAGATAAGGACAGTAGCTGATTAAAGTTAAGAAGATCAAGATAAACATAAGAAGAGATATGCATGAAGAAGGAATTCCGTGAAGAATGGAATACTTGGAATAGAAGATATCTGATTGATATATTTTAGGAAGCAGAATTATATTCCATATCAATTAGCGATTATCTTGTAACTGTGTAGTATATAAACACAGACATAGGGTTTACACTATAAGTGTTATCATAATCGAGAATATTATTTACTATAACCCTAGCAGCTCTCGTGATATTTTGTTCATCACTGAGAGATAACAGTTCCAGATTGTAACAGAGTTTATTGTTTAAATAAAATTTGTTTTCTGTTACATAAGTTCTTGAAGTTTGATTTGATTGTAATAAACACTGTATTCACCCCCTCTACAGTGAAAGTGTGACCTAACATATATAATAGACACAGATTGAAAATTTGGTTGGTACGGTCCTTTCTTAAATTACTTAATTACCCTTACTTAATAATTTAAATATTTTACTTCATTACCCTTACTTAAGTAGTATATAAATCAATTATTTTTTTAAGTAAAACATATTATTTTTTTATTTAAAAAAACAAGCTTTTAAATTAAAACACAGTACAAATTTAATTCAAATTAATAATATAAAATTTAAAATAATTCAATTCAAATTAAATTAAAAAATTTATAATATAATATTAAAGTAAGTCCGTGCATGTGTGTTTAAACTAATTTCATATAAAATATATTTTACAGAAAAATAGATTATGTTATATAATTGTCATGTATCCAAATGTTAAAAAACAAAAAAACGACACAAATTGTCGGTAATGTAGTTTTATATATGTGTACTTTCGTGTTGTATACGTAAAATATAAGTACTAAATTTTTGTATTCCGTGAAAAATTGTAGGGTCTAAATACAAGTATTTTGCTAAACTACTTGAAAACCAGTCTACGTACATTTGAGATCGTTTTGATAATTATAATAATAATTCTAATTTATTTTTGAAACTAAATAAAGAAAAGAAATTGTCAAAAAGTTATTTTTATAAACTGTTTTTGCATATGTATTTTTTGTTTTTTTTTGTAAAAACACTATTTGTAATAAAACCTAATCCAATGCCATTTTTTATACGGATTACAATCAAGTACAACTTTTTAAAATTTTATTCTATAAAATTATTGCGGTGATTGCATTTTAGTGATTTCAGTTGTAGATTTATATTTTTCTAAAAAATTATAAAAAAATTATTTTTTGAAAAAAAGAATAATAAGTTTTATTTGTAAAAATAATTATATGTATGTTTTATAATTAATAATTTAACATGTGTGTTGGTGATAATATATAAAATAAAATAAGATAAGATATTATTGAATAATTAATTATTTTATAACTTGATAATAGAATTAAAACTAAACGACTATATTACCAATTCAATAATATTTCATTTTAGTATAAAAATAAAATCGTTATGAACAAAAATATATAATTATAAATTCAAGTACACACGTATTTTCTCTGTCTAATATTCATAAAAAAACTTAAATCGATTAGCAGATATGTCTTTTTTCGGTTATCCCTTTTAAGCCAGATTATATACTATCCTCCAAAAAAAATTATTTACTACTAAATATAATTCGATTTTTCTTTTTAATCACCTTTTATTTTTATTATTAATATGAACCCACCTTTATATTATTGGAAAATTATAATTCCTCGTGCTTGAATTTTTTGAGATCGTATTCTCAATATTTTTTTAGTATAATTACAATTCGTGATATATAAATAATTTATATATGTGGTTATTTGTGAGAATCGAACAATATTCTAGTGTATAATTTTTATGCATTATCTACTTATCATGAAATATTATTTTAATTTTAATTTATGTTATTGTGTTTCATACTTGTTAATTTAAAAAAATATATGGTCAACTGTGCATTGTAATTACATGCCATAAAATTCAAATATACAACAAATTATTTTATCTACAGACTTTGTTCAGAATTTACTTGTATTTATAGGAAGTGTACAAATTAGAATGAGTCTTCTTCCTAACATAAATCTATATTCTATATATGTTGCCTAGAGAACTCCTATAAATTAAAGCTAAATATATCTATTGCTAATATTTTGTTAGTCCCTAACAATGCAACAAGAATTACAGATGGGAGGGGGTTGAATGAAATTCTTGAAACTTTTTCTGAATTATAAAATGTTCTAACTCAAAATATATATGTCAGTATTTTGATTTGCAAAGTGCGGAATGATAAATTAAAATGAGTCAAAACACAAAATAATAAAAACACAAGTCTTTAAAACTTTCTGATGGATTTGAATGTATCCACCAGATATATATATATATATATATATATATATATATATATATCGAGAGAACCCTGTGAAGCTTGAATAGCTGACAGCTGCTTACAAATAAGAACAACTAAACTTACAGAGAAATGCTAAGGATACAGCTTACAATTGTTTCTCTGAGAAAATGTATTGCTTAGTCTTTTTGTTGTTCTACTTGCTACTCTTGGTTTATATATCACCAAGATTATATAGTAATAAGACAAGATAATAAGACAAAACTTATCAAGTCTAATACTATGCTGCTTCATTACTCTATTACGGCATCTTTGAATATCTTCATAATAGCGTGGAAATGGCAATGCTTCTTTGTTCTAAAAAACCCAGTTGAATAGGCTGCCACATTCCTTTTGCAAATACTTGACGCATGTGACTGTGTTGTCACTGTCAACAGATGTTTGAATTGATCATCTGTCGGGTACATGCTTGTTATCCGTCGGGTAGCCTTGTTGATCATCCGTCGGGTAGCTTTGTTAATCATCCGTCGGGTAGCCATTTAACACTTGACTCTATTTCATTTGTGCAGAATTGCAAGACATCATCTATTTACATTTAATCAACCTATTCTGCACATCTACTAGCAGTCTACATGATTCATAAGCTACTACAGAATCTATACAAAGGTGTTTGCAGAAATGTGCTACATGACTTATTATTACATAAGCTACTCACTCGATGGATGCCAAATCATCATCCGTCGGGACTGTATTGAGTCATTCGTCGGGACTATATTTGCTTATCCGTCGAGTGCTACATAACTCACTAAGTTGAATCTACTAAGGTGTTTTGTTAATGAAATCATCAAGTTCACAACATATTCCGAACAATCTCCCCCAATTTATGTCTACTAGAATTGTAGCCATAAATTAAGAGAAACTTGATGATAACAAAACACAAAAAATACAAATTTAAATGAAAGTAGATAAAACTGTAAAGTGCTGCAAATCATAAAATGTACAAAGATTTGCTCACAGTCATTTTCAAGGTGCTCCTCTAACCTGAGCAGATTGTTCTATTTCCTTGATGATCTGGATCTCTTTTCAAGCTTTCCGTTATTTTCTTCTATCTGATTTTGGAGCTGTCTCTGGAATTCCAGTTCATCAGATTCTGAGAGATTTAGGATTCCTTGCATTTCCAGAAGAGTCTCATTGCTAAAGATGCTCAACTGGTCTTCTAATCTAAAGAATCTTCTAACTCCCTTATCATCCATGAATTCCATCAGCCAGTAGGGCCTTAGATGCACTCTACTTCATGTGTAAGGAATGGTTATAGTCTTTGGGAGTGCATCTTTGGCTCTAATACTCCTCAGTTCTTCAATTTTCTTTAGAACCAGTCTTCTAGTTGTCACATTGAATCCAAAGCTCTTCTTAAATGATGAATAAACCTTTATCATCACATATTGGCTTTCTTGAAGGATCCTGTGAAGTGACCATTGTATCTCTTTTCCTCCCTTGTACTTGAATACTAACCTTTCAGGTAGATTCCTGTAAGCATCAATCCCTCTAACTTCTTCCAGTTCATCTAGATAGAGGTTTAAATCTGAGAATTCCTTGATGTCACATATGTACATAATGTCTCCCTTGTTGACTTTGGTTTGAGCTTTGGTTAGGGACTTGGATCTGAGAGTTGAGGGCTTCACTTTCTTGACTACTCTGGTCTTTGTCTTCTTTGGCTTCATGAAGTGAGGTAGATTGAGTTCAGGAATTGGTAGACTATCCCAGTCTATTGGCTCATCCTTTGGAATGATAGGTTCACCATGAAAATTCTTGGATGGATTTATCTTGAATTCTTCATGTGCCACATAGGGCATGGATGTTTGCGTTGTTGCAGATGTAGACTTTTTTGGGAAACTGATCTTCCAATTCCTTTTTATCAAAGTCCACTTTTCTCTTTGCATGAAGTTTGTATCTAAAACTTTTTCTCTGCTGTGATTCTTCTTGCATTTTCAGTTCCTTAGATTCAGTGGTTTCAGATGATTGTTCAGGAATTTGTTGAGTAGGTTTCACAGCTTGTAGCTTGGCCAAGATAACAGCTTGCTCCTTGTTAGATATATTTGATAATGCCATGGTTAATGTGATTTATGTTTAGTTTTCAGATCTTACTTAAACAAGATAAATCAGTCCTTACTGGAAGTCAGGACTTAAGGATATCAGTACTTATATTATCAGGAGATAATCATCAGAAGATGGATATCCGAACTTAAGTACTGAAGGACGTTCAGATAAGGAAGGCAGCTGGTTAAAGGAAAGAAGATCGAGACAAACATAAGAAGAGATATGCATGAAGATGGAATTCTATAAAGAATAGAATACTTGGAAGAAAAGATATCTGATTGATATATTTTAGAAAGCAGAATTATATTCCATATCAATTAGCGATTATCTTATAATTGTGTAGTATATAAACACAGACATGGGGTTTACACTATAAGTGTTATCACAATCGAGAAGATTATTCATTGTAACCCTAGCAGCTCTCGTGATATTTATTCATCACTGAGAGAGAACAGTTCCATACTGTAACATAGTTTATTGTTTCAATAAAGTTTGTTTTCTGTTACTTGAGTTATTAAAGTTTGATTTGATTGTGCTATACACTGTATTCACCCCCCTCTACAGTGTGTGTGTGACCTAACAAGTGGTATCAGAGCCTATTTGTTAACACACAAACAATTTAAGATCCTAACACAATCATGTCTGAAGCAGAAACTCCAACTAAACCCACCAAAGCTGAAGAACCTCCAAAGACACAAATTCAAAGTCGATATGAGACTATTAGAGTTCCCATATTGAGACCATCTGAATATGCCATATGGAAGGTGAGGATGAACATGTTTCTGGAAGCTACATATCCAGAATATCTTGATAGAATCAAGGAAGGACCTCACAAACCAACCAAGCTCGCAGTTGCAGTTGCAGGTGAAGCAGCAAAGTTTGTACCAAAAGAGAAGAGTGATTACACTGCTGAAGATATCGTATCAATTGCTAAGGATGCTAAGGTACGACACTTACTGCATAGTGCTATTGATAATGTAATGTCAAACATGGTAATAAACTGCAAGACTGCAAAGGAGATATATGATGCCTTGGAAACAAGATGTCAGGGAACATATACGATTAAGAAGAACAGGAAGACAATACTCACTCAAGAGTATGAACACTTTGACTCAAAAGCTAATGAGTCATTGACTGATTTATATGATAGATTTGTCAAACTCTTGAATGATTTGTCACTGGTTAATAAGGAGACTGGTTAATAAGGAGTATGATCTTGAAGATTCAAACCTTAAATTCCTGTTAGCTCTTCCTGAATGCTGGGATTTGAAGGCAACAACAATAAGAGACAACTATAATCTTGATGAAACAACTCTTGATGAAATTTATGGAATGCTCAAGACTCATGAACTTGAGATGGAACAAAGAAGCAAGAGGAAAGGAGGAAAGTCAAGGACAGTTGCTCTTAAGGCTGAAGAAGAATCCCCCAAGACAGGTACCTCAAGGAAAGACAAGGGTAAAGCTCTCTTCACAAAGTCTGATACCGAGTCATCAAGTTCTGAAAGTGATGATGACTCAGAATCTGAAAGCTTGCCTGAGATGGATGCTGATGAAGAGATGATGAAGCTGTGTGCTCTTATGGTGAAAGGAATCACAAAGATTACATACAGGAAGTTCAGGAAGGGAAAGAAGTTTTCCAAGAAAGGCACAAGTTATGATAAGAAGAATTTCAGAAAATCTGAGGGCAGAGGAGGAAAGTCTGACAGAGGAGATTATACAAATGTTAAATGCTACAACTGTGGTGAGAAAGGCCACATATCTCCTGATTGCAAGAAAGTGAAGAGTGACAAAGGCAAGGCTCTTGTCACAAAGAAGAAAAGCTGGACAGACACCTCAGATTCTGAAAGTGAGGAGAATTATGCCTTGATGGCAAATGCTGATAAGGCAAGTGCTGAAAGCAATTCTGAAGTTGGTGAATTAAAGGGCAATAGGAAAAACATCCTAGTTCTGGACAGTGGATGTTCAGGACATATGACTGGAAATAAAGCACTGCTATCAGACTTTATGGAGAAGGCTGGCCCAAGTGTTTCTTATGGAGATGGCAACATTGGAAAAACATTGGGATATGGAAATATCAATCTTGGGAATGTCATCATTAAGGAAGTAGCTCTGGTCTCAGGACTTAAATACAATCTGCTGAGTGTCAGTCAAATCTGTGATAGAGGTTATCATGTGGATTTCTTTGAAGAATACTGTGAAGTTGTAAGTAAATCTACAGGCAAAGTTATTCTGAAAGGATATAGGCGTGGTAACATCTATGAAGCCAAGCTTTCAACAAATACTGATGGTTCTGCAATCTTTCTGATGAGTAGAGCATCAATTGAAGAAAGCTGGAATTGGCACAAGAAACTCTCTCATTTAAATTTCAACAATAAAAATGAATTGGTCAAGAATGATCTTGTGAGAGGACTGCCAAAGTCAGTATTTGCTCCTGATGGCCTTTGTGATTCTTGTCAGAAGGCCAAACAAAGAAAATCTTCATTCAAGAGCAAGACTGAATCATCAATTCTTGAGCCTTATCACCTACTACATGTTGATCTATTTGGTTCAGTAAATGTCATGTCTATTGCAAAGAAGAAATATGCTATGGTCATAGTGGATGAGTTCACCAGATACACATGGGTGTATTTCTTGCACACAAAAAGTAAAACTGCATCTATCTTGATTGATCATGTCAGGCAATTGAATAAATTGGTCAAAGATTCTGTGAAAATAATAAGGAGTGATAATGATACTGAGTTCAAGAATTTGATAATGGAAGAGTTCTGCAAAAACCATAGAATCAAGCAGGAATTCTCTGCTCCTGGAACTCCACAATAAAATGGAGTTGTTGAAAGGAAGAATAGAACTCTCATTGAAGCTGCACGTACAATGCTTGATGAAGCAAAGCTTCCAACCTATTTCTGGGCTAAAGCTGTGCAGACTACTTGTTTTACTCAGAATGCAATACTCAGTAACAAGCAAGGAAAGACACCATATGAGATGGTGAAGAAAAAGAAGCCAAATCTGAAGTATTTTCATGTATTTAGATGCAAGTGTTTTGTTCTTAAGACTCATCCTGAACAGCTATCCAAATTTGATCTAAAAGCTGATGAAGGAATCTTTGTTGGATATCCACTTTCCACAAAAGCCTTCAGAGTCTATAACTTGAGAACAGGAGTGGTCATGGAATCTATCAATGTCTCTTTTGATGATAATAAGATTACTGGACTTGAAAATTTTATTGATCATGATCAGCTGAGATTTGAAAATGAAGACTCAAATTATGATAATGAAAATCCTGAAAATCTAAATCCTGATACTGCAAACTCTGATGGATTAAACTCTGATGTTATTGAAACTGTGGTGACTACGCCAAAGGAAGATGCACCTATGTAGGGGGAGCATACTCAAGATATAACCACATCTCAAGAAGCATCAGAACATACATCTGGCTCTTCAAGTTCTGATTCGTCAAGTTCTGATAAGCCAAGTTCTGATAGTTCTGAAAATCTAAATTCTGAAGAATCCAACTCAGAGAGCATAGTTTCAGGGTGAGCATCAGAAAATGTTAATGAAGACAGCATGGATCATGGGGGAGCATCCAGTTCTAGAGAAAACCTTCCATCTGCAAGAAAGTGGACTAAATCACATACACCTAATTTGATAATTGGAAATCCTGATGCAGGTGTCAGAACTAGAACATCTACTTCAAGTGAATGTCTTTACAATTCTTTTCTTTCTCAGACTGAACCAAAGAAAGTGGAAGAAGCTCTTCAAGATGCTGATTGGGTGCAAGCAATGCACGACGAGTTAATGAATTTGAAAGAAACAAAGTCTGGACCCTAGTGCCAAGACCAAAGAATAGATCTGTTGTTGGTACAAAGTGGGTATTCAGAAATAAAACTGATAGTGATGGCATAATTACAAGGAATAAGGCAAGGCTGGTTGCAAAAGGATATTCTTAACAGGAGGGAATTGATTATGATGAAACATTTGCACCGGATGCTAGATTGGAAGCCATAAGGATATTTTTAGCTTATGCTGCTCACAAAAAGTTTACTGTGTTTCAAATGGATGTGAAAAGTGCTTTTCTCAATGGAGAATTGGAGGAAGAAGTATATGTTGAACAACCTCCAGGCTTTGTAGATTCCAAATATCCAGATTATCTCTACAGGCTTGATAAAGCACTTTATTGACTTAAGCAAGCTCCAAGAGCATGGTATGAGACTTTAGCTCAGTTTCTTATGGAAAGTGGATTTAACAGAGGAACAATAGACAAAACACTGTTCTACCTTAACCATGGAAAGGACTTACTTCTGGTCCAGATTTATGTTGATGATATCATTTTTGGTTCTACAAATGACAGACTTTGCAAGAAGTTTGCCAAACTGATGCAGTCAAGATATCAAATGAGTATGATGGGGGAACTTAGCTATTTTCTGGGCCTTCAAGTCAAGCAGAATGAAGAAGTCGCTTTTATTTATCAAACTAAGTACACCAGAAATTTGCTGAAGAAATTTGGAATGCAAGATTGTTCAAGTGCATCCACTCCCATGGCCACTGCAATAAAACTGGATAAGGATACTGGTAAATCAGTAGATATTACTGATTACAGAGGTATGATTGGCTCTCTACTCTATCTAACTGCTAGTAGACCTGATATCATGTATGCTACCTGTCTTTGTGCAAGATTTCAAGCAGATCCAAGAGAACCTCACTTAACAGCTGTGAAAAGAATTTTCAAGTATCTTAAGGGAACTGCTGATCTGGGATTGTGGTATCCCAGAGAATCAGATTTTAAACTAATAGGTTACTCAGATGCAGATTTTGCAGGTTGCAAAATTGACAGGAAAAGCACAAGTGGAAGCTGCCAATTTCTTGGAGGCAGATTAGTTTCTTGGTTTAGCAAGAAACAAAAGTCAATTTCCACATCAACTGCAGAAGCAAAGTACATTGCTGCAGGAAGCTGTTGTGCACAGATTCTTTGGATGAAGAACCAGTTACTGGATTATGGGTTAACATATTTTAAAATCCCTATTTACTGTGATAATCAAAGTTCTATTGCTATGACAGGTAATCCAGTTCAACACTCAATGACAAAGCACATCAGCATCAAGTACCACTTCATAAGGGAACATGTGGATGAAGGTACAGTGGAATTGCACTTTATTCCAACAGATCAACAACTAGCAGATATCTTCACAAAACCACTGTGTGAAGCTACTTTTACAAGATTGGTAAATGAACTTGGAATGGTTTCAGGTTCTTTCTCTAAATCTGCTTAGTTTTGTTCTGATGCATCAGACTTTGTGCTCAGTATTTACAGAAAATACTCTCTTTGTGTATTCTGTGCTTAATTGAAAATTGCTTAAGTACTGACTGTTGTCTGATGTGACTTTCTAAACTCTGATAGTGATATGACTGTTTATGTAACTATTCAATCCTATGAGGATATCTGTGCTAGATGCTGACCTAGTAGTCTTCAATACACTAGAGATCCCACGTTAGAAGTAATTATTTCTGTGGAAATCTATTGACACAAGCAAATTCTGATATTGAGCTTAGTTGAGTTTACTTTGTCTATCTTATTACTAAGTTAAAAACTAGAATGATGCCTCTCTTCTGTTAAGTTCTGATGCTAGTAAATCTGTTGAATGTACTAAGTGCTGATAAATCTCACTTATCAAAAGAAAAATGGAAAAGAAAAAGAAATAAAAATCAGGTACTCCTTTGAGGTCTAGAGTAAAAATGTGGAAGGGACGACCCAAGTGCATTGCTGGTATTAAGTAATATGCATCAGAAAAGCAAAATATTTTTTTGGTGACTTTTCACACTCTATGATTACTGGAGAAATACTCTGATAATAGCATAAATTCTGATAAGCATTCGTGACTCACTTACACTGAGAAGCCACTGTAAACTGGAATTTAAAAATATGCACAAAAATTAGCACAAAACAATTGAGGTGGACTCAAGCATGAACTCATTCAATAGTAGGCTTCTGAATAATGACAGATTTTTAGTAAAGTTTTAGTTATGCCTTATTTCTAAGATGTACTGAAGTGAATCAGACTCTACTCTTTGTCTGATATTTAGCTTAATGCACACAATAAACACTCCATATGAATGATGAAAATTACTGTGGTGATCTATGTTATTTTAGATGAACAGTTTATGTGTCAGATTTCATAAATTATGAGGACAAGTTCTGTTGAACGTTCTGATGATTAAGTTCTGAAGAATCTATATCAGAATTTGTGTGAAGAATTACAAAGATAAGCATTCATTTTTTGAGTTAAGAAATCATGTTCTGATGACTGTTAAGTTCTGATATAAGTCTAAGTTATGATATTAAAATTCTGATCCTTTACTTGACTTATTTGTGGATAAAATCTAAAAATAGTCTCATTTTAAATAAGAATATGTTTGGGCGGAATATTAACAGTCAATATAATTAGGGATAGTGGTACACGTACATGCACAATAATTTTTACTCATTTCTTGTGCGCATTAAACCCTGTTTTACCTTTCCAATGACTGTTTTTCTTCTTCCAAGTCTAGGGAGACGAGGTAGAATTATTTCTACCTGTTAGCATTAAATTTCCTTGCGTCTCCTGACATTCTCTTGCCTATATAAACCAACACTTCACATCAGCCTATACATCAATTCTTTTCTCACATACTCACTCTCCTTTCCTTCATACCAACAAAACCATGGTCAACTACAACATGTTCTTGAACTATGAGACCTTCAACATGGAGCTGAGCTGTGAGGCATGGCAGCAGGAATGACACATGACTGTCATTCCTGATGAGATTTGGGACTCGGTTCCCCAGAAGGTTCTCACCCACCTCCTGTTCTTTTAAATGGACTACCATCGCCATCTGGAGCGATTGGAGGAAGAAAGGCTGGAAGCTCTCCGCCAGCAAGAGCGAATCATCAGACTCGCTAGAAATAACTTATTTTCTTCTTCCTATTTTTCTTCATCGTCAGCCTTGCCCTGCTTCTTGAGCTAGGACTAAGGCTGTTGATGTTAGGTTTAGAAGATTAGGATAATCTTGTACTGCTCTAATGTAATTTAAATTTCATAAATGTATTCTCTTAATATATTAATGGAATTTCTACTTTTTGCAAGTTTTTGTCTCTGAGATGTTTGTAATTTAAATGCACTGATAAATCCTGATATATCTATATTCTGATGATCATTTCATTTTTGATTTAAATTAAGTTCTGATCTTAAAATATCAGTACTTGTTTATTTGATTTATTTTAGTCATTCTCATACTCGAATTTTTTTTCCAGAATACTGGTGTTGTAGTGCAAATAATTGAATAAGTGGGAATAGTTTAAATTTTGAATTAAAACTGATTTACCTCAATTAATGGAATTACTGGGTAAGTGGAATAGTTTTTCCTTGAAAAACTACAAGTGGGTAAGTAATGATTACTGTTTTCCCGTGCCCACTAACTATTCATTATTGCTGCATGTCTGACAGGTGTCCAACGGTTATATTTTTTTTACCAAGTATAAGTAAGAGAGAGAGAGAAGATTATACAATCTTTTATTTACTTTTACACTTTATCTCTCTTTCTTTCCTTTTACTCTCTCTCATCTCCTGACGTTGGTTTTTCATACAGACATTTTATCAAACACCTAACAGGCAAATCTTAAATTTCAATTATTCTTATGGCACTTAAGGATTTGATCATTGATGGAGCTAAGTTCGTTCCAAATAACTATGCTGCAATTCTCGATCATGCTGAAGCTCCGTCTGAGTTGCATTTTGTGCAAGATCTTCTTGCACACAGTGAAATTGGGTGTGCATTGACCCAACCTTCAGTCTTTTCAAGCCAACAAGTTCTGACATTTTGGCGGACTGGGCATTTTGACAATGGTGGCGCTAATGGTACTCCCAACATTGTTTTTGAAGTGGATGATACTGAACATGTGTTAACTCCTGGTACAATTCGCAAGGCCTTACATTTACCAGAAGGCTGTATTTTCTCAACACCGGAGGAATCAGCTCTACAAGAGTTAATGGCAAGTTTGGGGTATGAGCAGAGTTTGGCTAAGCTTGGACAGTTGAAACGGGCTCATATCAGAAAGGAATGGAGCTTCTTCTTCGACTGCATCACTAAAGCCTTCGGGAATAAGTGTTCCAACTTTTATGCCATTCCTATAATGAGTCAGCACATCGGGTATGCTATTATTAACCAAACTCATTTTGATTTTGCAAATGCTGTGATAGGTTTTATTGGGGATAGGATGACAGAAGATAGGAATGTTGTATACTTTGCTAGATTTTGTCAACTTATATATAATTTCTGTTGTGCTGATGAACCCCAACCTACCACTGACTTAACTCCACCTTTCAAAATTGCAAAACGAGCCTTCAATGACTTGGTAAATGCTGACCTTAAGAAAAAGGTGGTTAGACCTTTACAGATTCCTCAGTCTGTAAAACAGATCTTGGTAAATGCTGATCCTCAAACCTATAGATCTGTTTATCCTGATATCCAACCCACCACCACAACCCAAACACCACAACAACCATCAGAACATACCACTCATACATCTATACCTCAACCTTCCCTCAGAACATATCTCAAATCATATCTCTCAACTTCACAGACAGCTCAACCTTCATCCTCAGCACCTACTGTGAAGCCTTCATCTTCCAAGCCCAAGAGGACAAAGACTGTTTCTCAAACACCACAGAAGAGAAGGAGGATTGTTCTGAGAGATGAGTCTGATAGTGAGGAACAGGTTTCTTCATCAGTACCTGTTGTTAAAGAAGCTGAGAATGTTCCTTCTCAGAAGGATTCTGGAATTGGGGGATCTAAGCTTCTCAAAAGGCTTAGAAGAATGACTTCTGCTGAACCTCCCAAGGAATCCCCACCTTCAGAGAGATACAAGAAACAGAGAGCTAAAAGGCCAGTTTCAGATGATGAGAAAGCAGCAGCTAAGGAAGGAGATCAGGAATCTCTGATCTCACAAGAACCAGAATCTGCTGAAGCTACTGCTTCTCCATTAACTCCAACTCATGAAGCTGCTACAGAAAAGGACAACACACCATCTGTGTCTCCTCTACATAAGACTGTATCTCCTGTTGATCCAGGCACAAGTGCTAAAATTGATATTCAGAACCTGGTTGTGCCTGAGGTACTTTACTTAGAAGCTCCAACAACAATTAATCCATCAACAACACCTGTTACTGATGCTACTCAAACTCCAGAATTGTCTAATACACCTTCTCTGCATCTAGATGTTGATGATCAGAATATAGGTGAGCATCAGGATATGGATGTTGATCAGAACTTTGAACCAGATCAGCACTTAGAGGATGATGCTAAAGCCTCAATTACTTCTCATACTGTTGTTTTATCAGAAGATGCTGATTCTGTAAGTTCTGATGCTGCAAATGCTGATGATACTGATGATGCTGCTCCAAATGCAGATGCTGATGAAGCATGTCCTTCAGGACATGCACCTCAGCAAACTGTTCACAAAAGTGAACTAGTTAAGAAGTTTGTTACAAGAGAAACACCAGTGCCTTGGAGTGAAACTCCTGCAGGACAGGAGTGGACTAAGGAATGGAACTCAGTTACCTGTGTTCCATCTGCAAAGAATCTTGTTGAGCACTTGACAAAAGCTGATGAGATGTTAATTACTGATAATTTCAAAATACAGCTTCGAGTCACTGCATTGAGTACTAAACATCTGCAAGGTCTCCATTCAACTACTCATGCAGAGTTACATAAAATTTAGGAAGAATTAATCAAGTAAGAACAATTTCAGAAAATTAACAAGAAAAAATTCTTCCAACCTACCTTTGACAGGGTTGCTTATATTGAGAAGACCCAAGAGAAACAACAATCTCAGATTGATGATATTTTGAAAAATCAAGCTTCTCAGCAATCTCAACTTGATGAAATCCAAGCCTTAGTGGAATTGCTTGTCTCTCTTCTCTTACCTGCTGATGCCAAAAAGGGGGAGAAAGTAATTAAGTCCAAATACAAAACTGAAAAGACATTAAAGAGGAAGGATGATGAAAAAGATGACCAGGGAAACTCTGGAATGGGTGGAGGTCATAGTCAAGGTAGAGGTTTCTCATCAAGAAAAGCTGAAATCACAAGTCACAGGACAAGTTCTGATGCTGGAAAAAGAATTACTTTTGCTACTGGTAAAAGGATAAGTTCTGATGAACTTTTAGATCTTGATGAAGAAATGTCAAGACAGTTATTTCTTAAGGAAAATCCAGGAATGGACTTGGAGAGTCTGATGGAAGAAGAAGCTAGACTTAAATCAGAAAAAGTTAAATTTAAAACTGAAGCTTCTGGTAAAAAGAAACTTCCAAAACTCAAAGGCATTGTGATAAAAGAAAGGAAAAATTCTGAAGCAACCAAAGCTAAATCACAACTGCAGATAGATCCAAGGTCCAAGGGCAAAGAGAAAGTTGGTGAACCTATCAAGGTTTATGTGCCTCCTGTGAATGAAGAAATTACTGATGAAGATGCTGATCTTGCTCTGACTTCAAGAAAAGTTTCTAAGACAACCTCTGACATGGCTCAAGTTGTTCAGAGTCAAGAGATAGTTAGTTCTGATATCTCAAAGAAGCAAGTAACCTCTGACATAGCTCAAGTTAACTTGATATCAGAAGATATATCAAAGGAAACCTCTGACATTGCTCATGTTAAACCTTCAAAGATACTCTTACCAGGATTCACTAAAGCCAAACAGACTCAACCTTTGAAGACCACTGCAAGTGGTTTTAAAACAAGAGTGGTTACTGGAAAGGAAGCAAGAGATAAAACTGGATTGGGAAGTGCTGATGAAAGAAGAATACAGAACACAACCAATGATCCAACTTCCTTAAGTGAACCAGGTATTGGAGCAACTCCTGAGAGATTGAATCAACTAGAATCTGTATAAATGATTTACCATACCTACTTGAAAGAACACATCTTGTTGTACTTCATGACAGATGGTAGGGTTTATCATATAATAGAAAATGCCATTCCACTGAAGTATTTTGAAGAGCTGGAACATGTATTATTCTTACTTCAAGTGAATGACAAAATAACAGAAAGTGCTGCAAACTTTTTAAAGAGTCAAATCCAGAAACAGAAAAAGCTTTATTCTGTTAAGTCTGACAGCTCATATCTTCCAAAGTACAGAGATCTCAAGGGTGATATTGTTGAGATGAAGCCGAATTCTGCTAAGATTATAACTACCTTTCTGGGTTACAGGGCTGTGGAATTCAATCTTGAGTCTGACAAGGCATATTTGATCAGACTGGATCAGGACATAAGGAAAGCTAGAATTAATGATCTCAGGGCTGCAATCTTTCAAACTGGTGAAGATTCTGCAGAACTTAAAGATGCTAAAAGGAGGATGATTGATGAACTCAGATATGCTAAAAGATGTTTGTTAAGAACTATCTCAGAACAACTCCTGACATCAGAGAGATCAGAAGATGAAGCCAAGTCAAGATCTATAACTACTTAAATTATGATATGGATACAGACTGAAGTTGTTATCAGAAGTTAAAGATTGGTAAAGCTTTAAGGACTGTAAGTTGTAGTTATCTGGTCAAATTCTCATGCATTTGTACTTAATGTTTTTGACATCATCAAATATCTGTTAAACTTGTATATTATGCTAATTTACAAGTTGGGGGAGATTGTTAGATATATTTGATAATGTCATGGCTAATGTGATTTATGTTTAGTTTTCAGATCTTACTTAAACAGGATAAATCAGTACTTACTGGAAGTCAGGACTTAAGGATATCAGTACTTATATTATCAGGAAATAATCATCAGAAGATGGATATCAGAACTTAAGTACTGAAGGACGTTCAGATAAGGAATGCAGCTGGTTAAAGGAAAGAAGATCGAGACAAACATAAAAAGAGATATGCATGAAGATGGAATTCTATGAAGAATAGAATACTTGGAAGAAAAGATATCTGATTGATATATTTTAGGAAGCAGAATTATATTCCATATAAATTAGCAATTATCTTGTAACTGTGTAGTATATAAACACAGACATAGGGTTTACACTATAAGTGTTATCACAATCGAGAAGATTATTCATTGTAACCCTAGCAGCTCTCGTGATATTTGTTCATCACTGAGAGAGAACAGTTCCATACTGTAACAGAGTTTATTGTTTCAATAAAGTTTGTTTTCTGTTACTTGAGTTATTAAAGTTCGATTTGATTGTGCTATACACTGTATTCACCCCCCTCTATAGTGTGTGTGTGACCTAACACTCCTTCTTTTGTTTAACCTTTTTAGCATCTAGAGCAGCTTGCTTCTTTTCTTGCTTCAATCTTGCCTTTTCTTCTCTTTTTGCTTCAGCAAATTGAGGGTGTCCAGCCACCACACAAATTTCCTTACCATTCCTAAAAACCTTCACAATTCTTCTTTTCAATGCTGAATCAGTTGGATCCTTGTAGAATACAATAGATCTTGACAACAGTTTCTTTTCATCAGGCTTTGGTGTCTCATACACTGTATCCAAAGGGTTCTTTAAAGAAGGTTTAGGATAGTTCACCTTTGGCTTCAAAATTAGCTCAGCCTTTGGAGATTTGATGCATGATGGCTGTCCTCTTTCCAGATTATTCATGCTCATATCATTCATAGAGATTTTCCTGACTTGAGAGTGATGAATGACTGATTTTTCTGGCTTCTTTGTTAGAACAAACCTCTTTTGTATATCCTCATCAATTTTCTCCCATTTGATTGGACTCAACTGCTTCTTTTCAGCTGCTCTCAATGTGGCTGCTGCTTTATTAATCAGATCAATGCTGTCTTTAGTTGGTGGCGTGGTGAAAGCAATTGTAGGCATAATTACTTTGCTAACTTGAATATTAAGCTGTTTCTCCCCCTCACTTGAGCCTTTCTCCCCCTTTTTATTATCATCAAGTTATGTGGGAGGGAGTTGAGCAGCCACCAACTGATGGAGTAGTGCAGTCCGAGTTTCTTGATTATTAAGTATCTTGGCCATTGACTTCTCTACAACAGATATTCTTGAGTCCATGGCCTCAACTTTCCTATTGAGATCAGCCTCCTTCCTTAGCTTTTGAACAATTTCAGTCATGGTGGTTGCAGGGAGTCTAACATCCATCCTTTCTATGACATCTTGCTTGACTTCAGAAATTTCTTGCTTAATTGCATCCACACTCTGACTGTGTTGGAGGGCTTGAATTTTATGCAGCTGGAGTGCTTCAAGATGTGCTGTGAGTAGCTTCTTTGTGCTGGCATTAGTAGATGCCTGAATGGCTGCTTAGGTGTCATGAATTAGCTTGACTAGTGTTGATTGGAGATGTGAGTAGGAGCATTCTTTTGTTAGCATCCAGGCAGGAACATCTGCATCCCCCCTATGTCCATGCTATCTTCCTCATCATCCCCACCAGCATCCCCAGAAGAAGTTTCATCCAGTTCAAAATCACTGCCAATATTGGAAGGCATAGCAGTGATTGCATCCTTTGCTCTTTGTAAAGATTGTGTAGTATGCACCAAGTTCAACAATCTTCCAGGCTCCTGATTGCCCTGTATAGCTAGAGTTTGGTAAGCTGTCACAGGGTGAGTACATGTCTCAGCATCTAGGGAAATAGAATCTATAACAGCTTGATATTCATGCTGAAATAGCCTTTCCCTTTCTGCATCATTGACATTCATTGACTCACATGCAATGGTTGCCATCCTTATCACTACTGTACCTGCATTTCTCTCATGATCTCTCTTTTGTTGCATCAAGGTCTCACCTTGGCTCCCCACCCTCACACCCTCACCTTCACCATCTAAGGTGGGACTTCTCACACTCACTTTTGCCAGTCTTGAAGAAATAGACTGCATTGGTTCACTCTTTTCCTCTCCTTTTTCCTGGGAGCAACCCAGACTCTCACTCATTTCACTCCCTTCCCTCAATCCTATGAGTGATTGCACTACTACTAAGTCTTATGCACTTGTAATAATTGATAAAATTTGAAGCTTACAGAGACACTCGACAAATAAGGAATATCTGCCGGGTTAGCAGTTTGACTATCCGACGGATAACTGCTGTTAAGCTTATCCGTCGGGATACAATCACTACTCGATGGATGAACAATATCCATCGAGGGAGTAGGAATAAATGAGTTTGGAGTGGAAACTATTGTGGACTCTATGCAGATTGATGAAATTTTTGGCACAGATGTCTCAACAGTTTCAGAAAGAAATGGCAAGTGAGCCAACAAATCATCTAAAAGATGATGCTCACTTGCTTGGATTTTTGGCTTCTCCAAAAGAGTTAATGATGGAGAATTTGGAAGTGATGTGTTTATCATGTCAACATCCAAAGAGTGTGCGGAAGAATTTGGTGTTTCAGGTGCTTCTATTATTAAAGATTTTGGTTGTGACTCCACATTTATTGGAGCCACATCAACCTGACTTTGAGAAGGTGCAGTGACTGTGTCTTTAGCACCAGTTTGCACAGTGTGTGAACTCTGTGCATCCCCAAGGGTCTTTGATTTCTTCTTTCTAGTGTAAGTTTGGGGTGAGCTTGTGTCCCTTACCCTTTTGGCCTGTGCTCTCGGCTGAGAGCTATGTTCAATAATCACGTCCTTTTGGGAGGATGCAACTAGTAATGAGCTTATATCCTTATTAAGCACTGCAGTTTGTTGGGAAACTACAGTATGGTTAAGATGGGAAACACTCACCTCTCCAACCTTATCCTTAGGGTTTCTTTGATATTCAGCCTGTCCCTCACTTTTCTTACCCACCTTCAAACACCCCTCTTTTGGTTTGGTGGATTTCACCAGAGGGGGCTTTCTTTGTCTTTGTTTTTGAAGTTTTGGATTTGGTAGCTTGGGTAGGCAACTGTGCGGTCAATGACACAGTTACCATAGCTACACTAGAATGCAAAGAAGTTTGTGAGGCTGGAAGAGTAGAGACAGTTGAAATTACCTCACTTACCTGAGGTGCTTCCATAACTGGAAAATAGAAGTATGGCACCTCTTTGTGATGGTTTGCCCTGTTCAAATCTGCAATGATTCTCCTTTCTTGAACCCAAAAATCTAATTTGTTGGTTGGGTTTTCAAGCACAATATCCTCAGAGAGGTGGTTAGCAAGCATCATTAAAAATCTAGCATAGTAAACATTTTTACCCCTCTTATTTAGCTCCCCTAACTTAAACCCCAACTCAAATATGATAAGATCACTAAAGTTGAAAAATTTATCAGTAACTAGCATGTAAAGCATGTTGAGCATGGAGATATTAACTGAATCAAAATTGCTGATTTTACAAGAAAATACTTTAGTAACTACATCACACAGATAACTCCATTCCTTCCTAAGACCCAACCTCCAAATTTCACTTAATTTAGAAGTAGAGAGTGCATAGCCCATGTAATTAAGCATATTAACAATATCAGTGTCTGTGTGTGGTAAAGTTACAGAATTCCTTACCTTTAATAGTAAAAGTGATAGTCTTATCAGTTGAGTTGTATGTTGCAGTCGTCCACATTTCTTCAACAACCTCACAGTAAATGGTGGGTGATTCCAGCATGGCATAGTTGAGTTTACAGTTTTTCACAAAATCCATCATTTTATGGTAGTCTCCAGACTGTTGAATCCCCTTGTTCACTAAAGCCGTGAAGTTGTTCTTCTCATAGATAAATCCAAGTTTAAGACAAGATCTTGACGACTGGTGCCATTGTTACAGAGTAAAAACTTGCAGAGAGAGAGAGATAGTAAGTGCTTTTGAGAAAGAAAGAAGTTAGGGCAGATGATTTAAGAATGATAAAAGAAAAGCAATGAAAATGAATTATGCTTTTATACTATCTCAAAATTAACTGTCAAAAAATAACAAAGTAAAATAAAGTAACCAATAAGAATTACCCAAAATAGCCATTTAAAAATAAACTGTAAAAATTCCATCAATTATCCATCGTGTTATGCTTACAAACTGTAAGTATACTCGATGGATAATGTTCAGAGAATCAACGGCTAAAAATAAGATAATTCGACGGATGAGGATAAATCAGTTATCCGTCGATACATAAAATATTCCAGAAAAATAATAGATTTTATTGACAAATTATATACCGAAGGATGATCAAACTCGATGGATAATGATCATCCGTCGAGATGTAAATTTTGACTTAGTCAAAATTTCATCCAAGACTGAAAAACAATTAAATTTCTGGCTGCATTATAACCTGCAAATTATCTGTAAAGATTCAAGAGTAATTAAGCATACCTTACTCACTTACCAACCTCGAAAAGGTGGATTCATCCAGTGACTTGGTAAATATATCTACAAGTTGCTTTTCACTTGGAACAAAATGTAATTCCATAGTACCATTCATTACATGTTCCCTTATGAAGTGGTACTTGATGTCTATGTGCTTTGTTCTTGAATGCTATACTGGATTTTCAGTGATGGCAATTGCACTTGTGTTATCACAGAAAATAGGAATCCTTTCCACTTGCAGACCATAGTCTAGCAATTGGTTTCTCATCCACAAAATCTGTGCACAGCAACTGCCAGCAGCAATATACTCAGCTTCAGCTGAAGAAGTAGAAACTGAATTTTGCTTTTTATTGAACATGACACAAGCTTGTTTCCTAGAAATTGACATTGTAATTTTTCTATCAATTCTACAACCTGCATAATCTGCATCTGAATAATCAGTTAGATCAAAACCAGAATCTCTAGGGTACCAAATACCAAGTTTTGGTGTTCCCTTGAGATATATGAAAATTCTCTTAATAGCTACTAAGTGAGATTCTCTAGGATCAGCCTGAAATCTAGCACAAAGACATGTAGCAAACATTATATCTGGCCTACTAGCTGTTAAGTACAGAAGTGAGCCAACCATGCCCCTATAACTTGAAATATCCACAGACTTTTCAGTAGTGTTTAATTCAAGCTTAGTTGCAGTGGCCATGGGAGTTTTTACAGATGTGCAATCCATTAGTTCAAACTTCTTTAAAAGATCATAAATGTATTTAGTTTGACTAATGAATATTCCATCACTAACTTGCTTAACTTGCAAACCAAGAAAGTAAGTTAGTTCTCCCATCATACTCATTTCATACTTACTTTGCATCAATTTGGCAAACGTTTTGCCAAGTTTTTCATCTGTAGAGCCAAAAATAATATCATCTACATAAATTTGAACAAGTATGCTAGAGCCATTAACATTTCTAAAGAATAATTTTTTGTCAACATTACCTCTAGTGAAGTGATTCTCTAAAAAAAACTTTGACAAAGTGTCATACCAGGCTCTAAGTGCTTGCTTCAGTCCATAAAGTGCTTTCAAAAGATAGTAGACATATTCTGGAAAATTTGGATCTTCAAAATCAGGAGGCTAACTGACATAGACTTCCTCCTCCAAATCTCCATTCAGAAAGGCACTTTTGACATCCATTTGATAGACATTGAAATTGGCATGGGCTGCATCGGCTAAGAAGATCCTGATGGCTTCAAGTCTTGCAATAGGAGCAAAGGTTTCATCAAAATCTATTCCTACTTGTTGACAGTAGCCCTTAGCAAACAATCTAGCTTTTTTCCTGACTATCATTCCATTTTCATCCATCTTTTCTGAATACACAATTGGTGTCTATTGGATTCTTTCCTTTAGGCTTAGGTACCAGCTTCCAGACATTGTTCCTTTGAAATTGGTTTAGCTCCTCCTGCATAGCTAAAATCCAATCAGGATCCAACAAAGCTTCTTCTACCTTCTTTGGTTCTTCCTTAGAGAGGAAGCTGCTATATAGACATTCTTCTTGAGTTGCTCTCCTTGTTTGAACTCTAGAAGATACATCACCAATGATGAGCTCAAAGGGGTGATCCCTTGTCCATTTCCTTTGTTGAGGTAGATTAGCTCTAGATGAAGAGGCCTCATTGTTGTCTTGATGTGTGATTGAGTTTTGATTATTAGGAACTCCCCCTGAGTTTATGGATCTTTGATTTGAGAAAGGGGAACTTTCAGTAAGTGAACTATTGTGACTTTCAGCTTCTTTTGATGACCCGACAGATGGTGAATTTTGAGTATCGACGGATGAAGCTGGTTGTCTCCCGACGGATAAAGCAGATTGTCTCCCAACAGATGAAGCATTTTGCAACTCGAAAGATGTTGAATTTTGTGCTTCATTGGTAGTAGATTTTTCTGCATTATCCTTTGATACTGTTTCTTGATCACTTTCATCATCACTGTCATCACTAACCATTTCCACATTGTCAAATTTGAGGCTTTCATGGTAATCTCCATCTTGTAGTCCTTCAATCTTTTTATCATCAAACACAACATGTATTGATTCCATAACAATGTTGGTTCTCAGATTGTAGACTCTGTATGCTTTACCAACAGCATATCCAACAAAAATTTCTTCATATGCTTTAGCATCAAACTTCCCATTCGGACCAGTTTGATTTCTCAAGATATAACATTTGCAGCCAAAGACATGAAGAAAATTTAGAGTTGGCTTCTTGTTCTTGAACAATTGATAGGGAGTCATGCATTTTGCTTGATTAACGAGAGAAATATTCTGAGTGTAGCATGCAGTATTTATAGCTTCAGCTCAGAAATAAGTTGGTAACTTAGATTCTTCAAGCATTGTCCTTGCAGCTTCAATGAGTGATCTGTTCTTTCTTTCTACTACTCCATTTTGTTGTGGAGTTATTGCTGCTGAAAACTCATGCAAAATCCCATTTTCTTCACAAAATGCTCTAATGACAGAATTCTTGAACTCAGTTCCATTGTCACTCCTGATTCTTCTAACTTTGAAATCAGGATGATTGTTGACTTGCCTTATGTGATTGATGATGATTTTACTAGCCTCATCTTTAGACTTAAGGAAATATGTCTAAGAGAACTTTGAGAAATCATCTACAATTACTAGGCAAAATCTTTTCCTTGAGATGGATAACACATTGACTGGTCCAAACAAATCCATGTGTAGCAGTTGCAAAGGTTCTTCAATTGTTGAATCAAGCTTCTTTCTGAATGATACTTTAATTTACTTTCCCTTTTGGCAAGCATCACACAGTCCATCCTTAGAAAACTCCACTTGAGGAATTCCTCTAACCAGTTCTTTCTTTACAAGCTCATTCATGGTCTTGAAGTTTAGATGAGATAACTTCTTGTTCTATAGACAACTTTCATCTTGACTTGCTTTACTGAGAAGACAAGTAACAGATTCTGCATTGATGAGTTGAAGTCAGCTAGGTACACATTTCCTTTTCTCACTCCAGTGAGAACCACTTTGTTGCTCCTCTTGTTTGTCATAACACAGGCTTCTGAGTTGAAGGTTACTAAATTGTCTTTATCACAAAGCTGGCTGATACTCAACAAATTGTGCTTGAGACCATCCACTAAGGCAACCTCCTCAATGATGACATTGTATTTTGAAATCAAGCCATATCCCACAGTATAACCCTTGCTGTCATCTCCAAAAGTAATACTTGAGCCAACTCTCTCTTTGAACTCTGTGAGCAGGGTAGAATCACCAGTCATGTGTCTTGAACATCCACTATCCAAGTACCACAGATTCTTTCTGTTTCCCTGCACACATTAAAATGAAATCAAGTTGATTTTGGTACCCAAGTTTCTTTGGGTCCTGTCTTGTTAGCTTTCTTCTTCTTCTTCTTCTTCTTCTTCTTCTGTTTCTTAGGTTTGATCTCATTTGGCTTGGGGATATCAGATTCATCCTTAGTCATCTGAGTTGTACATTTGAAACCATTCATTAAAATAGAATTATCATGCACATTTTGATTAACAGGAAATGGCATGCTATTAGCAAACATTTTATTCCAAAAGGGCATGCTAAATGGCATTTGAGGCATACTAAATGCAGCATAATAAGGATTAGGTGCAAATGGCATATTAGAAAATTATGCATTCATATTCTGTGTAGACATAGCATTCGTAGGCATAGAAGGCATGACATTCATGTTGGGAAAAGGAGGTGGCACAAATATGGAAGTAGGCATGACAGTTTTACAATTAACAAACATATGATTTACACTACAACACTTAACACATATTTTTCTTGGAGCATACTTATCAGGTGTGTAGTTGTTATGTTTGTTAATCCCTACTTTACCATTTCTATTATTTTTCCTTTTAGCCTCTGTTTTAACCTCAATGTTTTTTAGTCTGTCATTCAATTGCTTGATAGACAGATGACCAACATTCACTTTCTTTTCCTTCTTCACTTGACTAGATTCTCTTGAAATGAAGTTTTTGGAAATTGATCCATATTTTTCATTTAACTTGGCAAGTTTGGATTTACTCACAGCCGACGGATGAGGATTTATGTCACTCGACAGATAATCCTTTTGGCTATCCGACGGATGGCTCTCATCATCCGTCGAGTCCACATCTGTTAGCAATCCTTCAACCAAATTGGATTCCAACTTCTCCTTATTCTTCTTCCAGGCTGCATCACAAAAGGACTCAATACCTTGAACTTTGGTGATTTGAGCATGAACATCTCTAGATGTTTTCCATGCCTTAATCACCTCCTGTTCTCATTCAAGCTGCTTCTTCAGAATCTCTTCTTACTTCAAGGACTCAGTTAATTCATCTTTAGAAATCTTACACTCAATTCTCAGTTTTTCAAATTCAATAAACCGAGACTCTAACACATTATTTCTCTCACTTAAAAATAAATTGTTTTCTTTGATTTTAGCATTTTCCTTAGTGAGGGACTTAAGTGTAACACGCAAATGATATAATTCTGTAGACATGTCATTTATTGCATCATTACACTCAGCTTTAGATAAATGTGCAAGGTTAGTGGTGATTACCTGATTACTTAAAGAACTTGTCTCTGTTTCATCAGACTTGGCCATTAGGGCTAGATTGACATAGCTGACATCCTCATCCTCATCCTCATCCAGACCATCTGCTGCCCAGTCATTTTCTTGTGTAATGAAAGCCCTTTCTTTTTATTTGAGCAACTCAAAATATTTCTGTTTATAATCCACAGGCTCAAACTTCTTCTTGCTGGAATCTGACTTTCTACACTCACTGGCAAAGTGCCCTGCCAAGCCACATTTGAAACATTTGAATTTTGATTTATCCACCATGTTTCTATTTGGCTTAGGTGCTCCAAAATTCTTCTTAAACTTGAGCTTGGCAAATCTTCTGGAAAGAAATGCTAGATGTTCATCAATGTCATCCATATCATCTTGGCTCAAAGAATCTTCATTTTCTGCTACCAACCCCTTGACCTTGTTTTCACAGACCTTTAAAGTAGACTCAACAGCTTCTATCTTCATTTCCTTCTCTTTCTCTAACTCAGCAACCAGTGTAAGGAACCTCCTTTCTTCTTTCCTTTCTCCATCCTCTCATCTTGCTCTATTTCAAGCTCATAGGTTTTCAGGATGCCATACAACCTCTCCAAAGTAAACTCCTTGTAATCTTGAGAGTTTCTCAATGAGACTGTCATTGGTTTCCATTCGTTTGGAAGAGATCTAAGGAACTTAAGATTAGAGTCTTTTATCTGATAAACTCTTCCATGCAACTTCAGAGCATTTAGTAGTTTTTAAAATCTACTAAAAATGTCTGTGAGAGACTCACTATCTTCACAATAAAAGTGCTCGTATTGTTGAATTAACAGCTGCATCTTATTTTCCCTAACTTGTTTAGTGCCATCACAGATAATCTGAATTGTATCCCAAACTTCCTTGGCAGTTTTGCAATTGATGATGTTGTCAAACATGTCACCATCAACTCCATTGAACAAAATATTCATGGCCTTCTTGTCTTTCCTGACTTGTTCTATATCAGGATCTGACCATTCATGCCTTGGCTTGGGAACTGATGGCTCATTTCCAGTTGCAACTCTCATTGGTACATGAGGGCCTCTCTCTATGCAATCCACATAGGCCTCATCTTGAGAAAGTAAATGAAGATGCATCTTTACCTTCCAGTGATGGTAATTATCTTTGTCCAGAAAAGGAATCTTGACTCCAACATCCTTCTTGTTCATCTTGCTGTTTGTTGTGATCTTTAAACTCTTTGTTCTTCAAGAGCTTGCTCTGATACCAATTGTTAGTCCCTAACAATGCAACAAGAATTACAAAAGGGGGGGGGGGGTTGAATGGAATTCTTGAAACTTTTTCTGAATTATAAAATGTTCTAACTCAAAATATATATGTCAGTGTTTTGATTTGCAAAGTGGTGAATTATAAATTAAAATGAATCAAAACACAAAGTAATAAAAACACAAGTCTTTAAAACTTTCTGGTGGATTTGAATGTATCCACCATATATATATATATATATATATATTGAGAGAACCCTGTGAAGCTTGAATAGCTCACAACTGCTTACAAATAAGAACAACTAAACTTACAGAGAAATATCATGCAAACTTTTTAAAAGATCATGCAAACTTGAAGTTGTAAAAGTTGAGATAAATACCACAATTAATGCACCAAGTGAACCTAAAAATAGGAGGTATAGTTCCAATAATTGTGATAGTTGGATACACTTATCTCACTTGAATGATCTTTGACATCTCTGGTTCGAGAACTATCTCTAGATGTGGGCAAAAAATGGTGAAACATAAAGGGGAAACACAAGCTGTTGCCACGAGAATCACTACTTTTAAGAAAGTTAGACTTTGTTGGTGTTTACACTAATAAAAGAAAATAATAAAACAAAGAGAACGGGAGAACATAAATTAGATGCATACTTAATTATTTATTCTTGATACCCAATGTGTGGTTTTATACACAAAAAGAAAACTAAAACTTCTAGAATTTAAATCTATATTATCTACTATTTATAAAAATTATCTTACAAACTAATCAAGAAGAATTCAAAAATTAAATAACTTGGATTTATTCTCAACACAACCTCTTAATTCAAAGTTCTTAAATTACTTTAAAGATGATGTACGTCAAACGATCACCATTGTTGTTAGAGCAATTCTCTCAACAATTTCTTCTAGAAGCACATCTCTGCACAAATTCCCGGTAGGTGCAACTCTCACAAATTTCATGTTGATGCAATTCTCACCGGCTTACACATTGGAGCACTTCTCTCCATCATAAAATAAATTCTTCGTTAAATATTTATGTCTTGTTCACACTTTCTTCCATCTTATTTCCACAATACTTTTGCACATGTACAAACCTATTGCATTTAAAGCACCGAGCCTTTCTCTTATTCTAATAATATTTTTTTCATGCTCATTCTTCTTGCAAAGTCCACACAGAGTAAATCTTATTTTCAGTTTTGTGTTTTGGCTAAAAAAAGCTCCTTCAACTACATTTTTAGTTTCCCTGTTTCTTATGACTCTTTTTGATTCTCGGGCTTTTAAAGAATTAATTAGCTCAAATAAAGCTAATTCACTTATATCTTTTGAATTTTAAAGAGATGAAAGTTTTGCCTTAAATCTTTCTGAAAAACTCATAAATAGATTTTCTACAACTTTGCTATCAGGTACATCATCTCTGTTATTCCTATACAATCTAACAAAAAATTACCGAATGGGGGGGGGAGTTGAATGTAATCCTGGTTCCTTTTTTATTTCAAGAATTATTCTATCTCAAATATATATAACAGTGTTTAATTAAGCAAAAGTGCGGAATGAAAAATATTGATGTAATCAAACGCAAAGTAATTAAAGACAAATATTTAAAAACTTTCTGATGGATTGAACTTTTCCACCAGAGATATATATAAGATCAAGAACTCTGTGATGCTAGGTTTGCACACAGGTGCTTACAAGTAGAATTACAAGGAACAGAGAAATTCTTCACATACACAGCTTTTTCTATTTCTCTTGTTGATTGCTTAATTTACTACTAGCTACTCTTGGTTTATATATTACCAAGATACAAGTGAATAAGACAAACTAATAAAACAAAATTTGTCTTTTTCTAATCACATGCTTCTTCATTTCTCCATCCAGTATCTTTGATTTTTTTCAAGTAAGCATGGAAATGGAAATGCTACTTTGTTCTTTAAAACCTGTAAATAGGCTGCTACATTCCATTTGCAGCTAATCAACCCATGTGACTGTCAAGTCACTATCAACTATAATTTGAATTAGAATATACCTTGAAACTTTATTGGATCATCCGATGAGACTGCGTTGGATCATCCGATGAGACTGCGTTAGATCATCTGCTAAAACTTCATTAGATCATCCGTTGAATGTGACTTGGATCATCCGTTGAAACCTTGTAGAATCATCCGTTGAAAGTCTTCCATAGCAGTTAACTCCATTTCACTTATGCAAAATTACAAGGCATCTAATATATACAATTGGCCAACCTATTTTGCATATCAATCTAGTAGTCAACATGACTTTAAATATCCATAACTTCTAGATCTCTAAGGTATTGTTGTATACAGGAATATGTTACAAAACTTATTAAGACATAAGCTACTCTCTCAATGGATGTTGAAGTAAATCATCCGTTGAGAGCTACAAAAATACTAAATTAAATCTGCTAAGGTGTTTTGGTGAACTTATTATCAAGCCTATGACATATTCCTAACAATCTCCCCCAATTTATATTTACTGGAATTGTAGGCATAAATTAAGAGAAACTTGATGATAAAAAACACCTTATAAATACAGACTGATTAATAGTAGATAGAATTGACAAGTGTTGCAATTTATTGAAAATTATATAGAAGAAGGTTCATAGAAAATCTCACAAGCCATTTTTAAGGTGCTCCTTTAGACTGAGCAAATTTATCTTACTTCCTTGAATGTCTAGTCTTCTTTCCCAGTTTCTCATTGTTTTCTTCAATTTGATGTTGAAGTTGCCTGTAGAATTCAGATCATCTTCATTAGTATGATCCAACATCTCTTGCATCTCCATGAGAGTTTCATTGCTTGAAATCTTTAGCTGAACTTCTAATTTGAAGAATCTTCTGGTGTTTTTCTCATCCCTGAACTCCATCATCCAATATGGACTCAAATGCACTCTATCTCCATTGTAGGGAATAGTTAAGACTCTTGGGAGTGCATTTGGGTCTCTTCAGCAAGTCCAAACACTTTTATTCAGCGCAACATTGCCAGTTTGAGTGAAGCAGGTGAAGTTTTAAATTGGTCAACGTATCTGAATATATTTTAGCCACGTCATGTGTAGATATTCTTATTTGTTTATTCATTAAGCTGATATTTCCTATCAGGGCCTCCTTAAACTTAGATTTGACATTGTCCTTGTTTTGATGTTAGATCGCAACAAAGTTTTTAAAGCCATATAAGAAAAATGCAGATCTTGTTGGTAATGAAAAAATGAAGGCTAGTGCAAGTGTCAGACATATTGTTATCCCCTGCTCTAGTTCAGCCAGAGCACAGCTTATTCCAGATATTATTCGCTGTTATAGCAGGTTTAATTATTAGACAACGGAACTTGTTCACGAATCATGATATATCTCCCATCTGCTTATCACCTGTTATATTATATTTCAGTGGGGGCCGTACAATAGTTTTCACGGAGACTAAAGACGATGCTTCTCAGCTAGCTAGCATATTGCCTGGAGCACGTGCCTTGCACAGGGACATTCAACAGGCTACACGTGAGGTACAATGTAAATAAAGTGCCAATGTTGTCTTGGCACATTTTTCTTTATATCTATTGTGGTGTCTGTTAGTGATTTTTCTGTTCATTGTGCAAATAAGCTTTTTTTCATTCTGCCTTATAAAGAGGAGAATATCTTCACTAAGACAGAATATCCTTCATTGAGAATTCTATAAAGAGGGCAAGTTATCTCTTTTCCACCCTTGTACCTGAACACCAATCTTTCTGGATGCTTCTTGTGAGCATCAATAACTCTTACTTCATCTAGCTCATCCAGATAGAGATTGAGGTCTAAAAACTCCTTGATGTCACAGATTTAAAGTTGATCTCCCTTGTTGATAGTTGGTTTGGATTTGGCTAAGGCTTTGGATTTAAGTATGAAATGTTTGGCTTGTTTGATTGCTTTTTTCTTTGGTTTTCTTGGTTTGGTTAGGATTGGGATGTTTAGATCAAGGTTTGGCAGGCTTTCCCAATCTATGGGTTCATCATTGGGAATTATGGGTTCATCAAGGAAATTTATATCAGAATAAACCTTGAATTTAGCCTGCTCCATTGTAGGCAAGGTTGGTTGACTTGTAGTTGTAGATTGGGTTGACATGTAGATGAGCAAGGTTTGATTTTTGTGCAACCACCAATTATTGTAGCAGATTTGTTTGAGCTTCCTAATTTTCAAGTATCTTGGCCATAGATTTCTCCACATTTGTAAGTCTTGAGTCTATGGCCTCAACTTTTCTATTTAAATTAGCTTCCCTTCTTAGCTTCTGGACTATTTATGTCATGGTTGTGTCTGGAAGCCTAACATCCAATCTAGCAACAAGATCCTATTTAACTTCAGCAAGTTCTTGCTTGAGTCCATCCACATCCTAACTTTGTATTAGAGCTTGAATCTTGTGCAATTGTAGAGACTCCAGATAGGCTTTGAGTAGACTTTTGGTGCTGGCACTTGTGGTTGCTTTAATTTCACTTTGTGTGTTATAAATTAACTTGAAAAGTGTGGTTTGGGGATGTGAGTAAGTGCATTCCTTGTGCATCATCCATGATGGAATTTCTACATCTCCCCCTATGGCCACGCCTTCTCCTTCATCATACTCACCATCATCCCTAAAAAAGTCTTTAGAACAACCAGAGGGATACTCAAAATTATCACCAGCTATGGAGGGCATGACATTGATTGCTATTAGTCGCTAAACACGCGCTAAAATTACACGCAAGTATATGCGTTCGCAAGTAGTATAAGATATAAATCAGATTCATTCCCACAAGGACTGGTTTAGGTTAACTTTATAATTTATGCACTTAAGCAACAATATATGGTTATTAGTCAATGCTAAGATGAATAACAATTTGAGATTGTTTATAACTAAGAATTAAACTAACAATTATAACGAAGAGAATAAGAATAATTGAATTAATATATATGACAAACATGGGATTCTAACTTCATTAAATACTTCATTCAATAGCCTTTTCGTTCTTAACTTTAGCATGTAATGGTGATGACACTAATCAGACAACACGAAACTGATAAACACTAACTTTCGTTGCACGAATACCATACTACCAGACATCCACAAAAGAGATAGAATCTGAATAGACACCAATTATATTGAGACCCTATAATTTTATAGAATTTGACAGCATAACGGGTTAAACATAAGTCATCTAACTTGATTACAGAGGGCAAGTAAAATGGTTAAAATTACCTACGAATCATGCATAACAAATACATGAACCTATGCTAGCATGGCAAGTTCTAAATCCTTAAATTCACTTTCGCTTCATTAAAGATTAACACACTATCTTATAAGTTCGCGACACTCATAAGACGAATAAGCACAACCTATACTAGATTATCATACAATCACCACACACTAAGGCATCAAAACAAATCAACTTAAGAAATCCATCAATAAATCCGCTAGAACTCCATGATAACGATTAGCCCATAATCGGACTCATCATCAACGTGGGTTCCGATGAAAGCATGGTATAATAAAATGTAGTCTTTGTTAGATATATTTGATAATGTCATGGCTAATATAATTTATGTTTAGTTTTCAGATCTTACTTAAACAGGATAAATCAGTACTTACTGGAAGTCAGGACTTAAGGATATCAGTACTTATATTATCAAGAGATAATCATCAGAAGATGGATATCAGAACTTAAGTACTGAAGGACGTTCAGATAAGGACAACAACTGAAAAAAGGAAAGAAGATCGAGATAAGCATAAGAAGAGATATGCATAAAGAAGGAGTTCTATGAAGAATAGAATGGTTGGAAGAAAAGATATCTGATTGATATATTTTAGGAAGCAGAATTATATTCCATATCAGTTAGCGATTATCTTGTAACTGTGTAGTATATAAACGCAGACATAGGGTTTACACTATAAGTGTTATCATATTCGAGAAGATTATTCAATATAACTCTAGCAACTCTCGTGATATTTGTTCATCACTGAGAGGTAACAGTTCCATACTGTAACAGAGTTCATTGTTTCAATAAAGTTTGTTTTCTGTTACTTGAGTTATTATAGTTCGATTTGATTGTACTTTACACTGTATTCACCCCCTCTACAGTGTGTGTGACCTAACAAGTGGTATTAGAGCCTATCTGTTAACGCATACAGTTTAAGATCCAAACACAATCATGTCTGACACAGAAACTCCAACTAAGCCTACCAAAACTGAAGAACCTCCAAAGACACAAATTCAAAGTCGGTATGAGACCATCAGAGTTCCCATACTGAGACCATCTGAATATGCCATTTGGAAGGTGAGGATGACCATGTTTTTGGAAGCTACAGATCCAGAATATCTTGATAGAATCAAGGAAGGACCTCACAAACCAACCAAGCTCGCTGTTGCAGTTGCAGGTGAAGCAGCAAAGACTGTACCAAAGGAGAAGAGTGATTATACTGCTGAAGATATCGCATCAATTGCTAAGGATGCTAAGGTATGACACTTACTGCATAGTGCCATTGATAATGTAATGTCAAACAGGGTAATTAACTGCAAAACTGCAAAGGAGATATGGGATGCTCTGGAAACAAGGTGTCAGGGAACTGATACAATTAAGAAGAACAGGAAGACAATACTCACTCAAGAGTATGAACACTTTGACTCAAAGGCTAATGAGTCATTGACTGATTTATATGATAGATTTGTCAAACTCTTGAATGATTTGTCATTGGTTAATAAGGAGTATGATCTTGAAGATTCAAACCTTAAATTCCTGTTAGCTCTTCCTGAATGCTGGGATTTGAAGGCAACAACAATAAGAGATAACTACAATCTTGATGAAACAACCTTGATGAAATTTATGGAATGCTCAAGACTCATGAACTTGAGATGGAACAAAGAAGCAAGAGGAAAGGAGGAAAGTCAAGGACAGTTGCTCTTAAGGCTGAATAAGACTCCCCCAAGGTAGCTACCTCAAGGAAAGACAAGGGTAAAGCTCTTTTCACAAAGTCTGATACTGAGTGATCAAGTTCTAAAAGTGATGATGACTCAGATTCTGAAAGCTTACCTGAGACTGATGCTGATGAGGAGATGATGAAGTTGTGTGCTCTTATGGTGAAAGGGATCACAAAGATTGCATACAGGAAGTTCAGGAAGGGAAAGAAATTTTCCAAGAAAGGCACAAGTTCTGATAAGAAGAATTTCAGAAGATCTGAGGGCAGAGAAGGAAAGTCTGATAGAGGAGATTATACCAATGTCAAATGCTATAACTGTGGTGAGAAAGGCCACATATCTCCTGATTGCAAGAAAGTGAAGGGTGACAAAGGCAAGGCTCTTGTCACAAAGAAGAAAAGCTGGACAGACACCTCAGACTCTGAAAGTGAGAAGAATTATGCTTTGATGGCAAATGCTGATAAAGCAAGGGCTGAAAGCAGTTCTGAAGCTGCTGAATCAAAGGTACCTCAGACTACTTATGCTTTTCATACTGATGATATAAATGAGTTGAGAAGATATCTTAAAACCATGTTTGTTAGTTATAGGGATCAAACTTTAACATGTGAAAGATTAACTTCTGAAAATCTTGCTTTTAAGAAAAGAAATGATTTCTTAGAAAAAGAGTTAGTTATGTTCCATCAAACTCAGAAGGATAGAGATGATGCTTTTTATGTTAGGGATGAAGTGCTAAAAATGAATGAATCTCTAAAAACTGAGTTAGAAAAGGAAATAGAGATTATTAGGACTTGGACTAACTCTGGCAGAACAACTCAAAATTTGCTAAGTAGTGAAAACTGGAAAGAGGGCTTAGGTTATGGAGAGGACAAGAATGATAAAGGAACTGTAGAAATTAAGCCTGTTGTTGTTAAGCAAAAGCCAAAGTTAAAACCTGTTAAGTTTGTAACTGTAAAGTCTGATAATGAGAAATTAGAAGTTAAAGAGGGATTAACTTCTGACAAACTAAAACAGGAAAAGACAGCTGAAGTAAACATAGGTTTAATGACAAAGAAGCAGCTTAAGCATAAGCTGAAAGATGTTAAGAATACAAACAAGGTAAAATCACCTGGAGAATGCCTGAAAATGCAAAAACACTAGAAAACACATTAAAACACCAATAACTTGAGTACAAATACATTTATTCAAAGCTTTATGGAGCGTAATAAAGTGTCATAAATGCCACTCAACATACCCCCAAACTTGAATCGATGCTTGTCCTCAAGCATAAACAGACTCAAAGAACAAGAAATAAAAATGCATGAATGCAACGATCCCCGTAGAATAACTAAACCAATCAACAAGCAACACCTCAGCAAATGCAGTTATTCGCATAAAGATCAACCAAACCTCACAAATCAATCTACAAACCAAAGACGTGCGTGTATGCAATTGCTTACAGATATACTATCGCAACTAGATCAACAATCATGGCTCACTACTTATCAAAGCAATCGCAAGTTTATAAATAGAATAAAAGCTAAACTCAAAATAACTTATAACACTTCAATTCTTATATAAGAGTTTAATATGGATTCACGCTTTTATTCATAACAAGACAAAACAACTATGCCTATTTGATCGTGTAATGAGTGAGGTCCACAAAAGACTTATACAGTAGTACCCATATAGCGAGCATTAGGTTAGTTGATCCCAAACTACAAAAGCCTTAGGTCACTAGGCACAAAGTCCCCTAAGAACTTAATAACTCGAGTACTAAAGAGCCCACTCGTGATCAATTACACATAACACTCTTTTTTTTCTTCTTTTTTTTCCTCTTTTTTTTTTCAAATTTCTGAACGAGTGCGTTTCGCTCCATCTCGCTCAACCCTAGACTACTCATTTAAATATGAGCCGGCTACTAGCCATTTGACACCTAGCCACACAACTAGCAATGAAATCCAATTTTCTCCAATTTTTTTTAAATATCCATGCTAATTTATTATTAAGAGAATATCCTAAATTCTAAATATAAACAAGCGATTAAACCTCGACAAACAAACAAATCATGACCATGATCTAACACTCTATCAACCTATAAGACTTAGTGAAATATAAATGTCTCTAGCATGCAAATCAATTTAATAAGACTTAACATCACTAAATACGACATCACTACACTAGCATCAATATCACAAACTAATCGGAAAAATCATCTAAGGGATCATGTTATTATGCACATGCATGAAACTACATGAACAAACTATCATAAAAACTATAAAATAAAATAAAAAAAACTACGTGGCTGTTATTCCCTAACAATACAACAAGAATTACAAAGGGGGGTTAAATGTACTTCTGGCTACTTTTTAAAGATTTTAAAAACTGTTCTAACTGAATATATATAAGTGGTTAATTTGCATAGTGTGGAATGAAAGGATTATATAAATCAAAACACAAAGTAATAAAAACACAAGCTTTTAAAACTTTCTAGTGGATTTGAAGGTATCCACCAGAGATATATATATCAGTTTGAGAACTCTGTGTAGCTTAGAATGGCTCACAGCTGCTTTACAAGTAGAACAAACAAACTACAGAGAAATTCTTGACAAGTACAGCTTTTTCTATCTCTCTTTAAAATGCGTTTGCTTAGTTGAGTGTTCTACTAGCTAGACTTGGTTTATATATCACCAAGTTTAGATGACAATAAGATAAGATAATAAACTAAATATATCTACTCTAACTCCATGCTGCTTCACTACTCTATTCCAGCATCTTTGAATATCTTCACAATTGCATGGAAATGGTAAGCTTCTTTGTTCTTAAATTCCTGCTTAACAGGCTGCCACATTCCTTTTACAAACATCCAACACATGTGACTATGTTGTCACTATCAACATATATTTGAATTTTGGGTACATGTTTGTCATCCGTCGGGAAGCTTTGTTGATCATCCGTCGGGTAGCTTTGTTGATCATCCGTCAGGTAGCTATTTGTCACTTGACTCCATTTCACTTATACAAAATTACAAGACATTTCATATTTACAATTAATCAACCTATTCTGCATATCCACTAGAAGTCAACATGACTCATATACTCCTACAGAATCTACACAAAGTTGTTTGCAGAAATGTGCTACAATACTTATTTGTTACATAAGCTACTGACCTGGTGGATGTCAACTTGTCATCCGTCGGGGCTATATTAAATCATCCGTCAGGACTATATTTGATTATCCATCGAGTGCTACAAAATTCACTAAGTTAAATCTACTAAGGTGTTTTATTTAATTTATCATCAAGTTCACAACATATTCCAAACAATCTCCCCCAATTTATGTCTATTGGAATTGTAGCCATAAATTAAGAGAAACTTGATGATAACAAAACACCCTAAAAATATAAATTGAAAAGTAGTAGATAAAACTAATACGTGCTACAAAATTTACCGAAAATTGAACAAAGCAAAGTATACAAAGAAGTTGCTCACAATCATTATCAAGGTGCTCCTTTAGTTTGAGCAGATAAATCTATTTTCTTGATTGTCTGGATTTCTTCCCAAGCCTCCTGTTGTTCTCTTCTATCTGATTTTGGAGTTGTCTGTGGAATTCAAGTTCATCATATTCAGATAAATCCAACATTTCTTGCATTTCCAAAAGAGTCTTATTGCTAGAGATACTCAGTTGGTCATCTGGTCTGAAGAATCTTCTAACTCCCTTATCATCCATGAATTCCATCAGCCAATAAGGCCTCAAATACACTCTCTTTCCTATGAAGAGAATATACAGAGTTTTTGGAAGTACATCTTTGGCTCTATTGCTCCTTAGCTCCTCTATTTTCTTTAGGACTATTCTCCTTGCAGTCACATTAAATCCAAAGTTCTTCTTGAAGGATGAATAGACCTTTATTAATACAGATTGGCTTTCTTGAAGAATCCTGTGAAGTGGCCATGTGATCTCTTTCCCTCCCTTGTACTTGAACACTAGCCTTTCAGGAAGATGTCTGTAGGCATCAATCCCTCTTACTTCTTCCAATTCTTCTAAGTAGAGGTTTATTTCAGAGAACTCCTTGATGTCACAGATGTATAAAAGATCTTCCTTGTTAACTATGGGTTGAGATTTGTTCAGGGTCTTGGATCTGAGAGTCACTGGCTTCACTTTCTTGATTGCTCTAGTCTTTGTTTTCTTTGGCTTGTTGAAGATAGGAAAGTTTAGTTCATGAATTGGCAAACTATCCCAATCTACTGGCTCATCCTTTGGAATTATGGGCTCACCATGAACATTCCTAGTTGGATCCACCACCTTGAATTCTTCAAATACCACTGAGGGTTTTGTTGTTTGAGTTGAAGTTGTAGACTTTTTGGGAATGTAGTCTTCCATTTCCTCATCACTGAAGTCCAATTTTCTTTTAGAGGGAAGCTTGTATCTGAATTTTCTTTTCTGTTGTGGTGCATCTTGCACTTTCTGATCTTGAGGTTCAGCAATTACAGATGGTTGTACAGAAATCTATGTTGTAGTCTTCACAACTTGAAGTTTGGCCAAGATACCAGCTTGCTCCTTCTTTTGTTTGAGCTTCTTAGCATCTAAGATAACCTACTTCTTTTCTTGCCTAATTCTTTCCTTCTCTTCCTTCTTAGCTTCTACAAACAGAGGGTGTCCAACCACCACACAAATTTCTTTATCATTTATGTAGATTTTGGCAATTATTCTTTTAAGTGCTGAATCAGTAGGATCTTTGAAAAATGCAATTGACCTAGCCAACAGCTTCTTCTTATCTGGCCTAGGTGTTTCATACTCAATATCCATAGGATTTTTGTCTGAAAACTTTGAGTAGTTTCTTTTAGGCTTCAGGACCAGATTTGCCTTTGGAGACTTTATGCAGGATGTTTGACCCTTTTCCATATAATTCAAACTCATTTCATTCACAAAAATCTGCTTGACTTGAGAGTGATGATTAAAGATTTTATCTAATTTCTGAATTGGTCCAAATTTCTGCATCTATTTTCCTTCATTTTTCTTTTAGTTCCTTCTTAGCTGCTGCTACATCAATCTTTAGCAGTTTATCATATGATTCCAGTTTTGCTATTGCCAGATTGATGATGTCAATACTGTCCATGGCTGGTGGCTTAGTGAAAGCAATTGTTGGCATAATTACTTTGCTGACTTGAATGTTGAGCTGTTTCTCCCCCTCACTTGATGAGCCTTTCTCCCCCTTTTTGTTAGCATCAAGTAGTTGAGTGGAAGGGAGTTGAGCAGCCACCAATTGTTGGAGAAGAGCAGTCTGAGTTTCCTGATTAACAAGTATCTTGGCCATTGACTTCTCCACATCAGATAATCTAGAGTCCATGACCTCAACCTTTCTATTGAGATCAGCTTCCTTCCTCAGTTTCTGAGCTATCTCAGTCATTGTGGTTCCAGGAATCTAGCATCCAACCTTACTATAAAATCCTATTTTACTTCAGAGACTTCTTGCTTGATTTTATCCACACTTTGACTGTGTTGGAGAGCTTGAATCTTATGCAGCTAAAGATCTTCAAGATGTGTTGTAAGTAGTCTCTTTGTGCTAGCATTTGTAGATGCTTGAATGGCTGTTTGGGTGTCATAAATGAGCTTGAATAGTGTGGATTGGAGATGTGAGTAGGAGTATTCTTTAGTTAGCATTCATGCAAGAATATCTGCATCTCCCCCTATGCTCATGCTGTCTTCCTCATCATCCCCACCAGCATCCCCAAATGAGTTTTTAGCCAGTTCAAAATCACTGCCAGTAAGTGAAGGCATAACACTGATTGCATCCTTTGCTCTTTGTAGAGATTGAGTAGTGTGTACTAAGTTGAGCATCTTTTCAGCCTCCTCATTGCCCTGTACAACTAGAGTTTGATAAGCTGTAACAGGATGAGTAAATGTCTCATCATCTAGGGAAATAGAATCTATGACAGCTTGATATTCTTGCTGAAATAGTCTCTTCCTTTCTGCATCATTGACATTCATTGACTCACTAGCAATGGTGTCCATCCTTATCTCTCCGTTACCTGCATTTCTCTCATGTTCTCTCTATTTTTGCATCAAGGGCTCCCTTTGGCTTCCCACCCTCACACCCTCACCTTCACCATCTAAGGTGGAACTCCCCTCACTCACTTTTACCAGTCCTGAAGAAATGGACTGTATAGGTTCACTCATTTTCTCTCCTTTTGCCTGGGAGCAACACAGACTCTCACTCAATTCACTCCCTTCCCTCAGTCCTAAGAGTGATTGTACTACTACTAAGTCCTCTGCACTTGTGATAATTGAAGAAATTGAAGTTGTGCAGAGACTCCCGACGGATGAGGAATATCCATCGGGGTAGTAGTTTGGCTAGCCGACAGATGATTGCTGTTAGGCACATCCGCCGGGATACAATCACTACTCGATGGATGAATGATATCCACTAGGATAGAAGAAATGAATGAGTTTGGAGTGGAGACTATTGTAGACTCTGTGCAGATTGATGAAAATTTGGGCACAAATGTCTCAATAGACTCAGAAAGAATTGGCAAGTGAGCCAACAAATCATCTAAAAGATGATGCTCACTTGCTTGGATTTTTGTCTTCTCCAACAGAGTTAAAGATGGAGAATTTGGGAGTGATGTATTAATCATATCTACATCCAATGAGTGTGTGGGTGAATTTGGTGTTTCAGGTGCTTCTATCACTAAAGATTTTGGCTGTGACTCCATGTTTACTGGAGCCACATCAACCTGAACTTGAGATGGTGCAGTGACTGAGTCTATTACTTCAGTTTGCACTGTGTGTGTTCCCTGTGCATCCCCATGGGTTTTATATCTTTTCTCTCTAGCATAAGTCTATGGTGAACGTGTGTCCCTAACCCTCTTGACCTGTGCTCCTGGTTGGAAGCATTTTTCAATAGTAACATCCTTTTGGGAGGATGAAACTAGAAGTGAGCTTATTTCCTTATTAACAACCACAGTTTGTTGGGAAACTGTGGCGTGGCTAGGCTTAGGTACACTCATCTCACCAGCCTTATCCTTAGGGTTTCTTTGATTTTTACCCTGTCCCTCACCTTGCTCACCCACCTTCACACTCCCCTCTTTGTGTTTAGTAGATTTTGCAACTGGTTTCTTTTGAGAGAAACAAGAGAAGGCTTTCTTAGCTTTGGATTTTGAAATTTTTGTTTTGGTAGCTTGGGTAGGCATCTGTTGGGTCAATGACACAGATGCCATAACTGCACTTGAAGGCAAAGAAATGTGTGAGGTTGGAAGAGTGGAGACAGTGGTGCTTATCTCACTTGTAATATCCCAAATCCGGGGTCCAAATTTGGTGTCACTAAACAATCTTTACATAAAATAAGATAATGAATAAATAACCCCTTAAATCCAGATCATTTACAGGTTATGGTATGAAACAATAATCTAATCTTCTACAATTCAAAACAAGTACAATACAAGTTTAAATACCTTTATGCTAATGCCCTTGTCTTATTTTTCTAACATCTTCGTCCTCTCGCAGCGGAGATCTTTCTAACTTCTGCTGACTATCAAAAGCTATTCGTTTTTATCCTTATCTGTTTCTGAAAGAAATAAGAATTTACAAAGTAAGAGTGAGCCAAAAATGCCCAGCAAGTATATAATTGAGTTTCAAGCATTAATATCAAAGGAAAATTTCTGGACAAAAGCTTTAAACAATTTTAAACAATTCTATTTGTTTGAGGGAGTTGAGAGAATAAACATTGGTTGTTACCAACCTTTAATTATAAATCCAAAAGTGACGAGCGATTCCTAGATTCATTTCTAGAATCAGGGTTTTGTCCAGTCTTGGAATCATAAAAATTTTCGAGAGAGAATGCCGTTAATGGCGATCAACAATAAATTAGACTGAACACTAGAACCAACATATGCACTATACCCTACTGATCAGTAAGGATACAGTACGGATCTATACCCAACTGTATAGACCCACCAACATATAGGGTACCCAGGCACTATGGCCCAAGGGTCCGGTCCATCCCCGACCCATAGGATCCAGCTCATCACTAGTCCTCATAATAACTGTCCAGCCCGTAGAGTATTTGATGTCAAATCATTTTGATTTCAAAACATCCCAAATCAGGGTTTGCAAATAACCCGAAAGAATGGGTATTTGCTCAAGAGAGCAATCGATAACATAGGAACAATAATGAAAGGAACTTGCATAATTAAGAGTACATTGCAGCGAAATATAAAACAGTTAACTATTCTGAACTTAAAATAGGAATGAAGTAAATAGCAGTATTTTACGAGAAAAGTAAGGAATACTTGCCTCGATAAGCTTTAACCACTATTATCGGTTGACTTTTGGATTGCCTTGAATGTTTGTCTTTATCGTCAAACCACTCTCCTATTCTGAATATGATCCCAACACTCAGGTCCTTCGATTGGGACTTTGCTGAGCTCGACGATTAATCACTAGATCATTTTTAGTCCAACGTAAAATCTCGTGTCTTCCGACTAGGACCTACAGGGTTGCAATACCCTAGTTCAGATAGTCGTTTAGGCTTAACACATTCTTGTTATCAAATATACCCATTCGATATGAAGTCCCGACTCATATTTATATGTATTAGTGAAATACACATAGCAATTAGGGTTCACATCGTCCACATTCGGTTCAGTATTTGTTTCCGGAAAGTACATATACTCATTGTTTTGAAAATAGTTGGGTAATTGATTATAAACTCTTTTGTCACAACACGTAACTAGGTTCGTATAATATAATTATATATCTTTGTTCGACGTCTCCGATAATTATAGGTTACGTTCCCGTATTTTCGGAATTAATTTCCCGAAAATCAGCCAGTGTCTCCTCTGTTTATCGGCCCACCCTTCGAACAATTCGATGTTAATCACAATCAACAACCATCACAATCATCCACAATTCACCAATCCCAATCACCGATACAATTTAGTTATTTATTATTATTTCCGTATTTTTATGTTTTTATTCATAGGACTCAGATACAAATCATCACCGTCCACCGTCGGCTCGTCGAAGCTCATCGCCGACGGCAATAAAATTCGTGGGTTTTCGATTTTATCGAACGTCCTTCATGAATTTCATCGATAATTATTATAATCCCGCACAAAATATTTTATTTCATGAATTTTAATCAAATTATTTTCCTGCAGAAAATAAAATAATTAAATCAATAAAATTTTTAAAACCGAAAATCAATCCGTATTGATTCGAATTAAGCACACAGAACAGGCAACCAACTACACGCGCGTATCCGCACAGATACGCGCACGACCGCCTTGCCGGAAAAATTCAGCGTCAGCCGGAGAAACAAAGCACAACACATCGAAAGCGAACACACGCACAACATAAACACACACACACACACAACATAAACACACACACACAACATGTACATATACACAATCACATAGTCGACACATCCACACAAACGCCACCAACCTCCTGCTGAAAAACAAAAAGGGGCGGCGAAGATAATTACCAGAAAGATAGACGGCAACTGGACACAGGGAAAAAGAGAAACAGGAACAACAGGGGATGGAGGGGAAAATTAAAGGAGAGAAAGAAGGGAAAATTAAAGGAAGTGAGATAGGGAGAGATCGAGCAGAGAGGCAAGAGAGCCGAGAAGGAAGAGGTCGAAGAGAGAGAGAGAGGTTCCTGTGAGGTGAGAGAGACAGGTTATTAAATTGGGGGAAAATGGATATATATGATTACTCAGCCCGAAAAATCTAAATTTGTACCGTAATTTGTCGATTTAATGAACAACTTACGGGTAAAATAACCCAAAATATTACGAAAATGGTTTTAAAGAAATTCTCATAATAAATGTAAACTAATAATGTAAGATTTTTAAAAGTTTTAAAGAAATTTTTGGAACGCGCATTCAGACCCGTATTTTACAATTTAGCAGTACACGTGCGATTAAATAAAAGCCAGAAATTTATCCGAATAATTTTAAAATTCTCAAAATAATCAAAAAGTAATAAAATAAAATTTTCATGATTTTTGAAACATTTTGGAATTAAATACTAGTTTTACAATTAAATGCAAGTCAGAAAATCATTTAAAAATAAATAATCAATAATATATTGATTTCTAAATTTTATAAACTTCTAAAAATAATAAATAAATTATAAAGCAATAAAAAAAATTTAGAAACAATTTTAGCATTTTAAGATAAATATTCATTAAAATCACTTAAAAAACAAATTAAATTCATACAGCTCGATAATTAATTATACAATTAATCTTCGCACCCAACCAATCAAAAACAATTAATAATATAGCAACATATAGGTAACGGAACCATCACATATTTTATTTATTTAATATTTCAATAATTACATTAACATATCGGATCCGAAAATAGGTTACTTAGCCGCTAAGTAACTATATAACGATACGATTTTAATACAAGACTTGGATAATTATCCAAACTGAGCTTCCTATAAAATACTTTATACGAAAATAAGGTAATAATATCTCGCCTTTTGAGAATACAGATTTTTATCGATCTATAAAATAATTAGCGTATTAAAAATTTTACGTCGGGACTCGTACGAGTCAAACCGTATCCCGGATCGAGAAAGTCAAAATACGAAAAGTGTTCAGAATTATAAGATTAGGTTAGGAAAGAGTTTTCAGAAGAGTTTCGGGTTGTAAAAATGCAAAAACGGTTGAAGTGGAACGATTTCTGATTCTAAAAAGGTAATTTTATAATTATGTAAAAATAATAATTATTAATTCTATAAATCCTTATAAAATTACATAATAATCCAAAAATTCGTAGAAAATACCAAATTATCTGGATTTTATTCTGGATAATTAAAAATTAAAATATCTAAATTTTATCAAACATAAACACCCAAATATTAATATAAATCATCAAATTCATATAATAATCATATAATAATTATCTATTGATAAAAATAATTACACGATATTTCCCCGATGTTACATCACTTACCTGAGGTCCCTCCATGATTGGAAAGTAAAGGAGGGGCACCTCTTTGTGATGACTTGCCCTGTTGAGATCATCAATGACTCTCCTTTCTTGAACCCAACAATTTAGCTTGTTGGTTGTGTTCTCAACATCAATATTCTCAATAAGATGGTTAGCAAGCATCAGAAAAAAATCTAGCATAATAGACACTTTTACCTCTCTTATTAAGTTCTCCTAACTTATAACCTAACTAAAACATGATCAAGTCACTGAAATTAAAGTACTTATCAGTAACTAGCATATAAAGCATGTTTAGCATGGAGATGTTAACAGAATCAAAATTGCTAATTTAACCAGAAAATACTTTAGTTATCAAAATTGCTAATTCCTTTCTAAGACCTAGCCTCCTAATTTCACTTAACTTAGAAGTAGAAAGTGCATAGCCCATAGAATTTAGCATGTTAACTATATCAGTATCTGTGTGGGGAACAGTAGCAGTGTTCTGGAATTCTAAAGCATGCTTTGACAATGTCACTATTGATGCAAAATTGCTTACCTTTAAGTGTAAAAGTTATGGTTTTGTCAGATGAGTTGTACACAACAGTTGTCCATATCTCCTTCACAACTTCACAGTAGATTGTGGATAATTCCAGCATAGCATAACTGAGTTTACAACTCTTCACAAAGTCCATCATCTTGTGAAAGACTCCAGACAGTGGAATCTCCTTATTCACAAGAGCTACAAAGTTGTTCTTTTAATAGATATATCCAGATTGAGACATGATTTTGACTACCAGTGCCATTGTTAGAGACCGAGAAATTTGCAGAGAGAATATTTGCTTTGAAGAAGAAAGGAAGTTAGAGCAATTGATTTGAGAATGATAAAAGAGTAGAATAAAAATGAATTCTGCTTTTATACTATCTCAGAAATAAACTATCAAAAATAATAAAGTGAAGTAAAGTAACCAATCAAAATAGACCAAAATGCCGTTTTAAAAAAATAAACTGTAAAAATTCTGTCACTCATCCGTCGTGTTATACTTACAAACTGTAAGTATACCCGATGGATAATGTTCAGAGTTTTAACGACTAAGATTGAGACAATTCGACGGATGAGGATAAATCAATTATCCGTCGGGTTATAAAATAATCCAGAAAGTAATTGATTTTTATTAACAAATAATATTCCGACGGATGATGAAACTCGATGGATAATGAACATCCGTCGGGATGTAAATTTTGACTTAGCCAAAATTTTATCCATTACAGAAAAATCAATTAAGTTTCTGGCTGCATTATAACTTGCAAAAATATCTGAAATAATTCATGAATAATTAAGCATACCTAACTCACTTACCAACATTGAAAAGGTGGATTCATCAAGTGGCTTGGTAAAGATATCTGCAAGCTGCTTTTCACTTGGAATAAAATGAAGTTACACGGTACCATTCACCACATGTTCCCTAATGAAGTGGTACTTGATGTCAATGTGCTTTGTTCTTGAATGCTGTAATAACCCCAATTTTTGGAATTTTTGAAACCCTTATGAATAGTGATTTTGCTGATTATGCTGAATAAGAAAACTTTTCATACCACACTATGTAGGGGTTCTTTTATTGATCTTCTGAGATCTTATTAGTACTCTATATGGTATATAAGTGTATGTAAAGATCGTCAGAATCCAAATTCGAACACTTTGATTTTTCCCGAAAATCCACCAGATACCGAAAGAATTGAGTATAAGGTAACATGATTAAAAGGATTTAAATTCAAGGATTATAAGAGAGGATCATAAAAGGAATATAATGTATTGAGAAAGGTTAAGGAGACCCAAGTAATAAGATCCCGGGTATGATCCCTCAAACGATAAACGAAAACGAAAGTTAAGCGAACCGTATAACAGATCAGAGGTCATTAGCCAAGTAATTAGGAGCTAATCAAAGAGGTTAGTGATGACGATGTCACCACACCAACAAGAAGAGGACAAGTGTGGGTGGATGACATGGGAGGATGACATAAGCATGACCAAAAAGGAAGGAAGGTTGGTTGATTATAAACCACACAAAAATTCACCATGGTTAAAAGGTAATAAATCAAAACAAAAGTGGATCAACCAAGCCAAACAAATCAAAAACACAAAAAAACACAATTTGACTCCCATTTTCTTCAAGAAGCTCTCGGCTTCTTTCTTAAGAAATGGGAAGTCCAAGCTCCTCCACTTGCTAATTTACAAGGTAATTATCCTAGCTTCTCCTAGTTAAGTTACATACTTCCTAGGAATCTTAGCTTCAAAATCCTTTCCTAGCATTTCCTATAAATCATTCAAGAAGATGGTGAATAGTACTTTCTTGAAATTAATTTTTGTGTTCTTGATTTCTTTGAAAGATCAAGCTTGTAGGAGGATAGATTAAGGCTTCCATGGGCATTCCAAGGATCTTTCATGGATTAAAAGCTTCAAGGAAGGTATAACTCTTCATGATCTTAGTCTTAAGTTTTGTTGTTTGGATTTTCTAATGTTTAGATGATGGTTTAGTGTGATGGGTGTGTAATCATGTTTAAAGCTTTGTTTAGTAAGTGGTTTTGTTGATTTTGGAGTTAGGAGTGATACTTGTTGGATTTAAAGTTCTTGGTCACATTTTTGACTTGGTTTAGATGAATAAGTTGAGATATTGAGTTATGATTGAATGATATTGTATTGTGGTTGAATGATGGTGGAATGGTGATGATTGATGGTGGTTTTATATTGATTGGAGTGGTATAAAATTTGGTAATCGCGTAAACATAGCCGTCGTAATGCCCGATTTACCTTGGACTGTTTTTGTTCTTAACATCAGGACCCGTGAACTCACTGTTAGGTCTTGACCATTGCCATGTTTAGATAGTTCATGTTATGAGCTTCGTTTTGATATGTGGTTCGCTTGAATCCGATGTACAGTTTAGGAGAAACGACCGTTTTATGTAACGGCGTTTCGCGAACGAACCATTACCCCTCACCTTACTTTGAAACCTTGATTAAGGCCCTTAAATGACTAATTTGAGTATGAAACAATTATTTAAAGTGGATTAGGCAGTTGGTAGAGTACTCGCGAAAGAATCGCCTTAAAATTCTTAATGGTTAATTTATTAAAAATGGTGGAGCCGAGGGTACTCGAATGACTTATGTGATTCGTTAAGCGTATAAGTTACCATAAGTGAACGTTAGGGTTCAATTGGTTAAAGTCTAGCTTCTTAAGCGACCGGGGTTTAATTCCGACTTATGTTGTTATTCATAGGTTATCGGACCCACTCTAAGCTTAAGTCTACCCTGGAACACTCAGGCAAGTTTTCTACCCGTTATACTGTTGTTGTGATGTATACATATGTATATGCATTATCTTGTGATAGATGCATGATGGTTAATTAGCAAATTCTTGCGATATATTGGAGCATGTGATATGGTATATATGCATATTTGTTTCGTAATTTTGATATCTAATTGTTGATTCAATTGCTTATAAGTTGCATAATACCTATGCTAGAGATAAGCAGTAGTTGCGTATACCCTTAGTATAAGGGACCCAAAGGTGAACATGTTCCGGAGTATAATATATACATATATATATTAATATAGTTTTCAAAACTATTAATTGAATAAGTTTTATTCGATAACTTTATTTTAATTAATGAATATTATTTGAATATTCATTCGAGGACTTATGACTCCGTTTATTCTATTTAATGAATATTATTTTGAATATTCATTCGAGGTCTTATGACTCGGTTTATTTTATTTAATGAATATTATTTTGAATATTCATTTGAGGACTTATGACTCCGCTTATTTATTAAATAATATTCTTTATTTTATTAAAGAATAATGTTTCGATAATCAAACTTATTTTTGATTATTCAAATAAAGATCGTACTTTCGTATACGTATATCTTTGATTATTTATTATTCATTTCAAGTATGAGTTTTAAAACTTTTACTTCAATTATTTTTATAAGGATTATCCTTATGGGAATATTATTTAAATAATAATATTCAGATATTTTCTAATATATCGTGACTGATTTATTTCATTAAATCAGCATTTCTCCAAACATTCTTAAAAATGTTTTCGAGTCTTCAACATGATTTTAAAAGTTAAAGCGGATCCCAAAACTCATTTTTATATTTAAGATCTTCCTTTCAAAGGGGATTTAAATACTCTCTCAAAACCTGAGGGATCCGGCTCTGTGGTGTATTTTATATTCGCAACGTGGTTGCTGTTTTGAGACAACAATTTGATTACTTGCCCAATGTTCGGGAAGTAAGTCCATCTGATTGAGTCGGCATAAGCGACAGGCCGGGGTACGGTCTATGAAGGTGTAAGAGGCTGGGTAACAGTCCATCCACGCGTGAGTGGCCGGGTAACGGTCTAGCGCGAGGTCCGAATGCGGCCAGGGTGATGACCGGCGAGGAATTCATCCATCTACAGTAGAAAAGGTTACTTATTGGTATCTTTGCCTGATCAGCAAGATATCAGGTTTATGCCAAGGTTTTCTCCTTTCCAAATTCATTGGATATTGCAACTCTGTTTATAATTTTCATAACAGAGGTTTTCAAGGAGTGTATGAAATGTATATATATAGGTGTATATATATATATATCGGGACTTAATGAAGTATCTCGTAACTTCATTATTTATAATGATATTCAAAGATTGAATCTATTCAAATCTTGTCTTATAGTCTTATCTATGTGATGAACTTTTGAAACTAATTATAACTTGAACGGTGGTAGTTCAAGTAGTATTCGGAAAAGACAAAAGTATATTGGAGTATCTTGTAACTTCATCTTTTCAACTTATATCTAGAAAATGATTATCTTATGCATGACAAAGATTTTCAGAAAAACGTTGAGACAAGGTTAGATATATGAGATCACCTTGCAACGATATTTTTATACAGTTATAAATTGGAACTCTGTGTATATTATACATGGAAGAGGACTTCCAAGATTTTGAAAAGTATATATATATACTGAATATTTTTGTGACGTGGTCGCATTAAGATATCAAACTTGGTTCATTTCTTCTTGACCAAGACTTTTAGGAGTACTATGGGAATGCTCATATATTGTTAATTATTATACATATTATTTCGGTGGGCTTGTTGCTCACCCTTGATTTCTTCTTTCATCACACAACAACAGATAGACAAGATGAACAGGACCAAGCTCCCAATTCGTGAGCGGATAGGAAACGTTTCGCAGTTTCCTGTAGGCGTTGATGCCGTTGTAGCTGAGGTAGGAACTACCAATAGACTAGGCTTTCAACTTTTGTTGTACCAGACTTATGTATATTTATGAATTGTAATAATGGCAAGGAAATGTAAATTTATTCAGAAACCCTTTTGAGGTGTAATGACTAATAATTGTGGAATAAAATGACTTGTGTTATTTTTGGTATTCATCTCTGAGACTATAACTTGTGGTGTGTGTGTGTATATTGTGGGGTCTCAGTACTCAGTAGTTGGTTGACTGTTAATAATAAGTTCACTAAGATAATAAGAACTCTTGCCAAGTTCATAGTCGGACTACCTAACATAGTACTGACCGTTAAAACCCTTATGGGAACCCTTATAAATATCATGATAGAAGTGTAGTTTGTTATCGTATATGGTAGCGGGACTCTGAACCTTGAGGTTGAGGAGCAACAACGCGATGATGTTTTATTACTTATTGGAGATCAGATTATGGATCCGATAGAGCGTCCTAATACGGGACCGGATGATGTTCATATTGAGGATGTAGCGGTTGAGGATGTTATCCTAGAAGGAATTGTTGCTGAGAAGAATCCCGTGGAGGATCCTGGCAAGAATGAATAAAGGACCACTGAGGAATTGATGACTATGGTTAGGGCGAATACCAGATGTAGGATTGACCGGTCATTACCGGAGGTTCGTTCAAGTTTGTAAAGATAGTAGCCCTTTAACGCGGCTTACTCGTAAGACTGAGAAGTTTGAATGGACAGAGAAATGCGAGAACAGCTTTCAAGAACTGAAGCAAAGATTGGTGATGGCCCCTATGTTGGCATTGCCGGATGGAAAAAGGAGATTTTGTGATTTGTATTGACGCTTCGCATAAGGAATTAGGGTGCTCTTATACAGCACAACAAGGTACTCACGTACGCGTCAAAAAAATTAAGGGAATATAAAATTCGATATCCCCACCCAGGAGCTTGGGCTACTGGCTATAGTTTTTCCCTAAAGATTGGAGGCACTACTTGTATGGAGAGAAGTGCAAAATTTACACAAGCCATAAGTGCTCTAGTGCATTTTCACGCAGAAAGAGCTCAACATGCGCCATAGGAGGTGGTTAGAGCTAATCAAGGATTATGATTATGGGATTCTTTATCATCCAGGGAAAGCCAAAATGGTGGCTAATGCCCACAGTATAAAGGAGAGACTCAAGATGAAAATGTCTTTGGGAGAGTTGATAAGAGATTTTGAGAAAATGGAAATAAAAGTGAAGGTAACCGGAGCCGGTACCGAAATGCTGGTTGAGATTGTAATACAGCCCGAATTATCAAAAAAGATCATATTGTGCCAAAAAAAATTTGATGAATGAAGGCAGAGAGTCAATGACTGAAGAAGGGATTAATGCCAAGAAAGATGATAAGGGAATAACGAGGTATTCCTACAGAATTTGGGTTCCAAACGTTTAAGAGTGTAATGACTGGATCTTAGATGAAATCCATAGCTCGAGGAATATGATTTGGGGAAAACCCCGAATGTGATAGTCAGGGAGGTTGCCATTAAGAAAGAAGGAGCCCATAACATAATGAAGTGGAAAATAAGGATTTTAACGTATAAGATAACCCCAAGTATGGGAGAAGGATGAAACATTTCATACTAAGGAAACAGAAAGTCGAGTAAGGAAAAGAGACCCGAGACGGTACTCTTATACGACAATTCATGGACCTGTCTAAAAAGAACTTAGACTATTATCCCCAACTACCACCCTGAGGAGTCAGTGCGGTGGGAAATTCTTTCAGGACCTTTAAGTCGCTAAGCTCTCAGAGTTCCAAGGAACAAGCAAACCCAGTAGAGGCGAGAACCTGGCTAAAGGAAATATAGGAATCATTGGAGATTCTAAATGATGGACGAATCACAAAAGACTATTTTTGTCACTTACCCTCCTAAGAGAGAGGCCACCCGCTGGTGAAAGACCAAGAAAGGCACGGAGCCATAGGTTATAATAAACTGATTAAAGTTTAGTCAATTGTTTCGAGAAAGTACTTCCCAAGGTTATGAAAATAGTGTAAAAACTTTAGAGCCAGAACAAAGGCAGAAGAGTATGATGAATTATGAATATAAGTTGTAAAAGTTGTCAAGATTCGTTCTGAGGACACGAATCCAGAATGACGGGATGTTTGAAATCAATGCTTATATTGTGTTGGTTCATGAAATAATGATAAGAGAAAGGAAAATAAAAAGAAACTGAAGTGGAAGGGAATATAAAGGCAATAGAGTTTGAGGAATGATAAGGGAGTTGGGTATGAGGAAACCCTAAAGACTCGTAGCAATAGAAATAGAAAAGTATGTAATCGTCAGGATGAGGGTGATTCACCATGAGTTAAAGTTGATGATTGAAGGAATAAGAGATACATATATTTTATCCCCTGTAAGTTGGGAGGATTCGAGGAAACCTTGAGATAGTTCGAAGGATAAATAATGAGACGCGGATAGACTGAGGAGACAAGGAAGTAAGAAATTAGGAAAATTGGATGAAGGAAGTGACCTTCAAGAATGTGAAGTGTAAGACCGGTGGCTTGATACCCAGAAAGGGAGACGCCAGGTATGAAAGATATCCCAACATTGAGATGACTGTTGAGATAAACAACAAAAGTAAATAAGAAATTATTAAGAAGAAGTTCACGTTGAACACGACCAATATCTTCCAGAACATCCTTGTTATCGTTACCCAATTTAGGCAAGAAAAGCGGGTAACCATTGTTATCTTTTGAAGGCCATATGGGTTGATCTCAGTTTGAATAAAGATGCTATTGTGAAATTGGTATAGACTATCTGGGTGGGAATGATTGAATAAGACAATCTATCAAGGACATATGACTTGATTTATCCATGGAAGGATGTATGTACCTTTTTAAAGGTGGAATTAAGGATAGAACATCTGTAACTTAGAATGAATCCTAGGGGAATGCATAAAGGTTGGCATTTCACCCTTAATAGGGATAGTATGAGTTTTGACAGTATGAATTGGAAAGGATTAAGGTAACAACAACCTTTAAGGATCAGTGGAGAAATTTTTCAGAAGTACATAGACAATGGTTCTAGTATTATTAAATGGTATTTTGATATGCCCTGTATCTAGGGAATACAGGAGGAATGATTCAAGGATAACCTTAGAGGTCTTACAAGGAGAAAGGTAATATTCAAATTTTTGAAGAATAGAAATCTTGATAAAGAAAATATGACATAATTATTATAAGTGGGGCACGTGTTAAACCACGAGAAAGTATGGATCGAACCAGTAAAGGTCAAAATTGTTCAGGGAAATTAGGACCTAAGATAAAAGATGTTCTAAGTATGATTGAGAGTCAGTCGTGACAGTGATTAACCTCTAAAGACTGAGGCAATAACTTATGGAAAAATGGTGATATTTTTTTTACTCATCAGATTTTAAGGAAAACATCTTCACATAAGCAGTGATTGAAATGAGGTAGAAAATTTATTTGGAGGTGGTTAAAATGACATTGACTGTAAGGAAATTTTACTATCAGGAAAGGCCAAAGAGGTGGCCGACACTTTAAAGGTAAGAGGATAATTATAGGCGCTTGTGCCAAAGGAATACAGTGATGATGGTTAAAGCTGTGAAGGTTGTATTATGGTTTGGAAGATTGACATTCCTTCTGATGACTGTGCAATACCCAACCGTAATAGTAGTTGGTAAAGGTTTAATTCGTGTAATCGCCATGAGCGGGCTATCTATCTCAGAAGGTACTATCTTGAGATAAGCCAGGACCATGTTTCAAAAAGGACTAGACAAACCTTTGAGTTAAGTCTTCTATTTAAGGCATATGTTTAAGAATGGTATTAACCTGCTATCGTTGCTTTGATTGAAACTCTTCTGTAATTTTATCTGCTTCATGTCATGAAAGTACGTCAGAATTTGGAATGTTCTTCATGAATTATGAATGGTGATTATGTTAACTCCTTAGAAGGATTCTATACAACATGTGTGGATTCCGTATGGTTAGATATTAAGATTTCATGGAAAGTTAATGACGACAGTAGGTTAGTGGTGGACCATAGTAATGTAACAATGATTCTGCGAGTAATGAGCTGATTACAACCGTGAGAGTTGTATTGGAATGGATGTTGAGATTGAGTACCACCAATCGGGTCATGTTGACGTATAAGTTATCTTTGATAGAAAAACTAGGTCGATTATTTACCTATTGAATATTTATTCCTTCTTATCAATAGAAAGTCGTATTACTATACGAGGAAGGTTGCGATGCAAGCATAGAATTCTAGTAACGATGATGTCTAGAATGAGATCCCAGATTCGATTTTCGATATCGAGGGAGTTTCAAAGGTGATTGTTTATAAGCACGAGCAAGAGCATGGGTCCATAGAATGATGGACGGAATAGTAAATATTCAGACACGTGAAATACGATGCTATAATACTTGATGTTGATATATATATACGTATATGTTTTGTTCTCCTATGACAAACCTCTATAGTTCAGAGGTAGATTACAAGCCAGATATTTTGTGGCAGTATATTTTATATATATACAATTCTCTTCAATTCGTTCTTTTCTCTTCTTTTCATTTCATGTAAGCTGAGAAGAACAACCCTTCCAGAGGGGGAGGTATTGCCGAATGACTATCTATATGTGTGATAGAAGCCTAGTAGGATACCGCATGTTGTTTAATTGCTTGTCAAGTACTAAAGGTTGGCCACCTTCTGTACTAACTATGCAATAGAACAAGTGTTCATGATCATAGTGATCTATCAACAAATTCCTTTACTTTTATATGATTGATCAAACTTTGGAAAATAGAAACAGCTGAAAAAGGAGTAGTAAAGTTATGGTGGTATTCGGAATGGAAACACATTCGTGATACTAAGGTTGATGTGGTTATTAAAAGGTTATAGAACGCTAACGAGCAAAAGTATAACTTATAATATTAGGAACGGAAGGTAGTAGCGATTGCGAACTGGAAAAGAATGGGTATTGAGAAGCAAAAGCTCTAATGCTAAAAGCTATAATGAGAGTCTGTGGAATAGACTTGAAAGAATTTGGAATGATCACTTAACACAGATTGAGTTTTCTCACGATAATAGATCGTATGTCAGGTATCGAGATGTTCGCTTATGAGATCTTTGAGGGAAGACAATGTCGATCTCCCTTATGTTAGGATGAAGTTGTAGAGCGCAAGATGCTCAAACCAGCAGTGGTCCAAAGGACCAAGAATATGATAGATCTAATCAGAGGACGGCTGTGAGTAGCCCAAGATGGACATAAGAAGTATGATGATTTGACAATGAAAGGACAAAGAGTATGAAGGGGGGAACCTTGTATTGTTAAAAGTATTCCCTTAAAAAGAATTGATGAGGGTTGGAAAGAAAGGAAAGTTTAAGTCCACGAATTGTTGGACCCTTGGATATATTAAGACGTATTGGGAAGTTAGCATATGAGCTAGCCCTACCCCCGAACATGTAGCAAGTCATAACGTGTTTCACGTATCAATGTTAAGGAAGTGTAATTCGGATGCCAGATAAATAGGGGCATATGAGCGCATAGACATGCAACCAAACATAACCTATATGGAGCAACCAGGAAGGGTTATAGATTGAAAAAGGAACAAGTGCTTAGGAGAAGGGTTATCAAACTATTCAGAGTTTGATGGAAGAACCACAATGTGGGAAAATTTACTTGAGAGTTAGAAAGTGCAATGCTAAGAAAGTATCCCTATTCATTTTCTATCTGATTCCGGGACGGAATCCTTTTAAGGAGGGGAGACTGTAATAACCCCAATTTTTTGAATTTTTGAAACCCTTATGAATAGTGATTTTGCTGATTATGCTGAATAAGAAAACTTTTCATACCACACTATGTAGGGGTTCTTTTATTGATCTTCTGAGATCTTATTAGTACTCTATATGGTATATAAGTGTATGTAAAGATCGTCAGAATCCAAATTTACTTTGATTTTTCCCGAAAATCCACCAGATACCGAAAGAATTGAGTATAAGGTAACATGATTAAAAGGATTTAAAATCAAGGATTATAAGAGAGGATCATAAAAGGAATATAATGTATTAAGAAAGGTTAAGGAGACCCAAGTAATAAGATCCCGGGTATGATCCCTCAAACGATAAACGAAAGTTAAGCGAACCGTATAACAGATCAGCGGTCATTAGCCAAGTAATTAGGAGCTAATCAAAGAGGTTAGTGATGATGATGTCACCACACCAACAAGAAGAGGACAAGTGTAGGTGGATGACATGGGAGGATGACATAAGCATGACCAAAAAGGAAGGAAGGTTGGTTGATTATAAACCACACAAAAATTCACCATGGTTAAAAGGTAATAAATCAAAATAAAAGTGGATCAACCAAGCCAAACAAATCAAAAACACAAAAAAACACAATTTGACTCCCATTTTCTTCAAGAAGCTCTCGGCTTCTTTCTTAAGAAATGGGAAGTCCAAGCTCCTCCACTTGCTAATTTACAAGGTAATTATCCTAGCTTCTCCTAGTTAAGTTACATACTTCCTAGGAATCTTAGCTTCAAAATCCTTTCCTAGCATTTCCTATAAATCATTCAAGAAAATGGTGAATAGTACTTTCTTGAAATTAATTTTTGTGTTCTTGATTTCTTTGAAAGATCAAGCTTGTAGGAGGATAGATTAAGGCTTCCATGGGCATTCCAAGGATCTTTCATGGATTAAAAGCTTTAAGGAAGGTATAACTCTTCATGATCTTAGTCTTAAGTTTTGTTGTTTGGATTTCCTAATGTTTAGATGATGGGTTAGTGTAATGGGTGTGTAATCATGTTTAAAGCTTTGTTTAGTAAGTGGTTTTGTTGATTTTGGAGTTAGGAGTGATACTTGTTGGATTTAAAGTTCTTGGTCACATTTTTGACTTGGTTTAGATGAATAAGTTGAGATATTGAGTTATGATTGAATGATATTGTATTGTGGTTGAATGATGGTGGAATGGTGATGATTGGTGGTGGTTTTATATTGATTGGAGTGGTATAAAATTTGGTAATCGCGTAAACATAGCCGTCGTAATGCCCGATTTACCTTGGACTGTTTTTGTTCTTAACATCAGGACCCGTGAACTCACTGTTAGGTCTTGACCATTGACATGTTTAGATAGTTCATGTTACGAGCTTCATTTTGATATGTGGTTCTCTTGAATCCGATGTACGGTTTAGGAGAAACGACCGTTTTAAGTAACGGCATTTCGTGAACGAACCATTACCCCTCGCCTTACTTTGAAACCTTGGTTAAGGCCCTTAAATGACTAATTGGAGTATGAAACAATTATGTAAAGTGGATTAGGCAGTTGGCAGAGTACTCGCGAAAGAATCGCCTTAAAATTCTTAATGGTTAATTTATTAAAAATGGTGGAGCCAAGGGTACTCGAATGACTTATGTGATTCGTTAAGCGTATAAGTTACCATAAGTGAACGTTATGGTTCAATTGGTTAAAGTCTAGCTTCTTAAGCGACCGGGGTTTAATTCCGACTTATGTTGTTGTTCATAGGTTATCGGACCCACTCTAAGCTTAAGTCTACCCCAGAACACTCAGGCAAGTTTTTTACCCGTTATACTGTTGTTGTGATGTATACATATGTATATGCATTATCTTGTGATAGATGCATGATGGTTAATTAGCAAATTCTTGCGATATATTGGAGCATGTGATATGGTATATATGCATGTTTGTTTCGTAATCTTGATATCTAATTGTTGATTCAATTGCTTATAAGTTGCATAATACCTATGCTAGAGATAAGCAGTAGTTGCGTATACCCTTAGTATAGGGGACCCAAAGGTGAACATTTTTCGAAACCGGGAGTCGATGTTCCAGAGTATAATATTTATATATATTGATATAGTTTTCAAAACTATTAATTGAATAAGTTTTATTCGATAACTTTATTTTAATTAATAAATATTATTTGAATATTCATTCGAGGACTTATGACTCCGTTTATTCTATTTAATGAATATTATTTTGAATATTCATTCGAGGACTTATGACTCAGTTTATTTTATTTAATGAATATTATTTTGAATATTCATTTGAGGACTTATGACTCCGCTTATTTATTAAATAATATTCTTTATTTTATTAAGGAATAATGTTTCGATAATCAAACTTAATTTCGATTATTCAAATAAAGATCGTACTTTCGTATAAGTATATCTTTGGTTATTTATTATTCATTTCAAGTATGAGTTTTAAAACTTTTACTTCAATTATTTTTATAAGGATTATCCTTATGTGAATATTATTTAAATAATAATATTCAGATATTTTCTAATATATCGGGACTGATTTATTTCATTAAATCAGCATTTCTCCAAACATTCTTAAAAATGTTTTCGAGTCTTCAAAATGATTTTAAAAGTTAGAGAGGATCCCAAAACTCATTTTTATATTTAAGATCTTCCTTTCAAAGGGGATTTAAATACTCGCTCAAAACCTGAGGGTTCCGGCTCTGTGGTGTATTTTATATTCGCAACATGGTTGCTGTTTTGAGACAACAATTTGATTACTTGCCCAATGTTCGGGAAGTAAGTCCATCTGATTGAGTCGGCATAAGCGACATGCCGGGGTACGGTCTATGAAGGTGTAAGAGGCTGGGTGACAGTCCATCCACACGTGAGTGGCCGGGTAAGGGTCTAGCGCGAGGTCCGAATGCGGCCAGGGTGATGACCGGCGAGGAATTCATCCATCTACAGTAGAAAAGGTTACTTATTGGTATCTTTGCCTGATTAGCAAGATATCAGGTTTATGTCAAGGTTTTCTCCTTTCCAAATTCATTGAATATTGCAACTCTGTTTATAATTTTCATAACAGAGGTTTTCAAGGAGTGTATGAAATGTATATATATAGGTGTATATATATATATATCGGGACTTAATGAAGTATCTCGTAACTTCATTATTTATAATGATATTCAAAGATTGAATCTATTCAAATCTTGTCTTATAGTCTCATCTATGTGATGAACTTTTGCAACTAATTATAACTTGAACGGTGGTAGTTCAAGTAGTATTCGGAAAAGATAAAAGTATATTGGAGTATCTTGTAACTTCATCTTTTTAACTTATATCTAGTAAATGATTATCTTATGCATGACAAAGATTTTCAGAAAAACGTTGAGACAAGGTTAGATATATGAGATCACCTTGCAACGGTATTTTTATACAGTTATAAACTGGAACTCTGTGTATATTATGCATGGAAGAGGACTTTCAAGATTTTGAAAAGTATAACTATATATATATACTGAATATTTTTGTGACGTGGTCGCATTAAGATATCAAACTTGGTTCATTTCTTCTTGACCAAGACTTTCAGGAGTACTATGAGAATGCTCATATATTGTTAATTATTATACATATTATTTCGGTGGGCTTGTTGCTCACCCTTGCTTTCTTCTTTCATCACACAACAACAGATAGACAACATGAACAGGACCAAGCTCCCAATTCATGAGAGGATAGGAAATGTTCCGCAGTTTCCTGTAGGCGTTGATGCCGTTGTAGCTGAGGTAGGAACTACCAATAGGCTAGGCTTTTTACTTTTGTTGTACCAGACTTATGTATATTTATGAATTGTAATAATGGCAAGGAAATGTAAATTTATTCAGAAACCCTTTTGAAGTGTAATGACTTATAATTGTGGAATAAAATGACTTGTGTTATTTTTGGTATTCATCTCTGAGACTATAACTTGTGGTGTGTGTGTGTGTATATTGTGGGGTCTCAGTACTCAGTAGTTGGTTGACTGTTAAGATTAAGTATTGATAAGGGAAATGGAACTCGTGACAACCTGAATCCCCGACCCCGGATTTGGGGGTGTTACAAATGCTGTACTGGATTTTCAGTGATGGCAATTGCACTTGTGTTATCACAGAAAATGGGAATTCTATTCACTTGTAGATCATAGTCCAACAATTGGTTTTTCATCCACAAAATCTGCGCAAATCAACTACGAGTAGCAATATATTCAGCTTCAACTGTAGAGGTAGAAACTGAATTTTGCTTTTTTACTGAACCAGTACACATGCTTGTTCCCTAGAAATTGAAAGGTTCCTATTGTACCTTTTCTGTCTATTTTACAACCTGCATAATCTGCATCTGAATAACCAGTCTGATCAAAACCAGAATCTCTAGGGTACCAAATGCCAAGTTTTAGTGTTCCCTTGAGATATCTGAAAATTCTCTTAATAGCTACTAAGTGAGATTCTCTAGGACCAGCCTGAAATCTAGCACAAAGACATGTAGCAAACATTATATATGGCCTACTAGCTGTTAAGTACAGAAGTGAACCAACCATGCCCCTATAACTTGAAACATCCACAGACTTTTCAGTAGTGTTTAATTCAAGCTTAGTTGCAGTGGCCATGAGAGTTTTTGTAGATGTTCAATCCATTAGATCAAACTTCTTTAAAAGATCATGAATATATTTAGTTTGACTAATGAATATTCCATCACTAACTTGCTTAACTTGTAAACCAAGAAAGTAAGTTAGTTCTCCCATCATGGTCATTTCATACTTACTTTGCATCAATTTGACAAACTTTTTACAAAGTTTTTCATCTGTAGAGCCAAATATAATATCATCTACATAAATTTGAACAAGTATACTAGAGCCATTAACATTTCTAAAGAATGAAGTTTTATCAACAATACCTCTTGTGAAGTGATTTTCCAAAAGAAACTTTGATAAAGTGTCATACCAGGCTTTAGGTGCTTGATTCAGTCCATAAAGTACTTTCAAAAGATAGTAGACATATCCTGGAAAATTTGGATCTTCAAAACCAGGAGGTTGACTGACATAGACTTCCTCCTCCAAATCTCCATTTAGAAAGGCACTTTTGACATCCATCTGATAGACCTTGAAATTGGCATGAGCTGCATAGGCTAAGAAAATTCTGATGGCTTCAAGTCTTACAACAGGAGCAAAGGTTTTATCAAAATCTATTCCTTTTTGTTGGCAGTAGCCCTTAGCAACTAATCTAGCTTTGTTCCTGACCACTATGCCATTTTCATCCATCTTGTTTTTGAATACCCACTTGGTGTCAATTGGATTCTTTCCTTTATGTTTGGGTACCAGCTTCCATACCTTGTTCCTTTCAAATTGGTTTAGCTCCTCCTGCATAGCTAAAATCCAATTAGGATCCAACAAAGCTTCTTCTACCTTATTTGGTTCTTCCTTAGATAGGAAGCTGCTATATAGACATTCTTCTTGAGTTGCTCTCCTTGTTTGAACTCTAGAAGATGCATCACCAATGATGAGCTCAAAAGGGTGATCTTTAGTCCATTTCCTTTGTTGAGGTAGATTAGCTCTAGATGAAGAGGCCTCATTGTTGTCTTGATGTGTGACTGAGTTTTTATTAAGAGAAACTCCCCCTAAGTTTGTGAATCTTTGATTTGAGAAAGGAGAACTTTTTGTAGGTGATCTACTCTGACTTTCAGCTTCTCTTAATGTTCCGACGGATGACGCACTTTGTGTCCTGACGGATGAAGCTGATTATCTCCTGACGGATAAGGCAGATTGTCTCTCGACGGATGAAGCATTTTGTAACTCGACAGATGTTAAATTATGTGCTTCATTAGATGAAGATTTTTCTGCATTATCCTTATTCACCATTTCTTGATCACTTTCATCATCACTATCATCACTAACCATCTCCACATTATGAAACTTGAGGCTCTCATGAAAATCTCCATCTTGCAGCCCTTCAATCTTTTTGTCATCAAACACAACATGTACTAGTTCCATAACAATGTTGGTTCTTAGATTAAAGACTTTATATGCCTTTCCCACATAATATCCAACAAAAATTCCTTCATCTGCTTTAGCATCAAACTTCCCATGTTGATCAGTTTGATTTTTTAAAATATAACATTTGCAACCAAAGACATGAAGAAAATTTAAAGTTGGCTTCCTACTCTTGAACAATTGGTAGGGTGTCATGCACTTTGCTTGATTGACCAAAGAGATATTCTGAGTGTATCAGGCAGTATTAACAACTTCATCTCAAAAATATGTTGGTAACTTTGATTCTTCAAGCATTGTCCTTGTAGCTTCAATAAGAGATCTATTTTTCCTTTCCACTACTCCATTTTGTTGAGGAGTTCTTGTTGCAGAAAAGACATGCATAATCCCATTCTCTTCACAAAATGATCTCATCACATAATTCTTGAACTCAGTTCCATTGTCACTCCTGATTCTTCTTACTTTAAAATCAGGATGATTGTTGACTTGCCTTATGTGATTGATGATGATTTTACTAGCTTCATCTTTAGACGTTAGGAAATATGTCCAAGAGAACTTTGAGAAATCATCCACAATTACTAGGCAATATCTTTTCCTTGAGATGGACAACACATTGACCGGTCCAAACAAATCCATGTGTAGTAATTGCAAAGGTTCTTCAATTGTTGAATCAAGCTTCTTTCTAAATGATGCTTTGATCTGCTTTCCTTTCTGGCAGGCATCACACAATCCATCCTTATTAAACTCCAATTGAGGAATACCTCTAACCAGTTCTTTCTTGACAAGTTCATTCATGGTCTTGAAGTTTAGATGAGACAACTTCTTGTGCCAAAGCCAAATTTCATCTTGACTTGCTTTATTGAGAAGACAAGTGACTGATTCTGCATTGGATGAGTTGAAATCAGCTAGGTACACATTTCCTTTTCTCACTCCAGTGAGAACCACTTTGTTACTCCTTTTCTTTATCACAACACAGGCTTCTGAATTGAAGGTTACTGAATTGCCCTTATCACAAGGTTGGCTGATACTCAACAAATTATGCTTGAGACCATCCACTAGGGCAACCTCTTCAATGATGACATTGTGTTTTGAAATCAAGTGATATCTCACATTATAACCCTTGCTGTCATCTCCAAAAGTAATACTTGGGCCTGCTCTTTCCTTGAACTCGGTGAGAAGGGTAGAATCTCCAGTCATGTGCCTTGAGCAACCACTATCCAGATACCAAAGATTCTTTTTATTTCCCTGCACACATCAAAATCAAATCAAGTTGATTTTGGTACCCAACTTTCCTTGGGTCCTGCCTTGTTAGTTTTCTTCTTTGGTTTCTTAGGTTTGATCTCATTTGACTTGGGAATTTCTGAATCATCCGTAGTCATCTTAGTTGGACCTTTGAAACCAGTCATTAAAATAGAATTTTCATGCACATTTTGATTAACAGGAAAAGGCATGCTATTTGCAAACATGTTATTCCAGTAAGGCATGCTAAATGGCATTTGAGGCATACTAAATGCAGCATTATAAGGATTATGTGCAAATGGCATATTAGCAAATTGTGCATTCATATTCTGAGTAGACATAGCATTCATGGGCATGGTAGGCATGGCAATCATGTTGGGAAAAGAAGAGGGTGTAGACATGGAAGTAGGCATAACAAGTTTGCAATTAACAGACAAATGATTAACACTACCACACTTAACACAGATTTTTCTGGGTGCATATTTGTCAGGTGTGTAGTGGTTATGTTTGTTAATTTCTACTTTCCCATTTCTATTGTTTTTCTTTTTAGCTTCTGTTTTAACTTCAATCTTTTCTAATCTATCATTCAATTGCTTGATGGAAAGATGACAAACATTAACTTTCTTTTCCTTCCTAACTTGTATTGATTCTCCTGGAATAAAGTTCTTAGAGACTGAGCCATATTTCTCATTTAACTTGGCTATCTTAGCTTTATTCACAGGTTTACTCACAGCCGACGGATGTGGCTCTTTGTCACTCGACGGATAATCCTTTTGATTATCTAACGGATGATTTTCATAACTTGTATTGATCCTCTCTTGTACCAACAATCTAACTTGTTTGTTGGGTTCTCAATAGGAAGATCTTTAGAAACCTGGTTAGCCAAAATCATAAAGAATCTAGCATAATAGATGTTTTTGTTTCTTTTCTTAATGTCTCCTAATTTATAACCTAACTCATACAAGACAGACTCACTAAAATTATAATACTTGTCACTAAGTAGTATATAGAGTATGTTAACAAGTGAGTAAGTCACAACATCAAAATTGCTTATTTTTTTATAAAAGACTTTAATGAAAGAATCACAGAGAAAGCTCCACCCCTTTCTAAGGCCTTTCCTCCTAACGTCACCAAGCTTGGAAGGGTCTAGAGAATAGCCCATGGAAATAAGCATAGAACTTATATCTGTGTCTGTGTGTGGAACTAGTGTATTATTCTCAGGCAATTGAAAATAGGCTCGAATTATATCACTATTTATGCAGAAATCATTACCTTTCAAGTGAAGGCAATAGTTTTGTCCTTTGAGTTATACACTACTGTGGTCCATATCTCTTCCACAACCTCACAATAGATTACTGGTGATGCCAACATAGCATAACTCAATTTAAAGCCTTGAATGAAGTCCATCATCTTGTGATAGGCCTCAGACACAGTGATAATCTTGTTGACAAGTGCTGCAAAATTATTCTTTTTATATACGAAACCCGTTTGAGACATAATCTTTACAATAGGTGCCATTGAAGTGATGAAAGCAGTTACAGAGAAAGGTTTTGAGTTTTGGAGACAAATAGAGAGTATAAATTGCTTGAGAAAGATAAAAGTAAAAATGAAAAAGAAATTGGGCTTTTATACTATCTCAGAATTGAACGGTTAAAAATTAAAAAGTAAAAATAAAGTAACTGTAAAAATTCTAAAGGTTATCCTTCGAAATATACTTACAGGCTGTAAGTAAATTCGACGGATGATACATAAAATTAACGACTATGATAAAAGCAATTTGATGGATGAGGATTAAACAAATATCCGTCGAGATAACAAGTACCCAGAACAATACTTGATTATTCAACAGATAATGAAATTCAACGGATTTTCATTTTCGACGGATAATGAACATCCGTCGAGATATAAATTTTGACTTAGCCAAAATTTCATTCTTGACAAGAAAAATCAAATTTGATTCTGGCGGCATTTCAAATTTCTTAGACATCAAAAACAAATTAGGAGTAATTACCTAACTCACTTACCAACCTAGTAAAGGTGGACTCATCAAGTGGCTTGGTAAAGATGTCTGCAAGTTGCTTCTCACTTGGAACAAAATAAAGTTCCACAGTACCATTCATGACATGCTCTCGAATGAAATGGTAATTGATGTCAATGTGCTTGGTTTTTAAATGTTGTACTGGATTTTCAATAATTGCAATAGCACTTGTGTTATCACAGAAGATAGGAATCTTATCCACCTGTAGACCATAATCCAATAGTTGGTTTTTCATCCATAAAATCTGTGCACAACAACTGCTAGCAGCAATATATTCAGTCTCAACTGTAGAAGTAGAGACTGAATTTTGTTTTTTACTGAACCAGGATACTAGCTTATTTCCTAGAAATTGATAGGTTCCTGTTGTACTTTTTTTTATCAATTCTACAATCTGCATAATCTGCATCTGAATAACCCATTAGATCAAAACCAGAATCTCTAGGATACCAAATGCCAAGTTTTGGTGTTCTTTTGAGATATCTAAAAATTCTCTTTATAGCAATTAAGTGAGATTCTCTAGGATCAGCTTGAAATCTAGCACAAAGACAAGTAGCAAACATTATATATGGCCTACTGGCTGTTAAATATAAAAGTGAGCCAATCATGCCTCTATAACTTGAAATATCCATAAACTTTTCAATAGTGTTTAATTCAAGTTTAATGGAAGTGGCCATGAGAGTTTTTACGGATGTGCAATCCATTAAGTCAAAAATTCTTTACAATATCATAAATATATTTGGTTTGACTAATGAATATTCCATCATTAACTTGCTTAACTTGTAAACCAAGAAAGTAAGTTAGTTCTCCCATCATGCTCATTTCATATTTACTTTGCATCAATTTGGCAAACTTTGTGCGAAGTTTCTAGAGCGAAATATAATATCATCTACATAAATCTGAACAAGTATACTAGAGCCATTAACATTTCTATAGAATAAAGTTTTATAAACAGTATCTCTTATGAAATGATTTTTTAAGAGAAACTTTGACAAAGTGTCATACCAGGCTCTAAGTGCCTACTTCAGTCCATAAAGTGCTTTCAAAAGATAGTAGACATAATCTGGAAAATTGGGATCTTCAAATCCAGGAGGCTGAATGACATATACTTCCTCCTCAAAATCTCCATTCAGAAATGCACTTTTAACATTCATTTGATAGACCTTAAAATTGTCATGGGCTGCATAGGCTGGAAAAATTCTGATGGCTTCAAGTCTTGCAACAGGAGGAAATGTCTTATCAAAATCTATTCCTTCTTGTTGACAATAGCCCTTCGCAACCAATCTAGCTTTGTTCCTGACTACTATTCCATTTTCATCCATCTTGTTTCTGAATACCCACTTGGCGTTAATAGGATTTTTGCCTTTAGGTTTGGGTATCAGCTTCCATACCTTATTTCTTTCAAATTGATTTAGCTCTTCCTGCATAGCTAAAACCCAATCAGGATACAATAAAGCTTCTTTTACCTTTTAGGCTCTTCCTGAGACAGGAAGCTGCTGTGTAGATATTTTTCTTGAGTTGCTTTCCTAGTTTGCACTTTTAAAGTTGCATCATCAATAATAAGTACATCAAGATGTTCCTGCTTCGGAAACACAGGTTGTTCTTAGATCTAGTAGGGCTCGTCATGAGCCAGAGATATAGTATGTATTTCTCTTGACTCAGGATGATGATGTAATGCTCGTAGACAATGATGAGCCTCTTACCTATCAAGAAGATATGAACAGTCCAGGCTCCGAGAGATGGCTAGAGGCCATGAAATCCGAAATGGAATCCATGTATCAAAATAAAGTATGGACTTTAGTTGATCCACATGAAGGGTTAAAACCTATAGGTTGCAAGTGGGTTTTCAAGAAAAAAACTGACATGGATGGTAAAGTACAAACCTATAAAGTGCGACTAGTGGCAAAAGGTTTCAAACAAATTCATGGTATAGATTATGATGAGACCTTTTCACCAGTTGCTATAGTCAAGTTCTTCAGGATTTTGCTAGCAATAACTGTTTACTATGACTATGATTTTTGGCAAATGGATGTCAAAACCGCTTTCTTAAATGGGAGCCTTGAAGAGGATGTATATATGATACAACCTGAGGGTTTCATCGATCCCAAGTTTGCTAAGATGGTCTGTAAGTTGCTTCAATCTATTTATGGAGTGAAGCAAGCCTCAAGGAGATGGAATCGTCGTTTTGATGAAACAGTCAAAGAATTTGGCTTTATTCAAAATAAAGATGAACCATGTGTTTACAAGAAGGTTAGTGGAAGCCATGTGGCATTGCTAGTACTATATGTAGATGACATATTACTAATAGTGTAATAACCCCAATTTTTGGAATTTTGAAACCCTTATGAATAGTGTTTTGCTGATTATGCTGAATAAGAAAACTTTTCATGCCACACTATGTAGGGGTTCTTTTATTGATCTTCTGGGATATTATTAGTACTCTATGTGGTATATAAGTGTATGTAAAGATCGTCAGAATTCAAATCTAAACACTTTGATTTTTCCCGAAAATCCACCAGATACCGAAAGAATTGAGTATAAGGTAACAGGATAAAAAAAAGGATTTAAATTCAAGGATTATAAGAGAGGATCATAAAAGGAATATAATGTATTGAGAAAGGTTAAGGAAACCCAAGTAATAAGATCCCGGGTATGATCCCTCAAACGATAAACGAAAACGAAAGTTAAGCGAACCGCATAACAGATCAGCGGTCATTAGCCAAGTAATTAGAAGCTAATCAAAGAGGTTAGTGAGGATGATGTCATCAAACCAATAAGAGGAGGACAAGTGGGGGAGGATGACATAACAAGATGATATAAGCATGGCCAAAGCAAAGTGTGTTGTTGGTTGATTTAGAACCACACAAAAGTTACCATGGTAAAAGGTAATAAAATAAAACAAAACAAAACAAAAGCAACCAACCAAGCCAAAACATTTCATTTTCATAAAAAAAACACAAAACACCTCCATTTTCAAGAAGAGCTCTCGGCTTTTCTTCTTTTTTAAAGAGGAAAATTCCAAAATTCAAGATCCAAGCCTTGTTAAATCGTGAGGTAATTATCCAAGGTTCCTTGTACTTAGATATAGTTATCCTATAAATCTAAGCTCCAAATTCCTTCACAATCTCTTCCTAAAAATCATGGAAGAAGATGGTGAATAGTGTTTTTCAAGAACTAAAATTTTTGTTCTTGAGTTTTTATTTAGATTAAGCTTGGATAAGGACTTTTAAGGGTGATTCCAAGCTAATTACTTGATTCTCCACTCTCCAAGGAAGGTATTGCCCCTCCAAACCCTAAATTTACTTGAGTATTAGGTTTAGTTTTGTTTTTATAGTTCATGAGAGGCTTTTTTGTTGTGAATGTAGAGGATAGTTGGTGTTGTGATGTTTTGGAGTTGAAATTCTTGGAGTATTGATTAATGAACTTAAATATAGTTTAAATTCATGTTTGAGAATAGTATAAATTGATAATTTTGAGTTGTTGGGGCTGTTATGGTGAAGTATGGATGGAGTTTGGTTGTGATGTTGATTGTGGGTTGATTTGGAGTGGTATAAATTTGGGTAATCGCGTAAACATAGCCGTCGTAATGCTCGATTTACGGTAGACTGTTTTTGTTCTTAACATCAGAACCCTTGAAATCACTGTTAGGTTTTGACCATTGCCATGTTTAGATAGTTCATGTTACGAGCTTCATTTTGATATGTGGTACACTTGAATCCGATGTATGGTTTAGGAGAAACGACCATTTTAGGTAACGGCGTTTCGCGATCGAACCATTACCCCTCGCCTTACTTTGAAACCTTGGTTAAGGACCTTAAATGACTAATTGGGGTATGTAACATTTATGTAAAGAGTATTAGGCAGTTGGTAAGGCACTCGCGAAATAATCGCCTTAAAACTCTTAATGGTTAATTTATTAAAAATTGTGGAGCCGAGGGTACTCGAGTGACTTAAGTGAATCGTTAAGCGCGAAAGTGAACGTTAGGACTCTAAATGGTTAAAGTCTAGTTTCTTAAGCGACCGGGGTTTAATTCGGACTTATGTTGTTGTTCATAGGTTATCGGACCCACTATAAGCTTAAGTCTATCCGGGAGCAGTCAGGCAAGTTTTCTACCCGTTATACTGTTGTTGTGATATAAATATATGTATATGCATTATCTTGTGATAAGTGCATGATTGGTTAATTAGCAAATTCTTGCGATATATTCTAGCATATGATATGGTATATATGCATGCCTGTTTCGTATTCTTGATACATATATCTGCTGATACAGTTGATAATACCTATGCTAGAGATAAGCGGTAATTTGCATATACCCTTAGTATAGGGGACCCAAAGGTGAACATTTTTTCTAAAACAGGGAGTCGATGCTCCCAAGTATAATATATATATTTATATATATATGAATAGTTTTTAAAACTATGAATCAAATAAGATTTATTTGATAACTTTATTTTATTAATGAATATTATTTTGAATATTCATTCGAGGGCTTATGACCCCGTTTATTTTATTATTGAATATTATTTTGAATATTCATTCGAGGGCTTATGACTCCGTTTATTTTATTAATGAATATTAGTTTGAATATTCATTCGAGGACTTATGACTCCGATTAATTGCTAATTATTATTCTTTATTTTATTAAGGAATAATGTGTCGATGATCAAACTCACTTTTGATTATTCAAATAAAGATAGTACTTTCGTATAAGTATATCTTTGGTTATTTAATAATCATTGCAAGTATAAGTTTTAATACTTCTACTTCAATTATTTTTATAAAGATTATTCTTTATGGGAATATTATTTAAATAATAATATTTAGATATTTTCTAATATATTGGGACTGATTTATTTTATTAAATCAGCATTACTCCAAACATTCTTAAAAATGTTTGCGAGTCTTCAAAATGATTTTAAAAGTTAGAGCGGATCCCAAAACTCATTTTTATAATATTTAAGATCTTCCTTTCAAAGGGGATTTAAATATTCGCTCAAAACCTGAGGGATCCGGCTCTGTGGTGTGTTTTATATTCGCAACAAGGTTGCTATTTCGATAAAAGAGTTTTTGATTACTTACCCAACACTCGGGAAGTAAAATTCTTGGAACAAGTTAATCCATTAACAGGCATCGCCTGGGAAATATTGGTGATTTTTCCTTTCCAACTAGATACGACTTCTTGGTGGAGCCGTATCAACAAGTTTCTACTTGGGGAAAGGGGGGACGAGCTTTACGTTTCAGAGTCATGGATTTCATCTGAACTAGGAGTGGCGTAAGTGGTCGAGTAGCACCGGCCCAGCCTTATTATATTGGCCCAAATGGCCCGGAAGTTCCGCTAAGACGGTCCATTCCTTAGGAGTCTAGTGTTCGGTTGACAAGTAAATCCGACAGGTTCTCCTCTACATGTAGAAAATGGTGGGATTGCACTACTACGACTGATCATCGTAAGCGGTCTTCCTGGTGCGGCAAACTCCCGTAATGAGTTCATCATCCAATTGGATATTTCTGCAACACTACCCAGAGCACTTCGATAGAAAGGCTACGGTTGGGCGATTGTTGAGTGTTGGCAGGGTCGAGTTTTCAAAATGATATTTGCATCAAATGAAGTATCTCGTAACTTCATTTTATTTTGATGATATTTTAAAGATTGATTCTATGCAAGTTTTGTCTTGTAGCTTAATCTATGGGATGAACTATTTATACATTGAACGGTGGTAGTTCAAGTAGTATTCGGAAAAGATATAAGTATATTGGAGTATCTTGTAACTTCATCTTTTAAACTTATATCTAGTTAATGATTGTTTTATGAATGACAAAGGTTTCAGAAAAAAACGTTAAGACAAGGTTAGATATATGAGATCACCTTGCAACGATATTTTTATACAGTTATACACTGGAACTCTGTGTGTATTATGCATGGAGGAGGACTTCCAAGATTTTGAAAAGTATATATGTATATATACTGAATATTTTGTGACTTCATCGCATTAAGATATCAGCTTGGTTCATTTCTTCTTGACCAAGACTTTCATGAGTACTATGAGAATGCTCATATATTGTTAATTATTATACATATTATTTCGGTGGGCTTGTTGCTCACCCTTGCTTTCTTCTTTCATCACACAACATCAGATAGACAAGATGAACAGGACCAAGCTCCCAATTCGTGAGCGGATAGGAAATGTTCCGCAGTTTTCTATAGGCGTTGATGTCGCTATAGCTGAGGTAGGAACTGCCAATAGGCTAGGCTTTCAATTTTTGATGTACCAGACTTATGTATCTTTATCAATTGTAATAATGGCAAAGAAATGTAAATTTATTCAGAAACCCTTTTAAGGTGTAATGGCATATAATTTTGGAATAAAATGACTCGTGTTATTTTTGGATATTCATCTCTGAGACTATAACTTGTGGTGTGTGTGTTTATTGTGGGCTCACATGACAGAGTAGTTGATTGTTTATTAAGATTGGGTGTTATTAAGGGAAATGGAACTCGTGACAACCCGGATCCCCGACCCCGGATTTGGGGGTGTTACAGTAATGGTATCAGAGCCAAGCGTTATAAACCTCAGAGATGATGTGACGGTAATATAATAAGTTCACTAAGATAATAAGAACTCTTGCCAAGTTCATAGTCGGGCTACTAATTACGGGAACCCTTATAAATATTATGATAGTAACATAGTTCGTTCTCGTATTGGGCAGCGGGGCACCGAACCCTGAGGTTCAGGAGCATCAGCATGAGGATGTTTTATTGCATGTTGGAGATCAAATTGTGAATCCGATAGAGTACCCTAATGAGGGACCGGATGAGATTCATATTGAGAATGTTGCGGTTGAGGATGTTATCCCAGAAGGGATTGTTGCTAAGGAGGATCTCGTGGAGGATCCTGACGAGAATGAAGAGAGGACCGCTGAGGAATTAATGACCATAGTCAGGGCGACTACCAGAGCAAGAATGGCCGCGAGGGTGGCACTAGAGGATGAAGAGTTACCAAGGGCACAAAGGTTAATGAGGGCAGGAGGAGTGGGGCCTTCCACGGCACCAATTACACCAGTATCAGACCCTCTTCCAGAGGTTCCGGAAGACATCCATGAGGTTCCACCAAATCCTGTTCCCTCCCCTGTACAGAGTCCAGCACCTACTGAGAAAATGCCACCTTTATCTCCTGCACCATTGTCACCTGATACCGTGCTTGGTTATCCATTTGGATCTCCTGGGTCTGCACCACCTGCACCCCATGGACTGCTAGATGCTACCACTCAGGCTTCTCTTATCGCCAATTATCATATGACTTGGGGTGGCCTGTCTGAGGCCCGTAATGTTAGAAGTGATCTGTTGGACCGACTTACTGCACCAAGAATTGAAGGCGGGGTACTTCCGGCAGGATTAGCTTATAGCATGGAAGGGATTGAGGCTACCACCTGAATTACAGCTAGAGGCCATCTTGAGGGTCAGATTGATCCAGCTCTACTCGCAACTATCTTAGACCTCATCACCTCTGTGATGAAGCAGGTTAGGGATGTCGTGCGTGCCCGTATTTCTTGATCCATGGAAGTGTGCAGAGCCAGAGCGATCAGACAAGGGTTTCATGTATCACCGCTTTTGGAGGATTAGCCTAAGTTATGAATGATTAGTTTTAATGACTAGATGATTATCTATGGTAGTACTTTTGGGATAGAAGCGATCAGATCAAATGATGTAATTCTCTTTAATGTGTTCAGTTGTTGTACCCTCGAACAAATGGTTATGTATATATTCGTTAATTTCAGTTCAAATCAGTTTGTTTGTGATAAGATCATATTGTTAATTGCACTATTAACACTTAAGAGAGTGTCATGAACTTTATAGAATTTGAGAATTCATAATTTGCAATCATGCAAGGACTGAACGAGGGAAAGACTTAAGCAAAGTAAGTAAGACAAATATCCAGAGATTCTCAAAATTTTTCCAAGTATTATTCCCCCACAAGGAATAAGATTAGGGGCAAACCTTGAATGTGATAATCAGGGAGGTCGCAAATAAGATATAAGGAACCCAGAACATAATGAGGTGGAAAATGAGGATTTAAAACATGTAGGATGACCCCAATTATGGGAGAAGGTTGGAACATTTCATACTGAGAAAACAGAAGTTGAACAAGATAGGGAGAATCAGGATGGTACTCCTATTGGGCAATTCATGGACCTGCCTAAACAGAACTTAGACTATTATCCCCAACCACCACCCTGAGGAAACAATAAGGCGAAAAATTCTTTCAGGACCTTTAAGTCGCTAAGCTCTCAGAGTTCCCAGGAACAAGCGAACCCAGTAGAGGTGAGAGCCTGGCTAGAAGAAATACAGGAATCATTTGAGATTCTAAATGATTGTTTCTGTCACTTACCCTCCTAAGAGAGAGACCACCCACTGGTGAAAGACCAAGAAAGGCACGGAGCAAGAGGTTATGATAAACTGATTAAATTTCAGTCAATTATTTTTGAGAAAGTAAATCCCAAGGTTAGGGAGATAGTGTAAAAGCTTTAAAAGCCAGAATAAAGGCGGACAAATATGATGAATTATGAATCTAAGATTGTAAAAGTTGTAAAGATTCGTTCGGAGGACAAGAATCCCAGAACGACGTGATGTTTGAAGTAAATAATTAGTGGGTTCATGAAATGATTGTAAGAGAAAGGAAAATAAAAAGAAACTGAAGTGGAAAGGAATATAAAGGCAATAGAGTTTGAGGAATGATAAGGGAGTTGGGTATGAGGAAACCCTAAAGAATCATAGTAATAGAAATAGAAAAGTATGTGATCGTCAGGATGAGGATGATTCACTATGAGCTAAAGTTGATGGTTAAAGGCATAAGAGATGTACATATTGTACCCCCTTTAAGTTGGGAGAATTCGAGGAAACCTTGAGATAGTTCGAAAGATAAATATTGAGACGCGGATAGACTGAGGAGACAAGAAAGTAGGAAATTAGGAAAATTGGATGAAGGAGGTGACCTTCAAGAATGTGAAGTGTAAGACCGGTGGCATGATACCCAAAAAGGGAGACGCCAGGTATGAGAGACATCCCAACATTGAGATGACTGCTGAGATAAACAACAGAAGAAAATGATGATTTATTAAGAAGATGTTCAAGTTGAACACGACCAATATCTTCCAGAACATCCATGTTATCATTACCAAATTAGGAAAGAAAAGCGGGTAACCCTTATTATCTTTTGAAGGCCATATGTGTTGACCTCAGTTTGAATAAGGATGCTATTGTGAAATTAAGTATAGACTATCGAAGTGAGAATGATTGAATAAGGTAATCTATCAAGTATAAATGACTTGATTTATCCATGGAAGAGTGTAAGTATCTTGTAAAGGTGGAATTAAAGATAAAACCCCGATAACTTGAAATGAATCCTAGGGGAATGCATAAAGGTTGGAATTTCACCCTTAATAGGGAAAGCATGAGTTTTGACAGAATGAATTGGAAAGGATTAAGGTAACAACAACCTTTAAGGATCAGTGGAGAAATTTTTCAAAAGTATATAGACAATGATTCTGGTATTAGTAAATGGTATCTTGATATGCCCTGTGCCTAGGGTGTACCTGATGAAGGATTTAAGGATAACCTTAGAGGTTTTACAAGGAGAAAGGTAATATTCAAAATTCTCAAGAATAGAAATGTTGATAAAGGAAATATGACGTAATTATAATGATGCCAAGTGGGGCACGTGTTAAACCACGAGAAAGTATGGATCGAACCAGTAAAGGTCGAAATTGTTCAGGGCAATTAGGACCTAAGATAAAAGATGTTCTAAGTATGATTGAGAGTTAGTCGTGACAGTGATTAACCTCTAAAGACTGAGGCAATAACTTATGGAAAAATGGTGATATTTTTTTTTACTCATCAGATTTTAAGGAAAACATCTTCACACAAGTAGTGATTGAAGTGAGGTAGAAAATTTATTTGGAGGTGGTTGAAAGGACATTGACTATAAGGAAATTTTACTATCAGGAAAGGCCAAAGTGGTGGCCAACACTTTAAGTGTAAGAGGACAATTATCGGCGCTCGTGCCAGAAGGATACAATAATAATGGTTAAAGCCGTGAAGGTTGTATTATGGTTTGGAAGATTGACATTCCTTCTGATGACTGTGCAATACCCAACCGTAATAGTAGTTTGGTAAAGGTTTAATTCGTATAATCGCCATGAGTGGGCTACCTATCTTGAGAAAAAGCCAGGACCATGTTTCAAAAAGGACTAAACAAACCTTTGAGTTAAGTTTTCTGTTGAAGGCATTTGATTAAGAATGGTATTAACCTGCTATCGTTGTTTTGATCAAAACTCTTCTGCAATTTTATCTGCTTCATGTCATATGTACGTCAAGTTCAGGAGTGTTCTTCATGAATCATGAACGGTGATCATGTTACCTCCTTAGAAGAATTCGATACGAGATGCATGGACTCCGTATAGTTAGCTATTAAGACTTCATGGAAAATGAATGATTACAGTAGGTCAATGGTGGACCCTAGTAGTGCAGCAATGATTCTGCGAGTAATGAGTCGATTACAACCGTGAGAGTTGTATTGGAATGGATGTTGAGATTAAGTACCACTAATCGGGTTGTGGTGATGTATAAGTTATCATTGATAAACTAATTAAGTAGATTATCTACCTATTGAATACTTATTCCTTCTTATTAATAGAGAGTCGTATTACTATACGAGGAAGGTTGCGATGCAAGCATATAATTCTAGTAACGATGATGTCTTGAATGAGATCCCAGATTCGATTTTCGATGTCGAGGGAGTTTCAAAGGTGATTGTGTATAAGCTCGAGGAAGAGCATGGGTCCATAGAATGATGGACGGAATAGCAAAAATATTTAGGCATGTGAAATACGATGCTATAATACTTGATGTTGATATAAATATATATATGTTTTATTCTCCTATGACAAACCTCTATAGTTCAGAGGTAGGTTCCAAGCCAGATATTTTGTGGCAGTATATTTTTTTTCATATATACAATTCTCTTCAATTCGTTCTTTTCTCTTCTTTTCATTTCATATAAGCTGAGAAGAACAACCCTTCAAGAAGGGGAGGTATTGCCGAATGACTATCTATCTGTGTGATAGAAGCCTAGTAGGATACCCCATGTTGTTTAATTGCTTGTCAAGTACTAAAGGCTGGCCACCTTCTGTACTAACTATGCAATAGAACAAGTGTTCATGATCATAGTGATCTCTCAACAAATTCCTTTACTTCTATATGATGGATCAAGCTTTCGAAGATAGAAGCAGCTAGAAGGGAGTAGTATCAGTGCGGTGGTATTCTAATTCTAACACGTATGTGATACTAAGGTTGACGTGGTTATTAAAAGGTTATAGAATGCTAACGAGCAAAAGTGTAACCAATATAGTATTATGTACGGAAGATAGTAACGACTACGAACTGGAAAAGAATGGGTAGTGAGAAGCAAAAGCTCTAATGCTAAAAGCTATAATGAGAGTCTGTGCAATAGACTTGAAAGAACTTGGAATGATCACTTAACACGGATTGAGTTTTCTCACGATAATAGATCGTATGTCAGGTATCGAGAGGTCGTCTTATGAGATCTTTGAGGGAAGAAAATGCCGATCTCCCTTATGTTAGGATGAAGTTGTAGAGCGCAAGATGCTCGGACCAGCAGTGGTCCAAAGGACCAAAGGTATGATAGATCTAATCAGAGGACGGCTGGTAGTAGCCCAAGATGGACATGAGAAATATGTTGATTTGACACGAAAGGACAAAGAATAGGAAATAGGGGACCTAGTAATGTTAAAGGTATCCCTTGGAAAGGATTAATGCGGTTCAAAAAGAAAGGAAAGCTAAGCCTACGAATTGTTGGACCCTTTGAGGTATTAAGACGTATTGGGAAGTTAGCATAAGAGCTAGCCCTACCCCCGAACATGTAGCAAGTTCATAACGTGTTCCACGTATCAATGTGAAGGAAGTGTAATTCGGATGCCAGACAAATAGGGGCATATGAGCGCATAGACATGCAACCAGACGTAACCTACATGGAGCAACCAGGAAGGGTTATAGATCAAAAATGGACAAATACTTAGGAGAAGAGTTATCAAACTAGTCAGAGTTTGATGGTAGAACCACAATGTGGGAAAATTACGTAAGAATTAGAAAGTGCAATGTTAAGAAAGTATCCCTACTTATTTTCTATCTGATTTCGGGACGGAATCCTTTTAAGGAGGGGAGACTGTAATAACCCCAATTTTTGGAATTTTTGAAACCCTTATGAATAGTGTTTTGCTGATTATGCTGAATAAGAAAACTTTTCATGCCATACTATGTAGGGGTTCTTTTATTGATCTTCTGGGATATTATTAATACTCTATGTGGTATATAAGTGTATGTAAAGATCGTCAGAATTCAAATCTGAACACTTTGATTTTTCCCGAAAATCCACCAGATACTGAAAGAATTGAGTATAAGGCAACAGGATAAAAAAAAGGATTTAAATTCAAGGATTATAAGAGAGGATCATAAAAGGAATATAATGTATTGAGAAAGGTTAAGGAAACCCAAGTAATAAGATCCTGGGTATGATCCCTCAAACGATAAATGAAAACGAAAGTTAAGCGAACCGCATAACAGATCAGCGGTCATTAGCCAAGTAATTAGAAGCTAATCAAAGAGGTTAGTGAGGATGATGTCATCAAACCAATAAGAGGAGGACAAGTGGGGGAGGGTGACATAACAAGATGACATAAGCATGACCAAAGCAAAGTGTGTTGTTGGTTGATTTAGAACCACACAAAAGTTACCATGGTAAAAGGTAATAAAATAAAACAAAACAAATTAAAAGCAACCAACCAAGCCAAAACATTTCATTTTCATCAAAAAACACAAAACACCTCCATTTTCAAGAAGAGCTCTCGGCTTTTCTTCTTTTTCAAAGAGGAAAATTCCAAAATTCAAGATCCAAGCCTTGTTAAATCATGAGGTAATTATCCAAGGTTCCTTGTACTTAGATATAGTTATCCTATGAATCTAAGCTCCAAATTCCTTCACAATCTCTTCCTAAAAATCATGGAAGAAGATGGTGAATAGTGTTTTTCAAGAACTAAAATTTTTGTTCTTGAGTTTTTGTTTAGATTAAGCTTGGATAAGGACTTTTAAGGGTGATTCCAAGCTAATTACTTGATTCTCCACTCTCCAAGGAAGGTATAACCCCTCCAAACCCTAAATTTACTTGATTATTAGGTTTAGTTTTGTTGTTATAGTTCATGAGAGGCTTGTTTGTTGTGAATGTAGAGGATAGTTGGTGTTGTGATGTTTTGGAGTTGAAATTCTTGGAGTATTGATTAATGAACTTAAATATAGTTTAAATTCATGTTTGAGAATAGTATAAATTGATAATTTTGAGTTGTTGGGGCTGTTATGGTGAAGTATGGATGGAGTTTGGTTGTGATGTTGATTGTGGGTTGATTTGGAGTGGTATAAATTTGGGTAATCGCGTAAACATAGCCGTCGTAATGCCCGATTTACGGTAGACTGTTTTTGTTCTTAACATCAGAACCCTTGAACTCACTGCTAGGTTTTTACCATTGCCATTTTTAGATAGTTCATGTTACGAGATTCGTTTTGATATGTGGTACGCTTGAATCTGATGTACGGTTTAGGAGAAACGGCCGTTTTAAGTAACGGCGTTTCGCAACCGAACCATTACCCTTCGCCTTACTTTGAAACCTTGGTTAAGGACCTTAAATGACTAATTGGGGTATGAAACATTTATGTAAAGAGTATTAGGCAGTTGGTAAGGCACTCGCGAAATAATTGCCTTTAAACTCTTAATGGTTAATTTATTAAAAATGATGGAGCCGAGGGTACTCGAGCGACTTAAGTGAATCGTTATACGCGAAAGTGAACGTTAGGACTCTAAATGGTTAAAGTCTAGTTTCTTAAGCGACCGGGGTTTAATTCCGAATTATGTTGTTGTTCATAGGTTATTGGACCCACTCTAAGCTTAAGTCTATCCGGGAGCACTCAGGCAAGTTTTCTACCCGTTATACTGTTGTTGTGATGTAAATATATGTATATGCATTATCTTGTGATAAGTGCATGATTGGTTAATTAGCAAATTCTTGCGATATATTGTAGCATGTGATATGGTATATATGCATGCCTGTTTCGTATTCTTGATACATATATCTGCTGATACAGTTGATAATACCTATGCTAGAGATAAGCGGTAATTTGCATATACCCTTAGTATAGGGGACCCAAAGGTGAACATTTTTTCTAAAACCGGGAGTCGATGCTCCCGAGTATAATATATATATTTATAGATATATATATGAATAGTTTTTAAAACTATGAATCAAATAAGGTTTATTCAATAACTTTATTTTATTAATGAATATTATTTTGAATATTCATTCGAGGGCTTATGACCCCGTTTATTTTATTATTGAATATTATTTTGAATATTCATTCGAGGGCTTATGACTCCGTTTATTTTATTAATGAATATTAGTTTGAATATTCATTCGGGGACTTATGACTCCGATTAATTGCTAATGATTATTCTTTATTTTATTAAGGAATAATGTGTCGATGATCAAACTCACTTTTGATTATTCAAATAAAGATAGTACTTTCGTATAAGTATATCTTTGGTTATTTAATAATCATTGCAAGTATAAGTTTTAAAACTTCTACTTCAATTATTTTTATAAAGATTATTCTTTATGGGAATATTATTTAAATAATAATATTCAGATATTTTCTAATATATTAGGACTGATTTATTTTATTAAATCAGCATTACTCCAAACATTCTTAAAAATGTTTGCGAGTCTTCAAAATGATTTTAAAAGTTAGAGCGGATCCCAAAACTCATTTTTATAATATTTAAGATCTTCCTTTCAAAGGGGATTTAAATATTCGCTCAAAACCTGAGGGATCCGGCTCTGTGGTGTGTTTTATATTCGCAACAAGGTTGCTATTTCGATAAAAGAGTTTTTGATTACTTACCCAACACTCGGGAAGTAAAATTCTTGGAACAAGTTAATCCATTAACAGGCATCGCCTGGGAAATATTGGTGAGTTTTCCTTTCCAACTAGATACGACTTCTTGGTGGAGCCGTATCAACAAGTTTCTACTTGGGGAAAGGGGGGACGAGCTTTACGTTTCAGAGTCATGGATTTCATCTGAACTAGGAGTGGCGTAAGTGGTCGAGTAGCACCGGCCCAGCCTTATTATATTGGCCCAAATGGCTCGGAAGTTCCGCTAAGACGGTCCATTCCTTAGGAGTCCAGTGTTCGGTTGACAAGTAAATCCGACAGGTTCTCCTCTATATGTTGAAAATGGTGGGGTTGCACTACTACGACTGATCATCGTAAGCGGTCTTCCTGGCGCGGCAAACTCCCGTAATGAGTTCATCATCCAATTGGATATTTCTGCAACACTACCCAGAGCACTTCGATAGAAAGGCTACGGTTGGGCGATTGTTGAGTGTTGGCAGGGTCGAGTTTTCAAAATGATGTTTGCATCAAATGAAGTATCTCGTAACTTCATTTTATTTTGATGATATTTTAAAGATTGATTCTATGCAAGTTTTGTCTTGTAGCTTAATCTATGGGATGAACTATTTATACATTGAACGGTGGTAGTTCAAGTAGTATTCGGAAAAGATATAAGTATATTGGAGTATCTTGTCACTTCATCTTTTAAACTTATATCTAGTTAATGATTGTCTTATGAATGACAAAGGTTTCAGAAAAAAACGTTAAGACAAGGTTAGATATATGAGATCACCTTGCAACGATATTTTTATACAGTTATACACTGGAACTCTGTGTGTATTATGCATGGAAGAGGACTTCCAAGATTTTGAAAAGTATATATGTATATATACTGAATATTTTGCGACTTCATCGCATTAAGATATCAGCTTGGTTCATTTCTTCTTGACCAAGACTTTCATGAATACTATGAGAATGCTCATATATTGTTAATTATTGTACATATTATTTCGGTGGGCTTGTTGCTCACCCTTGCTTTCTTCTTTCATCACACAACATCAGATATACAAGATGAACAGGACCAAGCTCCCAATTTGCGAGCAGATAGGAAACGTTCCGCAGTTTCCTATAGGCGTTGATGTCGCTGTAGCTGAGGTAGGAACTACCAATAGGCTAGGCTTTTAACTTTTGATGTACCAGACTTATGTATCTTTATCAATTGTAATAATGGCAAAGAAATGTAAATTTATTCAGAAACCCTTTTAAGGTGTAATGGCATATAATTTTGGAATAAAATGACTCGTGTTATTTTTGGATATTCATCTCTGAGACTATAACTTGTGGTGTGTGTGTTTATTGTGGGGTCACAAGACAGAGTAGTTGATTATTTATTAAGATTGGGTGTTATTAAGGGAAATGGAACTCGTGACAACCCGGATCCCCGACCCCGGATTTGGGGGTGTTACAAATAGGGAATGACATACCTTCTCTATAGGCTGTTAAGACTTGGTTGGGAAATAGTTCCTCGATGAAGGACTTAGGCGATGCTACCTATATATTAGGGATCAAGATCTATATAGATAGATCAAGGAAATTAATCGGCCTAAGTCAGAGTACATACATTGATAAAGTATTGCATCATTTTGGGATGTAAAAGGCAAAAAGAGGATATGTTCCAGTGTCTCATGGGATATTGATCTCAAAAGAAAACTGCCCTAAATCATTAGATGATAAGGGCCGTATGAGCAAAGTTCTATATGTTTCGACAATTGGATCTATAATGTATGCGATGATATGTACTCATCCTGATGTTTCATATGCCTTGAGCATGACGAGCATATACCAGTCTAATCCAGGTGAGGGTCAGTGGACAGCGGTCAAGAATATTCTTAAGTACTTAAAGAGGACTAAAGATTCATTCTTGGTGTATGGAGGAGATGAGAAGCTGTTTGTAAAGGGTTACAATGACGCCAGCTTCCAGACAGACAGACAATTCATTATCTCAGTCAGGTTTTGTATTTTGCCTTAATGAAGGTGCTGTAAGCTGGAAAAGTTCAAAGCAAGAGACAATAGCTGATTCTACAATAGAAGCTGAGTATATTGCTGTCAGTGAAGCAACCAAGGAGGCTATTTGGATACGAAAATTCATAACGAGACTTGGTGTGGTTCCCTCGATCACAGATCCAATTGATCTTTACAGTAATAATAATGGAGCCATCGCGCAGGATAAAGAACTAAGGTCCCATTCCCGGGCAAAGCATATACTTAGGAGATATCACCTTCTTCGAGAGATTAACGAAAGAGGAGATATACATATATGTAAAGTGCATACTGATGATAATATTGCAGAACCAATGACTAAGGCTTTGTCGCAGCAAAAGCACGAAGGTCATACTAGTTCCATGGGTATTAGATAAATAGGTGATTGGCTCTAGTGCAAGTGGGAGATTGTTAGTGTTTGTGCCCTAGAGACAACATTATTATGTTTATATTATGAAACATTTAGATTATTAATTATGATTCTATGGATTATTTTTTAGTAATTAATTATATCTTTTTTTTTCTGCGATAAAATGTTAGATTAATAAATGTCCTTAGAATATGATATGTAAATTTATATCTCTAAGTACATGACTTAGAAATGAGATTATGAGAATAGTATTGATATTCCTAAAGGTACCTAGTCAAGTATTATTGTTAAAGGACGATAATAAATACGTTGAGACTAGTGTGTTTGTTGACTGATGATCACATCTCATTGATCATAGGTATGGTGATACTAAAGTCAAAACACAGGCACATGTATTAAATACATGGTACTGGAATGACCCGTTTTGAGATACTACATGTTTAAAGTGTCATAAGTTAATCTCACAGTGATAATGATGTATTGGTCCTTTGACCTAAAATCATTATATTTCTATACGAGAATTAATATACTTTGATACTATTGAAAGTTATCCTTGACAGGGTAATAATAAAAGTAGACATTGGGTATATTATGAATCGTATGAGAAATATGAATGATATAGATGGGATTTAGCCCTCCTTTATTAAAGGTGTGATATTATTGGCCTCTTGATTGAGTAAGACTATAAAATGCATGGTCGTGCTCAAATACTGATTTGTTTAATAGTTTACTCATTGATCAAAGAAAGAAGGATTAAATGTTAATAGAGGGTGACACAATGCATGCCTCGAGTTTGATTTATAATATAAGGCTAAAGGGATTATATTACATTGTACATTATTCACGAAAGGTTTGATTAAATCACTAATTATTATTATTACTTGGGGAGCAATGATGGATTACTAGATGCCACTCCTTTTTTATAATTTTATTATTAGAAAATAAAATTATTGCCAACGTAATAATAACCTAAAGGGTCACACACAAAGAACGTTTAAAACAGAGTGTTATTTAAATTATGAATTTAAGTATTTTATTATTATTATTAATTTAAATTTAATTATTAAATTAATTAAGTGAGACTTGATTAATTGTATATATATTGGAATTTGAATTTAATAATAATATAAACCCAAAATCAGAATGGGTCCTTTAAGAAGCCCATTAAGATTACGGTTAGGCCCAAATCCTCTCTCCCGATATATACATTAAGATGTATATTTTTAGGGTTTAGTTGACATATCACGTTTTTTAGAAAACCCTAGCAGCTCTACATCTTAGAGAGGCTAGAGAGAGAGAGAGAAGAAGGCAACCAAATCGGCTAGTACCGGCTCCGGTGATTGTTGGACGATCGGGCGTTTGTATGGAAACCTTGGAGAGCAGATCTTCAAAAGGAGGGCTGTTGTGTTGGTTCATCAAGATCTGTACATTTATCACAATCAGAAGGAAAGCTTTATTAAGGTAAACATCTAATCTCTGAAATAAATGTTTTGTTTCGCATGGATCCTACGTTTGGGGTTTCATTTTTCATATTTATTTTTTGTTTTTTCCGCTGCGTTTGTGCCACGAATCCCAACATCTTGAGGAACCACTATCCAAATACCAACAATTCTTTCTATTTTCCTGTATACATCAAAATCAAATCAAGTTGATTTTTGTACCCAAGTTTCCTCGGGTCCTGCCTTGTTAGCCTTTTTCTTAGGTTTCTTAAGCTTGTCCTCATTTGACTTAGGTATCTGAGATTCATCCTTAGTCATTTGAGTAGAACCTTTAAAACCATTCATCATTGCAGTGTTATCATGCACATATTGGTTAACATGACATGGCATACTATGTGCAAACATGTTATTCCAGAATGGCATGCTAAATGGCATTTGTGACATACTGAATGCAGCATAATAAGGATTTTGTGCAAATGGCATATTAGCAAATTGTGCATTCAGATTCTGTGCAGGCATAACATTCATAGGCATTGTGGGCATGATAGGAAATGAAGGAGGTGTAGAAATAATAGATTTGCAATTAACAGAAAGATGATTAACACTTCCACACTTAACACAGATTTTTCTAGATGCATATTTATCGGGTATGTAGTTGTTATGTTTGTTATTTTCTACATTACCATTCATGTTGTTTTTCCTTTTTGATTCTTTCTTAACCTCAATTTTCTCCAATCTATCATTTAGTTGTTTCATTGATAGATGTCGCGTATCGACTCTTTTGTTCTTCTTAATTTGACTAGTTTCTCCTGTAACAAAGTTTTTGGAAACTGATCCATATTTTTCATTTAGCTTGGCTAGCTTGACTTTGCTAACTGGCTTTTTATCACTCGACGAATGTGGTTCTTTGTCTTTCAACGGATGAATCTTTTTTTCATCCGATGGATAATCTTTAATATCCGTTGAATCCACATCCGTTGAAAGTCTTTCTACCAAATTAGGATCCAGGTTCTCTTTACTCTTTTCCAGGATTCCTCATAGAAAGACTCTATACCTTGAACTTTGGTAATTTGAGTATGGATATCTCTAGATGATTTCCAAGCTTTAATTACCTCCTGTTCTCGTTCAAGTTACTTTCTTAAAATCTCTGTTAGGTCACACACACACTGTAGAAGGGGGTTGAATACAGTGTATAGCACAATCAAATCGAATTTAAAGAACACAAGTAACAGAAAACAAACTTTATTAAACCCTGTTACAATGTAGAACTGTCCTCTCTCAGTGATGAAAAAATATCACGAGAGCTACTAGGGTTACAAATGAATAATATTCTCGATAATAATAACACTTATAGTGTAAACCCTATTCGCGATAATAGTTACAAGATAATCGCTAATTGATATGGAATATAATTCTACTTCCTAAAATATATCAATCAATTATCTTTTCTTCCAAGTATTTTATACTTCACAAAATTCCTTCTTCATGCATATCTCTTCTTACGTATGTCTTGATCTTCTTTCCTTTCAATCCGCCACCTTCCTTATCTGAAAGTTTCCTTTAAGTCCTGATATTATCTCCTGATAAATATCTCCTGAACCTTAAGTACTGATAACTTAAGTTCTGACTTCAATATAAGTGCTGATTTCAGTTAAGTACTGATTTGTCCTATTTAAGTAAGATCTGAAAACTAAACACAAATCATATTAGACATGACATTATCAAATATATCTAACAATCTCCCCCAACTTGTAAATTAGCATAATATACAAGTTTAACAGATATTTGATGATGTCAAATGAGAATTTAACTAGATAACTACAACTTACAGTCCTTAAAGCTTTACCAACTTTAACTTCTGATAACAACTTCAGTCTGTATGCACATCAGAATTTGAGCAGTTGTAGATCTTGACTTGGCTTCACTTTCTGATTTTCTTCGATATCAGGAGTTGTTCTGAGATAGTTCTTTAACAAACATCTCTCAGCATATCTGAGTTCATCAGTCATTCTCCTTTTAGCATCTTTAAGCTCTGCAGTATCTTCACCAGTTTGGAAGATATCATATCTGAGATCATTAATTTTTGCTTTTCTCAACTCCTGATCTAGTCTGATGACATAGGCTTTGTCAGACTCTAGATTGAATTCAAGTCCCTTAATACCAAGATATGTTCTGATCTTTGCAGTATTAGGCTTCATATCAACAATATCACCCTTGTGATCTCTGTACTTGGGACATTATGTGCTGTCAGACTTTACAGAATAGAGCTTCTTCTGTCTCTGAATTTGAGTCTTCAAATAATTTGCAGCACTTTCTGTTATTATGTCCTTCACTTGAAGTAAGAATAAAATATGTTCTAATTCCTCAAAATACTTCAGTGGTATTGCATTTTCCCTTATATGGTAAACCCTGCCATCTGTCATGAAATATAACAAGATGTGTTCTTTTAAGAAGGTATGGTAGACCATTTGTACAGATTCTAGTTGATTCAATCTTTCAGGAGTTGCTCCAATACCCGGTTCACTTAAGGAAGTTGGATCATTGGTTGTGTTCTGCACTCTTCTTTCATCAGTACTACCCAATATAGATTTATCTCTTGCTTCCTTTCCAGTAACCACTCTTGCTTCAAAACCACTTGCTGCAGTCTTCAAAGGTTGAGTCTGTTTGGCTTTAGTGAATCCTGGTAGGAGTAACTTTGAGGATTTAACATGAGCAATGTCATGTTTATATCAGAACTAACTAAATCTTGACTCTGAACAACTTGAGCCATGTCAGAGGTTGTCTTAGAAATCTTCCTTGAAGTCAGAGTAAGATTAGCATCTTCATCAGGAATTTCTTCATCAATAGGAGGCATATAAACCTTTATAGGTTCACCAACTTTTTCTTTACCCTTGGACCTTGGATCTATCTGCAATTGTTATTTGGCCTTGGCTGCCATAGGATTTGTCCTTTCTTTTATCACAATGCCTTTAGCCGTAGGAAGTTTCTTTTTAACAACAGAAGCTTCAGATTTGGAGTTGACTTTTTCTAACTTAAGTCTAGCTTCTTCTTCCATTAGACTCTCAAGGTCCATTCCTGGATTTTCTTTCAGAAATAACTATCTTGAAATTTCTTCATCAAGTTCCAAAAATTCATCAGAACTTATCCTTTTACAAGTATCAGAAGTTATTCTTCTCCCAGTATCAGAACTTGTTCAATGACTTGTAGTGCCAGCTCTACTTGATGAGAGACCTCCACCTTGACCACGACCTCCACCCATTCCAGAGTTTCCCGAGTCATTACCATCATCCTTTTTCTTCAGTGTCTTATCAGGTTTGCATTTGAACTTAATTACTTTCTCCCCCTTTTTGGCATCAGCAGGTAAAAGAAGAGAGAAAAGCAATTCCACTGAAGATTGGATCTCATTGAGTTGAGATTACTGAGAAACTTGATTTTTCAAAATTTCATCAATCTGAGACTGTTGCTTCTCTTGGGTTTTCTCAATGTTGGTAATTTTGTCAAAGGAAGGTTCGAAAAACCTTTTCTTGTCTAGCTTGACAACTGTATCTTGCTGCATTAAGGTTTCTTGAATCTTGTCCACCTTGGCCTGAGTTACAGACTGTTGACCTTGAAGGTGCCTTGTACTAAGTGCAGTAACTCTTAGCTGTGTCTTGAAATCATCATTGACTAAAATCTCATCAGCTTTTTCCAAGTGATCGACAAGAATCTTTTCAGTAGGAACAAACGTAACTGTGTTCCACTCCTTAGTCCACTCCTGTCCTCTAGGAGTTTCACTCCAAGGTACTGGTGCTTCCCCTGTAACAAACTTTTTTACTATCTCAGCTTTTGAAGGAGCTTGTAGAGGTGCATGTCCAGAAGGACCAGCTGCATCAACATCTAAATTTGTAGCAGCATTACCAGTATCATCAACATTTACAGCATCGGAACTTACAGAGTCAACAGCTTCAGCATCCTCTGATAAAAGAACAGTATGAGAAGCTATGGAGGCTTCAACATCATCCTCTAAGGGCTGATCTCCAACTAAGTTCTGATGAACATCCATATGCTGATGCTCACCTAAAATCTGATCTTCAGTATCTAGATGCAGAGAAGGTGTTGTAGGCAATTCTGGATTAAAATCAGCATCAGGAATTGGTGTTGTTGGTGGAGTGACTTGAGTTGGTGGAGCTTCTAGATACAAAACCTGAGGCACTTCCAAGTTATGAATGTCAATTTCATCACTTGGCCCCTGGGTATCAGCATTTACTGGAGATACTGGAGGTGTAGAAATGTGAGTAGTTTCTGGCTCATGTGGTGGAGAGTGATGAGTTGCATGAGGATCTGGATCAGCACTAGGAGAATTGTAAGCTTCAATAGAGTCTTGTGAGATCAGAGATTCCTGATCCCCTTCCTTAGCTGCTGCTTCCATTCCTTTACCAGAATCTTTAGGCCTTTTTGCCAATGTTTTGAATCTTTTAGCTTTTAATGAGACTTTAGGAGTTGTATCATCAGAATTACGCTTTCTAAACCTTTTTAGGGGCCTAGAACTCCCAATATTAACATCCTTCTGAGAAGAGACCTTCTTAGCTTCTTGAACAACAGGTTCTGAGACAGGAACCTGTTCCTCAGCATCTGATTAATCTCGCAGAATGAATCTCCTTCTCTTCTGTTGTGTCTGAGGTACTTTCTTAGTCCTCTTAGGTTTGGAAGATGAAGGCTGCATTGTAGGTTCCGAAGTTTGAGGTGGAGAAGTTTGAGGTGGTTGAGTAGAGGTGGTAGGTGCTGATGGATGAGGTTCAGATGGTTGAACATCATGATATAGTGCAGTGTACTTAACAGGATTATAGGTTATTAAGGCTTGTTTGACAGATAAAGGAATTAAGAGGGGTCTTAACACAGCCTTCTTATTATCAGTAGATAATAAGTCAGTAAAAGCTCTTTTAGCTATTCTGAATGATAAAATTAATTCACCATAATTTTGGGGTTTATTATCACAACAGAAACTATAGATAAGCCGACAGAATCTAGCAAAATAAACAGTAGATCTATCTTCATGCATTCTGTCCCCAATAACACCTAAAACAGCAATTGCATAGTCAAAATTAGTTCGATTTATGAGAGCATACCCGATTTGTTGGCTGAATATGGGAGTTGCATCAAAATTGGAACATTTGTTTGCAAAGCTTTAGTTATGCAATCAAAAAAGAAACTCCATTCCCTCCTTATTAAAGATCTCTTCAACTTGCCCAGCTTTGCCAATGTCCTTTCATATCCCAGACTGGCCATCATGTTTTGAAGAACTTACTCGTCAACAGTAGAATAAACACAGTTCTCAGGTAGCTGCAGTGCTTGTCGAACCGTAAACAATGTCACAACATACTCATCCTCCCCTGATGAAAAGATAATACTTGGGGACCCTTGAGCACCATCATCATATAACCGCTTCTCCAGAACTCTAGGACTTGAGTACCAGAGATTGCTTCGGGTTCAGTCAGAGCATACCCAATATCAGAACTAGCAAGAAAGTCCTGAATGAAGTGAAGTTCAGAGGGTGCTTCTGACTTGCTAAGAATAGCAGAGAAGTTATTAGGAACAAACGTAGCTCCATCAAATATTATGTCCTTGGGTGCCATGAGAATTTGTGAGAAAGAAAATTGTCTGTAAGGTGTTTGAGAAAATGTAATCTTTTCTCTCTTTTACTTGTACACGGTAGAAAAAGTAACCGTTGAGACACCAGTCAGACATGCAGCAGTAAAAGATAATTAATGGGCACGAGTATTCAGTAATCATTACTTATCACATGCAGTTTTTCAAGGAAAAACCGTTCCACTTACCAAGTAATCCCATTTATCAAGGTCGTTCAGTTTAATTTTAAATTTTAAAACTGTTCCCACTTAATAAATTACTATTACTGCTTTACCAATATTCTGTAAAAATATGACCAATGATAGAATGCCCATTAATAAACCACGTAAACAGATACTGCCACGTCAGAATCAGAACTTTATTTGTATCAGAGCTAAAAAGGTCATCAGAATATGGTTAGTATCAGGATTTAAAATGTTATCATAATATCAAACGACTCAGAGACAAAATCATGCATAAATATAAAATTTCATTAATATATTGAGCAAATACATTTCATGAAATTTAAATTACATGCTGAAAAGTACAAGATTGTTCTAAGCTACAAATCCTAACATCAACAGCTTTAGTCCTAAGCTAAGAAGACAGACAAAGCTGACGGTGAAAAGAAACAGATAACTGCAATTATTTCTTCTTCCTACTCTCAACAAAAAGAACAGCGAGATGAATGATTCGCTCCTGCTGTCGGAGAGCTTCTCTCCGTTCCTCTTCCAGACGCTCAAGATGGCGATGATAGTCCATGTAGAAGAAAAAGAGGTCTGTGAGGACCTCTTGGGGAACTGAGTCCCAGATATCATCAGGAATGGCAGTGACATGCCATTCCTGCTGCCACTCAGGACACCTCAAGTTGATAGTGAAAGTGTCATAGTTCAGAACTAAGTTAAAGTGAACCATGTTTGTGATGAGTGAAAAAGAAATGAGTATGAGAGAAAATGAGAGATTTGTTTGCTGGAATGAGGTGTTGGTTTATATAGCCAATAGAATACCAAGAGACGCAAGGAAAATTGAATGGTTACAGGTAGAAATAATTCTACATCGTCTCCCTAGACTGATGAGAATAATAACAGCCATTGGAAGTTTAAAACAGGATTTAATGTGCACACGAAACAAGTAAAAATTAATGTGCATAGACGTGTACCACTAACCCAAATTATGTTGACTGTTAATATCTCACCCAAACATATTCTGATTTTAAATAAGACTGTTTCAGATTTTAATCACAGATAAGTCAAGTAAAGAATCAGAGTTTAATATCAGAACGTAGACTTATATCAGAACTTACCAGTCATCAGAACATGATTTCTTAACTCGAGAAGTGAATGCCCATTTTTGTAATTCTTCACACAAATTCTGATTTCGTTTCTTCAGAACTTAATCATCAGAACTTCCATCAGAACTTATCCTCAGAATTTATGCAACTGACACTTAAACATTCATCTAAAATAACATTTATCACCACAGTAATTTTCATCATTCATATGGAGTGTATGTGTGTGCAGTAAGCTAAATATCAGATAACGATTAAAGTCTGATTTACTTCAGGACATCTTAGAAATAAGGCATAATTAAGAACTTTGCTTAAAATCTGTCATGATTCTGAAGTCTACTTTAGAATGAGTTCATGCATGAGTTCACCTCAACTATTTTGTACTCATTTTATGCATCTTTTGAAATTCCATTTTACAGTGGCTTCTCAGTGTAAGTGAGTCACGACTGCTTATCAGAATTTATGCTATTATCAGATTATTTCTCCAGTAATCATAGAGTGTGAAAAGTCACCAAGAAAAATATTTATTTTTCTTTTCTGATGCATATTACTTAATACCAGCAATGCATTTGGGTCTTTCCTTCCACAGTTTTTACTCTAGATCTCAAAGGAGTACCTGATTTTTATTTCTTTTTCTTTTCCTTTTCTTTTGATAAGTGAGGCTTATGAGCACTTAGTACATTCACCAGATTTACTAACATCAGAACTTAACATATAAGAAGCATTATTCTAGTTTTTGACTTAGTAATAAGATAGACAAAGTAAACTTAACTAAGCTCAATATCAGAATTTGCTTGTGTTAATAGATTTCGACATAAATAATTACTTCAAACATGAGACTTGTTAGTATATAAAAGACTACTAGGTCAACATCTAGCATAGTTATCCTCATTGGATTGAATAATCACAGAAACATTCATATCACTATCAGAGTTTAGAAATTCACATCAGACAACAATCAGTACTTAAGCAATTTGGAATTAAGCACAAAATACACAAAGGTAGTAATATTTGTAAATACTGATCATAAAGTCTGATGCATCAGAACACAAACTAAGAAGATTTAGAGAAAGAACCTGAAACCATTCCAAGTTCATTTACCAATCTTGTAAAAGTAGCTTCACACAATGGTTTTGTAAAGATATCTGCTAGTTGTTGATCTGTTGGAACAAAGTGCAATTCCACTGTACCTTCATCCACATGTTCCCTTATGAAATGGTACATAATGCTGATGTGCTTTGTCATAGAGTGTTGAACTGGATTACCTGTCATAGCAATAGCACTTTGATTATCACAGTAAATAGGGATTTTAAAATATGTTAACCCATAATCCAGTAATTGATTCTTCATCCAAAGAATCTGTGCACAATAGCTTCCTGCATCAATGTACTCTGCTTCTGCAGTTGATGTGGAAATTGACTTTTGTTTCTTGCTAAACCAAGAAACCAATCAGCTGCGAATGCCTCCAAGAAATTGGCAGCTTCCACTTGTGCTTTTCCTGTCAATTTTGCATCCTACAAAATCTGCATCTGAGTAACCTATTAGTTTAAAATCTGATTCTCTGGGATACCACAATCCCAGATCAGCTGTTCCCTTAAGATACTTGAAAATTCTTTTCACAGCTGTTAAGTGCGGTTCTCTTGGATCTGCTTAAAATCTTGCACAAAGACAGGTAGCATACATGATATCAGGTCTACTAGTAGTTAGATAGAGTAGTGAGCCAATCATACCTCTGTAATCAGTAATATCTACTGATTTACCAGTATCCTTATCCAATTTTGTTGCAGTGGCCATGTGAGTGGATGCACTTGAACAACCTTGCATTCCAAATTTCTTCAGCAAATTTCTGGTGTACTTGGATTGACAAATAAAAGTGCCTTCTTCATTCGGCTTGACTTGAAGGCCCAGATAATAGCTAAGTTCCCCCATCATACTCATTTGATATCTTGACTGCATCAGTTTGGCAAACTTCTTGCAAAGTTTGTCATTTGTAGAACCAAAAATGATATCATCAACATATATCTGCACCAAAAGTAAGTCCTTTCCATGGTTGAGGTAGAACAGTGTTTTGTCAATAGTTCCTCTGTTAAATCCACTTTCCAGAAGAAACTGAGCTAAAGTCTCATACCATGCTCTTGGAGATTGCTTAAGGCCATAAAGTGCTTTATCAAGCCTGTAGACATGATTTGGAAATTTGGAATCTACAAAGCCTGAAGGTTGTTCAACATATACTTCCTCTTCCAATTCTCTATTGAGAAAAGTACTTTTCACATCCATTTGAAAGACAGTAAACTTCTTGTGAGCAGCATAAGCCAAAAATATCCTTATGGCTTCCAATCTAGCAAATGGTGCAAATGTTTCATCATATTCAATTCCCTCCTGTTGAGAATATCCTTTTGCAACCAGCCTTGATTTATTCCTTGTAATTATGCCATCACTATCAGTTTTATTTCTGAACACCCACTTTGTACCAACAACAGATCTGTTCTTTGGTCTTGGCACTAGGGTCCAGACTTTATTTCTTTCAAATTCATTTAACTCTTCCTGCATTGCTTGCACCCAATCAGCATCTTGAAGAGCTTCTTCCACATTCTTTGGTTCAGTCTGAGAAAGAAAAGAATCATAGAAACATTCACTTGAAGTAGCTGTTCTAGTTCTGATACCTGCATCAGGATTTCTAATAATTAAGTCAGGTGTATGTGATTTAGTCCACTACCTTGCAGATGAAAGGTTTTCTCTAGAACTGGATGCTCCCCCATGATCCATGCTATCTTCATCAACATTTTCTGATGCTCCCCCTGAAATTATGCTCTCTGAGTTGGATCCTTCAGAATTTGAGTTTTCAGAATTATCAGAACTTGGCTTATCAGAACTTGATGAATCAGAACTTGAAGAGCCAATTGTATGTTCTGATGCTTCTTGAGATGTAATTGTATCTTTAGTATGCTCCCCCTGCACAGGTACATCTTGCTTTGGCGTAGTTACCACAGTTTTAATAACATCAGAGTTTAATCCATCAGAGTTTGCAGTATCAGGATTTAGACTGTCAGGATTTTCAGTATCAGAATTTAAGTCTTCATTTTCAAATCTCAGCTGATCATGATCATTGAAATCTTCAAGTCTAGTAATCTTCTTATCATCAAAGAAGACATTGATAGATTCCATGACAACCCTTATTCTTAAATTGTAGACTCTGAAGGCTTTTGTGGAAAGTGGATATCCAACAAAAATTCCTTCATCAACTTTTAAATCAAATTTGGATAGCTGTTCAGGGTGAGTCTTAAGAACAAAACACTTGCATCCAAATACATGAAAATACTTCAGATTTGGCTTCTTTTTCTTCACCATCTCATATGGTGTATTTCCATGCTTGTTAATGAGTGTTGCATTCTGAGTAAAACAAGCAGTCTGCACAGCTTCAGCCCAAAAATAGGTTGGTAGCTTTGCTTCATCAAGCATTGTTCGTGCAGCTTCAATAAGAGTTCTATTCTTTCTCTCAACAACTCCATTTTGCTGTGGAGTTCCAGGAGCAGAGAATTCCTGCTTGATTCCATGGTCTTTACAGAACTCTTCCATTGTCAAATTCTTGAACTCAGTGCCATTATCACTTCTTATGATCTTCACAGAATCTTTGATCAATTTATCCAGTTGCTTGACATGATCAATCAAGATAGATGCAGTTTCACTTTTTGTGTGCAAGAAATACACCCATGTGTATCTGGTGAACTCATCCACTATGACCATAGCATATTTCTTCTTTGCAATAGACATGACATTCACTGGACCAAATAGATCTACATGTAGTAGGTGATAAGGCTCAAGAATTGATGATTCAGTCTTGCTCTTGAATGAAGATTTTCTTTGTTTAGCCTTCTGACATGAATCACAAAGGCCATCAGGAGCAAATACTGATTTTGACAGTCCTCTCACAAGATCTTTCTTGACTAGTTCATTTATATTATTGAAATTTAAATGAGAGAGTTTTTTGTGCCAATTCCAGCTTTCTTCAATTGATGCGCTACTTACAGACAGATTGCAGAACCATCAATGCTTGTTGAAAGCTTGGCTTGATAAATGTTACCATGCCTTGTATCCTTTCAGAACAACTTTGCCTGTAGATTTGCTTACAACTTCACAGTATTCTTTAAAGAAATCCACATGATAACCTCTGTCACAGATTTGACTAACACTCAGCAGATTGTGTTTAAGTCCTGAGACCAGAGCTACTTCTTTAATGATGACATTCCCAAGATTGATATTGCCATATCCCAATGTTTTTCCAATGTTGCCATCTTCATAAGAAACACTTGGGCCAGCTTTCTCCACAAAGTCTGATCAGGGCTTTATTTCCAGTCATATGTCCTGAACATCCACTGTCCAGAACTAGGATGTTTTTCCTGTTGCCCTGCAATCACAAAGACCATGAATGATTAGTTTTAAGGACCTTATTAAGTTTGTTAACATTTACAGCGGATTTAGCATCAGAGTTTATGTTAACATTTTTCTTATCAGCATTTTCACTATCAGACTTTGTATCAGAACTTACACTAGAAGGAAAAATGCTAACTTTCTTTAAAGAAGGTTTTATTTGATAATAATCATAGTACAAACTATGATATTCCTTACAAGTATAAATGGAATGCCAGAAACTACCACAATGAAAATAAGGATTTTGTGGCCTATATCTAACAGACTGACTCTTAACTCCTAACTTTGAAGGTAAGGAGTTTATGTTCTTATTCTTCCTGCAAAAAGAAGCCAGATGGTTAGAACTTCCACAGTCATGACATGTTTTTCTAGGAGCATTAGGAACAGGCTTAAAATCGTTACTTTTATTCACACCTTCCTTTCCATTTCTATTTTTCCTAGGTGACTTTACCTTGTTTACATTCTTAACATCTTTCAGCTTATGCTTAAGCTGCTTTTTTATCATTAAGCCTACGTTAACTTCAGTTGTCTTTTCCTGTTTTAGTTTGTCAAAAGTTAATTCCTCTTTAACTTCTGATTTCTCAGTATCAGACTTTACAGCTACAAACTTAACAGGTTTTAACTTTGGCTTTTGTTTAACAACTATAGGCTTAATTTCTACGGTTCCTTTATCATTCTTATCATCTCCATAACCTAAGCCCTCTTTCCAATTTCCACTACTTAACAAATTCTGAGTTGTTCTGCCAGATTTAGTCCAAGTCCTGATAATCTCTCTTTCCTTTTCTAAATCAGTTTTTAGAGATTCATTTATTTTAAGTACTTCATCCCTAACATAGAAAGCATCATCTCAATCTTTCTGAGTTTGATGGAACATGACTAACTCTTTTTCTAAATAATCATTCCTCTTTTTACAGGCAAGATTTTCAGAAGTTAATCTTTCACATGTTAAATTTTGATCTCTATAACTAATGAACATGGTTTTAAGATATCTTCTCAACTCATTAATATCATCAGTATGAAAGGCATAAGTAGTTTGAGGTACCTTTAACTCAGCAGCTTCAGAGCTGCTATCAGTATTTGCCATCAAGGCATAGTTCATCTCGCTTTCAGAATCTGAAGTGTCTGTCCAGCTTTTCTTCTTTGTGACAAGAGCCTTGCCTTTGTCACTCTTCACTTTCTTGTAATCAGGAGATATGTGGCCTTTCTCACCACAGTTGTAGCATTTGATATTTGTGTAATCTCCTCTGTCAGACTTCCCTCCTTTGCCTTCAGATTTTTTAAAACTCTTCTTATCAGAACTTGTACATTTCCTAGAAAATTTCTTTCCCTTCCTGAACTTTCTGTATGCAATCCTTGTGATTCCTTTCACCATAAGAGCACACAGCTTCATCATCTCTTCATCACCATCCATCTCAGGCAAGCTTTCAGTTTCTGAGTCATCATCACTATCAGAACTTGATGACTCAGTATCAGTCTTTGTGATGAGCACTTTTCCCTTGCCTTTCCTTGAGGTAGCTGCTTTGGGGGATTCTTCCTTAGCCTTAAGAGCAACTGTCCTTGACTTTCCTCCTTTCCACTTTCTTCTTTGTTCCATCTCAAGTTCATGAGACTTGAGCATCCCATAAATTTCATCAAGAGTTGTTTATTCAAGATTATAGTTCTCTCTTATAATTGTTGCCTTAAATCCCAACTTTCAGGAAGAGCTAACAGGAATTTAAGGTTTGAATCTTCAAGATCATACTCCTTATCAACTAGTGACAAATCATTCAAGAGTTTGACAAATCTGTCATATAAATCAGTCAATGACTCATTAGGCTTTGAGTCAAAGTGTTCATATTCTTGAGTGAGTATAGTCTTCCTGTTCTTCTTAATCAAATCAGTTCCCTGGCATCTTGTCTCCAATGCATCCCATATCTTCTTTGCAGTTTTGCAGTTAATTACCCTGTTTGACATTACATTATCAATGGCACTATGCAGCAAGTGTCGTACCTTAGCATCCTTAGCAATTGATGCGATATCTTCAGCAGTGTAATCACTCTTCTCCTTTGGTACAGACTTTGCTGCTTCACCTGCAACTACAACATCGAATTTTGTTGGCTTATGGGGTCCTTTATTGATTCTGTCAAGATATTCTGGATCTGTAGCTTCCAGAAACATAGTCATCCTCACCTTCCATATGGGATATTTAGATGGTTTCAGTATGGGAACTCTAATAGCCTCATATCGACTATGGATTTGAGTCTTTGGAGGTTCTTCAGTTTTGGTGGGCTTGGTTGGAGTTTCTACTTCAGACATGATTATTTTTGGATCTTAAACTGTTTGTGTGTTAACAGATAGGCTCTGATACCACTTGTTAGGTCACACACACTGTAGAAGGGGGTTGAATACAGTGTATAGCACAATCAAATCAAATTTAAAGAACACAAGTAACAGAAAACAAACTTTATTAAACTCTGTTACAATGTAGAACTATCCTCTCTCAGTGATGAACAAAATATCACGAGAGCTGCTAGGTTTACAAATGAATAATATTCTCGATAATAATAACACTTATAGTGTAAACCCTATGTCTGTGTTTGTATACTACACAGTTATAAGATAATCGCTAATTGATATGGAATATAATTCTGCTTCCTAAAATATATCAATCAGTTATCTTTTCTTCCAAGTATTCTATTCTTTACAGAATTCCTTCTTCATGCATATCTCTTCTTACGTTTGTCTTGATCTTCTTTCCTTTCAATCAGCCGCCTTCCTTATCTGAAAGTCTCCTTAAGTCCTGATATTATCTCCTGATAAATATCTCCTGATAACTTTAGTTCTGACAACTTAAGTTCTGACTTCAGTATAAGTGTTGATTTCCAGTTAAGTACTGATTTGTCATGTTTAAGTAAGATCTGAAAACTAAACACAAATCATATTAGACATGACATTATCAAATATATCTAACAATCTCCTCTTTCTTTAATGATTCAGTTAGTTCTTAGCAATTCTACACTCTATTTTCAGTTTCTCAACTCAAAGAATTGAGTTTCATGAACTATCTGAACATGGACTATCAAAACGAACCACATATCAAAATGAAGCTCGTAACATGAACTATCTAAACATGGCAATGGTCAGAATCTTAAAGTGAGTTCATGGGTCCTGAAGTTAAGAACTGAAACAGTCTAAGGTAAATCGGGCATTACGACGGCTATGTTTATGCGATTACCAAATTTTAAACTACTCCAATCAATCCACAATTCAACCCATAATCAACATTACAACCAAAATCCCTCTAAACCTCACTACATCAGTCCATTACTTCATGTTTTATCCAACTCATTCAATCACAACAAAAGCTACTAACCATACTAAGGTTCATTAACTAATAACCAAGATTCAACCATCAAAATCTCAACAAACTCAACCAAACTTTAAACAAACAAGCATCATGCTTCTCATATACTATATCAATCATAACCATTCCTAAATACTCAAAACTAAAGCTAGGGTTTGGAGTTTATACCTTCTTGAAGCTTCTTAACACAACATAAGAGCTTTGAATGCCTAAAAGAACCTTGAACCTTGCTTGTATAACCTTAAACTTTCATACAAATTCAAGAAAACTAAAGTTATTTTTTGAAAGTTACTATTCACCATCTTCTTCCTTGAATTATTGGAAGAGATTCATGAAGAACTGGAAGCTTAAACTCCTAGGATATGCTTATCTAATCATCAAGAAGCTAAGGAAATTACCTTGGATTTGTTTATGGAGTGAAGCTTGAATTTTGCAATTTTTCTTCTTTGAAAAAGGGAAAGGGCCGAGAGCTTCATGAAGAAAAGAGAGAAAATGAATTGTTTGCTTGCTTGGTGTTTTTGTGTGGTGTTTAGCTTGGTTACATGGAATTTACCATGGTAACTTTTACTTGGCCTAGAATCATCCAACAAAACACTTCTCCTTGTCATGCTTATGTCACCATGCTTGTGTCATCCTATTGCCACATGTCTTCTCCTTGTAGTGTGATGATGTCACAATCCTTGGCTTCTTGTACAAGCTTGTCTCTTGGTCGCTTATTTGTTTTACGGTTCGCTTAACTTTCGTTCTCGTTCGTCGTTTGAGGGATCATACCCGGGATCTCATTACTTAGGTTCCCTTAAACCTTTCTTAATATTTTATATTCCTTTTATGATCCTCTCTTATAATCCTTGAATTAAAATCCTTTTAATCATGTTACCTTATACTCAATTCTTTCTGTATCTGGTGGGTTTTCGGGAAAAATCAAAGTGTTCGAATTTGGATTCTGACGATCTTTACATACACTTATATACCATATAAAGTACTAATAAGATCTCAGAATATCAATAAAAGAACCCCTACATAGTGTGGCATGAAAAGTTTTCTTATTCAGCATAATCTGCAAAATCACTATTCATAAGGGTTACAAAAAGTTCAAAATTTTTGGGGTTATTACAGTCTCCCCTCCTTAAAAGGATTCCGTCCCGGAATCAGATAGAAAATGAATAGTGATACTCTCTTAGCATTGCACTTTCTAACTCTCAAGTAAATTTTCCCGCATTGTGGTTCTACCATCAAACTCTGACTAGTTTGATAACCCTTCTCCTAAGTACTTGTTCCTTTTCAATCTATACCCTTCCTGGTTGCTCCATATAGGTTACGTCTGGTTGCATGTCTATGCACTTATATGCCCCTATTTGTCTGGCATACGAATTACACTTCCTTAACATTTATACGTGGAACACGTTATGAACTTGCTACATGTTCAGGGGGTAGAGCTAGCTCATATGCTAACTTCCCAATACTTCTTAATATATCCAAGGGTCCAACAAATTGTGGACTTAGCTTTCCTTTCTTTCCGAACCTCATCAATCCTTTCCAAGGGATACCTTTAACATTACTAGGTCCCCTATTTCATACTCTTTGTACTTTCGAGTCAAATCAGCATACCTCTTTTATCCATCCTGGGGTTGCTGTCATCCGTCTTCTGATTAGATCCACTATGTCTTTGGTCCATTGGACCACTTCGGGTCCGAGCATCTTGTGCTCTACAACTTCATCCGACATAAGGGAGATCGACTTTGTCTTCCCTCAAGGATCTCATAAGGTGATATCTCGATACTGACATACCATCTATTGTCGTAAGAAAACTCAATCCGTGCTAAGTGACCATTCCAAATTCTTTCAAGTCTATTGCACAGACTCTCATCATAGCTTCTAACATTATAGCTTTTGCTTCTCAATACCCATTCTTTTCCAGTTCGTAATCATTACTATCTTCTGTTCCTAATATTATACTGGTTATACTTTTGCTCGCTAGCGTTCTATAACCTTTTAATAACCACGTCAACCTTAGTATCACGAACGTGTTAGATTCGGAATACCATCGCACTGATACTACTCCTTTCTAGCTGCTTCTATCTTTGAAAGCTTGATCCATCGTATAGAAGTAAAAGAATTTATTGAGAGATCACTATGATCATGAACACTTGTTATATCGCATAGTTAGTACAGAAGGTGGCCAGCCTTTAGTACTTGACAAGAAATTAAACAACATGTGGTATCCTATTAGGCTTCTATCGCATAGATAGATAGTCATTCGGCAATACCTCCCCTTCTGGAAGGGTTGTTCTTCTCAGCTTACATGAAATGAAAAGGAGAGAAAAGAACGAATCGAAGAAAATTGTATATATAAAAAAACTATACTGCCACAAAATATCTGGCTTGGAATCTACCTCTGAACTATAGAGGTTTGTCATAGGAGAACAAAACATATATGTATATATATCAACATCAAGTATTATAGCATCACATTTTACGTGCTTAAAGATTTTTTTTTTGCTATTCCGTCCATCATTCTACGGACCCATGCTCTTGCTCGAGCTCCTAAACACTCACCTTTGAAACTCCCTCAACATCGAAACTCGAATAAGGGATTTCAATCTAGACATCATTGTCACTAGAGTTCTACGCTTGCACTGCAACCTTCCTCGTATAGTAATACGACTCTCTATTGCTAAGAAGGAATAAGTATTCAATAGGTAGATAATCGACTTAATTAGCCTATCAATGATAACTTATACACCACCACGACCCGATTAGTGGTACTCACTCTCAACATTCATTCAAATACAACTCTCACGGTTGTAAGTAATCAGCTCATTACTCGCAGAATCATTCCTGCATTACTATGGCCCACCGTTGACCTACTATAGTCATTCGTTTTCCATGAAATCTTAATAGCTAACCATACGGAGTCCATACATATCGTATCGAATCCTTCTAAGGAGGTAACATAATCACCATTCATGATCCATGAAGAACACTCCTGATCCTGACGTACATACATGACATGAAGTAGATAAAATTGCAGAAGAGTTTCAATGAAAGCAACGATAGCAGGCTAATACCATTATTAACCATATGTCTTTATTAGGAAACATGAAGCTCATAGGTTCATTTAGTCCTCCCGTAACATGGTCCTGGCTTATCTCAAAATAGTACCTTCTAAGATAGATATCCTGCTCATGGCGTTTACATGAATTAAATCTTTACCAATCTACTATTACGGTTGAGTATCGTACAATCATCAGAAGGAATGTCAATCTTTCACACCATAATACAACCTTCACAGCTTTAACCATCATCACTGTATTCCTCTGGCACGAGCGCCTATAATTGCTCTCTTACACTTAGAGTGCCGGCCACCTCATTGGCCTTTCCTATTAGTAATATTTCCTTATAATCAATGTCTTTTGAACGATCTCCAACTAAATTTTCTACCTCATTTCCAATCACTGCTTGTGTGAAAATGCTCTTCCTTAAGCTTTGGTGAGAAAGAAAAAAATATCACCATTTTTCCATAAGTTATTGCCTCGGTCTTTAGAGGCTAACATTGTCACGACTGACTCTCGATCATACTTAGGACATCTCTTATCTTGGGTCCTTCTTATTTTCACCAATCTCAACCTTCATTGGGTTAATCTATACTTTCCTATGGTTCAACACATGCCCCACCTGGCATTATTATAATTACGTCATATTTCCTTCATCAAAAATTTCTATTCTTGAGAATTTTGAATATTACCTTTCTCATTGTAAAACCTCTAAGGTTATCCTTAAATCCTTCATCAGGTACACCCCAGCCACAGGGCATATCAAGATACCATTTACTAATACCAGAATCATTGTCTATATACTTCCGAAAAAAAATTTCTCCACTGATCCTTAAAGGTTGTTGTTACCTTAATCCTTTCCAATTCATACTGTCAAAACTCATACTATCCCTATTAAGGGTGAAATGCCAACCTTTATGCATTCCCCTAGGATTCATTTTAAGTTACCGAGGTTCTATCCTTAATTCCACCTTTAAAAAGGTACATGCATCCTTTCTTATTCAATCATTTCCACATCGATAGTCTATACCAAATTTCACAATAGCATCCTTATTCAAGTTGAGGTTAATCCATATGGCCTCCAAAAGATAAAAAGAAAGGTTATCCGCTTTTCTTTCCTGATTTGGTAATGATCACATGGATGTTCTGGAAGATATTGGTCGTGTTCAACGTGAACTCCTTCTTAATAAATCCTTAATTACTTTTGTTGTTTATCTCAACAGTCATCTCAATGTTGGGATATCTTTCATACCTGGCGTCTCCCTTTCTGGGTATCATGCCCTCGGTCTTACACTTCACTTTCTTGAAGGTCACTACCTTCATCCTATTTTCCTAATATCTTGTTATCCTGTCTCCTCAGTCCATCCGTGTTTCCTTATTAATCCATCGGTCTATCTCAAAGTTTCATCGAGTACTCTCAACTTAAAGGGGATTAATTATACGTATCGCTTACGCCTTCAAACCTTGACTTTATCTCATGATCACTCATCATCGCACTGATGATGACGCATTTCTCTATATTTATTACTAGGGTTTCTTAGGGTTTCACATACCCAACTCCCTTATCATTCCTCAAACTCTATTGCCTTTATATTCCTTTCCACTTCAGTTTCTTTTTATTTTCCTTTCTCTTACTATCATTTCATGAACCCACTAATCATTGACTTTAAACATCACGTCGTTCTGGGATTCGTGTCCTCAGAATGAATCTTGACAACTTTTACAACTTAGATTCATAATTCATCATACTCGTCCGCCTTTGTTCTGGCTCCAAAGCTTTTACACTAACTCCATATCCTTGGGAAGTACTTTCCCGAAAACAATTGACTGAACTTTAATCAGTTTATTATAACCTCTGGCTCCGTGCCTTCCTTGGCCTTTCACCAGCGGGTGGCCTCTCTCTTAGGAAGGTAAGTGGAAAAACAGTCTTTTGCGCTTCGTCAATCATTTAGAATCTCAAATGATTCGTCTCTTTACTTTACCCAGGCTCTTGCCTCGACTAGGTCAACTTGTTCCTTGGAACTCTGAGAGCTTAGCGACTTAAAGGTCCTGAAAGAATTTCCCAATGCACTGTTTCCTCAGGGTGGTGGTTGGGGGGGGGGTAAAAGTATAAGTTCTGTTTAGGCAGCTCCATGAATTTCCCCATAGGAGTACCGTCCTGGTTTCCCTATCTTGCTCGACTTCTGTTTTCTCAACATGAAATGTTTCATCCTTCCCCCATAATCAGGGTTATCTTATACGTTAAAATCCTTGTTTTCCATTTCATTATGTTATGGGTTCTTTCTTTCTTGATATGGATCTCTTCTCCAGTCATTGACTCTCTGCCTTCATTCATTACTTTTTCTTGGCACACTATGATCTTTTTCAATAATTCGGGCTGTATTACAATCTTAAACAGCTTTTCAGTTCTGGCTCCGATTACCTTTACTTCTATTTCCATTTTCTCGAAATCTCTTATCAACTCTCCCAAAGACATTATCATCTTGAGTCTCTCCTTTCTACTAAGGGCATTAGCCACCATTTTGGCTTTCCCTGGATGATAAAGAATCTCATAATCGTAATCCTTGATTAGCTCTAACCACCTCCTCTGGCGCATGTTGAGCACTTTCTGCGTTAAAATGTACTAGAGCACTTATGGCTTGTGTAAATCTCGCACTTCTCTCCATACAAGTAGTGCCTCCAATCTTTAGGGCAAAACTATTGTCACGAGCCCAAGCTCATGGGTAGGATATCGGATTTTCATATTCCCTTAATTATCTTGACATGTACACGATTACCTTGTTGTGCTGTATAAGAAGCACCCTAATTCCTTATGCGAAGCGTCAATACAAATTACAAAATCTCCTTTTCCATCCGGCAATGCCAACATAGGAGCCGTCATCAACCTTTGCTTCAGTTCTTGAAAACTGTTCTCACATTTCTCTGTCCATTCGAACTTCTCAGTCTTACGAGTAAGCCGCGTTAAAGGGGCTACTATCTTTACAAACTTGAACGAACCTCCAGTAGTGACCGGCCAATCCTACCTCTGGTAGTCGTCCTGACCAAGGTCATCCATTCCTTATCGGTCTTTTCTTCGTTCTTGTCAGGATCCTCCACAGGTTCCTCTTCAGCAACGATCCCTTCTGGGACAACCTCCTCAACGGCTACATCCTTAATATGAGCATTATCCGTTCCCTCGTTAGGACGCTCTATCGAATCCACAATCTGATCTCCTAATAAGTAATAAAACATCATCGCGTTACTGCTCCTCAACCTCAGGGTTCGGAGTCCCGCTACCATACACGATAACGAACTAAGCTTCTATCACGATATTTAAAAGGGTTCCCCTAAGGGTTTTAACTGCCAGTACTACGTTAGGTAGTCTGACCATGAACTTGGAAAGAGTTCTTATTATCTTAGTGAACTTCTTATCTTAACGTCGCATCATCTCTGAGGTTTATAACGCTTGGCTCTGATACCATTTCTGTAACACCCCCAAATCCGGGGTCGGGGATCCGGGTTGTTACGAGTTCCATTTCTCTTAATAACACTTAATCTTAATAAAAAATCAACTACTGCGTACTGTGACCCCACAATATACACACACACACACCACAAGTTATAGTCTCAGAGATGAATATCCAAAAATAACACAAGTCAATTTATTCCATAATTATAAGCCATTACACCTCAAAGGGTTTCTGAATAAATTTACATATTCTTTGCCATTATTACAAATCATAAATGTACATAAGTCTGGCACATCAAAAGTTGAAAGCCTAGCCTATTGGTAGTTCCTACCTCAGCTACAACGACATCAACGCCAACAGGAAACTGCGGAACGTTTCCTAACCGCTCACGAATTGGGAGCTCGATCCTGTTCATCTTGTCTATCTGTTGTTGTGTGATGAAAGAAGAAAGCAAGGGTGAGAACCAAGCCCACCAAAATAATATGTATAACAATTTACAATATATGAGCATTCTCATAGCACTCATGAAAGTCTTGGTAAAAAAGAAATGAACCAAGTTTGATCTCTTAACGCGACCAAGTCGCAAAATATTCAGTATATATGTACATATAATTTTCAAAATCTTGGAAGTCCTCTTCCATGTATAATAAACACAGAGTTCCAGTTTATAACTGTATAAAAATATCGTTGCAAGGTGATCTCATATATCTAACCTTGTCTCAACGTTTTTGTGAAAATCTTTGTCTTGCATAAGATAATCATTAACCAGATATAAGTTGAAAAGATGAAGTTACAAGATACTCAAATATACTTATATCTTTTCCGAATACTACTTGAACTACCACCGTTCAAGGTATAATCAGTTTCAAAAGTTCATCATATAGATGAGACTACAAGAAAAGACTTGGATAGATTCAATCTTTGAAATATCATTATAAATAATGAAGTTACGAGATACTTCATTAAGTCCCGATATATATATATACACCTATATATATACATTTCATACACTCCTTGAAAACCCCTGTTATGAAAATTATAAACAGAGTTGCAATATCCAATGAATTTGGAAAGGAGAAAACCTTGGCATAAACCTAATATCTTGCTGATCAGGCAAAGATACCAATAAGTAACCTTTTCTACTAGTAGATGGACGAATTCCCCACAGGTCATCACCCTGAACGCATTAGGACCTATGCTGGACTGCCACTCAGCCACTTACGCATTGATGGACTCCCACTGAGCCACTTACACTTTCATGGACGCCCACTGAGCCCATGTTGCTTATGCCGACTCAAATAGATGGACTTACTTCCCGAATGTTGGGCAAGTAATCAAGACGTTTTCTGAAAACAACAGCCTCGTTGCGAATATAAAATACACCACAGAGCCGGATCCCTCAGGTTTTGAGCGAGTATTTAAATCCCCTTTGAAAGGAAGATCTTAAATATAAAAATGAGTTTTGGGATCCGCTCTAACTTTTAAAAATCATTTTGAAGACTCGAAAACATTTTTAAGAATGTTTGGAGTAATGCAGATTTAATGAAATAAATCAGTCCCGATATATTAGAAAATATTTGAATATTATTATTTAAATAATATTCCCATAAAGGATAATCTCTATATAAATAATTGAAGTAGAAGTTTTAAAACTCATACTTGAAATGAATAATAAATAACCAAAGATATACTTATACGAAAGTACGATCTTTATTTGAATAATCGAAAATAAGTTTGATTATCGAACATTATTCTTTAATAAAATAAAGAATATTACTTAATGAATAAGCGGAGTCATAAGTCCTCGAATGAATATTTAAAATAATATTCATTAAATAAAATAAACGGAGTCATAAGTCCTCGAATGAATATTCAAAATAATATTCATTAAATATAATAAACGGAGTCATAAGTCCTCGAATGAATATTTAAAATAATATTCATTAAATAAAATAAATGGAGTCATAAGTCCTCAGATGAATATTCAAAATAATATTCATTAAATAAAATAAACTGAGTCATAAGTCCTCGAATGAATATTCAAAATAATATTCATTAAATAAAATAAACGGAGTCATGAGTCCTCGAATGAATATTCAAAATAATATTCATTAAATAACATAAAGTTATCGAATATATAAATAAAATAATATATATATATATATATATTATACTCGGAAACATCGACTCCCGGTTTAGCAATATGTTCCCCTTTGGGTCCCCTATACTAAGGGTATACGCAACTACTGCTTATCTCTAGCATAGGTATTATGCAACTTATAAGAAATCAAATCAACAAATAGATATCAAGATTACGAAACAGACATGCTTATATACCATATCAGCATGCTCCAATATATCATAAGATTTGCTAATAACAATCATGCACTTATCACAAGATAATGCATATACATATATACATCACAACAACAGTATAACGGGTAGAAGACTTGCCTGAGTGTTCCCGGATAGACTTAAGCTTAGAGTGGGTCCGATAACCTATGAACAACAACATAAGTCGAAATTAAACCCCGGTCGCATAAGAAACTAGACTTTAACCAATTGAACCCTAACGTTCGCTTATGGTCACTTCTTACGCTTAACGAATCACATAAGTCGTTCGAGTACCCTCAGCTCCACCATTTTTAATAATTTAACCATTAAGAATTTTAAGGCGATTCTTTCACGAGTACCCTACTAACTGCCTAATCCACTTTACACAATTGTTTCATACTCCAATTAGTCATTTAAGGGCCTTAACCAAGGTTTCAAAGTAAGGCGAGGGGTAATGGTTCGTTCGCGAAACACCGTTACTTAAAACGGTCGTTTCTCCTAAACCGTACATCGGATTCAAGCGTACCACATATCGAAACAAAGCTCGTAACATGAACTATCTAAACATGACAATGGTCAGAATCTTACAGTGAGTTCACGGGTCCTGAAGTTAAGAACTAAAACAGTCTAAGGTAAATCGGGCATTACGACGGCTATGTTTACGCGATTACCAAATTTTAAACTACTCCAATCAATCCAAAATTTAACCCACAATCAACATTACAACCAAAATCCCTCCAAAACTCACTACATCAGTCCATTACTTCATGTTTTATCAAACTCATTCAATCACAACAAAAGCTACTAACCATACTAAGGTTCATTAACTAATAACCAAGATTCAACCATCAAAATCTCTACAAACTCAACTAAACTTTAAGCAAACAAGCATCATGCTTCTCATATACTATATCAATCATAACCATTCCTAAATACTCAAAACTAAAGCTAGGGTTTGGAGTTTATACCTTCTTGAAGCTTCTTAACACAACACAAGAGCTTTGAATTCCTAAAAGAACCTTGATCCTTGCTTGTATAACCTTAAACTTTCATTAAAATTCAAGAAAACTAAAGTTATTTTTTGAAAGTTACTATTCACCATCTTCTTCCTTGAATTATTGGAAGAGATTCATAAAGAATTGGAAGCTTAAACTCCTAGGATATGCTAATCTAATCATCAAGAAGCTAAGGAAGTTACCTTGGATTTGTTTATGGAGTGAAGCTTGAATTTTGCAATTTTTCTTCTTTGAAAAAGGGAAAGGGCCGAGAGCTTCATGAAGAAAAGAGAGAAAATGAATTGTTTGCTTGCTTGGTGTTTTTGTGTGGTGTTTAGCTTGGTTACATGGAATTTACCATGGTAACTTTTACTTGGCCTAGAATCATCCAACAAAACACTTCTCCTTATCATGCTTATGTCACCATGCTTGTGTCATCCTATTACCACATGTCTTCTCCTTGTAGTGTGATGATGTCACAATCCTTGGCTTCTTGTACAAGCTTGTCTCTTGGTCACTTATTTGTTTTACGGTTCGCTTAACTTTCGTTCTCGTTCGTCGTTTGAGGGATCATACCCGGGATCTCATTACTTAGGTTCCCCTAAACCTTTCTCAATATTTTATATTCCTTTTATGATCCTATCTTATAATCCTTGAATTAAAATCCTTTTAATCATGTTATCTTATACTCAATTCTTTCTGTATTTGGTGATTTTTCGGGAAAAATCAAAGTGTTCGAATTTGGATTCTGACGATCTTACATACACTTATATACCGTATAGAGTACTAATAAGATCTCAGAATATCAATAAAAGAACCCTTACATAGTGTGGCATGAAAAGTTTTCTTATTCAGCATAATCAGCAAAATCACTATTCATAAGGGTTACAAAAAGTTCAAAATTTTTGGGGTTATTACAGTTTGCTCATCACCTACATCTCCTTCTTTATCTATAGCAGCTTTTCTAGGGACATGAGGGGCTTTCTCAATGCAATCCACATAACTTTCATCTTGAGAGAGAAGATGTAGGTGCATTTTCACCTTCCAGTGGTGATAATTGTCTTTATACAAGAATGAAATTTTTACTCAAACGTCTTTTCTGCTCATCTTGTTAGTTGTTGTGATCTTTAAATTCTTTGTACTTTAAGAGCTTGCTCTTATACCAATTTTTATTCCCAAATAATCTAACAAAGAATTACAGAATGGGGGGGGGTGAATTTAATTCCGGGTCCTTTTTGATTTTAAGAATTATTATATCTCAAATATATATAACAGTGTTTGATTAAGCAAAAGTGCGGAATGAAAAATATTGATGTAATCAAACGCAAAGTAATTAAACACAAATATTTAAAAACTTTCTGGTGGATTGAACTTTTTTATTAGAGATATATATAAGATGAAGAACTATGTGATGCAAGGTTTGCACACAGCTGCTTACAAGTAGAATTACAAGGAACAGAGAAATTCTTCACAGATACAGCTTTTTCTATTTCTCTTGTTGATTGCTTAATTTATTACTATCTACTCTTGATTTATATATTACCAAGATACAAGTGAATAAGACAAACTAATAAAATAAAATATGTCTTTGTCTAATCACACGCTTCTTCTTTTCTCCATCCAATATATTTGGTTTTCTTCAAGTAAGCATGAAAATGAAAATGCTTCTTTGTTCTCTAAAATATGTAAATAGGCTGCCACATTCTATTTGCATCTAATCAACCCATGTGACTGTCAAGTCACTATCAACCGCAATTTGAATTAGAACATTTGTTAAAACTTCATTGGATTATTCGTTGAGACTGTGTTGGATCATCCGTTGAAACTTTATTAGATTATCCGTTGAATGTGACTTGGATCATCCGTTGAAACCTTGTAGAATCATCCGTTGAAAGTATTCCATAGCAGTTAAATCCATTTCACTTATGCAAAATTACAAGGCATTTAATATATACAATTGGCTAACCTATTTTGCATATCAATCTAATAGTCAACATGACTTTAAATATCCACAACTTCTAGATCTCTAAGGTATTGTAGTATGCAGAAATGTGTTACGAAACTTATTAAGACATAAGCTACTCTCTCAACGAATGTTGAAGTAAATCATCCGTTGAGAGCTACAAAAACACTTAGTTAAATCTACTAAGGTGTTTTGGTGAACTTATCATCAAGCCTATGACATATTCCTAACAATCTCCAATCAGCCAATTGGCTGCATTTTATTCACAAAACCCGTCAAATTATCATAATAATCTTGTATGGTGTTTTTTTATTTCATGACTAAAATCTCAAAATCCCTTTTAAAATATAGAACTTAATTACATCTTCTTTGTTCTTGCATTGACGTCATATAATTCTTTTAGTCGATTATTTCAAGTCTCTTTTCCCGTTTCACAAGTCATGTTACTTGTAAAAACGATTATGACACAACCGTATAAATTATTGATAAAGTCCTTGTGGCCTTGCTTGATTCATTTTCGTAAAGTCTGATTTGATTTATGAGTAGTATTTTTTGTAAGAAGTTGTATTTCCCTCTAAATTTTAACCCAAGTCCATAAACCCAAATCTTTAAAATGAGTTTTCATCTTGACAACAAATACTTGATAATTTTCACCATTAAAAATTGGAGGACACAAATTTGGTGACCTTAAAGTTGAGATGTTCAAAAAATTTCAAACCTGAAATTCGACTCGATTAGAAAAATAGCCTGAAAAGTCTGATTCAGAGAAAAGTCAGGCCTAGTTCGACCAGGTCCGCATGTCTCAAACATACCTCATTTTCTCTTGAAAATTCGACCCGACCCAAATCCCGAAAAATATTGATAAATGCCCGGATTTATAAAAATCTGGAGAAAGACCCGGATTTTAAAAAGGTAGGATAAAGGTTCGGATCGGCCCCGAATAAAAGTCCAGACTTTTTAAAGTTAAAGGTTAATAATTTATTATAACAAGATATAATTGTTTTTACCAAGTTTCATTTCTTTAGAAATATTGTTACGCGCAATTAAATTACACTTTATTGTTTTAAATATAATATTGAATACGCTCATATTTTGAAAATCTCGTAAAATCTAGAATATCCCAATCATGCTTTTTAAAAATCTTCATCGAATATCATTTTATTTTTCTTGAAAATACTAGATTTTAGTGGATATTAAATTTTTAAATGAGATACCCTGTATATATAATCCAAAAAAGTCATGGATATTAAATTCAAGGATATCTCGTCAATTTACAAATTCCTAAATTTGTATACCATTTAATTTCAAAAGACCTTTTTAATCCATAATAATCCAAGATTCTGAAAAGCTTTGATAATCTAAACTATCCCAAACAATTTTTTAAAAATCTTTCAAGAATACCATCGCATTTTCCTTTTAAATTTTATGACACACACATGTTGTTATAGCACTAAACATTCGAGTGTTTCATACTTTCTCCGTGCAATACTATTATCGAAAGCATTATCAAACTTCAGGTGTGTATTAATGGATTCACAGTCACAGCAGCTTCACTTTGTTATGATCCCCTTAATGTGTCCAGGCCACCTTATTCCAATGATAGACATGGCCAAACTGCTGGCCCAACGCCAAGTTGTTGTCACCATTGTCATCACGCCTCGCAATTCTGTCCGTTTTGGAGCAGCCATTAATCGGGCCATTGATTCCGGCCTCCCCATTCGCCTTCTTGAAGTCCCGTTCCCGTCTGTGGAAGCTGGCCTGCCCGAGGGATGTGAAAACATTGATGCACTGCCTACTTATGGTTTGATTACAAACTTTTTTTCTGCATTAAATATGTTACAGAAGCCTGTAGAAAAAATTATTGGAGAGGTAAGGCCTCGTCCAAGTTGCATTTTGTCCGATAAGCACGTGTTTTGGACAGTAGATACTGCAGAAATGTTTCAGATTCCGTGGATTATGTTTGATGGAATGAGTTGTTTCACACAGTTATGCACAGATATGCTGTCAACTTCAAAAGTGCACGAGAGTGTTTCAGACTCGGAGCCCTTTATTGTCCCAGGTTTACCTGATCCTATCATGTTTACCAAACCCCAGTTACCCACTTTATTCAATCCTGATTCTGTTCTTGATTCTGTGAACATTATTAACAAACAAATAAGAGCAGCTGAAGTAAGAGCTTACGGGGTTGTAATTAACAGCTTTGAGGAGTTGAAAAAGAATTATGTTGATGAGTTTAAAATGTTAAGAAGAGATAAAGTTTGGTGTGTTGGACCTTTGTCTTTAAGCAACAAAGATAGCTTAGATAAGGTTCAAAGAGGAACTAATGCCACCAATGATCAAAACAAATGTTTGAATTGGCTTGACATTCAGAAACCCGGCTCTGTAATCTATGCATGTCTCGGAAGCCTAAGTAGTCTTACACGCGGACAGCTTATAGAGCTTGCTTTAGGCTTGGAAGCATCGGGACGTCCATTTGTATGGGTAGTAAAGGCTGGAAGTAAACAAGAAGAAATAGAGAAATGGATAGTAGAAGATGGATTTGAGGAAAGAATTAAAGGAAGAGGCCTTCTGATCCGTGGTTGGGCGCCACAAGTTTTAATTTTGTCACACTCTGCAATTGGAGCATTCTTGACTCACTGTGGTTGGAATTCGACGACTGAAGGGGTTTGTGCTGGACTTCCACTGATCGCATGGCCATTGTTCGCGGAGCAGTTTTTTAACGAAAAGTTAATAGTGCAAGTAGTAGAGACTGGTGTGAGTGTTGGGAATAAGATTGCTGTGCGGCTGGGTGAGGAAGAGAAGGCCGGAGTGAATGTGAAGAGAGAAGATGTTACCAGGGCTATAAATTGCATTATGTGTCAGGGGGAAGAAGGGGAAAACAGAAGAAGAAAAGCAAGGGAGTTTGCAGAGAAGGCAGCCAAGGCAGTTGAAAAAGGAGGCTCTTCTCACTTCAATATTAACCTGCTGATTGAGGACATTAAGAAACAAACAACGATCAGAGCATAGAGAGCTAAGGGACACCACAGGTAATATATATTATTGTGATTTTCTATCTAAGATAAGGGGTACTTTTAAGTTGTAAGACAAGCTATGGATATGTCAGGGCTGTTTAGCCGTGGTGTTGGACTGTTGGTGTATTTCTTTAAAATACTGTTTGGCTTTGTTTATGCCTAACAGCTGAAGGATTGCGCTGTGTTGATTTTATTTCATAGTAAAAGATTAAATGGGTGCCTGAAAGACTATGGCCATACTGGTTTTATCTGCGAAAAACAAAATGAGTCACGGTAGCTTTGTCGTAGCAGTAACTGAAAAAATCAACACCTGGTGCACCATCTGCATCTCTTATGATTAAAGAAGTTTTTGCAATCTCAGCATAACTTATGTAAATTTTTGGAATGCGCAACTATTTTACATGTGATGATGAAGATGAATTTATTCATGACATCCTCCAAAAAGATCATCAGCTAATACATGGCTTGTTCCAACACTGTATTTTACTTTTCTGTGCCTCTCCCTCAATACCTGATGCAAATTAACCATAGCAACTTTTTACTAGCCCTCTCTAATCATTCTTCCCAACCAAAAACAAAATAATCCGCATTACTTAACGAGACCAGAACATAGCTTTAATTTCCTCTGCCTCTTCTAACAACTTCCCACTATTTTCATTCTCTATCCCTCCATCTCTAAAAACCTCTTCTTCTTTTAGGCCAACAGAGCAAAGAATGATGACATTCAGAAGAAGCGAGTATCACCGTCTTTATTCTGCACTTACTGTGTTTTTCTTTTTTTTTGCTTCTTCCACAGCTATAAACTTAGACGGAACTTCCCTACTTTCTTTTTCTCCATTCTTAGTCACCATTATCAGTTTTCTGAAATTGGAACTACAAAAACATAACTGCTTCTATGACCAAGTTGCCTCGAGCCCAACCGACAATTTTTCAGTCACGAATCACCTTAAAGTGACATAGTATAAGGACAGAGAGATTACATCCCATCTAAGGTTTTTTAGACCGGAAAATAGTACTTGTGACATTGTACAGTTCTTTTTCTTGTTTTAATGATTTATTGCTACGCACTATGCATTTTTTTCCGTAGAATGATGAGAGAGGATTACATCGGACTCACCTTAATTCGTTGTAAATTTTTTTTTGTGTTCTATGCTGTATTCTGTTACTAGAATTTCCCTATAACAAATCATTTGGGCTACAGTGGCCCTGTTGACAAGTCTCCAAACTCAAGCTGAAACTAAGTACATAATCAATCTAATTGTAACCAGTAGGGCACATCCAAGTTTAGCAATACAAAATGATCCAACTGGCAAAATTGTAACTTATACGATGCATCCTTTTAGCATAATTGTTAATAATGTAGCGCTTTAAGTTTGTCGACTTGCAAAAAAGTACTAATTGGCCTGGATGTTTAATTTTGTAAAATACAGCATCGTGTTAGTTCCACAGTGTAGCAATTTTTAACCTCGCTGATTCCTGGTCCTGGGCCACTAACTGTTTAGTGAATAATTCGACATGCATTGGTAATATATATAATTGAGCACCAAGTTGTTCTTCTTGTGTTGGGGTTCAGGTGATCTCAACATATGCAAACTTGCATGGGAAGAATCAGTGGCAGAGACTAGAACAAAGCTGAGCCACTTCTGAACTTGCATCTTGACTCATCAATGTGTAATTTCCGCTCTTCCCATTGCCAAGGCATTGCAAAATCACCTGGTTTCCGCTCTGCATAGCCTGCAACACCAATTTTACAGGCAAGATTCATGGAATTAGGTAAATGATTTCCTTGTAGATCAGATATCAAAGATAGCTTCTATGGCACAATGAGTAAATGTTTAATCAGAAAATCATATTACCGAGCAGCGGTCATCACATTTCCATAGAGGGGTAGGAACACAGCTCAAGTAATGGCAAAAAGAACAATGATCATTACCATTCACACCTTGAAGGAGTGCTACTAGTCCGGCCGTAAATCTGTTTCAGAAATATTATCAGTCAACAATATACCAGTAGAGGCTATAATAATATAAGATTTTCCTGACAAAGCTTGCATTTGACACTAACCCCAATATAAGAACAACCACAGATAGCCCCAACAATACCAACTGGTACATCTTGTATTTGGACTTGGGTTTGGAAGCATAGTAACCAGGAGGAGCAGTTTTGTGGTTAACCCATCCGTACTGTGGCCGAATCAAAACAACGAACCCGAGAAAAAACCCTGTAACGAAACCTCCTAGATGTGCAAAGTTGTCCACATGAGGAAGAATTCCCACAGCTATATTGATCAGGATGATAGAAACAAGACTAAGTAATGCTCCACACTGATTAAGAAATGTAAAACACAAGAATTGATCAAGTAAGGGAAAAATATTAGCGACAATTAAAGCCATTGGACAAAACGTTTCCCAGTACCTTGTTGGCATATATTGTCCAGTTTGTGAGAAGTTCAGAAAGCATGCATCCAAGCAATCCAAATAATGCACCAGATGCTCCAACTGAGATGGTATTACGGATAAACAAGCAGGATAATATGCTTCCTCCGATTCCTGATACAACATACAGCAATCCTATTCGCACTGTTGATGAAACAAAGCAGCTTCAGGGGAACTGACATTTTAAGTCAAATAATTGGAAGAAAAGGCTAAAACATATTTTTAGTAACAATCAAGTGGACAAAGCAGAAGCATAATAGGAATCAAGATCATATGATATTTAGTAATTCTTTCTGATCGGGGCTTTTATGGATTTTTATCAAATGGCACTATTTGATGATAATTTCGACAACATTTTGATTGCTTAGAAAACATTCATATAAATATTTTTTCGGGTCTTGAGAGTGTAAAATGTAAACTCATCAGATAGAACTAGTAAGTAGTCGTGCCTAATACATAACAAGGCGGCAAACTCTATATGGTCGTGAAATGAAGGCAGCACATGATGGCAACAAAATCAGAAAGGCTAGAATCTATTTAGAAACAGATTTTGTTAGTAGTTTGAGAATGCCAAAATGCAGAGCCTGTAGATTAAGAAAGCTAAGACACATACCAAATCCAAACTCCTGCTCAAGCCGAATGCCAACGAACAATAGACTCACCATATTCGAAACAATGTGAATAACCCCTGCATGCAGCCACATACAAGATACAATGCGCCACACCTCATTTTTTTCAACCACAACTGACCATTGCATAGCTCCCATCTTGAGTAGCCTAAATAATCACATTACATCAAAATGTGTCATCATAAAAGTGATCCTTAAAAAATATCCAAAACCAACATCCTATATATGGTGGAGGGTACTAATGATCATAAGATTGATCACAAACATGTTTCACGTATACAATTTCTTACGTTTTAGCAGAAGGACCAAGGAGAGGATTTTCGCGTGTACGCTGAAACGCAAATCTGCCTAAAGTATCAGCACCCAAACATTTACGGGACTTGTGAGGACAATCATTGTAGTACATTGTCAAAATAAACAGGATAATGTTAGCCAGTACTATGATCGGGACCAACCAAGGGAACCATTTTTTAAATGGCTCAAAAGTTGGCGGGGGTGGGCGCGACGGGCGTCGCTGGCGAGCCCGTTGATGCGGTATCGGTGAGTGTCCATTATGGACCTTAATCTCGAGCTCCGGCGAGGACTCTCTGTGAGGCCTCCCCATCACGGCTATATTTTCTAACCGAACGTACGATGAGATATTCTAAAATTATATAAATGGAATCTGCATTTTGTTGTTTAGGGTAACTTGGAGGAATGACAACTTCATGACAAGCAGTGGATCGTGGTTAATGGAGAGATTTGTTGCTTGCTATTATTAGGAAGAATGTAGTTTGGTGTAAAATTTATATTTGAAAAAGAAGGTTAACTAAGGATATTTATGGCTTAATTCTATTATGTATTAACTTATTTTGCTTCTTAATTTTTTGGCTAAATAAGTTACATATTTCTTTTACATTGTCGTAGTAATAAGTTTTTTTGGAGTTTTATGCATTTAAGTACGTACTCACTCACTTAATTTTGGTAAGTACAAAAAATATTTTTAAATATGAATGTACAAATAATATTATTGTAATTACATTATTTACTTAAAAAATTACAAATCTTGCTATTAATATATATTTGTACTCACGTAAGCCCCCAAGTATGTACTTGGGGGATATTTTTCTCATTTTTTGTACTAAATTATTAACCTTTTTAGAACTCAATCGATAAATTACGAATTAACTCCAACTTAAGTGTGAACTTATTTATTCATTGGAATTCAATCATTCCGTACGTTAAGTATTTTACAAGACTCATGATTTAAGTTTTTCACGTGACTGATGATATGATTAGTGAGTAACAAAAAAAAAGAACAATAAATGATAGAGAGACAATCGAGACTGAATACATTTAAAACATCCTACAATCAAAACTCTAGATCAAACACAACTGTTAAATTCCCAAAATTCTAGATAAAAAATCACAAATACGATGATCACTGATGCTCTTCAAAAACGACGATCACGAACCGATGCTTGAACTCCGCAATGGCTACGATTAATCCGATCTGTGAAGTTTGAGAATTAATTGATGAAAATTGACATGATGCATGAAAACCATTGATATGGAGATATATTTATATGATTCCTAATTTGTAAATATCCCCAATTCTCAAACTTGTCATTTGAATTATATATTGAAAAAATAATATTTGCAAATTACAAGAATTTCTCAGCTTCTTTTTACGTTGTTTCTCTCAGGAAATATTGCTCTCGGCTAAGCTCTATGAACAACTATATAAACTTATTTCTTAGATGAAACACTGCTATAGCTTGGTTTATATAACACCAAGTTACAATCTTTACTAGTCAATTCATAACACAATCTTCTAAATCCAGCAAGATTGCTTCTGCATTCTCACCCGTGAGAGTTGAAAAATGAGGCTAGATTTTATCTTGATGTATTGCTTTGAATATCCCTCCAATTGTCATGCATGGAAATAGAATATTTATTCTTCTTCGAAATTCAAGATCACATGCACGTTTTTTCTTGGCTTCCAGTTTTAAACTGAGATTTCTATCAACTCATGTGCGTTGTCAGATTTGAGATGTGTGCTCTGTCAAGTCACTATCACTTGCTGTTTGCTAATCTAGCCATTGATAATGTGTTCTTCTAGCAGTTGATGAGTTGATGCCTTTAGCCGTTGATGGTTTATTCTCCTTAGCCGCTGATAACTCACTTCACTTTGACAGTATTAACCATCCTATTCTGTTTATCCATTGAGTCAATTAAGACCTCAGAATGATTAATTACATCAATGACTATTATTGAGATCTACATGAAAATGTTACAAATCCTATAAGTGAATAGGCTACTCTGTCGACGACTATCAGACAATGATTGTTAGCGGTTGACAACTATCTTTACTTAATGAATGAATATGCTATATGTTCTGTTTATCATAAAACATACATATGATTTCTAAAAATCTTTCCCAATTTATGACTGATAGAATATCATCCATAAATTAGAGTCTTGATGAAAACAAAATATATTATGAACAAAATTATTTGAAGATAGCATATCAAGTGATCATTAAGATATTGATGTTTTGAAATGAACATAAAATTTCAACAGAAATGATAAGAAATTACTTCAAGTCATTTCTCCTTTAGTCTAAGCTGATCATTCTGCTTTCTTCTGCCTTTCATGGTTGTAACCATATTTCCTTTAAAGAAAACCATAATGTTAGGCCCTTAATCAACTATAGAGGAGGGGTGAATATAGTTAATATGATCAACTAGACAAAACTTCAACAGAATCAAATAGTTTTTATATAAATCTTATAAAAACTTATTACACAAGTGCTCTCTCGAAAGGATGAACAAATATCCTTGAGAGTTTCTAGGTTATGCGAAAGATATAACAATGTCACAAGACATATAACATGAACCTAAACTATGCTTTTATAGAGTACAGTTACCAATGTATAAGGAATCCTATTCTATTAACAACAAGGAAACCTATACTATTGCTTCTGAGATAAAGTCCTCCACCGACTTGAAATTCATATTTCCTTTTCCTCTTCAAAGATCAACTGATGTGATAAATACTGATCTCATCATCTGTTGACATCATCATCCGTCAAATACTAACATCCGTTGATGTCATCATCATTCGTTGATGCTTATACTCATCATCCATTGATGTTTGTAATCATCATCCGTTGATGCTTCTGATAGTTTCTGTTTGATATCATCAATTGCTCCTAACAATCTCCCCCTACTTGTTCATTATAGAATTATGGACAAGTTCCAATTGATGATGTCAAAACTATCTAAATGCAGGAACCAAGTATGTATATTCAATGTTGCTTTAGTGAATATCAGACTTTAACTCTTCATTATGAACTGCTCCTTTAACTTGAGCAATGTCAGAGGTTAACTTCACTTCCTCAGCTCAGAATGCTTCCAAGAATCTTCCTTTAATCACCAGCTTGAATGATTTATGCTTCGATAAGATTTTCTTTAGTATCAAGAGCTTTAACTACTGTATAGATTAAATCTATCAGAGTTTAAGATTTAAATTCTTAGATATTGTCTTTAGCTTTAGCGTTTGACTTTGAAATCTTTGACTTTTCTTCTATCTTCTCCTTTCCTTTAAGCTTCATGTCAGCAGTTCCAATAGCTTGTGATCTGAGAGATCTTTCACCTTCTGCCTGACTGATTTTCCTTATAACTATACCTCTGGTTGGTCTGTTAGAAGGTTCATCTTCATAAAGTACTTGAGAATTAACAACAATATCAGCATTTGCTGTCTTCATAGAATTTTTAAAGTCTTCCTCCGTTTGCCTTAGTTTTTCAAGATCAACTCCAGGATTTTTCTTTACAAATATTCTTCTACTTACTTCAGAATCAAATAATTGAATCTTTGGATATTTGTAGAATAGAGTTGTCTTTCTTCTTTTAACTTTCAAAGTATGAAGATATTGGCTTGCTTCAGCCCCAGTTTCTTTCTCCAAGATATCTTGGTCTTCATCAGCAACAATTGTGACTTGTGAAGAATTTTGCATTTTAGTAGTCACAGTAAATTCTTCAACTTTTCTGTCATTCCTCTTGCTTCTTCTTCTAATCTCCTTCGATTCCCCCTTATTACCTCCATCAGAATTTTCATTTACAGTACTTATCAATGACAACTGTTTGCATTTAAATTTATCAATTTTCTCCCCCTTTTTGGCAACATCACCAAGTAGTAGAGAAAGAATCAGCTCCATTGAATTCTGTACTTTAGTTAGTTGATCAGACATTTGAGCTTAATTTTCTTCCAATCTAGCTTGACTAGCTTCAATTGAAATTTGTCTGGTAACTATTGGTGAAATTTGTTTCTAAATTTCCTGATGAGTAAGTAGATTTGAAGCAATCAATGATTCTTTAATATGATTGATTTGAGTAGTTGTTGCTTCATTAGCTGTGTGTAAGGATTTGACAACCAAAGTAGATGCTTTCAAATGATTCAACACATCAGGATTTGTAATCTTTTGTTCTGCTATTTCCAGATGTTCAACAGCTCGAGTTCTGGAAATAGGATATGTAGAATCTTTTCAACAAGCATTTCAGAGATTATCTGAATAATCCTGATTCTTCTTAGCATCTAACTCTGTCATTTTCTGTTGTCGAACATGCACAGACATATCTTCAAGAAAGAAAAGATCATTCTCAAGATCTAACATAGTTTTAGATACATGAGTTTCTTTACCATCATTAGATTCTTCAATAGCAGCTGGATCTTGCACTAATTTCTGAATTTTATCATCAGCTTCAATATGCAGAATAGAATGAGATATTGATCCAGTGGCTTCAGAAGCTTCAACACCTTTGTTGTGCAAGACATGCCTATACTTTAACAAGACTAAGTCAAATTGACAACCCTAAGTAAGTTGTATTGTAACTTAGTTTGCATTTTGTACTTGTAACATTTAAAGTCTGTAAAAATGTCAAAGGTGCAGACTGAAGTCTTTTTCTTTAAACAGTATCAAGCCTTAAAATTCTATCTGGAAGAAGATCAAAGAAGATCATGCCTCAGAAGAATTATGAAGAAGTTTGAAGTTGAATAAATCTATTTTGGGAAAAATGTTCTACGTCAAGATCTCTACAAGTCATATATTTAGTGTTATAGAGAAGTCATTCATGAACTCCAAATGACTTATCGAGAAGTCAGGGAAGCTACTAGAGAACTCAGAGAGATATCAACAAGCCAAATTGAAGACATGAAGATTAGAGATATCGATAAGTCAATCTTTCACTAGAGAACTCAGAGTTATTGACAAGTCAAAATTCATTAGAGAACTCTGAGTTATCGATAAGTCAAATTACACTAGAGAACTCAGAGATATCGACAAGCCAAAATTCACTAGAGAACTCAGAGTTATCGACAATTCAAATTTGACTAGAGAACTCTGAGTTATCGACAAGTCAATAAGTCACTAGAGAACTCAGAGATATCGATAAGTCAAAGTGAAGATATGAAGATTAGAGATCTCGATAAGCCAAATTCTCTATAGAGAACTCAGAGACCTCTACAAGTCAAATCAACTATGAAGTATTAGAGATCTCGATAAGCCAATGTACTTATCGAGATGTCAAGATCTCTACATGCCTAACTGGAGTTCTCGAGGTAAAATCTCAAAGTAAAAATTGTAGATAAGTTCAATATCCAAGATTAACAATCAACAAACAATCCAACCAGCTGGATTGGCAAGTCTACAAAAAGTAGCTTGAAAAGTGTGTAAGATCAAGGGAGAAGATTAAATGACAAAGGAAGATCAAAGTTAACACAGTATGCAAAGATATGCTAAGCCAGAATTGGAAGATATACTTTTCTTAAATTGGAAATGACAAGTGACAGTTTACTAAAGTTAATAGCATGTCTTATTATACACTGTGTAAACCAGCAGTTAACTAAATTATAAAGTTAACACCGGTCCTCTGTTAGATGTAACAATTAGATCAGGAACTCTTGTACTCTCTCAAGAAAGAAGCTAAGCTCTTTATCAACAAAGAGCCTAGAAATTTTGTAGCAAAACATTATTAATTTTAATATAAAATTAAGTGAGTTTGAAAGATCTGTGTTCTTTATTATTGCATGTTTAATTTTTGCATTAACACAATTTATTACAAGAAAAGCATAAAAATACAAAAACACATTCACCCCCTGTGTGTAATTCATTATCTAACAATTGGTATCAGAGCAAAATCTGAAAGTAAACAGATTCAAGATCTTGGAAGAATGAATACACAGAAAATCAGTAGCATCAAAATTCCTACTTTTGATAAAGCTAACTACACTCGTTGGAAAAAGAAAATATTGCTGTTTATCAGGATGGCCAATCCACTCTACATTCAGATTCTCAAAAATGGGCCCTTCACTCCTATGGTTAGAGTTGAGGAATCAACAGATGGTGATATGGTCATTCCAGCTCGTTATGCTCCAAAAGACCCTTATGAGTACACTGAGCCTGAAAAAGAGAAAGTTTCCCTGGATAGTGGCTTGCAGCTAATATTGATAGAGTTACTTGACAATGTAATGTACAACAACATTGTCAACTGTGACACTACCAAACAGATCTGGGAAAAGATTGAAATACTCTGTGAGGGAACTGAGAAAGTTAGATTTAATCAAAGAAGGATACTGATTTCACAATATGAGGGTTTCATGGCCAAGCCAAAAGAAAGTATCACTGATGTGTTTGAAAGGTTTAATAAGCTGATAAATGACTTGCAGCTCCATGACAAATACTATGAAGCTGAAGAAGTGAATCTAAAATTTTTGCTTACACTTCCTGACCATTTAGAACAGAAAATTTCTGCCATCAGAAAAGGGAGAGATCTAAGCAGGATAACACTGGAAGTTCTTTATGGAATATTAAAAACAAATAAATTAGAAATAATTGTCAATGAAAGCCAGACCTCTAATGATGAGCCAAGATCCCAGACTCCAGTTACCTCAACAAGTGAGCAAAGAACCAATGATTCATAGGAACAAGTCATTCTAGAATTGGAAGAAGATGAGTTCTACACCCTAGATGAACTTGATGAGCTTAATCAATCAATGGTCTATCTGGCAAGAAATTTCTCCAATATTAGAGTAAAAAAGTCAAGATTCTTCAAGGGTAAAGGACAATTATTCAAAAAGACAGCAGTTGGAAAGGAAAAGGGAAGTACACATCTGATAGCAAAAATGGTTACAAAACTGGATTAGTTGATAGATTAAAGATAAGGTGCTTTGGTTATGATGAACTAGGCCAATTTGCTACAAAATGCAGGAAACCCAAGAAAGCAAAGAAAGACAAAGCTTATCTTGAACTGGAAGCAAAGTATAAAGCTCTTCTGAAGAAACAGCAAAGCAAATCTTATATTGTAGAGGGAAAAAGTTGGAATGGTTCCTGATATGATGAAGATGAGGAAGTTGGAAATTATGCTTTAATGTCCTTGGAGCAAGGAGAATCATCCTCATCAAAATCACATGTACCAACTCTCACCACCATTGATTTAAATGTGAGTCAATATAAGGAAACTGTAGAGAAGATGAGCACATAAATGTTTCACATTCACATAAGTATGGTTGCTGCTAATAAAAAAGGTAGCAGACTGACAAAGATAAATGAGAAGCTTGAAAATGAGAAACAAGAAGATGAATTTTTGTTGGTGGAGCTTGAAACTGTAAGACAAGAAAATGCTTATCTGAAGAACAAGATCAAGTGTGATAGTGAAATTGAAGCAGTGCTATGGGAGAAGCTGGAAAAAATGAAGTTAAATTGAAGTCCTTCAAGAATGCATGTGAATTAGTTGGACAGTACCATGAGAAAAACAAGCCATGTGCAACCATTTTTATTGGTCTTGCCTATGATGCCTTGAACAACAAGAATAAAGATATAGGTGACAAAGGAAAAGCAACAAAAAATGAAAATGTTCCAGCATTGCTGAAAAAGGTTGTTTCACCTATGTTCAAGGCATGTGAAGTTAACCTCAGTGAAGAAGAGTTGATTATCAAGCAAGAAATTGCTGATAAAGATAAAGAGAAGAAAAATGCAGAAGCAACTCAATATTCCAAAGATGAAGAGAAGCTCATGGATAAACAAAATTCCAAGACACATGTCAAAGAAACCAAGACTAAAGATGCAAGAAAGAAGAAGAAAAATAGAAATAGGAAAATTGGGATAAACAAAAGCAACAACTTTGCTTATGTTGCAGATGCTCCAAGAAAGAAATATGAAAAATGTGGCTTTGTGAATCATCTAACTCACCTTTGTAAAAAGGCTGTTAGCAAGCCAGTTGAAGGAGCCTGTAAATATAATGAAGCAAATGCAAATGATCCCTACTCATTCTGTGACAAGTTTGATTGCATCCCTTGCAACTTAAAAGTATGAAGAGTTGCCACAAACTGAGAGTAGACCTTAAAGAAACAAAAATTGGGTCTACATCAGATAGGGAAAATGCACAACGTCATTGAATTCTATTTTCTCTGAAATAACTCATTCTACTTCTGCTAAATCAGTTAAAAAGAAGAAAGTGCCCAACACTAATTGGGTTGCTAAACACACTTAAAACCATTGTGTGCAGGGCAAAATGAAGAAGGTCATATGGATCATAGACAATGGGTGTTCCAGACATATGACAGGTGATAAGGCCCTGCTATCACAGTTTGAAGAGAAGGTTCGGCCTTTGGTGACCTTTGGAGACAACAATAAAGGATTCACAATGGGATATGGCAAGATTGTTTCTGGAAATATTGTCATTGATGATGTAGCACTGATAGCTGGTCTTGAAGTGAATATTCTCAGTGTTAGTCAATTTACAGACAAAGGTTTTGAAGTTTTATTCAACAAAGAAGAATGCACTTTTATCAGCAAGAAAACTGGTAAAGTTGCTCTGAAAGGAGCAAGAAAAGGAAGCTTGTTTGTTGCAGACTTGGACTCAATAATTAAGGATGGTATTTGTTGCTTCTTCACCAAGGCATCAGAAGAATAAAGCAAGCTATGACATAAAAAGTTGTCTCACTTGAATTTCAAGGCAATTAACACCTTGGTCAAAAAGGAGTTAGTAAGAGACATGCCCAATCTGGAGTTTTCTCAAGTTGAAGTTTGTGAAGCTTGTCAGAAAGGAAAAATGAAAAGATCAAGTCATAAGTCAAAATCTGTGAATTCTATAAGTGCACTATTGCAACTTATTAACATGGATTTGTTTGGACCAGTAAATGTCTTATCAATTTCAAGAAACAAATATACACTTGTGATAGTGGATGATTTCTCAAGATACACTTGGTTAGAGTTCATGCACTCTAAAGATGCGACTCCACACATCATAATTGAGCACATCAAGAAGATAGAAAAACAAGCTGAAGATCACAATTATGTAAAAAGATTGAGAAGTGACAATAGAACATAATTCAGGAGTGAAATATTGAGTGAATTCTGTAAAAACAAAGGCATTGCTCAAGAATTCTCAGCAGCTAGAACACCTCAACAAAATGGAGTAGTTGAAAGGAAGAACAGAAAATTAGTTGAAGCTACTAGAACAATGCTGCAAGATGCCAAGTTGCCAACAAGTTTCTGGGAAGAGGCTGTTAACACTGCATGCTACACTCAAAACAAATATCTCATTAACAAGGCTCATTAAAAATCACCGTACTCAATCATGTCTAAGAGAAAGCCTACTGTAAAGCATCTTCATATATTTGGAAGCAAGTGTTACATTTTGAAAGACAACTCCGAATATGTGGGAAAATTTGACTCAAAAGTTTTTGAAGCAATTTTTCTGGGATATTCATTGGAGAGAACTGCCTACAATGTCTATGTGATTGATCAAAAGAAGATTATGGAAAGCACAGATGTGACTTTTGATGATGACAAATGTCCAAGCTTGGAATGCCTTGATGAAAATGAAGCTGAAGCCCTTGCATTTGAAAACCTCAATATTGATAGTGATTCTGATGGTGAAGATGAAGTCAATGCATAAAAACTGTTGAATGAAGAGATTACGGAACATAAAAATCATGAGAATGGAAGCTCATCTCAAACACCTAAATTTGATAGCACAAACTCAGTGGGAGAAAGAGAAGAAGGATCTAGTAGTCATACCAATAATGAAGAAAATGATGAAGGCATAAGTCAACAAACTCATACAAGGAAGTGAGATGAAGTCACACTAGAGAAGCAATTATTGGTTATCTTACTGCTGGTGTAAGGACTAGAAGTGCAACTGCTAATGAGTGCCTACATGCATGCTTTCTGTCTCAAATAGAGCCCAAGAAAACTGAAGAAGCTCTAATAGATCCTGATTGGATATCTGCAATGCAAGAAGAGCTATATCAGTTTGAAAGAAAGAAAGTTTGGGTGTTAGTTCCTGCACCAAAGAATAGAAGCATTATTAGAACAAAATGGGTGTTCAGGAACAAGATGGATGAAAATGAAACAGTTACTAGAAACAAGGCAAGGTTGGTTGCAAAAGGCTACTCACAAGAAGAAGGAATTGATTATGATGAAACTTTTGCTCCAGTTGCAAGACTTGAAGCAATAAAGGACTTTTCTAGCATTTACCGCACATTCAAATTTTAAAGTGTATCAAATGGATGTCAAGAGTGCCTTCCTAAATGGTGAGTTAGAAGAAGAGGTTTATGTGCAACAACCACCTGGCTTTGAAGATCCAGAATTTCCAAATTTTGTGTACAAGTTACTCAAGGCTCTATATGGACTAAAGAAGGAACCTAGAGCTTGGTATGATACATTGTCAGAATTCCTACTAAAACATGGTTTTACTAGAGGTACTATAGACAAGACTCTCTTTTACAAGAAACATGGTGAAGATATGATCCTAGTTCAGATCTATGTGGATGATATCATCTTTGGTTCTACAAATGAAAAGCTTTGTCAAAGATTCTCCAAGCTTATGCAGAGTGAATATGAAATGAGCATGATGGGGGAATTAAGTTACTTTCTTGGACTTCAAGTCAGTCAAAGAAGTGATGGAATCTTTATCATCCAAACTAAGTACGTTAAAGATTTATTGAAAAAGTTTGGCATGGTTGATTGTTCACCTGCATCTACACCTATGTCTACTGCAACAAAGTTGGATGAAGATAGAAAGGGCAAAAGTATAGACATCTCAAGCTATAGAGGGATGATTGGATCATTACTTTACCTAATTGCAAGTAGACCAGACATCATATTTGCAACATGTCTATGTTCAAGATTTCAATCCAATCCAAAAGAATCACATTTGATGGCTGTAAAGAGGATTTTCAGATACTTGAAGGGGACTCCAAACTTGGGATTATGGTATTTTAAGGGAACTGGTTTTGAAGCTATTGGCTACACAGATGCAGATTTTGCTAGATGCATGGTTGACACGAAGAGTACTAGTGGAAGCTGTCAATTTCTTGGACAAAGACTTGTATCCTGGTATAGTAAGAAACAACAATCTGTATCCTGGAGGCTGAATACATAGCTATAGGAAGTTGTTGTGCTCAAGTGCTTTGGATTAGAAATCAACTAATGGATTATGGCCTAGTGTTACACAAAATTCCTATCATATGTGACAATACTACTGCTATATCTATAGTAGCTAATCCATTTAATCATTCTAGAACAAAGCACATTGATGTAAGGTACCATTTTATTAAAGAACGTGCTACAAATGGTACCATTGAGCTCATCTTTATTCAAACAGAAAAATAATTAGCTGACATTTTTACTAAACCTTTGGATGAAGCAACTTTCACTAGACTTGTAGGTGAAATTGGAATGCTTAATTCTTCATCTTAAGGCAAGAACCCAGCTAATGTGTTGCAACAGATTAATTTCTAGTAAATCAAAATTAATTTGATTTAATTGGAAATTAACTGAAATATGAATTATAAATATTTCAGAAATATCTGCATATTTATTTTTCAAAACAAAAATTTTAGCTTGGATTTTTTTTTAAAAAAATTCTAAGTAAACAGCTTAGTTGTTAACTTACATCTTTAATATGTAAAATTAACATAAGGCATAATTAAGTTGATCAAAAGTATATAGAGAACTGAGTTCTCGATAAGTCTAACTGACTTATCGACAAGTTATTTTAAGACTTCTCGAGTGAGTTCTCGATAAGTCAATTTACTGACTTCTCGCGTGACTTCTCAATAATCTTTATTATGACTTATCGATAAGTCCTTGCAGAGTTCTCTAGTGGTGTTAATTCACAGAGTTCTCTACAAGTATAATTTTTAGACTTATCAATAACTCAGAACTAAAATAATTTAACTTAGTAAATTATTTTGGTAAAATACTTTTGGCAAATTTATTCTAATTTTATTTTGAATTTATTGAAATAAAATTTGGAATTAATTCAGTCCATTTTTGGACAAACTGGGTATTTATTTGTCATCTCGATAAGTCAATTTTTAGTTCTCGATAAGAGTAATTTAAAATGACTTCTCGATATATTTTTTACTTCTTAAATTGACTTCTCGATAAGTATACTCCAAACGTTTATTTTTGACTTCTCGAAAAGTCATTTGATTTTACTATAAATACCCAGGCATCTCGATACATATATATACTTACAACTTTTGAGATCTCAAATGACCTAGCTCTTGACAGTTTCAAGGGGTTTGTGAAACTTTTGTCTGAATCTTACCTTGCAGGAGCTTTGACTGCTAACCCTGTTCTGTATCTGGATGTTCTGCATGAATTTTGGACAACAGCAGTAGTGAGGACTGATATGAATGATAATTCTCTCTCTATGATGGTCACCTGCACAATTGGAGGCCAACAAATAGAGTTCAATGAACAAGATGCAAATAGAACTTTGGGGATGCCAACTGCAAATCTGGTGGAGGTTTCAACTCCTGATGAACTGACTGTGTTTTTGGACTTCATCAATTATGGTGGAAGAATCAACTTGTCAAGCTTGAACTGGACAAACTTGAGTAAAGAATGGTCCTTTGTCTTTGATTCTGTGGTGAGGGCCTTCACATGCAGGAAGAAAGGGTAGACAACATTTCAAGTGTGGTGCAAAAGCTGGTGTACTCAATAGCCCACAACAGACACTTGAATATTGGTCTATTGATCTTGGAAGAACTTGCAACCAGGCTGACCATGCCCATGTCTGCTAGAGGTAAGGAAATTTCTTTCCTAGATTTATTATGTCCACTTTAAATTATAAAGTAACAGACATACATTTGTTGAATGGTATATATAGCACTAAAATAGGCAATTGTAAGCAAGTGTCCAAAATTATATTTGGTTCACTTACTACAAAGAACAAGGTAAATATAAATCTGAAACTCACTCCATTCATGTTGGAGAGGTTTAGGACTTACCCTTACCCAATGCCTGATATGAGATCCAATGCACAATCTAGCAGTTATAATTCCTGAACCTATGGAAGTACAAACACAGGAACACCCACGGGGATATTCCCAAGCTGAAACCATTTCTTCAAAAACCTTAATAGCTAGGAAACCAACCACCTAATCTTCTCAAAAGGATGAGGTAAGTAAAAGGAAGAGAAAGGGAGTAACTTTTACAGTTATAACTGAGAGTGGTGAGGATGAAACTGAAGCTGAGTCAACCTTGGTCAAGAGATTAAAGAAGAGTAAGAAATATGAGCTGACCACTCAAGCCACCTCTATATCCTCCCAACAGGATACAGTTGTAAAAATGGGGACTAAACAGACTCTAGATGTGGCACCCTCCAAACCCGGGTCAGAAGTTTGGGGTCCACAACACAAATACAATATATCAACCTGTATAAAAAATATTATTTATAATGACCCTGCTTCACAAAACCACGGATCGCAACAGGTTAAAGTATGAAAACAAGCCACAACCTTAATTATTACATCGTACCAAATCCCAACTAATTTAACTTACAATTGATAATAAAATCATTCTTACAATCTTGCTATCTCACTACTGCCATAAGCTCCTGCTAGCTCGATCAATCATACTCTGGAATCCTAGCTCGAACATTGAACTGGGAAACCTTGCTATCAACCGTATCCTTCTTAACTGTAGAATATATAAAAAAATTCGCAAGAGTGAGCTAACTAGCTCAGCAAGTCATATTATCAATAACTGAGGTTAGAAAATAATAAATGAGATGATTCAAAGGAATCAAGTTTCTTGTTAAACAACCAATAGAATTGGATTATTCATTTTAAGTTTTTAAACCAAGGTTAGGCTGCTGATCAGTCACACACTAACTCCGAGCAAAGCACACAGCACTGCTCTAACTACTGGATCCAAGGCACACATTGGCCTAACTTGACCATCGATATGGTCTGACCACGAATCTGGTCCATACAAAGAAAACTATCCAATTCTAAAGCATTTCAATATGATAAACAATAGAGTTCAATAAAACCAGATCATAATCAATAACCATAAAACATTTGTACAAGAGCATGGTAAAAGTTCATAGTTACCAAAAAGGGTATGTCAAAATATATAAAAGAAGTGGCCTCCAGCCGGTAGGATAATCGGGTATTAGATAAATAGTGTTTTTCCAAAGTTTTAGTGCTTTGATATCACAAGGTATGGTTAAGTATAAAAGTTTTTGTATATAAACAATTTTGTTCCAGTGTTTGGTATATGATGGATATATATTTGTGGGGTAGTATCGTATTTGTGTGGTTTAATATTTGGTAAATCCACAAGAAATGGTTCACAAAGAATAAGGCTTACGGCTCAAAGATCAAATGATGTGGCTCAGGTTCAAGGCTGGAGGATTCAAAGTATTTCCAATATAAAAGAGAGCTATTTTGAATATTAACAATAGGTCACAAAAGAATTTAGAAATATTTGCAATAAATCTCGAGAAAGGTTTAGAAGTACTTGCCTTATCATAATTGATTCCAACCTCACTTGTACTTGTCTACGTCTCTATTCAACCACCATTCATCTGTTTCTCCTATGCCTCGCTTCTAATTTCTGCTCACTTGCTGTATTTTCTACATGTCAATTCTATTTTCTGATCACTTGCTTCTCTTTCTTACGCCTTGCTTACTCTTCTAGGCATCATAAGTATCTATCAATATTCCACTCATACGATTCTGTTCAACACATACTTCTACCTACCCTTCGTTTCACCCAAATCCGATTAACGGATTGAAAGTTATGCCATAAACAGTAATCATCAAATATATAAACCGACAGTCAATCAACAAGTTACATATAATACATCAGGTAATCAATGACATATCATTTATAAAGACATTTCGAGTCATAAATAGGTTTTCTGGTATTTAAAATGATTTTTAAAACATTTTTCGGAATTAAAACGGGTCGTTGGATCAATTTCGGAATAATAAACAGGGTTCGGTTGGCCAATTCTGGCTCCGAAACAATTTTAGAATAATTATCGAGCCTTGAAAATAATTTAGAATAATATTTTAAAGCTCGAAACTATTTTTCGAAATTTTTAAATCATTTTAAATAATTAAATCTAATTAAATAATTAATTAAAAATCAATTAATAATTAATTAAATCAATTAATCAATTAATTTTCGAATTAATTGACTAATTAATCAATTAAAAATTAACTGAAATTAATTAACTAATTAATTCAGATTTATTTGTGAATTAAAAATAATTTTCGGAATTAAAATAATAATTTTTAGAATTTTCAGAAATTAAAAACGGATTTTTATAATAAAAATAAATAGTAAATATGATTTTTAAACATTTTTAAAATAGGAATCCAATTTTTGCAAAGTCTGGAAACTTCAGGGACTAAACTTCATCATCTACAAAACTACAGGGACTAAACTGCAATTTTGTAGTCCAGTCGCCGGAAGACACAGGGGTGGCCGGAGAACACGATTCCGGCCTCCTCACCTTGCCACAAGCTCCAGATCACATCTACGGATTACCAGGAACATAACCATGCAATCAAATCGATCTAACAATCCCTGAGTTGGCCGGAATTTGGCCATGAAGTTTGCCAGTTTCCGGCGAACTTCGGAAATATTCAAAACACAACTCCCTTCTCTACAGACCTCGTTGATTCAAGAAATTTATACGACTGGATTGCAAATTTTACAGGGAGCACAACCCACTATAACACAACATCAATCTATCACAGAATAAGAAACCCCAAATTTCAATTAAGAACATTCATACGGGTTATAAACCCTAATTTTGAAATTCGAAAATCAAACTCAAATTTGAACATGTTATTGAACTCCAAATCAGACGTATAACATATGAAAATCATCAGGAAAACAAGCTCTACAATATGCAATCATCAAATCATACAAACAATCAGCCGAACAAAAATTCATATTTTTAATAAAATAAATTCGAAAATAAATAAATTTTTAGAAAAATAACCTTGATTTCTGCAGTGAAACAAAGCTCAGAATCTGATAGAACACTTCAAATCCTTCGTTTTGGTTACTCAAGCTTTGAAAACAGAGATCGGTAACGCCTTCGTTTTGCTGTTTGATTCTTAGAACAGTTTTAGAAAATTAGGGCTTTTCTCTGAAAATTATATAATTAACTATCTGCAAATGATTTTGACACGAAATAAAATACGGTAAAAGGCTATTTATAATTACGGAGAATTAGTATCCCGTTGGATCATTCCGGATATAAAACGGTACGTTTATTTATAAAAACTGATCCAAACGGTATCGGTTTTCGGGATAATTATCCAAATCAGTACAATTTGTACTGCGGTCTTGGTCTCAGCGCCTGGTTACACGTACTACGAGGTGATAATTGGGATAGTTTAATAAAAAGCTCCCGTTTATCAAAAATACGGGTTTTATTGATTTACCGAAACGAATATTGTATCGAAAATGTTGCGCCGGGACCCGCGCAGGACAAACCGTACGCCGGATCGAAAAAGTCGAAACATGGTAATGCTCGGAATATTGCAATTAGGTTAGGAAGGAGTTCTCGAAAGAGTTTCGGGTTCCAAAAACGTAACAATGGTTGACGTCGGTTGGTTCCCGTTTTTATAAAATAGATTTTAATTACCCGGAAAAAGATTTTAGAAATTTCATATGATTCTTATAAATCCATAAACCAACATAAAAATAATTAGGAAGATATGACAATTATCTATATTTTATTTTGGACATATAAAAATTAAAATACTCAATTAGTATTATTTTTGAATATTCAAGTACAGATAACACTTAACAATTAGCTCACAGAATAGATACTGAACACACATACTAATTATTTATTAGCAAAAATAATTACACGATATATCCCGGATATTACATCCTTCCCCCCTTAAAAGGATTCTGTCCTCAGAATCTCCTAAGAAAACAAATAAGGGTACTTTTCTCTCATATCACTTTCTAACTCCTAGGTTGACTCTTCAACCTTTGGGTTTCTCTACAATACTCTTACTAACTTTACCACTTTATTTCTCAATACTTTCTCTCTTTCCTCTAGAATCTCTATCGGACTCTCTACATATGATAAATCTGCCTGAAGCTCTATTGGCTCATATTCTATTACATGCCTGGAGTCTGGATTATACTTCTTGAGCATCGATACGTGAAAAACATTGTGAATGTGCTCCATGTGCGGGGGTAACGCCAACTCGTCAGCTACTTTACCAATGCGCTTTAGGATTTTAAAAGGTCTGACATATCTTGGGCTTAGCTTCCCTTTCTTCCCAATCCTCGTTAGTCCTTTCCACGGTGATACTTTCAATAATACTAAGCTTCCTTCTTCAAATTCCATGTCTTTTCTTGACTGGTCTGCATATTTCCTTTGACGATCTTGTGCGGCTATTAATCTCTTCTGGATAATTTCAACAACTTCCTTTATCTGCTGTACCAATTCAGGTCCGAGTATTTTGCATTCTTCTACTTCATCCCAATATACTGGAGATCTACATTTACGTCCATAACGGGCTTCATAAGGTGGCATTCCAATGCTGGCGTGATAACTATTGTTATAAGCAAACTTTACCAGTGATAAATGCTCGTCCCAACTTCCTTTGAAATCAATAACACAAACACGTAGCATGTCCTCGATTGTTTGGATCTTTCCTTCCCTCTAGCTGTCCGTGTGCGGTTGGTAAGTCGTACTCATATTCAATCTTATTCCTAAACATTCTTGAAAACTCTTCCAAAATCTCGAATTACATCTTGAATCTCGATCAGATACGATAGACACAAGAATTTCATGACGAACTACAATTTCCTTCAGGCACCTATGGATCAACTTATCGAGCGAAAATCTTTCGTTTATAGGCAGAAAATGAGCTAACTTGGTAAATCTATCCACTATAAGCTAAATGGCATCATGATTAGTTTTTGTGCTTGGTAACCCCAACTATGAAATCCATGATGATATGCTCCCACTTCCAAACTTCCAATGACTGTAGCAATCTACTTGATCTCTGATACTCTACTTTAACTCTGTTGACATATATAACATCTGCTAATTCATTCCATAATTCCCCACTTCATATCTAACCACTTATAATTTCATTTAAATCTCTATACATCTTGGTACTCCCTGAATGGATTGAATACCTCAAATTATGAGCTGCCTGTAAATTTTCATTCTTCAGTTCCATCACTGGTGGAATCCAAATTCTAGAAGAAATCCTAAGAATACCTTGATCATCCTTTTTGCGTGCACTATTCTTCCCATACTAAATGATTTATATCCTGATCTACTACCTCTTCCCGACACTTCTTTATCTTTTCTAACAATCCCAACTGAAAAGTTACACTTATATATTCTCACTCCTTTTTGGATCATGCACTCTGACTTTCAAATTCCAACTTCTAGAATTCCATAGATAATTCTTCTGGTACTGTCTCTATGTTCATCCTCTCTCTTTCTTACTTATCTCTTGCCACTACATTTGCTTTTCCTCGGGAGTTCATACTTCAAACTTTTATGGTCCGTATATATCTCACATCTTTCTCTATACTTATAATATTTCCTAATCTTTCAAAATGAATATTATTGTTGCTTTTAATTCCCAGTTATGAGTAGGGTACTTCTGCTCATAAGGTTTCGGTTGTCTGGATGCATATGCAATAACTTTATTGTTTTGCGTCAACACACATCTTATTCCTTTACGAGAAGTATCACTATAAACTACCAAATCCCCCTGATGCTTTCAAAGTGATAAAATAGGTGTTGTAACCATTTTTTTTATTTAACTCCGCAAAGCTTTCTTCACCCTTCTCCATTTCATATAACCTTCTTGCTTTTCCTGGTTAACTTCATCTCTAATATTACAACTTTCAAGAAATCTTGCACAAATTTCCAATAATAACTGGCCCATGATAAAACTTCTTACTTTTGTTGGCGCTTCTGGTCTTTCTTCATTCATACTATCTTTAAATTTTTCTGATGAATCCCTTTTTTTTTCTCCTCCTTACTGACTGTCTATACTAAGAATTATACCTCCTGCCATTAATGTTTCACCTGGTAAACTCTTTTTATACTGCTTCTTTCTTCTTTGACTCCTCAACTATCATTGTATAGGTTGCATGGTTCTTCTTAATTAATGCAAGTATATCTTATCCAAATTCTTCCTTCAAAATTCTACTCATCAAATTTAAATATCACTGGTATATCAGTTCATCCTACTAACATTTCTAGAATTTTATAACAACAGTACTGAGTTCTGAAAATTATCTTTGATATGTCCATAAGTTAAATTTTCACTTGGTAATATACCCAGTCTTAAATCAATCTTATAAAAATACCTTGTTTCGTTCATTTAGTTAAACAAATCATTGGTTTTGAGGTAACAGATATATGCTCTTGAGAGTAAACTTGTTGAGCTTTTGCTAACACATAATCTCACCCTTCCATCTTTCTTATTAACACATCGTGCCGGTGCACTTTAAAGGGGTACGCTAGGTCCAGTTGCTTTTTCTTTTAATCATCTCATGCGTTTTCTCTGGTAACTTCTTCATTTTATCTGGTGCCATTCTGCGCGGGGCTTTGAACACTGGCTTCATTTCACGTACTAAATCAATCATAAACACATTTTTTTTTATCTAAAGGAAATATTGGTAACTCATCTGGAAATATGTCTTGATACTGTAAAATCTTCAAGTTCGGTTTGCTCCTAACTCTTATTTATAATCGCCATAGCACTTATATTTTGGTCACTGTAATCTTAAATTATTTTTAACCAATTCTTTACTTTCCTTTGTCCTTTAAACTTCTTCATGTTCTCCTTTGGCGTCTCCAGAACTATCTTCCATCACGACGGTTTACCTGGGCATCACACTTGAATAGTTAATCCACTCCTTATAATAATATCAAATCTTCTTATCTCAAATGATATCAATTCTTCACATCTTAATGCCAGAAATATCAATTCTGTCATTGGTACTTACATATTTAATGACTGCACGTTCTTAATTTGCTAGTCCTTTAGTCCTAAACTTATTGATTCAACAGGATAATTCATCTTATCAATAAAACCTTGAGAAATATATGATCAAGTTGCTCCCATATCTTTTAATACTTTAACGCATAAGGTATCCACAACAATCTTCCACATCATCCCATCTATATTCTAAATAACATATCGCAAATTCTCGTTCTCGGAGATGTATCCCTTATTGAAGTAGATTCCCTTAACTGTTAATGCATCCCGGGCTAGGGACAGTGATTTGTAATTTTCACCATATGCCCTTGTTTCCTTCCCATGCATGCGAGGTAGATGAGACTTTGCCCGCTGAGTGTATAATACGTTAACTTTTGTTTGAAAAACTCTCGCAAGGAACAACGGTACAACAAAACAAATAGAAGGATTCACAATTTTAATAAACTTAGAGTTGAAGAGAAAGAAGAAGTAATGATTTAAATATGAATTTGACAACCACATTAGTACTGAAGATGGCCAGTCTTTCATACCGTGTGGTATACAGCACATGATTAGGTGGCGTCCCACCCGACTCTTTGTCATTCCGACAAAGTGTTTCATCATAACACTATTTGTCCCAATCATGAAGCAAAACCCGAGGGGAACAATTAAATTTGAAAGGAATGCAAAATTCTCCGTTTTGATGTTATCAGAAAGAATTTATCAAGAAAAGGAGTTCATACATTTTTAGGAATTAAAAAGGAATATACGCTGTAATGTTGAGGACAAGAATGATACCATTGATCACCATTCACATTTCACTTGTATTCATCTTTCGAGTTTGATTGATCATATCCCAATTGAATCGAATAATAACTTTAGAAGTATACTAAAATGCCTTCGTAACTAAGCATTATGGTAGATTCTTACTTGTTAAGTCTCGCATCTGTAACGTCGTACCTACACGTATAATTTGATCATAATGGCGTTCTTATCAGATAACCTTGAGTTTCCTCTTTCTAATTTGGAATAACCGTAAATCATTCAACATAACGATCATTTTATTAATAATATTCTTCCTTTAGAAGAGTCTGGAAATTTTCCCAATCTTCTTCGGTCATGCTCAGGCTTCCGTTTAATCAATGAATTCTTCGAACTCTGATAATCCCAGTAATTGGATGAATAGTTATTCCATACACTGGTTTTGTTGTTAATTTTATCAAACAATATTTGTACCTTCTTGTTAGGAATAACCAACTTCCTCATAATCGCAAATTACTTCGTCCTCTGAATTAACAATACTAAATCTAAAATAATATCCTTCCAGCTAATCCGAGCCTTTTGACAAACAAGAAACTCAAGTAGTAACTTGACAACCGATGTTTAAAACTTATTTTATTCGAAAAGGCTTTTAGAGATGTTGTGAGGAAAAATCTTTTTCGAAAACTTGTTAAAAATTTTGAAAATTTTGAAAATCACACCTCTGGTTGTCCTCACTATATGAGTTGGTTGTTGTCCTTCTTATGACCAAATACCAAGTTAAAGAACAATCACTCAAAGGTCCATTCACTTCCATTTATCTCCTCTCCTTCATTGAGGTCTATTACTTTCCGTAATCAATTAAAACTTCCGCTGTCGTTGCACGTTATCTTATTTGTAGCTTCACATTAAGGCTCCCATACTGGTAGTACCTCCGTTAACCACTTTGCAATCATTAAGTGGAATAGACTATCCCATAGTCAACAAGTCAGCTAATATCAAATCATTACAACATCATTAATTTCAAGAAATCTTCAAATCCCTAATCTCTTCTAACCCTCTTTCTTCAATACTTATCTACTCCATTCCACAAGCTAGTCATGAGTGGCCTAATTACTAATAGCTTCTTTTAACCGGATACAGCCATCCTCTAGAACACTTGAATCTTCTTTCTAAACTCCTTCTCACCTTAATTTATATCTCAATACTCACCGTTTACTGCCGCTATCGCGTCCCTTCTCGCAAACGCTGTTGTTTCGGTAAAAAGGTTTTTAAACTAAGGATGTAGAATATGGTGTATAATAGACAGAAAAGATACATTCATAGTTGAATGTTCAAAAGAACAAGAATAAGCAAATGAAGGTTCTTGAATAGGTAGTCTCATATCGAGAGATGATAGAATAGCGTTGAATAACTTGGAGAGGCGCAACTGTCATAACAGAAAGTAATACCATTAATACTGATGGAGAATAAGGCGCAAATCGAATCTGGGAGAAGATGACGATCTTTAAACGGAAGGCTCCAAATGATCAGTTGATGCAGGGAAATAAGGATCTGCCATTGCCGTTGCCTGGATATCACGTCGCGAGTTAAGAATCCCGAATCTCAACACGAACCGTGCCGGAGACCTACTATACAGTCACACTCAACCTCACAATGACCTATCTTTCTATTTCCTATTCCTAATCCTAACCCTCTACCCAATCCCGACAGTCTAGGCTTGTTTCAGTGACTTATAACCTGTAGCTCTGATACCAACCTGTGGCGCCCTCCAAACCCGAGTCAGAAGTTTGGGGTTCACAACACAAACACAATATATCAACCTGTATAAAAAATATTATTTATAATGACCCTGCTTCACAAAACCACGGATCGCAACAGGTTAAAGTATGAAAACAAGCCACAACCTTAATTATTACATCGTACCAAATCCCAACTAATTTAACTTACAATTGATAATAAAATCATTCTTACAATCTTGCTATCTCACTACTGCCATAAGCTCCTGCTAGCTCGATCAATCATACTCTGGAATCCTAGCTCGAACATTGAACTGGGAAACCTTGCTATCAACCGTATCCTTCTTAACTGTAGAATATATAAAAAAATTCGCAAGAGTGAGCTAACTAGCTCAGCAAGTCATATTATCAATAACTGAGGTTAGACAATAATAAATGAGATGATTCAAAGGAATCGAGTTTCTTGTTAAACAACCAATAGAATTGGATTATTCATTTTAAGTTTTTAAACCAAGGTTAGGCTGCTGATCAGTCACACACTAACCCCGAGCAAAGCACACAGCACTGCTCTAACTACTGGATCCAAGGCACACATTGGCCTAACTTGACCATCGATATGGTCTGACCACGAATCTGGTCCATACAAAGAAAACTATCCAATTCTAAAGCATTTCAATATGATAAACAATAGAGTTCAATAAAACCAGATCATAATCAATAACCATAAAACATTTGTACAAGAGCATGGTAAAAGTTCATAGTTACCAAAAAGGGTATGTCAAAATACATAAAAGAAGTGGCCTCCAGCCGGTAGGATAATCGGGTATTAGATAAATAGTGTTTTTCCAAAGTTTTAGTGCTTTGATATCACAAGGTATGGTTAAGTATAAAAGTTTTTGTATATATAAACAATTTTGTTCCAGTGTTTGGTATATGATGGATATATATTTGTGGGGTAGTATCGTATTTGTGTGGTTTAATATTTGGTAAATCCACAAGAAATGGTTCACAAAGAATAAGGCTTACGGCTCAAAGATCAAATGATGTGGCTCAGGTTCAAGGCTGGAGGATTCAAAGTATTTCCAATATAAAAGAGAGCTATTTTGAATATTAACAATAGGTCATAAAAGAATTTAGAAATATTTGCAATAAATCTCGAGAAAGGTTTAGAAGTACTTGCCTTATCATAATTGATTCCAACCTCACTTGTACTTGTCTACGACTCTATTCAACCACCATTCATCTGTTTCTCCTATGCCTCGCTTCTAATTTCTGCTCACTTGCTGTATTTTCTACATGTCAATTCTATTTTCTGATCACTTGCTTCTCTTTCTTACGCCTTGCTTACTCTGCTAGGCATCATAAGTATCTATCAATATTCCACTCATACGATTCTGTTCAACACATACTTCTACCTACCCTTCGTTTCACCCAAATCCGATTAACGGATTGAAAGTTATGCCATAAACAGTAATCATCAAATATATAAACCGACAGTCAATCAACAAGTTACATATAATACATCACGTAATCAATGACATATCATTTATAAAGACATTTCGAGTCATAAATAGGTTTTCTGGTATTTAAAATGATTTTTAAAACATTTTTCGGAATTAAAACGGGTCGTTGGATCAATTTCGGAATAATAAACAGGGTTCGGTTGGCCAATTCTGGCTCCGAAACAATTTTAGAATAATTATCGAGCCTTGAAAATAATTTAGAATAATATTTTAAAGCTCGAAACTATTTTTCGAAATTTTTAAATCATTTTTAAATAATTAAATCTAATTAAATAATTAATTAAAAATCAATTAATAATTAATTAAATCAATTAATCAATTAATTTTCGAATTAATTGACTAATTAATCAATTAAAAATTAACTAAAATTAATTAACTAATTAATTCAGATTTATTTGTGAATTAAAAATAATTTTCGGAATTAAAATAATAATTTTTAGAATTTTCAGAAATTAAAAACGGATTTTCATAATAAAAATAAATAGGAAATATGATTTTTAAATATTTTTAAAACAGGAATCCAATTTTTGCAAAGTCTGGAAACTTCAGGGACTAAACTTCATCATCTACAAAACTATAGGGACTAAACTGCAATTTTGCAGTCCAGTCGCCGGAAGACACAAGGGTGGCCGGAGAACACGATTCCGGCCTCCTCACCTTGCCACAAGCTCCAGATCACATCTACGGATTACCAGGAACATAACCATGCAATCAAATCGATCTAACAATCCCTGAGTTGGCCGGAATTTGGCCGTGAAATTTGCCAGTTTCCGGCGAACTTCGGAAATATTCAAAACACAACTCCCTTCTCTACAGACCTCGTTGATTCATGAAATTTATACGACTGGATTGCAAATTTTACAGGGAACACAACCCACTATAACACAACATCAATCTATCACAGAATAAGAAACCCCCAAATTTCAATTAAGAACATTCATACGGGTTATAAACCCTAATTTTGAAATTCGAAAATCAAACTCAAATTTGAACATGTTATTGAACTCCAAATCAGACGTATAACATATGAAAATCATCAGGAAAACAAGCTCTACAATATGCAATCATCAAATCATACAAACAATCAGCCGAACAAAAATTCATATTTTTAATAAAATAAATTCGAAAATAAATAAATTTTTAGAAAAATAACCTTGATTTCTACAGTGAAACAAAGCTCAGAATCTGATAGAACACTTCAAATCCTTCGTTTTGGTTACTCAAGCTTTGAAAACAGAGATCGGTAACGCCTTCGTTTTGATGTTTGATTCTTAGAGCAGTTTTAGAAAATTAGGGCTTTTCTCTGAAAATTATATAATTAACTATCTGCAAATGATTTTGACACGAAATAAAATACGGTAAAAGGCTATTTATAATTACGGAGAATTAGTATCCCGTTGGATCATTCCGGATATAAAACGGTACGTTTATTTATAAAAACTAATCCAAACGATATCGGTTTTCGGGATAATTATCCAAATCAGTACAATTTGTACTGCGGTCTTGGTCTCAGCGCCTGGTTACACGTACTACGAGGTGATAATTGGGATAGTTTAATAAAAAGCTCCCGTTTATCAAAAATACGGGTTTTATTGATTTACCGAAACGAATATTGTATCGAAAATATTGCGCCGGGACCCGCGCAAGACAAACCGTACGCCGGATCGAAAAAGTCGAAACATGGAAAATGCTCGGAATATTGCAATTAGGTTAGGAAGGAGTTCTCGAAAGAGTTTTGGGTTCCAAAAACGTAACAATGGTTGACGTCGGTTGGTTCCCGTTTTTATAAAATAGATTTTAATTACCCGGAAAAAGATTTTAGAAATTTCATATGATTCTTATAAATCCATAAACCAACATAAAAATAATTAGGAAGATATGACAATTATCTATATTTTATTTTGGACATATAAAAATTAAAATACTCAATTAGTATTATTTTTGAATATTCAAGTACAGATAACACTTAACAATTAGCTCACAGAATAGATACTGAACACACATACTAATTATTTATTAGCAAAAATAATTACACGATATATTCCGGATATTACATCCTTCCCCCCTTAAAAGGATTCTGTCCTCAGAATCTCCTAAGAAAACAAATAAGGGTACTTTTCTCTCATATCACTTTCTAACTCCTAGGTTGACTCTTCAACCTTTGGGTTTCTCTATAATACTCTTACTAACTTTACCACTTTATTTCTCAATACTTTCTCTCTTTCCTCTAGAATCTCTATCGGACTCTCTACATATGATAAATCTGCCTGAAGCTCTATTGGCTCATATTCTATTACATGCCTGGAGTCTGGATTATACTTCTTGAGCATCGATACGTGAAAAACATTGTGAATGTGCTCCATGTGCGGGGGTAACGCCAACTCGTCAGCTACTTTACCAATGCGCTTTAGGATTTCAAAAGGTCTGACATATCTTGGGCTTAGCTTCCCTTTCTTCCCAATCCTCGTTAGTCCTTTCCACGGTGATACTTTCAATAATACTAAGCTTCCTTCTTCAAATTCCATGTCTTTTCTTGACTGGTCTGCATATTTCCTTTGACGATCTTGTGCGGCTATTAATCTCTTCTGGATAATTTCAACAACTTCCTTTATCTGCTGCACCAATTCAGGTCCGAGTATTTTGCATTCTTCTACTTCATCCCAATATACTGGAGATCTACATTTGCGTCCATAACGGGCTTCATAAGGTGGCATTCCAATGCTGGCGTGATAACTATTGTTATAAGCAAACTTTACCAGGGATAAATGCTCGTCCCAACTTCCTTTGAAATTAATAACACAAACACATAGCATGTCCTCGATTGTTTGGATCTTTCCTTCCCTCTAGCTGTCCGTCTGCGGTTGGTAAGTCGTACTCATATTCAATCTTGTTCCTAAACATTCTTGAAAACTCTTCCAAAATCTCGAATTACATCTTGAATCTCGATCAGATACGATAGACACAAGAATTTCATGACGAACTACAATTTCCTTCAGGCACCTATGGATCAACTTATCGAGCGAAAATCTTTAGTTTATAGGCAGAAAATGAGCTGACTTGGTAAATCTATCCACTATAAGCCAAATGGCATCATGATTAGTTTTTGTGCTTGGTAACCCCAACTATGAAATCCATGATGATATGCTCCCACTTCCAAACTTCCAATGACTGTAGCAATCTACTTGATCTCTGATACTCTACTTTAACTCTGTTGACATATATAACATCTGCTAATTCATTCCATAATTCCCCACTTCATATCTAACCACCTATAATTTCATTTAAATCTCTATACATCTTGGTACTCCCTGAATGGATTGAATACCTCAAATTATGAGCTGCCTGTAAATTTTCATTCTTCAGTTCCATCACTGGTGGAATCCAAATTCTAGAAGAAATCCTAAGAATACCTTGATCGTCCTTTTTGCGTGCACTATTCTTCCCATACTAAATGATTTATATCCTGATCTACTACCTCTTCCCGACACTTCTTTATCTTTTCTAACATTCCAACTGAAAAGTTACACTTATATATTCTCACTCCTTTTTGGATCATGCACTCTGACTTTCAAATTCCAACTTCTAGAATTCCATAGATAATTCTTCTGGTACTGTCTCTATGTTCATCCTCTCTCTTTCTTACTTATCTCTTGCCACTACATTTGCTTTTCCTCGGGAGTTCATACTTCAAACTTTTATGGTCCGTATATATCTCACATCTTTCTCTATACTTATAATATTTCCTAATCTTTCAAAATGAATATTATTGTTGCTTTTAATTCCCAGTTATGAGTAGGGTACTTCTGCTCATAAGGTTTCGGTTGTCTGGATGCATATGCAATAACTTTATTGTTTTGCGTCAACACACATCCTATTCCTTTACGAGAAGTATCACTATAAACTACCAAATCCCCCTGATGCTTTCAAAGTGATAAAATAGGTGTTGTAACCATTTTTTTTTATTTAACTCCGCAAAGCTTTCTTCACCCTTCTCCATTTCATATAACCTTCTTGCTTTTCCTGGTTAACTTCATCTCTAATATTACAACTTTCAAGAAATCTTGCACAAATTTCCAATAATAACTGGCCCATGATAAAACTTCTTACTTTTGTTGGCGCTTCTGGTCTTTCTTCATTCATACTATCTTTAAATTTTTTTGATGAATCCCTTTTTTTTTCTCCTCCTTACTGACTGTCTATACTAAGAATTATACCTCCTGCCATTAAAGTTTCACCTGGTAAACTCTTTTTATACTGCTTCTTTCTTCTTTGACTCCTCAACTATCATTGTATAGGTTGCATGGTTCTTCTTAATTAACGCAAGTATATCTTATCCAAATTCTTCCTTCAAAATTCTACTCATCAAATTTAAATATCACTGGTATATCAGTTCATCCTACTAACATTTCTAGAATTTTATAACAACAGTACTGAGTTCTGAAAATTATCTTTGATATGTCCATAAGTTAAATTTTCACTTGGTAATATACCCAGTCTTAAATCAATCTTATAAAAATACCTTGTTTCGTTCATTTAGTTAAACAAATCATTGGTTTTGAGGTATCAGATATATGCTCTTGAGAGTAAACTTGTTGAGCTTTTGCTAACACATAATCTCACCCTTCCATCTTTCTTATTAACACATCGTGCCGGTGCACTTTAAAGGGGTACGCTAGGTCCAGTTGCTTTTTCTTTTAATCATCTCATGCGTTTGCTTTGGTAACTTCTTCATTTTATCTGGTGCCATTCTGCGCGGGGCTTTGAACACTGGCTTCATTTCACGTACTAAATCAATCATAAACACATTTTTTTATATAAAGGAAATATTGGTAACTCATCTGGAAATATGTCTTGATACTGTAAAATCTTCAAGTTCGGTTTGCTCCTAACTCTTATTTATAATCGCCATAGCACTTATATTTTGGTCACTGTAATCTTAAATTATTTTTAACCAATTCTTTACTTTCCTTTGTCCTTTAAACTTCTTCATGTTCTCCTTTGGCATCTCCAGAACTATCTTCCATCACGACGGTTTACCTGGGCATCACACTTGAATAGTTAATCCACTCCTTATAATAATATCAAATCTTCTTATCTCAAATGATATCAATTCTTCACATCTTAATGTTAGAAATATCGATTCTGTCATTGGTACTTACATATTTATGACTGCACGTTCTTAATTTGCTAGTCCTTTAGTCCTAAACTTATTGATTCAACAGGATAATTCATCTTATCAATAAAACCTTGAGAAATATATGATCAACTTGCTCCCATATCTTTTAATACTTTAACGCATAAGGTATCCACAATAATCTTCCACATCATCCCATCTATATTCTAAATAACATATCGCAAATTCTCGTTCTCGGAGATGTATCCCTTATTGAAGTAGATTCCCTTAACTGTTAATGCATCCCGGGCTAGGGACAGTGATTTGTAATTTTCACCATATGCCCTTGTTTCCTTCCCATACATGCGAGGTAGATGAGACTTTGCCCGCTGAGTGTATAATACGTTAACTTTTGTTTGAAAAACTCTCGCAAGGAACAACGGTACAACAAAACAAATAGAAGGATTCACAATTTTAATAAACTTAGAGTTGAAGAGAAAGAAGAAGTAATGATTTAAATATGAATTTGACAACCACATTAGTACTGAAGATGGCCAGTCTTTCATATCGTGTGGCATACAGCACATGATTAGGTGGCGTCCCACCCGACTCTTTGTCATTCCGACAAAGTGTTTCATCATAACACTATTTGTCCCAATCGTGAAACAAAACCCGAGGGGAACAATTAAATTTGAAAGGAATGCAAAATTCTCCGTTTTGATGTTTACAGAAAGAATTTATTAAGAAAAGGAGTTCATACATTTTTAGGAATTAAAAAGGAATATACGCTGTAATGTTGAGGACAAGAATGATACCATTGATCACCATTCACATTTCACTTGTATTCATCTTTCGAGTTTGATTGATCATATCCCAATTGAATCATATAATAACTTTAGAAGTATACTAAAATGCCTTCGTAACTAAGCATTATGGTAGATTCTTACTTGTTAAGTCTCGCATCTGTAACGTCGTACCTACACGTATAATTTGATTATAATGGCGTTCTTATCATATAACCTTGAGTTTCCTCTTTCTAATTTGGAATAACCATAAATCATTCAACATAACGATCATTTTATTAATAATATTCTTCCATTAGAAGAGTCTGGAAATTTTCCCAATCTTCTTCGGTCATGCTCAGGCTTCCGTTTAATCAATGAATTCTTCGAACTCTGATAATCCCAGTATTTGGATGAATAGTTATTCCATACACTGGTTTTGTTGTTAATTTTATCAAACAATATTTGTACCTTCTTGTTAGGAATAACCAACTTCCTCATAATCGCAAATTACTTCGTCCTCTGAATTAACAATACTAAATCTAAAATAATATCCTTCCAGCTAATCCGAGCCTTTTGACAAACAAGAAACTCTAGTAGTAACTTGACAACCGATGTTTAAAACTTATTTTATTCGAAAAGGCTTTTAGAGATGTTGTGAGGAAAAATCTTTTTCGAAAACTTGTTAAAAATTTTGAAAATTTTGAAAATCACACCTCTGGTTGTCCTCACTATATGAGTTGGTTGTTGTCCTTCTTATGACTAAATACCAAGTTAAAGAACAATCACTCAAAGGTCCATTCACTTCCATTTATCTCCTCTCCTTCATTGGGGTCTATTACTTTCCGTAATCAATTAAAACTTCCGCTGTCGTTGCACGTTATCTTATTTGTAGCTTCACATTAAGGCTCCCATACTGGTAGTACCTCCGTTAACCACTTTGCAATCATTAAGTGGAACAGACTATCCCATAGTCAACAAGTCAGCTAATATCAAATCATTACAACATCATTAATTTCAAGAAATCTTCAAATCCCTAATCTCTTCTAACCCTCTTTCTTCAACACTTATCTACTCCATTCCACAAGCTAGTCATGAGTGGCCTAATTACTAATAGCTTCTTTTAACCGGATACAGCCATCCTCCAGAACACTTGAATCTTCTTTCTAAACTCCTTCTCACCTTAATTTATATCTCAATACTCACCGTTTACTGCCGCTATCGCGTCCCTTCTCACAAACGCTGTTGTTTCGGTAAAAAGGTTTTTAAACTAAGGATGTAGAATATGGTGTATAATAGACAGAAAAGATACATTCATAGTTGAATGTTCAAAAGAACAAGAATAAGCAAATGAAGGTTCTTGAATAGGTAGTCTCATATCGAGAGATGATAGAATAGCGTTGAATAACTTGGAGAGGCGCAACTGTCATAACAGAAAGTAATACCATTAATACTGATGGAGAACAAGGCGCAAATCGAATCTGGGAGAAGATGACGATCTTTAAACGGAAGGCTCCAAATGATCAGTTGATGCAGGGAAATAAGGATCTGCCATTGCCGTTGCCTGGATATCACGTCGCGAGTTAAGAATCCCGAATCGCAACACGAACCGTGCCGGAGACCTACTATACAGTCACACTCAACCTCACAATGACCTATCTTTCTATTTCCTATTCCTAATCCTAACCCTCGACCCAATCCCGACAGTCTAGGCTTGTTTCAGTGACTTATAACCTGTAGCTCTGATACCAACCTGTGGCGCCCTCCAAACCCGGGTCAGAAGTTTGGGGTCCACAACACAAACACAATATATCAACCTGTATAAAAAATATTATTTATAATGACCCTGCTTCACAAAACCACGGATCGCAACAGGTTAAAGTATGAAAATAAGCCACAACCTTAATTATTACATCGTACCAAATCCCAACTAATTTAACTTACAATTGATAATAAAATCATTCTTACAATCTTGCTATCTCACTACTGCCATAAGCTTCTGCTAGCTCGATCAATCATGCTCTGGAATCCTAGCTCGAACATTGAACTGGGAAACCTTGCTATCAACCGTATCCTTCTTAACTGTAGAATATATAAAAAAATTCGCAAGAGTGAGCTAACTAGCTCAGCAAGTCATATTATCAATAACTGAGGTTAGACAATAATAAATGAGATGATTCGAAGGAATCAAGTTTCTTGTTAAACAACCAATAGAATTGGATTATTCATTTTAAGTTTTTAAACCAAGGTTAGGCTGCTGATCAGTCACGCACTAACCCCGAGCAAAGCACACAACACTGCTCTAACTACTGGATCCAAGGCACACATTGGCCTAACTTGACCATCGATATGGTCTGACCACGAATCTGGTCCATACAAAGAAAACTATCCAATTCTAAAGCATTTCAATATGATAAACAATAGAGTTCAATAAAACCAGATCATAATCAATAACCATAAAACATTTGTACAAGAGCATGGTAAAAGTTCATAGTTACCAAAAAGGGTATGTCAAAATACATAAAAAAGTGGCCTCCAGCCGGTAGGATAATCGGGTATTAGATAAATAGTGTTTTTCCAAAGTTTTAGTGCTTTGATATCACAAGGTATGGTTAAGTATAAAAGTTTTTGTATATATAAACAATTTTGTTCCAGTGTTTGGTATATGATGGATATATATTTGTGGGGTAGTATCGTATTTGTGTGGTTTAATATTTGGTAAATCCACAAGAAATGGTTCACAAAGAATAAGGCTTACGGCTCAAAGATCAAATGATGTGGCTCAGGTTCAAGGCTGGAGGATTCAAAGTATTTCCAATATAAAAGAGAGCTATTTTGAATATTAACAATAGATCACAAAAGAATTTAGAAATATTTGCAATAAATCTCGAGAAAGGTTTAGAAGTACTTGCCTTATCATAATTGATTCCAACCTCACTTGTACTTGTCTACGACTCTATTCAACCACCATTCATCTGTTTCTCCTATGCCTCGCTTCTAATTTCTGCTCACTTGCTGTATTTTCTACATGTCAATTCTATTTTCTGATCACTTGCTTCTCTTTCTTACGCCTTGCTTACTCTGCTAGGCATCATAAGTGTCTATCAATATTCCACTCATACGATTTTGTTCAACACATACTTCTACATACCCTTCGTTTCACCCAAATCCGATTAACGGATTGGAAGTTATGCCATAAACAGTAATCATCAAATATATAAACCGACAGTCAATCAACAAGTTACACATAATACATCACGTAATCAATGACATATCATTTATAAAGACATTTCGAGTCATAAATAGGTTTTCTGGTATTTAAAATGATTTTTAAAACATTTTTCGGAATTAAAACGGGTCGTTGGATCAATTTCGGAATAATAAACAGGGTTCGGTTGGCCAATTCTGGCTCCGAAACAATTTTAGAATAATTATCGAGCCTTGAAAATAATTTAGAATAATATTTTAAAACTCGAAACTATTTTTCGAAATTTTTAAATCATTTTTAAATAATTAAATCTAATTAAATAATTAATTAAAAATCAATTAACAATTAATTAAATCAATTAATCAATTAATTTTCGAATTAATTGACTAATTAATCAATTAAAAATTAACTGAAATTAATTAACTAATTAATTCAGATTTATTTGTGAATTAAAAATAATTTTCGGAATTAAAATAATAATTTTTAGAATTTTCAGAAATTAAAAACGGATTTTCATAATAAAAATAAATAGGAAACATGATTTTTAAACATTTTTAAAACAGGAATCCAATTTTTGCAAAGTCTGGAAACTTCAGGGACTAAACTTCATCATCTACAAAACTACAGGGACTAAACTGCAATTTTGCAGTCGAGTCGCCAGAAGACACAGGGGTGGCCGGAGAACACGATTCCGGCCTCCTCACCTTGCCACAAGCTCCAGATCACATCTACGGATTACCAGGAACATAACCATGCAATCAAATCGATCTAACAATCCCTGAGTTGACCGGAATTTGGCCGTGAAGTTTGCCAGTTTCCGGAGAACTTCAGAAATATTCAAAACACAACTCCCTTCTCTACAGACCTCGTTGATTCATGAAATTTATACGACTGGATTGCAAATTTTACAGGGAACACAACCCACTATAACACAACATCAATCTATCACAGAATAAGAAACCCCCAAATTTCAATTAAGAACATTCATACGGGTTATAAACCCTAATTTTGAAATTCGAAAATCAAACTCAAATTTGAACATGTTATTGAACTCCAAATCAGACGTATAACATATGAAAATCATCAGGAAAACAAGCTCTACAATATGCAATCATCAAATCATACAAACAATCAGCCGAACAAAAATTCATATTTTTAATAAAATAAATTTGAAAATAAATAAATTTTTAGAAAAATAACCTTGATTTCTGCAGTGAAACAAAGCTCAGAATCTGATAGAACACTTCAAATCCTTCGTTTTGGTTACTCAAGCTTTGAAAACAGAGATCGGTAACGCCTTCGTTTTGCTGTTTGATTCTTAGAACAGTTTTAGAAAATTAGGGCTTTTCTCTGAAAATTATATAATTAACTATCTGCAAATGATTTTGACACGAAATAAAATACGGTAAAAGGCTATTTATAATTACGGAGAATTAGTATCCCGTTGGATCATTCCGGATATAAAACGGTACGTTTATTTATAAAAACTGATCCAAACGGTATCGGTTTTCGGGATAATTATCCAAATCAGTACAATTTGTACTGCGGTCTTGGTCTCAGCTCTTGGTTACACGTACTACGAGGTGATAATTGGGATAGTTTAATAAAAAGCTCCCGTTTATCGAAAATACGGGTTTTATTGATTTACCGAAACGAATATTGTATCGAAAATGTTGCGCCGGGACCCGCGCAGGACAAACCGTACGCCGGATCGAAAAAGTCGAAACATGAAAAATATCGAAATATTGCAATTAGGTTATGAAGGAGTTCTCGAAAGAGTTTCGGGTTCCAAAAACGTAACAATGGTTGACGTCGGTTGGTTCCCGTTTTTATAAAATAGATTTTAATTACCCGGAAAAAGATTTTAGAAATTTCATATGATTCTTATAAATCCATAAACCAACATAAAAATAATTAGGAAGATATGACAATTATCTATATTTTATTTTGGACATATAAAAATTAAAATACTCAATTAGTATTATTTTTGAATATTCAAGTACAGATAACACTTAACAATTAGCTCACAGAATAGATACTGGACACACATACTAATTATTTATTAGCAAAAATAATTACACGATATATCCCAGATATTACACTAGATACATCATCTCAACAGGGTGTTTCTATTGAAAAGAGCATTCACCCCAATGCACCTTGTACAGAGTCTGCACAGCTTGCACCTGAAGCAATTCAAGTGTATGGTAGGAGAAATAATATGAGACACACAGTGAGGGCACATCTTTTGAAGCTCCCTCATCCATTCAGGGAGAGCTGCCAACACTCATATCTGAGCAACAATCTCTAATCTCTCAAATTTCTTCTCTACCTACAACACTTGAATCCAAATCTCAAGTGCAAGCTAAATCAAGTGACTTGGTTCAAGAAACCTTGTTCACCACCCAGACGCTACATTTAGATAGTGAGAGGCTACTAGTTGGGGTAGACCTTGATGACACCATCAAAAATATGGGGGATTCATCAGTTTTTACTGAAGACCCTATGGATGTCTCAAATGCACCTTCATGTGCAAATCAGCCATCACAGGCTGTTAGGTTTCTGGGTAGTACTCCTGAGGGGGAGCTATCTAAATCCTCTCCAATTCAATTGGAGGTTCCTCATGTAGGAACAACTTGAAAGGAATATGTCCTAAGTCCAATCATGTATTAGGATTTAGGAATAACTTTTATGTAATCTGTTTTGATTTCATTGATATTAATAAAGACTTGTTTTTTTTTTATTACGGGTTTTATCTATTTAAGTGTTTAAATAAGATATACCATAGTTTAGAGTAAAGCTTTTTATGGATTATGATGAGATTATAATAGTGAGACCTAAAAAGATGATAACTCTAAACTTAAATAGTTCCTGGTCATAGGATTACTAACTGGTAATTAATAATCCGCAAAGATCGGTACATACTATGCTTTCTTCATTATGAAGGATGTCTGTTCTCATAGACATTTGTGTGGTGACACTATAGCTAGTATGTAGGTGCTTATTATAGAATAAGTTCACTAAACATGACTCGCCTAGCTGAACAACTGATGGAGTTCACTCACGTGTCAGCAGTTGTTCGCTTAGTGATAGTTGTACAAGTATCCTTGGACTTGAGGTCATCATAGTCATCTTGTGTACACTGAACTATGCTTTGGTTTAGTTCTTAGTCTCCAGGGACAATTATTAGGGCTCTTCTGGGTATAGGAATTTGTACACGAAGATAGTGTATGATCAATAAAGGATCTACCCCTTCCAGTGAAGGAAGCGAATGTTCAAGGCTGATCCACTTACGCTAGTTCAGGAATCTCTGGCCAGAGTGAATGAAATTAGAAAGGAGTTTCTAATTTGCATAGAACTACGCATAGTAAATGGTAAGCAAGTGATTGAATTAGATAGGCTTGACTCGAGATCCATGCCTTGTATTTAATCGGCACATTGTAGGGTAGAAAGAGTTTATTGTACGATAACTATTCACTGGCAGGTTCTTGGTATTCTAAGCAGTGAATTCATATTATCCAGATAGTCGCGATATGTTGAGAAGCATCACTCACGATGTAGAATAAATGTGATTAATTAATTAATCATATTTAATAAATTAGAGAATTTATATAAATAATGATAAAATAGTTTTATTATTATTTATTTCTACTACCGGCTTAATATTGAACCTACAGGGTCACACCATAAAAAGAGAATGATTTATTGGTGGAGGAATTAATTAATAATGGCTAATAATTATTTATTTGTGAAATAAATAATTAATTGGAAAATTTAATAATTGATTAAATGAGATTTAATTGATTATAAATTAATTAAGAAAAGTTCTTAATATTATTAATTAAAGGATTTAATTTTTAGAAATTAAATCAAGAGAGAGAATTATTTCTAAAGTGTTTAGAAAACGGATTAATGATTAAAAGGTGTTTTAATTATTAATGAGAATAATAAATGGGATAATAATAATAATATTTATGGGAAAATTTCAGCTGGAAATTTTGCCTATAAATACACTATTATAGACCCTATTTTATTCGAACCCACATCAAACCCGAAAACCCAAAAAGTTTGGAAAACCCAATTCTCTCCTCCTCCTTCCTCCTCCTTAACATCGTTTTCTTGGTGGATACCGGTGGAGTGCTTCACACTTGAGGAGCAACTGCTAAGGATCTCTGATCGTTGTCTCCGAATTATTTTAAAAGGTTAGATTCGATCCCTCGAATTTTTATTCACGATTTATATGCTTTTATTTGGATTTTGTATGTGTAAAAATGTTTTGCCATGCCCCCGCTGCGTTAAAAATCCAACAATGGTATTAGAGCATAGGTTGTATGCATATAGATCTGTGGTAAAAATTTCAGAATTTTATATGCTTGTATGAATTAATTATGATTTTTACAAGTTATATTATGGATTAATTTTGTCTGATGAGAAATCGTTTCTCAGAATAATTTTGAATGTTGATCTGGGTTCTACAAGTGTTGTAGATCGTCTAGATATTTTTTTCATAATTTTAGGATGTATAGATTTTTTATTATGAATTTTTGAAGTTATATCTATTAAATTCATAATTAAATAAAGTTATATATATATATATGAATTGTTTGTATGTATATATCTGTTATATATTTGTACACCTGCTCTGCTGTTGAATGTTGTCTGCTGCACGGAAGCAAAGAACGTCAGACATAGGTACAGGTTCTGTCAGGCGCCGCGGATTCCGAGAAAAAGGCGGCGGCTACTGCGAAAAAAAAATAGGGGGTGTAACGCATTCCGGGAATGCGTTACACACCTGTGGCGCATTCACGGAATGCGTTACACCTTTTAAATGGCTTAAAAGGCTGTAACGCATCACCGGAATGCGTTACAGGGCTTGTAACGCGTTACAGCCCGTCTGTTAATTTTAAAATTGATTTTCTGGGAGTTTCGTAACTCCGTTTTGGGCGTGCAATATACCGTTGGATCCGTTTTTTCGAGACGGATCTAATGGTTTGATCAATTTGAGTTTATATAAAAGTTTTGAACTGTTTATATTTCCATAAAGTGTTTTAAAGTTGTTTTTGACTGTTTTAATTGCTTTTAAATGCTTCATGTGATACATAGAGATATATATTGCTTGTTCTAATGTGCTAGATGATGTAACATGCCTACCTTGATGTTTATTCATGTTGATATATGTGATATATGCTTAGTTTATCATGCGATGATAGATTTAGGTGAACTTGAATGAACATAAGGCGTTTGTTAGATAACCTAGTATAGTGAAATTGTTTCATAACCTTAATAACAATATTATGAATACAATCATGAGATTCTTGTGTTTATGAAACACGTAATTGAATATGAATTTTCGATATGAGAGAAAGGATGATTCTGTCAACAACAGATTTCTATCTCTAAGAAAGGGTTATTAAGTGACGCCTCTTGACAATGCTCCACCCGATCTGGGAATCATCTGATTATTGATTATTGATTTGAAATATTTAATTTAAAAGGAAGAATTTCTTTATAATATGATTATGATTGTAACGTAATAAAATCCCTCTAAAATTAAATAATATCAAGTAGTAATTGGCCAATGACACAACGGGATTGTGTCGGTCATAGCCTTCCAACATGATAGAAAAGTAGTTCTTATTTTTGAATCATTGTCGGTTCGTGCTATAGCCAAGGGCTTTAATTTCGAAATAAGAAATACTTGTCTATTACATAGAGATGTGTACATTGAATAAGAATCTAAAGGTCGGTACTTGCTACATCCGTGGGCCTTTGGGGACTGATTCAACTGTACGGAATGTTGGGTTAGACTTGACTTAGAATATTGAGTTTGTCGTGCTACAGCCGAGACTCAATTATTCAAGAGGCTAAAGTTTGATTAGGGAATAACATGAGATGTAATTGACAAGAGTTGTCTGCCTATTGAACATTACATGGCGGTTCGTGCTACAGCCGGGGTCGTGTAATGGAATGTAGGATCCCTATTCCCACTAGCATTATGAATGCTTAATTTTTCACGTAGGGGGTTGAATAAATTAGATAAACTAGTGGGAGCCACTTATGAATAAAGACCCGATTCATATAGTGTTTTGAAATGAAATCGAATATTTGCTAAGTGTTGTTATGTGTTTATCATTTACAGATTTACAATATACATTATGTCTTCTGCACTATCACTCAGGGGCATACTGGATGCTCACAAATTGACTGGTCCTAATTATGCTGACTGGCTTCGAAACTTGAGAATTGTTCTCAGGATTGAGAAGCTGGAATACGTGATTGACTCACCTAAGCCTACTGAACCTGCTAGTGATGCACATAATGATGAACATGTTGTGTATCGTAAGTGGATAGATGATGCAAATGTTGCTCAATGCATTATGCTAGCTTCCATGAACATTGAGCTAAAGAAGCAACATGAGCATATGGATGCTCACACTATCCTCATGCATCTACAAGAGTTATATGATGTGGCAGGGAGGACAGCTCGGTATGAGATATCGAAGGAGCTGTTCGGGTGTAGGATGTCTGAGGGATCATCTGTGAATGACCATGTACTTAAGATGATCAATTTGATTGAACGTCTTGGACAACTTGGTTTTGCCATGGATGGGGAGCTGAGCCAAGACTTGGTCTTGCAATCGCTTCCGAGTTCGTTCTCGCAGTTTGTTGTGAACTTTCACATGAATAAGTTGGATATCAGCCTGCCTGAACTCCACAACATGTTGAAGACTGCAGAATCGAATTTTTCTCCAAAGAAAAGTTCTGTTCTTCTAATTGGTGAAGGTTCCAATCCTAAGAAAAGGAAGAGGAACTCTTCCAAGAAGAAGAAAGTAGGTGAGAAAATGCCGGTTCCACCAAAAGCTGAAGACCCCAAGAGCAAAGTTGTTTGCATTCACTGTAATAAGGTGGGGCACTGGAAGAGGAACTGCAAGGTTTACCTTGCAGAATTGAAGAAGAAGGGTAGTGAGACTACCGCTTCTGATTCAGGTATGTTCATGATAGAAGTGAATATGTCATTAAATCAAATTTCTACTTGGGTATTAGATACCGCCTGTGGTTCTCAAATCTGCAATTGTTGCAGGGACCAAGGAGAAGTAGGACTCTTGAGGAAGAGGAGGTGATTCTACTGATGGAAATGGAGCAAGAGTTGCTGCTGAAGATGTAGAATCATTTCATTTACATATGCCTACGGGCAAGACTATTATTTGAAATAATTGTTATTTTGTTCCCTCGATTGTGAGGAATATTATTCCCATGTTAAACTTGGCTGGATTTTCATTTATTATTGAGAATAATGAATGTTCTATTTTTAGAGATAATATTCTTTATGGACGTGGTACTTTAAATAATGGTCTATTTATATGTGACATAATTTACTTCAGATTGAACAAACTAATAAAAGAAAAGAGATGATGAAAATCTCACTTTATAGTGGCAATGCAGTCTCCATTTAGTAGACATGGAGAGGGGACTGCAAATTTGCTAGGAATGGTACACACAGATGTATGTGGACCAATGTCTACGCAAGCCATGGGTGGATTTTCATACTTCATTACTTTCATAGATGATAGATCTAGATTCAGATATGTGTTTGATGAAACACAAGTCTGAAGCCTTTGAAAAGTTCAAAGAGTATAAGTATGAAGTGGAGAAACAACCAAACATAATATTATAACTCTTCGATCAAATCGAGGTGGTGAATACTTTAATGGAGTATTTCTAGATTATCTCAAAGCAAATGGTATAGTCTCCCAGTGGACTCCTCCAGATTGGTATCTGAAAGGAGAAATCGAACTTTGTTAGACATAGTTCGGTCCATGATGAGCTATGCAAATCTTCCAGTATTCCTATGGGATTATACATTGGAAACCTCAGCATATTTACTGAATATGGTGCCTTCCAAAATCTGTTCCTCAAACTTCGTATGAGATATGGAAAGTAAGGAAACCGAGTCTTAAACACGTTAAGATTTGGGGATGTCCAGCTTATGTCAAGTAAGTTGACCCAAATAAGCTGGAATATCGATCCGTAAAATGTGATTTTGTGGGATATCCTAAAGAGACTTTAGGGTATTACTTTTACACCAATCATCGGGTGTTTGTCTCCAGACATGCTACCTTCTTGGAAAAGGAGTTTATCCTTGAAGGAAATAGTGGGAGCAAAATTGAACTTGGTGAAGTTCAAGAAGCACAAACTACTACGGATCAAATGGAAACACCTGTTCTGACTGAACAACCTTTTGTGGAACAGCCCATTCGTAGGTCAGGGAGAGTGTCTCGCCAACCTGAGAGGTAATATGGCCTTGTCATTGAGAATGACAATGAGTTGTCAATCATTTGATGATGACGACCCTGTGACCTATAATGAGGCTATGAGTAGTGTTGACTCAGAGAAATGGCATAGTGCCATGAAATCCAGAATGGAATCTATGTATACGGTATACAAAAGATAGATTATAGCAGATGGCCAGGTGGAGACCTATAAGGCCAGGCTTGTGGCAAAAGAATTCAAACAAAGGCAATGGATTGACTTTGATGAAGTCTTTTACCTGTAGCCCTGTTAAAATCAGTTCGGATTTTGCTTGCGATTGCTGCTTACTACGACTATGAGATCTGGAAAATAGCCAGATGGTTTTCTTTCCAAGAGAAATGAAAACCTAGTGTGTAAGCTGCTGCGAACCAAATGCGGTTTAAAGCAGGCTTCTCGAAAGATGGAACATTCATTTTGATGAGACAATCAAAGAGTTTGATTTTATCAAAAACAAAGATGAACCATGGGTCTACAAAAGGGTTAGTGGGAGCGCGGTAACATTTCTTGTATTGTATTGAATTAGAGTTGACACACATAACAACATAGCAGACCCACTCATAAAGCTACTTTATGAAAGTCACTTTGATCGTCATAAAGACAAGATGGGTATTAGATACCAGAGTGATTGGCTTTAGTACAAGTGGGAGATTGAAAGGAATATGTCCTAAGTCCAATCATGTATTAGGATTTAGGAATAACTTTTATGTAATCTGTTTTGATTTCATTGATATTAATAAAGACTTGTTTTGTTTTTATTACGAGTTTTATCTATTTAAGTGTTTAAATAAGATATACCATAGTTTAGAGTAAAGCTTTTTATGGATTATGATGAGATCATAATAGTGAGACCTAAAAAGATGATAACTCTAAACTTAAATAGTTCCTGGTCATAGGATTACTAACTGGTAATTAATAATCCGCAAAGATCGGTACATACTATGCTTGCTTCATTATGAAGGATGTCTGTTCTCATAGATATTTGTGTGGTGACACTATAGCTAGTATGTAGGTGCTTATTATAGAATAAGTTCACTAAACATGACTCGCCTAGCTGAACAACTGATGGAGTTCACTCACGTGTCAGCAGTTGTTCGCTTAGTGATAGTTGTACAAGTATCCTTGGACTTGAGGTCATCATAGTCATCTTGTGTACACTGAACTATGCTTTGGTTTAGTTCTTAGTCTCCAGGGACAATTATTAGGGCTCTTCTGGGTATAGGAATTTGTACACGAAGATAGTGTATGATCAATAAAGGATCTACCCCTTCCAGTGAAGGAAGCGAATGTTCAAGGCTGATCCACTTATGCTAGTTCAGGAATCTCTGGCCAGAGTGAATGAAATTAGAAAGGAGTTTCCAATTTGCATAGAACTACGCATAGTAAATGGTAAGCAAGTGATTGAATTAGATAGGCTTGACACGAGATCCATGCCTTGTATTTAATCGGGACATTGTAGGGTAGAAGGAGTTTATTGTATGCTAACTATTCACTGACAGGTTCTTGGTATTCTAAGCAGTGAATTCATATTATCCGGATAGTCGCGATATGTTGAGAAGCATCACTCACGATGTAGAATAAATGTGATTAATTAATTAATCATATTTAATAAATTAGAGAATTTATATAAATAATGATAAAATAGTTTTATTATTATTTATTTCTACTACCGGCTTAATATTGAACCTACAGGGTCACACCATAAAAAGAGAATGATTTATTGGTGGAGGAATTAATTAATAATGGCTAATAATTATTTATTTGTGAAATAAATAATTAATTGGAAAATTTAATAATTGATTAAATAAGATTTAATTGATTATAAATTAATTAAGAAAAGTTCTTAATATTATTAATTAAAGGATTTAATTTTTAGAAATTAAATCAAGAGAGAGAATTATTTCTAAAGTGTTTAGAAAAAGGATTAATGACTAAAAGGTGTTTTAATTATTAATGAGAATAATAAATGGGATAATAATAATAATATTTATGGGAAAATTTCAGCTGGAAATTTTGCCTATAAATACACTATAATAGACCCTATTTTATTCGAACCCACATCAAACCCGAAAACCCAAAAAGTTTGGAAAACCCAATTATCTCCACCTCCATCCTCCTCCTTAACATCGTTTTCTTGGTGGATACCGGTGGAGTGCTTCACACTTGAGGAGCAACTGCTAAGGATCTCTGATCGTTGTCTCCGAATTATTTTAAAAGGTTAGATTCGATCCCTCAAATTTTTATTCACGATTTATATGCTTTTATTTGGATTTTGTATGTGTAAAAGTATTTTGCCATGCCCCCGCTGCGTTAAAAATCCAACACAACTCCCCTCAAAACCCTAGTAGAAATTGAATTAACAGTTGATGCTAGGAGTATAATTGCCAATGATCCTGCTATAGGGGAGGCAAGTTTATCACATTCAAGTGACAGTGCTTTGCAAGAAGCACAAGGGTTTGGGACTGGTGCACATGACAGTAACCCAGTCAAATCCCTTCCAATTCAATTAGAGGTTTCCACTTTATGTGAGGAACAACAACTTGTCAAAATCATTGAGCAATCTGTGAGTAAAACTGTGACTTCAGTCACAAGTGGTTCTGATTCACACCCTTCCACCTCTCAATCACACCTCATCTCCAAATGGCTCCAAGAAACCGAAAATCAACCTTCTACAATTGAAGATATTAGAGTTGATCAACTTGGGGGCCTTGGTCAAATCTCACAATAGCTGCTCACATCCAACATGTCCAATCAAGACTACCAAGCTATCATGCTCTCCTACCAGGCTGATGTTGAAGATAATCAAGCAAAAATTGTTGATGAAGCTGGTCAGGATGCTAACTGTGATGCTTGTTTAAATAAGGAATTCATAATTGAGATGGATGTTGTGCTAGCTAAATTCAGGGAGGAGTACATTACAATTCTGGGAAGCAATGCCAGATCCCTCACTCCACAAGAGGTGTATGATGCCATCAATGAGGTCTACAAAGCTCAAATCAAAGCTTTCCATAACTTTGGAAAAGTACTACAAATAACATTGAATGGACATCAAGATAAAGTCATGAAGATGGTCAGGGAAAAGATGGACCAAATCATCTCCTCTCAAACTGAGATCAAAAACCATTTCAAAACCTTCTCAGAGCAAATGTCAAGGTATGATCTCAGTGGGACTAATAAGTGTGTAAATCAACTCAAAGAATCATTTGTAGCCTTGCACAAAGTGGTTCAAGATCACATCATCAAATCCAATGACACAAGGTTGAAGTTGGATCAAATGCATACTGCAAGATACACTCCTTCACCTTTGGTCATGGATGAAATTCAGAAATTTGTGCAAGCTACTTTTGGACAATCTACTGCTCTCTCTACTACAAGATTTTCTTTACAAGACATTCAAGAACTCAAGAATCATGTAGCTTCTCTAAAAACATCCAATGCATCTCTCCACACTCAGTTTCAGGCTTAGACTTCTCTATTCAAAAGTCAATAGACAGATATAATGACCCTGGTGGACTCACACAAGCACCTTCAAATGTAAAACTATGTTACTTTGGGAGCCATCATGGGGAAGCTCAACATCCCTCTACCATCACTTCCAGAACAGATAAGGCCTAAAATTCTTACTCCCCCCCTAATTCCTGATAACAAGACTAAGGGGGAGATAAAGGCTAGGATAGCAAGATCCATATCATCTACTCAACAAGTCTAGAGTGCTGAAAAGAGCTTAAATCGAGAAGTAGATCTTGACATGGAGAGGTTTATTAGGGCTGCTGAAGGACCAAGTCTGAGCAGAGAATTTGATGAATTGCTCAAGGCCCTAAAAGCCTCTCTCAACAATAATCACTTTACATACAAAGAGGCCCTGGAAAAGACAATAAACTTCTTAAGGATGATCATGGTATCTCAAGATAACTTTCAATAAAAGAGGATAGTGGTCAATATAAATGACTCTGGGATAGATAGATATATGCAGGTGTCCCTCAATTATCTTGTCTCAAGGAGGGCATCTGAGTTGGATATTCAGATAAACAAAGTCAGAATTGTGACTCATGAAGAGACCTTGTTGCTAACTGAATTGAAAAATACAGAAGTGGTTGCTTTTCCTGAAGCATACCTACAACCAAGAAAGGGAATAACATACATCTGTCCAAACACCAAACACTTCAAACACTTCCAAATCCCTAAACAATGTTTCATGGCCAACAAGAAGCTTATCATGATTCTGGAAACTGGTTTAAAATCAAAGAAGAATAAGAATTTTGATGATGTAGAGATGATAAAGCTGTTGGGGAGATACGTGAGTGATGCTGAAACCGACTTGCCTAAAACTCAAATGAACAAGGATAATTTGGATGATGATGAGTAGAAGAACGATGATCAAAATCCTTCTGGCTCAAATCCAAGTCAATCCACTAAGCCATCTAGAAGCAAGGGTAGAGAAAAGAAGGAGGATGAAAAGAAAAATGATGAGAAGAAGAGAGCAAGTCAGAGAAGGAGTAAGAGGAGACATGATGACTCATAACCACACAAAACCCTAAAAATCCAAACACAATTAGCTCAACCTTTAGGTCAACTTTCAAAATCAATTATCTCAAACATCAAACCACCTCAAGCCTCTAAGCCCAAATTTCTATACAGACAAACTGCTAACTCTTTTCTAAAAATTCCAATCACCACAAACCAAAAATCTCTTAAGAAAACCTCAACCTTACCTTCTGTCAAACCATCACACAAAATTCATTTCAAATCTGTTGGGAGAAAACCTAAGTCATATTTTTTTTCTCTAAAAATCCTTTGAACAAAACAAGTTTTAAAAACTTGGTTGTCCAATTACTACTTGAGTTTCCTGATTTTTATAAGATTTGGATTACCTAGAAGAATACTGGTTCTAGAAGTTAGTATGGTTCATTTAGAAGACCAAGTGGACCCGCTATTACAGAAAAGATTTGATTGTTTCTAGCAGAAAAGTACAAATCTTGCTTGATAAATTTAAATGACAGAACCGATGTACGGAGAAACTAGTCGTCCAATTTTTGAGACTATTAGAGTTCAAAGGGTACGCCAATTTAAAAGAAGCTGACTAGGATCAAAGAAGATTGAGAAATTTCCAGAATTTCCTAAAGGAAGAACGTTATTAGCAAAGAAGGAGATATGTTAAACGATCAGCAGCATAAGCAAAATTTGAAGTTATGATTGTAAATCTCGTAAGACTACAAATAGAGTCGAATTATAAATATGGAAGCGCGACGCTAAAGATACAAGACCCAGTACATGGGAATTTATTCTAATGATTGATTAAGAAGGCATGTCAGAGAACTTTCTAAGGTTAATATATGACTCAGATTGGAATATATTGATCGAATCAGTGTTGAAGCTGTAAATAGATAAAATCTAGATGGCGACCAATGTTATCATTCTTTTCTATAATACAATTCGTTCTTATGAATCTTGAATAAAGTATGAACTTCGTTCATAATCAACTCTATGAGGTGATAAGAAAATTGTTGTATTCCTTTCAATATCATTTTTCCCTCAAGTCTTATCTTTTGATTAAGACAAACAGTATTATGGTGTGGCGCTTTGTCGAAATGACAAAGAGTCTGGTGGGACGCCACCTAATCATGTGTTGTATGCCATATAGTATGAAAGATCGGCCATCTTGAGTACAAATATGGTTGTCTCATTCATATCTAAATCATTATTCATTCTTTCTTCTTCAATCATGATTTGTTGATTCATGGATCCTTCCGATTATTCCCTTGTACTCTTATTCCTTATAAAAGGTTTCCAAACAGAATCACATACACAAATTTCCTTCTTATGAAAGGTCTATTCTTTGAATATTTAAAAAAAAGAAAAAGAAGAAAGTGAAATGAACCCGTGTAGCAGATGGAGCTATATGATGAGTGTGGATAATTGCAAGCCAACAAATGGTGGAAATTTACGTGCAGAGAAGAAACATTATGCCGATAACGGGATGGTTGCGAAGACATCAAATCAGAGGCAGAAATATGTATACATGATACGTTATAAGTATGAGATTTTGGCATAATTTGGAGTAGTTAGCAAACCATATGAGGTAAATTAACTAGAGAAATTAGAAAGTAAAGCTGTGTATATCGGATAAGGCAAATGATTGATTGGACAACGGAAGCGAATGAAGAAATTTTTAATAATAACCAGATACTCGATTAATACGTTGTGAAGATGAAGCATACCTCAATCATGTGGGAGACATTTGTCATGAAGATTCAAGATTAAAGAAATGCTAGTTAAGAATAAACTTTGAGTGTGTTCATCAAGGGATGATTGGGCTTTCCCACTCAAGTAAATGAGTTATGGTAAATTTGATGCTTATAACCGGGTCAGCAAATAAGGTTCAGTATGGAAAGACATAAGGGGAGATGAAGGTATGGTGGTTTGACTGCAACAATTTTTAAGATGCGATGCTTTAAAACCAAATGAATTCTTTCACAAGATTATAAGAGTGTTGGTTGAGACCAGGTGTTTGTTATCAGAAGTTGAACAAGTTAATTAATAAGAACAAGTGTATATTGTCAAGGATAGACGAATTGTTAATGAGAGATCTTGAATTGAAACATGAACTAGAAGAATTTCAGAATAATTGTAATTGTACTCAGTAGTGATATTCTGTTATAATCAGAATATATGAGAAAAGTTATGGTATAATAAGAATTGTTCGCTATAATCTTAAGTTGAACTAAAATATGGGATATACCGGCTAGTATGTGATGGTAAAATGGTGAGATTAGGAAGTGGAAGTTGATTGGTCTACTTCTGGGTTGATTGTTGGTTGTGTGATTGATTGTTGGTGTCGGCTTGAGTCCGACTGGTAGTCAATAATATAAAGAAGATGCTGCCAAATTTTTTGGAAAATACCCTACTCTTAAAAATAGAAAGTATACTTCCGTGTGTGATTAATATTCATGTTGATACTCCAAATAATTATGATCTCGACTCTTGAAAAAGGTTGTTACAACCAATCCGATTATATATAATTGGTCTTTGATTTCATTTAGCTAGTCATCAGTTGGTGTAATTGATCAATTGAGTGAGTTAATTGGTTAATTTTACCAATTAATGGTCAGTTAGATGGAAATCGATTCCAATTAGACTAAGTCAAATTTTGATGTGACTTTCAAATCCGAAATCAAAGCAATGAGAAATTTGGAGGAAGTAAGGACACCAATAAAGTTCAGGAATTGCTGCAACTCTGTGAGGCTTTACTTGGATGAATATGCCCTTTATAATAGACAAGAGAAATAAAAAGTTATTTGTATGGACAAGTAAGGAGAACATTTTAAGAACTAAAGATTTAAGATAGAACAAAGAGAAGAAAGAAAGGAAAAGGGAGGTGGAATGAAGAAGAAATTAGTACCTATACCAATACAGATTTTATTAGACAAACAAAGAGATTTTATCATCTGCAATAAAGTTTATTAAAGAACGTCGTGTTTCTAAATTATTTTGATAATCATACAATAAATGATTTACCAAGTATTTCTGTTTTGGATAAAGTGTGAGATACAGTTTTAATTCAGTTTCTGATTGATGTTGATACTTAAGTTGTTGTTAAATATCGAAAGTGGTATTAATATAGATGATTGATGTTTATTTCAGAATGGGATGTTGTGAGCATCAGATTTCGTATTGATATCTAATTTGATATGACATCAAAATGAGTATTAATGTCAAGAGTTCGATCTTTATTAAGCTATGAGAATGAAGAACGGAAATAGGAACAGAAGTGGAATCAAAATGATGATAAAGAAACTTTATAAGATGCCAGGATATAGGTAGGATATGGGTATTATGTGGGACATGAGTAAAGTGAAGAGTTTGAGGAAAAATTTGTAAATTGAGATATGTAATGCATCTCAAAAGTACGATTAAATACCGAGGGCTGAAAGAAAATATCTAGTGACCAGACATGAAGAGAAAATGGGAGGAACATGTAAGTAAATGTTATACCTATCCAAGGATTAGGACGGAGCATCAAAGGCTAGATGGATTATCAAAACCGTTGACTTTCAAAAATGAAGATAGATATATTTCTCCAAGAGATGTCGTAGTGAAATCACTTGAGAACCAAGGGTGAGGAAAGCGTAAATTGAATTATTATTGATAGGTTATCCAAACCCAATCTTTCTCTTTTATTTGCAAACAGTTCATCCAATAAGTGGGTTAGTTGCTGCTTGAAGAAATGGTGGTACGTCACCAGATCCAGAAATTTATTATAAATGATCAACATTGTTTGATGTGAGATTTGACAGGAGTATTCAGAATACGATGAATTATATCGAACCAGAATAGTATATACCACTCCTAGATGATCGGGCATTAAGTAAGGCGGAACTAAAATATAGGAATTTGGCTATGATAACTCAAGGGATTCAAGCTACTCCGAGAATATGATACGAGACATAGGTGTCAAAGAAGACTTTCTGATAGTATGGCACAAAGAAAGAATAAAGGTTACATGTGATTAGACATCAAGGAAAGCATCCCAGTTAGTTTTGTATGAGGACTTCTTAGAACTAAACAAATGATAATATGGGTTAGAATATGCTGGTAATGCCTCCAGGTTAGTGCATTTTCTTCAAAACAGTAAGAAAGTTTTGCTCAGCAAATATACTCGTTTGTGATTCAATAAAAATAATACAGGGTGATAAGTTTGTGCGTCGATCATATCCTGTCAAAATTTTCTCGTTAATTCTTAATCCTGATATAATTTCGAGAACATCAGGAATCGAATACGCCATGGTCTTAATATATCATTCGCAGATAGAAAAGAAGATTAAGGGAACAATTAAAGAGCTTCGAATGTGATTGGAAGCGATTACAAATTTGGTTAATTGAACGAAGAAATAGGTGGGAATGAGGTTCAATAACCAGTAAACTATTGGAAACATTCATGAGCACGAATTACTAGAATTAGTAAGAAAAGATAGTTAGTATGCATTATGCTGGTCCTTTTGGAACAGTATAATAGGCAAAATAAGTGTAAGTGAGTTGGTTTCACCGCCACACGTATAGTTGGTTCATAAAGTGTTTATGTGTGTATATTCAGGAAAAGTAATTAAGCTCCATTATATATAAAATGGAGGCTTGAGTTGAATTATATAAGAAACTAATAGAATATGATGTCAGCAAGTGGTTGTTAAGTAATGGTTGATGCTGCGAGTAAAAGTTTATGAAAAGTTATAAGATTGAGGAATCAACCTGAGAAAATGGATGTCAGATACTTGGATGTATCATTATCAGATCCTTAGTATGATTCTGAGGACATAATCCTTTTAAGGGGGGAAGGATGTAATATCCGGGATATAGCGTGTAATTATTTTTATCAATAAATGATTTTTATGTGATTTTTATGTGATTTGTGGTGAATTATCTGATGATGGGTGTGGATATGTGGATGCTTATATGTGGTAACGTATACGTATTTTAATTTTATTATGACCAGAATAAAATATAGATAATTACGATATTTTTCTGGTAATTTTTGGATTGTTATATGATTTTATGTTGATTTATGAATTTATTAATTATTTTCTGAATAATTACAAAATTATTTTATAAAGCCATGAATCGTCCAACTTCAACTATTTTTACGTTTTTACAACCCGAAACTCTTCCGAAAACTCCTTTCCAACCTAATCTGGTAATTCCGGACATTTTCTGTGTTTTGACTTTTTCAATCGTATATGAACGTGGAAAAGTGACGCTAAAGATTCATGACCTAGTAAGTGGGAAATTATTTTAATAATCGATTCAAGAAAGCATTTTTGAGAACTTTCTAAAGTTGATATACGACTCAGCATGGGATCTATTGATCGGAAAAGCGTTGAAGCTATAAAAAGATAAAATGCAAATGGCGACCAATGATATCAATCTTTCTTATCATTCTTATAAATCTCGAGTAAAGTATGAACTTCTTTTATGATCAGCTTTATAAGGTGATTGTTGAATCCCTTTCAAATCATTCCTTCTTCAAAATATTGTTTCCTAATCGGGATAAACAGTGTTATAGTGTGACGCTTTGTCGAAATGACAAAGAGTCTGGTGGGACGCCACCTAATCATGTGATGTGTGCCATATGGTATGAAAGACTGGCCATCTTGAGTACTAAAATGGTTGTCTCATTCCTATTCAAATCATTATTCACTTTTTCTTCTTAAAATCCTGATTTGTTGATTCATGAATTTCTTCGATTGTTTCCATATACTCTTATTCCTTATAAAAGGTTTCCAATCAGAATCATATACACAAATTCCTTCTTGTGTAAGATCTATCCTTTGAATATCTTAAAAAGAAGTAAAATGAACCCTCGTAGCAGATGGAGTTATGTGAAAAGTGTGGATAATTGCAAGCCGAAGGATGGTGGACATTTACGTGCAGAGAAGAACTATTATGCCGATAACGGGATAGTTGCGAGAGCATCAAATCAAAGGCGGAAATCTGTATACATGATACGCTTCGAGTCTGAGATTTTGGCATGAATCGGAGTAATTAGCAAACTGTATGAGATAAATTAACTAGAGAACAAGATAGGCAAGCTGCATGTATCAGATGAGGCATATGATTGATTGGACAATGAAGGCGAATGAAGAAATTCTTAATAATAACTAGATAATCGATTAATACGTTGTGGAAATGAGGCATACTTCAATCATGTGGGAGATATTTGTCATGAAGATTCAAGATCAAAGAAATGCTAGTCATGAATAAACTTTAAGTGTGTTCATCAAGGTATGATTGGGTTTTCCCACTCAAGTAAGTGAGTTGTGGTAAAACTTATGCGTGTAGCAGGGACGACAAAGAAGGTTCAATATGGAAAGACATAAGGGAAGATGAAGGTATGGTGTTTTGACTGCAACAATTTTTAAAATGTGAAGTTTTTAAAACCAAATGAACTCATTCGCAAGATTATAAGAGTGTTGGTTGAGACCAGGTGCTGGTCATCAGAAGTTGAACAAGTTAATTAATAAGAACAAGTGTAAATTGCCAAGGATGGACGAATTGCTAAGTGGAGAGCTTGATTTGAAACATGAACTAGAAGAATTCTAGAAGAATTTATAATTATACTCAGTATTGATATTCCGTTATAATCAAAAGTTATGAGAAAGGACATGGTATCATCAGAATTGGTCGCTATAATCCTAGGTTGAACTAAAATATGGGTTGTACTGGTTAGTATTATATGCGATGGTGACATAATGAGTTTAGAAGGTGCCAGTGGATTGGTATAATGAGTTTATTTTAAGAACTAAAGATTTAAGATAGAACAAAGAGAAGAAAGAAAGGAAAAGGGAGGTGGAATGAAGAAGAAATTAGTACCTATACCAATACAGATTTTATTAGACAAACAAAGAGATTTTATCATCTGCAATAAAGTTTATTAAAGAATGTCGTGTTTCTAAATTATTTTGATAATCATACAATAAATGATTTACCAAGTATTTCTGTTTTGGATAAAGTGTGAGATACAGTTTTAATTCAGTTTCTGATTGATGTTGATACTTAAGTTGTTGTTAAATATCGAAAGTGGTATTAATATAGATGATTGATGTTTATTTCAGAATGGGATGTTGTGAGCATCAGATTTCGTATTGATATCTAATTTGATATGACATCAAAATGAGTATTAATGTCAAGAGTTCGATCTTTATTAAGCTATGAGAATGAAGAACGGAAATAGGAACAGAAGTGGAATCAAAATGATGATAAAGAAACTTTATAAGATGCCAGGATATAGGTAGGATATGGGTATTATGTGGGACATGAGTAAAGTGAAGAGTTTGAGGAAAAATTTGTAAATTGAGATATGTAATGCATCTCAAAAGTACGATTAAATACCGAGGGCTGAAAGAAAATATCTAGTGACCAGACATGAAGAGAAAATGGGAGGAACATGTAAGTAAATGTTATACCTATCCAAGGATTAGGACGGAGCATCAAAGGCTAGATGGATTATCAAAACCGTTGACTTTCAAAAATGAAGATAGATATATTTCTCCAAGAGATGTCGTAGTGAAATCACTTGAGAACCAAGGGTGAGGAAAGCGTAAATTGAATTATTATTGATAGGTTATCCAAACCCAATCTTTCTCTTTTATTTGCAAACAGTTCATCCAATAAGTGGGTTAGTTGCTGCTTGAAGAAATGGTGGTACGTCACCAGATCCAGAAATTTATTATAAATGATCAACATTGTTTGATGTGAGATTTGACAGGAGTATTCAGAATACGATGAATTATATCGAACCAGAATAGTATATACCACTCCTAGATGATCGGGCATTAAGTAAGGCGGAACTAAAATATAGGAATTTGGCTATGATAACTCAAGGGATTCAAGCTACTCCGAGAATATGATACGAGACATAGGTGTCAAAGAAGACTTTCTGATAGTATGGCACAAAGAAAGAATAAAGGTTACATGTGATTAGACATCAAGGAAAGCATCCCAGTTAGTTTTGTATGAGGACTTCTTAGAACTAAACAAATGATAATATGGGTTAGAATATGCTGGTAATGCCTCCAGGTTAGTGCATTTTCTTCAAAACAGTAAGAAAGTTTTGCTCAGCAAATATACTCGTTTGTGATTCAATAAAAATAATACAGGGTGATAAGTTTGTGCGTCGATCATATCCTGTCAAAATTTTCTCGTTAATTCTTAATCCTGATATAATTTCGAGAACGTCAGGAATCGAATACGCCATGGTCTTAATATATCATTCGTAGATAGAAAAGAAGATTAAGGGAACAATTAAAGAGCTTCGAATGTGATTGGAAGCGATTACAAATTTGGTTAATTGAACGAAGAAATAGGTGGGAATGAGGTTCAATAACCAGTAAACTATTGGAAACATTCATGAGCACGAATTACTAGAATTAGTAAGAAAAGATAATTAGTATGCATTATGCTGGTCCTTTTGGAACAGTATAATAGGCAAAATAAGTGTAAGTGAGTTGGTTTCACCGCCACACGTATAGTTGGTTCATAAAGTGTTTATGTGTGTATATTCAGGAAAAGTAATTAAGCTCCATTATATATAAAATGGAGGCTTGAGTTGAGTTATATAAGAAACTAATAGAATATGATGTCAGCAAGTGGTTGTTAAGTAATGGTTGATGCTGCGAGTAAAAGTTTATGAAAAGTTATAAGATTGAGGAATCAACCTGAGAAAATGGATGTCAGATACTTGGATGTATCATTATCAGATCCTTAGTATGATTCTGAGGACATAATCCTTTTAAGGGGGGAAGGATGTAATATCCGGGATATAGCGTGTAATTATTTTTATCAATAAATGATTTTTATGTGATTTTTATGTGATTTGTGGTGAATTATCTGATGATGGGTTTGGATATGTGGATGCTTATATGTGGTAACGTATAAGTATTTTAATTTTATTATGACCAGAATAAAATATAGATAATTACGATATTTTTCTGGTAATTTTTGGATTGTTATATGATTTTATGTTGATTTATGAATTTATTAATTATTTTCTGAATAATTACAAAATTATTTTATAAAGCCAGGAATCGTCCAACTTCAACTATTTTTACGTTTTTACAACCCGAAACTCTTCCAAAAACTCCTTTCCAACCTAATCTGGTAATTCCGAACATTTTCTGTGTTTTGACTTTTACAATCGTATATGAACGTGGAAAAGTGACGCTAAAGATACATGACCTAGTAAGTGGGAAATTATTTTAATAATCGATTCAAGAAAGCATTTTTGAGAACTTTCTAAAGTTGATATACGACTCAGCATGGGATCTATTGATCGGAAAAGCGTTGAAGCTATAAAAAGATAAAATGCAAATGGCGACCAATGATATCAATCTTTCTTATCATTCTTATAAATCTCGAGTAAAGTATGAACTTCTTTTATGATCAGCTTTATAAGGTGATTGTTGAATCCCTTTCAAATCATTCCTTCTTCAAAATATTGTTTCCTAATCGGGATAAACAGTGTTATAGTGTGACGCTTTGTCGAAATGACAAAGAGTCTGGTGGGATGCCACCTAATCATGTGATGTGTGCCATATGGTATGAAAGACTGGCCATCTTGAGTACTAATATGGTTGTCTCATTCCTATTCAAATCATTATTCACTTTTTCTTCTTAAAATCCTGATTTGTTGATTCATGAATTTCTCCGATTGTTTCCATATACTCTTATTCCTTATAAAAGGTTTCCAATCAGAATCATATACACAAATTCCTTCTTGTGTAAGATCTATTCTTTGAATATCTTAAAAAGAAGTGAAATGAACCCTCGTAGCAGATGGAGTTATGTGAAAAGTGTGGATAATTGCAAGCCGAAGGATGGTGGACATTTACGTGCAGAGAAGAACTATTATGCCGATAACGGGATAGTTGCGAGAGCATCAAATAAAAGGCGGAAATCTGTATACATGATACGCTTTGAGTCTGAGATTTTGGCGTGAATCGGAGTAATTAGCAAACTGTATGAGATAAATTAACTAGAGAACAAGATAAGCAAGCTGCATGTATCAGATGAGGCATATGATTGATTGGACAATGAAGGCGAATGAAGAAATTCTTAATAATAACTAGATAATAGATTAATACGTTGTGGAAATGAGGCATACTTCAATCATGTGGGAGATATTTGTCATGAAGATTCAAGATCGAAGAAATGCTAGTCATGAATAAACTTTAAGTGTGTTCATCAAGGTATGATTGGGTTTTCCCACTCAAGTAAGTGAGTTGTGGTAAAACTTATGCGTGTAGCAGGGACGACAAAGAAGGTTCAATATGGAAAGACATAAGATTTTCGATACGATAATCATTTTGGTGAATCAACAAAATCCGTGTTCTCAAACGACGAGATATTATTACATTATTATCGTATAAAGTGTTTTATAAGAAGCCCGGTTTGGATAATTATCCATTACGGGTATCAAATCAGATCGTTTTTGCAGTTACTTAGCGGCTAAATAACTAATTTATCGATCCAAAACGATCCAACACGAACCAATATTTCATAAATATATATAGCCATTTTATTATTTCATTTTATTCGTATAATCATAATCAGTCAGTAAAATCCCGTAAAATACAAAGAAACCATCGAATTCATGTCGCGTTTTTGATAATCAAACCTGAAAACGAAGGCGTTATCGAGTTCCGATTCAGGCGTGCAACATATTAAAATGAATTAACCATCTATTTTGATGCATAAATCAAGGTATTTTTCTTATTCAATTGTTTTATTTCGAATTTATTAAAGATTAATATATGAAAAATTGTTCTTGATGTTGTTGATATGATTTGATGATTCCATCGTGTAGATAATAGTTTTCTGGTCAATTTGCTATATTATATGTCAAAAATAGAGTTCAATAACATATATAAAAGGGTGTTTGATTCTCGGATTTTAAAACTAGGGTTTATAACTTTGAATGTTCTTAATTGGAAATTGGGTATTTTTTTGATTGGGGTTATTATATGAAATTGATTGTATCAATATATAGATCGTGAAGAGATGGATCGAATGGTATCGGTGAAATTAGAAGATGATTCACGGAAGGCGTTGGTCGGAAAATGAACAACTGGCGGCGTCAGAATGTTTGGACGGATTTTTCCGTCGATTCTGTGCTTGTTTGATCAAACTAATTGCTTAATTGAATTCCTGGCAGCAAGGAGATCATTTGATGTTAATATGGTCGATTTATGGGCGCGTATAGCGTTTCCCGGGAGAACTCGGTGGCGGCGTTAATGGCTGCCGCCGCCTGAGCCGACGGGGTGGGGAAGGTGACGGTGGCGAAATTACCGTTTAGCCCCTAAACTTTTCCTACCTTGCAAAATTAGTATTTCTGTTTTAAATCTTTACAAAAACTTGATTTTAGTTTTAGTTATTATCAAAAACGATATTTTGTTTATAGTTTATTTTCAAAAATTGTTTATAATTATTTTTAAATTCCAAAAATCAATATTTTTGATTTTAAAAAATATTTTAAATTCGAAATTAAATCTTAATTATTTAATTAATTAATTTTAAGTGATAATTAATTATTTGATTAATCAATTAATTTAATTATTAATTGATTTAATTAGTTATTAATTAATTTTAATTGATTAATTAATTAGATTTAATTAATTCTTTTGGATTTAAAAATCCTGAAAAATAGTTTCGAGCTTTAAAATATTAATTTAAAATATTTTCAAGGCTCGATAATTATTATAAAATTATTTTAAAGACATATTTGTGTATTCGAACCCTGTTATTTAATTTTAAAATGATTCGGATTCCCGTTTTAATTCCGAAAAATGTTCAAAAATTCATATTAAATACCTAAAAAATCATTTTGACCCCGAATCTTCTTTAAAAATTTATTTTGATCGAATATATTGCATTCTATATGCTACGTGCTATCTGATTGATGTGTTATATGCCTATGTGGTTACTGTTTACTGTTTTAGTTATTACTTTCAATCCGTAAATCGGATTTGGGTAAAACGAAGGGTAGATAAAAGCTTATGACATTTATGTGCCGATTAAAATGATATGAGATTGAGTATTGATAGTTACTTGTGATGCCTAGCAGAGTAAGTGAGGCATTGAAAAAGAAAGTCAGTGATCCATAAATAGAATTAAAGCGTAGAAAGAGAAGGAAAGTGATTGATGAATGGAAGCAAGGCATAGAAAAAGAAGGAAAGTGATTGAAAAATATAACTGTTAGATGAGTACAAGTAAAGTTGGAAATCATCTGTGACAAGGTAAGTACTTCTGAACCTTCTTTAAGATATATTGCAAATATTTTCAAAATTTCTCGTAACATGTTGCTAGTATTCAAAATAAATTTTGTTTTATATTGCAAGCGCTTTAAATTATTCAACCTTGAACCCTGATTCTTATTGATCTTGAGCCATAAGCCTTATTCTTATAAACCATTGATTGCTGAATTCTCAGATACGAGCCAGACACATACGATACTACTCCACAAATACATATCTACCACATACTTATTTCTGATATTGAATTGCTTGACATACCAATCCTTATTCCTTGTTTAACAGAAGACTAATCCTTGTAACCCTTGAACCATTGGTCTTTTACTTTATGATTCTTTCCTTGATTAAAAGCCAATCTTTTTGAATTCTTTGTTATACCTTCATGGTATTGTGAATCACCCTTTACTTCAAGATAAATGTTTTTTATAATTCAGCTTATTGAATTACATTGGTTATCATATTGAATTATTTTAGAATTGGATGGTTTTATAAATATGGACCAGATTCGTGGTCGGGCCAGATTCGTGGTCATAATAGGCCAATGCGTGCCTTGGATCCAGTATATAGAGCAAAGCTGGGAGCCTTACTCGGGGTTAGTGCGTGACTGATCAACAGCCTAACCTTGGTTTTTAAAATGAAAAGTGAATATGCAATTCTAATCATTGCTTATTCAGAAACTTCATTCTTCTGAATCATTTTCATTGGTTATTGTTTAACCTCAGTTATTGCTATTATGACTTGCTGAGCTAGTTAGCTCACTCTTGCAAACCTTTTTATGTTTTTAACAGTTGAAAAGGAAATTGTTGGTAACGAGGATCCCAGTCCACTGTGCGAGCTAGGATTCCAAGTTAAGTTGGATCGAGCTAGCAGGAGCTGTATATTGTAGATGAGTTATGCAAGATTATAAGTTTGATATTAGTATCAGTTGTAAGTTGAACTAGTTGGGATTTGGTACGATGTAATAAAAGATAAGGTCGTGGCTTGTTTTCATACTTGAACCTGTTGCGATCCGTGGTTATGTAAAGAAGGGTCAATGCATATAATATTTTACATACATATTTATATATTGTGTGTGTGTTGTGAGCCCCAAACTTCTGACCCAGGTTTGGAGGGCGTTACAATTATTGTGCAAGACATGCCAGTACTTTAACCAGACTAAGTTAAATTGACAACCTTAAGTAAGTTGTATTGTAATCTTAGTTTGTATTTTGTACTTGTAACATTTAAAGTCTGTAAAAATGTCAAAGGAGCGGACTGAAGTATTTTTATTTAAATAGTATCAAGCCTAATAATTCTATCTGGAAGTAGATAAAAGAAGATCATGCCTCATAAGAATTATGAAGAAGCTTGAAGTTAAATAAATATGTTGGGAAAAATGTTCCAAGTCAAGATCTCTACAAGTCACAGATTTAGTGTTATAGAGAAGTCATTCGAGAACTCCAAATGACTTTTCGAGAAGTCAAGAAAGCTACTAGAGAACTCAGAGAGATATCGACAAGCCAAATTGAAGACATGAAGATTGGAGATATCGACAAGTCATTTCTTTACTAGAGAACTCAGAGTTATCGACAAGTCAAAATTTATTAGAGAACTCTGAGTTATCGATACGTCAATTTTTAATAGAGAATTCAGAGATATCGATAATCCAAAATTCACTAGAGAAATCTGAGTTATCGACAAGTCAAATTTGACTAGAGAACTATAAGTTATCGACAAATCAATAAGTCACTAGAGAACTCAGAGATATCGATAAGTCAAAGTGAAGATATGAAGATTAAAGATCTCGATAAGCCAAATTCTCTTATAGAGAACTCAGAGACCTCTACAAGTCAACTATGAAGTATTAGAGATCTCGATAAGCCAATATACTTATCAAGATGTCAAGATCTCTACATGCCTAACTGGAGATCTCGAGGTAAAATCTCAAAGTACAAATTGTAGATCAATTCAATATCCAAGATTAACAATCAATAAACAATCCAACCAGTTGAATTGACAAGTCTACAAAAAAGCAGCTTGAAAAGTGTGCAAGATCAAGGGTGAAGATTAATTGACAAAGGAAGATCAAAGTTAACACAATATGCAAAGATATGCTAAGCCAAAAATGGAAGAAATACTTTTCCTAAAATGGAAATGATAAGTGACAGTTTACTAAAGTTAATAACATGTCTTGTTATACACTGTGTAAACCAGCAGTTAACTAAAATATATAGTTAACATTGGTCCTTTGTTAGATGTAACAATTAGATCAGGAACTCTTATACTCTCTCAAGAAAGAAGCTAAGCTCTTTATCAACAAAGAGCTTAGAAATTTTATAGCAAATCATTCTTAATTTTAATATAAAATTAAGTGAGTTTTGAAAGATCTGTGTTCTTTATTATTGCATATTTAATTTCTGCGTTAACACATTTCACTACAAGATTTGATTTACTTTGTTCACAACCATAAATAGTTCAAGAAAAGCATAAAAATACAAAAACACGTTCACCCCCCTCTGTGTGTAATTCATTACCTAACAACCTTCAGCAGTTATCTCCACATCTTCAAGTATTGTAGATAAATGAATTGGAGCTTCAAAATCTTTCAGAACTTCAATTCCTGTAACATGCTGTGGTGATTCTGAAATGGATGAATCTTTATGAATGGACTGTTTTTTTTAACAAAATAGGGATTATCTCATTTGATGGTATAGAAGAATGAATGGACTATTTTTCAATAAAAACAGGGATTATCTCATGTGGTGGAATAGTAGAATGTATGGACTGCAAGAAAGTATCAGTACTTAGACTTGCAGGGAGATCAATAGCCTTTGATACATCAGAGTGTTCCTGAGATTCAACAGACTGCTGTTCAACATCTATTCGTTGAGAACTCTGAGCATCTTGTGAATTTGAAGAGGTAGATTCCGTGAAAACATTTAGTTGTGGTACCGATAGAATATCAGTAGACCTTTGAGACGGATGAACTCTGCCTTCAGCATCAATAATAAGAGTCACTACAGTAGGAGTAAGGCCTGTATTGTAACTTTGATACAATGGTTCTTTTGTAGATGGAGAATTAGGAGTTGCTAGATGACTTTGACAATCAGGTTCTTGTGTACTCTTCTCCACAATTGCGATAATAGACTCCTGAGTAGGTTCAATCAGAGGCTCTTATGCTTCAAAATCTGCTATACCACTTTAAGGTGTAGGTTCTTGTGTGATTGGATCAGAAGATGTAGATGTTATACCCCTTTGAGATATAGATTCTTGTGTGCTTGATCCCGGAAAAAGTCATTTTCCTTGCAGCCTCTTGACACTATCTTCTACTTGCTCATGAGAGACTTTTCTTGCTCTCTTGTGATATTGCATGATAGGAGTTTCAGATAGTTCTACAAGCGCCTCAGCAGTAGACTGGATATCAGAATTTAGATTTGATGCAGTCTGTGTCTCCTCAACAATTTCCTGTTTAAGTTTGAGCAAGTGCTGATTGTAATAAGATTTGACCAATATTCTTCTTTTTGGTCTTGGATTGGTATGAGAATCAGTAGATGTGTCCTTTCCAGTTGATGAGACAACTAGTTTTGGAGAAGAATCAGATAAAAGGTTTGGAAATCTAGAAGATAAGGTATCATTATCCTCATTTGAATCTGATTCTAATACAACAAGTACAAGTTTCCTCTTTACAATTTCTGAAGGTTTTAAAGAATGAGAAACTTGAGATGCTTCAATTTTTAACTTAGCTACAACAGGATTTGTAGCTTTTTGTACCACAACTTTCTGTCTTTTTACAACAAGTGTCTTTTGAGAGACACTTGAGGTGGCTTCTGTTTGAGATGGTTTTAGTGTTTGAGTTGTTGTATTGAGATGAGCTACAGGGGGTTTCCAATGGTTATTTCCTACAGCTTAGCACTTTGACTGTTAAGCAGACCATAAGTCTTAGGAAGTCTTGCTAAGAGTAAGTTTCTTGCAACTAAAGGCAACCTCAAGGAAGCTAAATGTAACCGCTTTTCATCTTGTGAAATTAAGTCAGAAAAGGCCTTTTTTGTCAACTTAAACACAAACACTATTTGATTAGAGGGGATAGGGGTATTAGGAAAACAAGCATTAAAAATCAACTGACAGAATCTAGCATAATATACTGTATTTCTATCAGCATTTATACTATCACCAATAAAAGACAGAACTACTCTACCATAATCATAATGTGAACCATGAATTAGAGAGTACCCTATCTGCTGTGTCATAATGGGCGAGGCATCAAAATTTGAGGATTTGTTGTTGAACACTTTTATGATGCAATCAAAAAAGAAATTACATTCCTTCCTTAACCCATTTCTTTTTAACTGACCAAGGTTCTTAAAATCCTTGTCATAACCAATCTCGGTAAAGAATCTCCTCAACTCACTATCTCCAACCAAACTTGAGTAAGAGGTATGAGTAAGCAACTGCAATGCATCTCGTACAGTTTGAGGAGTTACTATCCTTGTTGTATTGTCAAATTTAAAAACAAGGCTTGGAGATCCATTAGCTCCTCCATCATCATATATGCCAGTTCTCAAGATAGCAAGTACCTGGTCACCAGAGATTGTGGGTGGAGCTGTGAGAGCAAACCCAATCTCACTGGATCTAAGAAAGTCCTGAAAAATGTGAAAATCAACTTTCATGCTGTTGTTAGACAAGATAGCTGAATAGTTGTTAGTCATAAACTTGGCACCACCATAATCAAATGGTTTAGAAGCAGTAGGTGAAGTCATGGTTAATTTTTAAAGAAGAATTTACGAGCAGTAGTTAGGGTTTCAGAGTTTACGATTTTGAGAAGGGTAAAGTAGCGGAGAGATAATTACACAGATAATCAAAGTATCATCTAGAATCAAAAATTGATTTTATACAATACTTTTTCTCCACTAATTTGGTCACGTTCAGTTTAAAAGGACACTTGGAAACATACGATTGACTTAAAAAGTAATCATGTAAATGTGTGTTACTGTATGCACGGTTCTCAATAATAAGGTTAAGCATTAAACGAACATGTTCCAAATCCTACTCAATAGTTAACACCCGTAACCATGAAAAATTTCCCATCTGAGGCTAACTTCAACCTTGTAATTACAATGCTGATTTAAATATTATTTTTATCAAAAATAGTCAATCAAAGTTTGATCATTAACAGCAGGTAATCACAATTATCAGGATTTATTAACTATTGAAATAACTATTAGTCAAAACAAATTCCACTAATAATAGAGTTTTTAAGCAAATCAGTAGTTCAACATGCAATTTTCACATAAGATCATTTAGCACAGTTTGCATGTTATCATGGTATCAAGCATTTAGCATAAGAATCAGTATCTAACAAGTACTGACAAATAATAAGTTACCATGCTTCAATAAATATCAGCAGACTTAATTATTAGAGTTTGAGAACTGCCCTGAAGTCATTCCCAATTCATTCACCAGTCTTGTGAATGTGGCTTCATAGAGAGGCTTGGTGAATATATATGCTACTTGCTAATTTGTTGGAACAAAGATCAATTCCACTGTACCAGCTTTCACATGTTCCCTTATGCAATGGTATTTGATACTAATGTGCTTAGTCATTGAATGCGGCACTAGATTTCCTATCATTGCAATAGCACTTTGATTATCACAATATATAGGAATAGAAGAATAGTCTAACCCATAATCCAACAGCTGATTCTTCATCCATAAATCTGAGCACAACAGCTTCTTGCATCAATGTATTCTGCTTCTGCAGTTGAAGTGGAATTTGACTTTTGTTTCTTGCTTTACCAAGAAACTAATCTGCCTCCAAGAAATTGGCAGCTTCTAGAAGTACTTTTCCTGTCTATTTTGCATCCTGTAAAATCAACATCTGAATATCCAATTAGCTTAAATCTGAATCTCTAGGATACCATAATCTCAGATTCATAGTGCCTTTGTGTAATATCCGGGATATATCGTGTAATTATTTTTGCTATTATATAATTATTATGTGTGTTTAGTATCTATTCTGTGAGCTAATTGTTAAGTATTATCTGTACTTGAATATTCAAAAATAATATTAATTGAGTATTTTAATTTTTATATGTCCAAAATAAAATATAGATAATTGTCATATCTTCCTAATTATTTTTATGTTGGTTTATGGATTTATAAGAATCATCTGAAATTTCTAAAATCTTTTTCCGGGTAATTAAAATCTATTTTATAAAAACGGGAACCAACCGACGTCAACCGTTGTTACGTTTTTGGAACCCGAAACTCTTTCGAGAACTCCTTCCTGACCTAATTGTAATATTCCGAGCATATTCCATGTTTCGACTTTTTCGATCCGGCGTACGGTTTGTCCTGCGTGGGTCCTGACGCAATATTTTCGATACAATATTCGTTTCGGTAAATCAATAAAACCCGTATTTTCGATAAACGGGAGCTTTTTATTAAACTATCACAATTATCACTTCGTAATACGTGTAACCAGGCGCTGAGACCAAGATCGCAGTACAAATTGTACTGATTTGGATAATTATCCCGAAAACCGATACCGTTTGGATCAGTTTTTACAAATAAACGTACCGTTTTATATCCGGAATGATCCAACGGGATCCTAATTTTCCGTAATTATAAATAGCCTTTTACCGTATTTTATTTCGTATCAAAATCATTTGCAGACAGATAATTATATAATTTTCAGAGAAAAACCCTAATTTCCTAAAACTGTTCTAAGAATCAAACAAACATTTGGAGGTGTTATTGAATTCGGTTTGGAAAGCTCGAGTAACCAATCTGAAGGTCTTGAAGAGCTCTACCAGATTCTGTAATCCATACACCTGCAAAAATCAAGGTTATTTTTCTAAAAATTTATTTATTTTCAAATTTATTTTATTAAAAATATGAATTTTTGTTCGGATGATTGTTTGTATGATTTGATGATTGCATGTTGTAGAGCTTGTTTTCCTGATGATTTTCATATGTCATACGTCTGATTTGGAGTTCAATAACATGTTCAAAATTGAGTTTGATTTTCGAATTTTAAAATTAGGGTTTATAACCCGTATGAATGTTCTTAATTGAAATTTGGGGGTTTCTTATTCTGTGATAGATTGATGTTGTGTTATAGTGGGTTGTGTTCTCTGTGAAATTTGCAATCTAGTCGTATAAGTTTCATGAACCAACGAGGTCTGTAGAGAAGGGAGTTGTGTTTTGAAGTTTTCCGATGTTCGCAGGAAACTGGAAAATTTCACGGCAAAATTCCGGCCAACTCTGGGATTGTTATGATGAATTGATTGCATGGTTGTGTTCCTGGTGTTGTGTAGATGTGATCTGGTGGTGATGGTGGCCTGAGCATCCCTGGAACGTGTTCTCCGGCCATCCCCGACTGTTTTAGGCGACCCCCCTGGAAAATTACAGTTTAGTACCTATAATTTTGAAAACGATGCAGTTTGGTCCCTGTAGTTTCCAGACTTTGCAAAAATTGGATTTCTGTTTTAAAAATATTTAAAAATCATATTTCCTATTTATTTTTATTATAAAAATTCATTTTTAATTTCTGAAAATTCTAAAAATTATTATTTTAATTCTGAAAATTATTTTTAATTCACAAATAAATCTAAATTAATTAGTTAATTAATTCCAGTTAATTTCTAATTGATTTATTGGTCAATTAATTCGAAAATTAATTGATTAATTGATTTAATTAATTATTAATTGATTTTAATTAATTATTTAATTAGATTTAATTATTTAAAAATGATTTAAAAATTCTGAAAAATAGTTTCGAGCTTTAAAATTTTATTCTAAATTATTTCCAAGGCTCGATAATTACTCTAAAATTATTTCGGAGCCAGAATTGGCCAACCGAACCCTGTTTATTAACCCGAAATTGATCCAACGACCCGTTTTAATTCCGAAAAATGTTTTAAAAATCATTTTAAATACCAGAAAGCCTATTTATGACCCGAGACTTCTTTATAAATAATATATCATTGATTACGTGATGTATTATGTGCTATATGTGACTTGTTAATTGACTATCGGTCTATATATTCGGTGTTTACTTGATTATCGCATAACTTTCAATCCGTTAATCGGATTTGGGTAAAACGAAGGATAGGTAGAAGTATGTGTTGAATAGAATTCCATGAGTAAATTATTGATAGATGCTTATGATATGTGAGCAGAAGAGGCAAGACGTAGGAAAGGGAAACAGATAGTTGAGGAGTAAGACGCTTGTGATTGGAAGCGAGTGCAGTGTAGTAAGCTAATATCAGGCAAATGTTCTGAACTTTCTCGAGATATTGTAGTATTTGATAGTCAGATTGATACTGCAAGTGCTTTGAAGCACTGAAACCTAAACTCTGATTCCAGTTATTATTCTTGAGCCATAAACCTTATTCTTTCTAGACCATTGATTGTTGTATACCTAAACACAAATCTCAAGTATACGATATTACTCCACAAATACATGTAAACAAAATCCCAAACATTGAACTGAATTACTTGTACATTCAATCATTGTATCCTATGCTTTGAAAGCCCAAATCTTTGAAACCCTGAAATGTTGATTCCTTTCTTATCTAATTCTTTCATTACCCAGCATCCAAGCTTTTAAATTGCCTTATTGATCCTTACAAGGATTGAAACCCTTTCATTGTTAAACATTTATTGTTGTTAATGATTTCGGTTATTGTTTATTATTGCATATTCTGTTATTATGTTAGAATTGGATTGTTTTTATAAAATTATGGACCAGATTCATGGTCAGACCATATAATGGTCAAGTTAGGCCAATGTGTGCCTTGGATCCAGTAGTTAGAGCAATGTTGTGTGCCTTGCTCGGGGTTAGTGCGTGACTGATCAGCAGCCTAACCTTGGTTTTTAATTTAAAAGTATAATATCCAATTCTAAATCATAATCCATTGTTCACTTGATATCATAATCATATTCACCTGATGATCATTATTCTCAGTTTTGTCATTGTGACTTGCTGAGCTAGTTAGCTCATTTGTGCGATGTTGTTTATATTCTTTCCAGTTAAAAAGGAACCAGTTGGTAGCGAGGATCCCCAGTCCAGCGCGAGAGCTAGGGGTTCAGGTTGAGAAAGCTGAGCTAGTAGGCTTCTTTTGGGATAATTTAAGTTTGTAAAAGTTTGTAATAATGTTTAATACTCAGTTAGAGTTTGAAATAGTTGGGATTTGAACGGTTTGTAATATATTAGTGTGTTTGGCTTGTGTGCATACTTTAACCTGTTACGGTCCGTGGTGGTTGGTAAGTAGGGTCACTGCATATATTATTATTATCTTTATTATTGTTATAAGAAGGTTATAATTAAGGTGTGTGTGTGGACCCCAAACTTCTGACCCGGGTTTGGAGGGCGCCACAGGTTTGGTATCAGAGCTATAGGTTATAAGTCACTGACACAAGCCTAGGTTGACGGGAATGGGTAGAGGGATAGGATTAGAAGTAAGGTATAGGATGATAGAACGTTGAGAGGTTGAATGTTATGGTATAACCGGTATTAGTATAGTTTGCGTCGTGGTACAAGATTCTTATATTACGATATGATTTCAGATAACAGAGATGGCCGACTCTTTTATTCCCGTATCAGCTGATCACTCAGAGCCTTCAGTTGGAGCACCAGCATCAGATCCACATCCTGTTATTCCACCAGCATTGGCTATTCTACCTCCACCGGTGTTGCAGCCCGTACCATTGCAGGCTATTCCACCTCCAGGCATGAGGCCACCTGTTAGAGGACCCCCACCAGCTGATTCAGATTCCACTGGGCATTCAGTAGCGAGTGCCCCATTCCAGTCTACATTGCCCCCAGTTCCTTATTACCGGTATGAGGCTCTTCTATTGGAGCGTGATTCCTTGTTGGCTCAGATTAGAGAGTTACAACATATCATCAGGACTACAGATATTGATCGTGGTGTGAGGGAGCTTCGAGAGGAGATTCATGTGACACAGAGGGTTCTTGAGCCTAGGCTACATGGAGCTACACTACCTGGCAGAGGCCCTGATGTACTGCTGGGCTGGGCTACTGAGGTGATGGAAGACTTTGAGAGGCTGACAGGACCAGAGTTTCCTTGGAACTGAGTTAGAGATTCTAAGATGGAGATGTTGAGCAGTGTTGTTATGGTTATGTAGTATGTACAGTAGTGTGTAGTGTGTATCAGTAGACTTTTGAGTTGTATTTATAGACTAGCGATGTTGACTAGTGAGTAGGTTATTGTACCCTTTTTGCTTTTACTTTTGAAGCATTTTTACGCTTGTACTACCTAAAACTTTTGATCTATATATCAGTACCTTTTTCCTTTCCAACAGTGTCATTTACTTTAGTACACCTGTTTTACTTTACCTTATTTATTGCACCAGTATACCCTATGATACCATGTACCCTATTTTCCATAACTGTTTATATTCTATAAAGAAACATGCAATTTACTTAATTACAACTATTTTCAAAAAGAGATATTCCTATTTTACAAAACTTTTCTTTTATACAAAGATTTGATTCAAAAGCTAAATAAATTGATTGATTCTTTACAGAAAATGCCTCCCAGAAGAAATACCCGCACCAACACCCAGAATGAAGAAACCAACAACAACAACAATAACAACCAAGATGATACAAACCAGAATGTGAACCCAGGACCCATGGACCCAGCAATAGACCAGATTCTTCAAATCTTGGCCCAACAAATAGTTCACCTGGCACAACAACAGCAGAGACAGACCAATCCCCAGGTAACTTTCAAAACTTTTCAGGCAGTAAACCCACCAGAATTCAAGGGTTCCTTAGAGCCAATTGAAGCAAATGTGTGGTTAAAGGAAATAGAGAAGGCATTTGCCTTGGTAAAAGTGAAAGATGAGCAGAAGGTTGAATTTGCAAGTTACTATCTGAAGAATGAGGCCACCTATTGGTGGGAGATGGTGAAGACATTGGAAAGCACAGATGTTATTACTTGGGAAAGGTTTAAGGAATTGTTTTTAGAAAAGTATTTTCCTCAGTTTATTCAGGATCAAATGGAGCTGAAGTTTTTAGAATTAAAGCAAGGGAACATGTCGGTAACATATTATGAGGGGAAGTTTGAGGAATTGTCAAGGTATGTGCCGTCGTATGTTGATACTGATAGAAAGAAAGCTAAGAGATTCCAGCAAGGCTTGAAGCCATGGATCAGAGGGAAGGTAGCTATTTTTGAATTGGATACCTATGCCGGGGTTGTACAGAAAGCTATGATCGCAGAGACAGAGAGTGAGATGTTCCAGAAAGAAAAAGAAAGCAAGAAAAGGAAAGTTGAGGGAAGTGAGGGTCAGTCACAAACAGGGAAGTTTCAAAATTTAAAGAAGGGCAAGTTTCAGCCAGGGAGGAATTTTAATTTCAGGAGACAAAATGCAGGAGACGGAGGCCAGGGAAATCGTCCAGCTAATGTGAATCAGCCGAATCAGTTGAGATTAACTTTTCCAGATTGTCAAGTATGTGGAAAGAAGCATGGAGGAGTTTGTAACAAGTTGAATGTGGTATGTTTTAAATGCAACCAGAAAGGGCACTACTCGAGGGAGTGCCGAAATCAGCCAGCAAGAGAGCCAGCAAATAAGGATCAGCCTATCCGGAATCCAGCAGTGAAGGTTCCAGTCATTGGATTCACATGCTTTAAATGTGGGAAGCCAGGACATATGGCCAGGGATTGCAAGACACCAGCCCCAGTCAGTAATGCATTAAGGATTATGGGATCTACCCCAACAGTGTATGAGACTCCGAGGGCTAGAGTTTTTGACATGTCGGTGAAGGATGCGATCCAGGATGCGGATGTCGTGGCAGGTACGCTTAATGTGAATTCTTTATATGCCAAAGTGTTAATAGATTCGGGAGCAACTCGATCGTTTATTTCACAAGATTTTGTTAGTAAGTTAAATTGTCCAGTTGAGTATTTAAATGAAATAATGACTGTGGAATTAGCAAATCAAGAACGTGTAACTGTTAACCAAGTTTGTGGGAATTGTGAGATTGAGATTTCTGGTAGTAAGTTTTGTGTAGATTTGATACCGTTTAAGTTAGGAGAATTTGACGTTATATTAGGGATGGATTGGTTATCTAAGCATGATGCTCAGATAGATTGTCGAAATAAGAAAGTAATGGTGAAAACGCCAGACGAAAGAATAGTAACGTTCAAGGGACAGAAGCGGGTAAAGAAGTTCTTAATGATGATTCAAGCCAAGAAGTTACTACAACAAGGATGTGAGCATTTTGTAGCATATGTGATCGACAGAAGTCAGGAGCCAGCAAAACTTGAAGATATTCCAGTTGTGAAGGAATTTCCAGATGTATTTCCCGACGAGTTACCAGGACTTCCTCCAGATAGAGAAATTGAATTTGCAATTGACTTAGCACCTGGAACCGAACCAGTATCCAAGGCCCCGTATAGAATTGTGCCCGTTGAGATGAAAGAGTTAGCAAAGCAATTACAAGAGTTGTTAGAGAAAGGAGTAATCAGACCCAGCGTATCCCCGTGGGGTGCACCGGTATTATTTGTCAAGAAGAAAGATGGAAGCATGAGACTGTGCATCGACTATAGAGAGCTCAACAAGTTGACAATCAAGAATAAGTATCTGTTACCCATAATTGATGATTTGTTTGACCAATTGAAGGGAGCCAAGTATTTCTCCAAAATCGATTTAAGATCGGAATATCATCAACTGAGGATCAAACCGGAAGATATACCAAAGACAGCTTTCAGAACAAGGTATGGACATTACGAGTTTTTAGTGATGTCTTTTGGATTGACCAACGCCCCAGCAGCGTTTATGGACCTGATGAACAGAATTTTCAAGGAATATTTGGACAAGTTCGTTATAGTATTTATAGACGATATTTTGATCTATTCAAAGATGGAGGAGGATCATGCGGAACATTTAAGGACAACTTTGGAGATTTTAAGGAAAAAGAAGTTATAGGCTAAATTGTCGAAGTGTGAGTTTTGGCTACAAGAAGTTCAGTTCTTAGGACACATAGTCAGTAATGAAGGGATCAAAGTGGACCCGACAAAGATCGAGGCAATTACGAATTGGGAAAGACCGAGAACACCCACTGAGGTAAGAAGTTTCTTGGGATTGGCAGGATATTATCGACGATTCGTTCAGAATTTCTCAAGAATTGCAACACCATTGACAAAGCTTACACGAAAGAATGAAAAGTTTATATGGAATGACAAGTGCGAAGAAAGTTTTCAGGAATTGAAGCGGAGATTAATCACAGCACCTGTTTTGTCACTTTCAGACGATCAAGGGAATTTCGTAATTTATAGCGATGCTTCTTACAAAGGAGTAGGATGTGTTCTTATGCAGCACGACAAGGTGATTGCGTATGCGTCAAGGCAATTGAAACCACACGAACAGAAGTACCCTACTCATGATTTGGAGTTAGCAGCTATAGTTTTCGCTTTGAAGATTTGGAGACATTATTTGTATGGAGAAAAGTGTGAGATTTTCACGGATCACAAAAGTTTGAAATATATATTTACCCAGAAGGAACTTAATATGAGACAAAGGAGATGGTTAGAATTGATCAAGGATTATGATTGCTCGATTAATTATCATCCCGGTAAGGCAAACGTTGTAGCAGATGCGTTAAGTCGGAAGGAAAGGTTAAATGTGTTATCCGTACCTGAAGAGATATATAAAGAATTTCAAAAATTGGAATTGGAGATTAGAATTTACAAGCCTGAGGAAGCAAAAGTGTACAGTATGATTTTCCAACCGGAGTTATTGGAGAAAATAAAGAAATGCCAGAAAGAGGTAATGGATCAAGATATAAATAGTTTGGTAGGGGAGGAATTATGCACGCAACAAGATGATCAAGGTGTTCTTAGGTTTTCTTCAAGAATTTGGATTCCACCAGTGACGGAGCTGAAAAATGAAATTTTACAAGAGGCACATAGTTCAAAATATTCCATCCATCCAGGGAGTACCAAAATGTACAAAGATTTAAATAAGAATTATTGGTGGCCAGATATGAAGAGGGAAATTGTGGAATGGGTGAGTAAATGCTATACATGTCAGAGAGTTAAAGCAGAGCATAAGAGACCAAGCGGATTGCTACAGCCATTGGAGATTCCAGAGTGGAAGTGGGAACATATTACCATGGATTTCATAGTTGGATTACCAAGGACAAGGGCTAATCATGATGCCATTTGGGTTATAGTAGATAGACTTACCAAGTCAGCTCATTTTCTGCCTATAAATGAACGATTTTTGCTCGACAAGTTAGTTCATATGTACTTGAAAGAGATCGTAGTTCGTCATGGAGTTCTAGTGTCTATTGTATCTGATCGAGATCCAAGATTTAATTCAAGATTTTGGAAGAGTTTTCAAGAATGTTTGGGAACAAGATTGAATATGAGTACGGCCTATCACCCCCAAACGGATGGCCAAAGTGAAAGAACGATCCAGACAATCGAGGACATGCTACGTGTTTGTGCTATTGATTTCAAAGGAAGTTGGGACGAGCATTTACCCCTGGTAGAGTTTGCCTATAACAACAGTTATCATGCCAGCATTGGAATGCCACCTTATGAAGCCCTTTATGGACGCAAATGTAGATCTCCAGTATATTGGGACGAAGTAGGAGAACGCAAAATACTCAGACCCGAATTGGTACATCAGACAAAGGAAGTTGTTGAAATTATCCAGAAAAGATTAATAGCCATACAAGATCGTCAAAGGAAATATGTAGACCAGTCAAGAAAAGACATGGAATTTGAAGAAGGAAGCTTGGTATTATTGAAAGTATCACCGTGGAAAGGACTAACAAGGTTTGGGAAGAAAGGGAAGCTAAACACAAGATATGTCGGACCTTTTGAAATCCTAAAGTGTATTGGCAAAGTAGCTTACGAGTTGGCGTTACCTCCACACATGGAGCACATTCACAATGTTTTTCACATATCAATGCTTAAGAAATATTATCCAGACTCCAGGCATGTAATAGAATATGAGCCAATAGAACTTCAAGCAGATTTATCATATGTAGAGAGTCCGATAGAGATTCTAGAGGAAAGAGAGAAAGTATTGGGAAATAAAATGGTAAAGTTAGTAAGAGTATTGTGGAGAAACCCAAAGGTTGAAGAGTCAACCTGGGAGTTAGAAAGTGATATGAGAGAAAAGTACCCTCATTTGTTTTCTTGGATATTCTGAGGACATAATCCTTTTAAGGGGGGAAGGATGTAATATCCGGGATATATCGTGTAATTATTTTTGCTATTATATAATTATTATGTGTGTTCAGTATCTATTCTGTGAGCTAATTGTTAGGTATTATCTGTACTTGAATATTCAAAAATAATATTAATTGAGTATTTTAATTTTTATATGTCCAAAATAAAATATAGATAATTGTCATATCTTCCTAATTATTTTTATGTTGGTTTATGGATTTATAAGAATCATCTGAAATTTCTAAAATCTTTTTCCGGGTAATTAAAATCTATTTTATAAAAACGGGAACCAACCGACGTCAACTTTTTTTACATTTTTGGAACCCGAAACTCTTTCGAGAACTCCTTCCTAACCTAATTGTAATATTCCGAGCATATTCCATGTTTCGACTTTTTGATCCGGCGTACGATTTGTCCTGCGCGGGTCCCGACGCAACATTTTCGATATAATATTCGTTTCGGTAAATCAATAAAACCCGTATTTTCGATAAACGGGAGCTTTTTATTAAACTATCACAATTATCACTTCGTAATACGTGTAACCAGGCGCTGAGACCAAGACCGCAGTACAAATTGTACTGATTTGGATAATTATCCCGAAAACCGATACCGTTTGGATCAGTTTTTACAAATAAACGTACCGTTTTATATCCGGAATGATCCAACGGGATCCTAATTTTCCGTAATTATAAATAGCCTTTTACCGTATTTTATATCGTATCAAAATCATTTGCAGACAGATAATTATATAATTTTCAGAGAAAAACCCTAATTTCCTAAAACTGTTCTAAGAATCAAACAAGCATTTGGAGGTGTTATTGAATTCGGTTTGGAAAGCTCGAGTAACCAATCTGAAGGTCTTGAAGAGCTCTACCAGATTCTGTAATCCATACACCTGCAGAAATCAAGGTTATTTTTCTAAAAAATTATTTATTTTCGAATTTATTTTATTAAAAATATGAATTTTTGTTCAGATGATTGTTTGTATGATTTGATGATTGCATGTTGTAGAGCTTGTTTTCCTGATGATTTTCATATGTCATACGTCTGATTTGGAGTTCAATAACATGTTCAAAATTGAGTTTGATTTTCGAATTTTAAAATTAGGGTTTATAACCCGTATGAATGTTCTTAATTGAAATTTGGGGGTTTCTTATTCTGTGATAGATTGATGTTGTGTTATAGTGGGTTGTGTTCTCTGTGAAATTTGCAATCTAGTCGTATAAGTTTCATGAACCAACGAGGTCTGTAGAGAAGGGAGTTGTATTTTGAAGTTTTTCGATGTTCGCCGGAAACTGGAAAATTTCACGGCCAAATTCCGGCCAACTCAGGGATTGTTATGATTAATTGATTGCATGGTTGTGTTCCTGGTGTTGTGTAGATGTGATCTGGAGGTGATGGTGGCCTGCGCATCCCTGGAACGTGTTCTCCGGCCATCCCCGACTGTTTTCCGGCGACCCCCCTGGAAAATTACAGTTTAGTACCTATAGTTTTGAAAACGATGCAGTTTGGTCCCTGTAGTTTCCAGACTTTGCAAAAATTGGATTTCTGTTTTAAAAATGTTTAAAAATCATATTTCCTATTTATTTTTATTATAAAAATTCGTTTTTAATTTCTGAAAATTCTAAAAATTATTATTTTAATTCTGAAAATTATTTTTAATTCACAAATAAATCTAAATTAATTAGTTAATTAATGTCAGTTAATTTCTAATTGATTAATTGGTCAATTAATTCAAAAATTAATTGATTAATTGATTTAATTAATTATTAATTGATTTTAATTAATTATTTAATTAGATTTAATTATTTAAAAATGATTTAAAAATTTTGAAAAATAGTTTCGAGCTTTAAAATATTATTCTAAATTATTTCCAAGGCTCGATAATTATTCTAAAATTATTTCGGAGCCAGAATTGGCCAACCGAACCCTGTTTATTAACCCGAAATTGATCCAATGACCCGTTTTAATTCCGAATTTTTTTTAAAAATCATTTTAAATATCAGAAAGCCTATTTATGACCCGAGATTTCTTTATAAATAATATATCATTGATTACGTGATGTATTATATGCTATATGTGACTTTTTAATTGACTATCGGTCTATATATTCGGTGTTTACTTGATTATCGCATAACTTTCAATCCGTTAATCGGATTTGGGTAAAACGAAGGGTAGATAGAAGTATGTGTTGAATAGAATTCCATGAGTAAATTATTGATAGATGCTTATGATATATGAGCAGAAGAGGCAAGACGTAGGAAAGGGAAACAGATCGTTGAGGCATAGGACGCTTGTGATTGGAAGCGAGTGCAGTGTAGTAAGCTAATATCAGGCAAATGTTCTGAACTTTGTCGAGATATTGTAGTATTTGATAGTCAGATTGATACTGCCAGTGCTTTGAAGCACTGAAACCTAAACTCTGATTCCAGTTATTGTTCTTGAGCCATAAACCTTATTCTTTCTAGACCATTGATTGTTGTATACCTAAACACAAATCTCAAGTATACGATATTACTCCACAAATACATGTAAACAAAATCCCAAACACTGAACTGAATTACTTGTACATTCAATCATTGTATCCTATGCTTTGAAAGCCCAAATCTTTGAAACCCTGAAATGTTGATTCCTTTGTTATCTAATTCTTTCATTATCCAGCATTCAAGCTTTTAAATTGCCTTATTGATCCTTACAAGGATTGAAACCCTTTCATTGTTAAACATTTATTGTTGTTAATGATTTCGGTTATTGTTTATTATTGCATATTCTGTTATTATGTTAGAATTGGATTGTTTTTATAAAATTATGGACCAGATTCGTGGTCAGACCATATAATGGTCAAGTTAGGCCAATGTGTGCCTTGGATCCAGTAGTTAGAGCAATGTTGTGTGCCTTGCTCGGGGTTAGTGCGTGACTGATCAGCAGCCTAACCTTGGTTTTTAATTTAAAAGTATAATATCCAATTCTAAATCATAATCCATTGTTCACTTGATATCATAATCATATTCACCTGATGATCATTATTCTCAGTTTTGTCATTGTGACTTGCTGAGCTAGTTAGCTTATTTATGCGATGTTGTTTATATTCTTTCCAGTTAAAAAGGAACCAGTTGGTAGCGAGAATCCCCAGTCCAGCGCGAGAGCTAGGGGTTCAGGTTGAGAAAGCTGAGCTAGTAGGCTTCTTTTGGGATAATTTAAGTCTGTAAAAGTTTATAATAATGTTTAATACTCAGTTTGAGTTTGAAATAGTTGGGATTTGAATGGTTTGTAATATATTAGTGTGTTTGGCTTGTGTGCATACTTTAACCTGTTGCGGTCCGTGGTGGTTGGTAAGTAGGGTCACTGCATATATTATTATTATCTTTATTATTGTTATAAGCAGGTTATAATTAAGGTGTGTGTGTGGACCCCAAACTTCTGACCCGGGTTTGGAGGGCGCCACACTTTGATATACTTGAAGATTGTCTTTACAGCTAATAGATGAGGTTCTCTAGGGTCAGCTTGAAACCTTGTACAGAGACAGGTAGCATGCATGATATCAGGTCTACTAGTGGTCAAATATAGGAGCGAGCCAATCATCCCTCTGTAGTTAGCTATATCTACTGAAGAACCAGTATTTAAATATAACTTGGTTGCAGTGGCCATAGGAGTTGACGCAGTTGAGCAGTCCTGCATTCCAAATCTTTTGAGTAAGTTCCTGGTGTATTTGGATTGATTTATGAAAATTCCTTCATTAGTCTATTTGACTTGTAACCTCAGAAAGTAACTCAATTCTCCCATCATACTCATTTGATACCTGGACTGCATTAGCGTGGTATTTATAAAAGAGAGTTGTTATTCCCTAAAAATACAACAAGAATTATAGAAGGGGGAGGTTGAATATAATTCTGGCTTCTTTTCTTGATTTTAAAAATGTTCTAACTTAATACATATAACAGTGTTTGATTTGCTGAAGTGCGGAATAGAAAGATAATTGAAATCAAAATAATAAGTAATAAAACACAAGGCTTTAAAACTTTCTGGTGGATTTGAATGTATCCACCAGAGATATATATATCAGAATGAGAACTCTATAAAGCTTCGAATAACTCACAACTGCTTTACAAGTTGAACAAACAAACTACAGAGAAATTCTTACAAGTACAGCCTTACCTGTTTCTCTGAGAAATTTATTTACTTTGTTAAAGTGTTCTACTTGCTACTCTTGGTTTATATATCACCAAGTTACATGATAGTTTGACAAGATAATAAAACAAAACATATCTAGCCTAACTCCATACTGCTTCATTCCTCTATTCCAGCATCTTTGAATATTTTCACATTTGCATGGAAATGGTAATGCTTATTTGTTCTCAAAATCCTGCTTAACAGGCTGCCACATTTCTTTTGCAAACACCCAACGCATGTGACTGTGTTGTCACTGTCAACAGCTATATTGAATTTGATCATCCGTCGGGACTATGTTGGTCATCCGTCGGGAGTCATGATGATTATCCGTTGAGAGCTTTGTTGATCATCCGTCGGGAGTCTTGTAGATCATCCGTTGAGAGTCTATCTGCCACTTGACTCTATTTCACTTATACAGAATTACAAGACATTTCATACTTACAATTAGTCAACCTATTCTGCATATCAATCTAGTAGTCAACATGACTTAGAGAACTCTATACAATCTACCAGACTAAAACATGTTATTTGCAGAAATGTGCTATAGTACTTATTTGTTACATAAGCTACACTCTCGATGGATGTCAAATTATATTAGATCATCCGTTGAGAGCTACAAATTTTCACTAAGTTAAATTTACTAAGGTGTTTTGTTTAACTTATCATCAAGTTCATAACATATTCCTAACAATCTCCCCCAATTTATGTCTACTAGAATTGTAGCCATAAATTATGAGATAATTGATGATAACAAAACACCTCAAAAATACATATTAAAAAGTAGTACACAAAACTGATAAGTGCTACAACTTTATTGAAAATTGAACAAAGCAAAGTGTACAAAGAGTTATCACAATCATTATCAAGGTGCTCCTCTAGTCTGAGTAGATGATTCTATTTCCTTGATTGTCTGGATTTCTTCCCAAGCTTCTTGTTATTTTCTTCTATTTGATTCTGGAGTTGTCTATGGAATTCAAGTTCATCAGCTTCAGATAGATCAAGCTTTTCTTGCATTTCCAATAGAGTCTCATTGCTAGAGATACTCAATTGGTCATCCAGTCTGAACAATCTTCTAACACCCTTATCATCCATGAATTCCATCAGCCAATAAGGCCTCAAATACGCTCTTTTTCCTGTGAAGGGAATCAATAGAGTTTTTGGGAGTGTATCTTTGGCTCTATTGCTCCTTAGATCTTCTATTTTCTTTAGGACTAATCTCCCTGCAGTCACATTAAATCCAAAGTTTTTCTTGAAGGATGAATAGACCTTTATCAGTACAGATTTGCTTTCTTGAAGAATCCTGTGAAGTGGCCATGTGATTTCTTTCCCTCCCTTGTACTTGAACACCAGCCTTTGAGGAAGATATCTATGAGCATCAATCCCTCTTACTTCTTCCAATTCATCCAAGTAGAGGTTTATTTCAGAAAAATCCTTGATGTCATAGATGTATTAGAGATCTCCCTTGTTGACTGTATATTGAGATTGGTTAGGGTCTTGGACCTGAAAGTCACAGGCTTCACTTTCTTGGTTGCTTTAATCTTTATCTTTTTTGGCTTGTTGAAGATAGGTAAATTGAATTCAGGAATTGGCAAACTTTCTCAGTCTATTGGCTCATCCTTGGAAATTATAGGTTCACCATGAAAGTTCTTTGTTGGATCTACCTTGAATTCCTCATGTACCACTGAGGGCTTGGATGTTTGAGTTGAAGTTGTAGACTGTTTGAGAATGTAGTCTTCAATTTCCTCATCACTGAAGTCCAATTTCCTTTTGGAATGAAGTTTGTATTTGAATTTTCTTTTCTGTGGAGGTTCATTCTGCATTTTTTGATCTTGAACTTCAGTAATAACATGTGGTTTTTCAGAAATCTCAGTTATAGATTTGACAGCTTGAAGTTTAGCTAAGATAACAGCTTGCTTCTTCTTTTGTTTAAGCTTCTTAGCATCTAGAACAACCTGCTTCTTTTCTTGCTTGATCCTTTATTTTTCTTCCTTTTTAACTTCTACAAACAGAGGGTATCCAGCCACCACACAAATCTCTTTTCCATTCCTGTAAATATTGGCAATTCTCTTCTTTTAAACCGAATCAAATGGATCTTTGTAAAATGCAATTGACCTTGCCAACAGCTTCTTTTCATCTAGCCTAGGTGTCTCAAATAAGATCCACAGGGTACTTTTCTGAGAACTTTGAATAGTTCCTTTTAGGCTTCAGAATCAGATTAGCTTTTGGAGATTTGATACATGAAGTTTGGCCTTTTTCCAAGCTACCAAGACTCATTTCATTCAATGGGATTTATGTGACTTGTGAGTGGTGATGAAAAGTCTTGTCTAGTTTCTGTATCTGACCAAATTTCTTTTGAATATCTGCATCAATCTTCTTCCAGTTATCATCTAGCTCCTTCTCAGCTGCTGCTACATCAATCTTTGTCATTTTGTCGTTTGATTCCAGTTTTGCTGTTGCTAGATTGATGAGATCAATGATATCCATAGCCGGTGGTTTAGTGAAAGCAATTGCTGGCGCAATTGCTTTGCTGACTTGAATGTTGAGTAGTTTCTCCCCCTCACTTGATGAGCCTTTATCCCCCTTTTGTTAGCATCAAGTTGTTGAGAAGAAGGGAGTTGTGCATCCACCAATTGTTGGAGCAGAGCAGTCTGAGCTTCCTAATTTGTAAGTATGTTGGACACTATATTCTCCATATTAGACAACCTAGAGTCCATGGCCTCAACCTTTCTGTTTAAATCAGCTTCTTTCCTTAGCTTTTGAGCTATCTCAGTCATGGTGGTTCCTGAAAGTCTAACATCCAACCTTGCCATAAAATCTTGTTTGACTTCAGAAATTTCTTGCTTTATTTCATCCATACTTTGACTGTGTTGGAGAGCTTGAATCTTGTGCAGTTGTAGAGCTTCAAGATGTGTTGTGAGTAACTTTTTAGTGCTGGCACTTGTGGATGCCTAAAATGTTGTTTGGGTGTCATGAATCAGCTTGAATAAGGTAGATTGGAGATGTGAATATGAACACTCTTTAGTTAGCATCCAGGAAGGAATATCTGCATCTCCCCCTATGCTCATGCTGTCATCCTCCACATCTTCACCATCATCCCCAAAAGAGTCTTCAGCCAATTCAGGATCACTACCAGTTATAGATGGCATAGCACTGATTGCATCCTTTGCCCTTTGTAATGAAGCAATTGTATGCACTAGGTTCAACATCCTCTCAGCCTCCTCATTTCCCTGTCCAGCTAAAGTTTGATAAGCTGGAACAGGATGAGTAAATGTCTCAGCATCCAGGGAGATAAAATCTATGACAGCTTGATATTTTTACTGAAATAGTCTCTCCCTTTCTGAATCACTGACATTCATTGACTCACTAAAAATGGTTTCCATCCTTATAACTCATGTACATGCATTTCTCTTATTTTCTCTCTTTTGTTGCATCAAGGGCTCCCTTTGGTTCACCACCCTCACACCCTCACCTTCACCTTCTAAGGTGGGACTCCTCTCACTCTCTTTTGCCAGGATGGAAGAAATAGCCTGCATGAGTTCACTCCTTTCCTCTCCTTTTTCATGGGAGCAACCCAGCCTCTCACTCAAATCACTCCCTTCCCTCGGTCCTAAGAGTGATTGTACAACTACTAACTCATCTACACTTGTAACAATAGTTTAAATTTCAGTTCGTATAGTGAGTACCAATGAATGAGAAACATCCATTGGGTTAGTAGTTAGGATAGCCGACAAATGACTGCTGTTAGGCACATCCATCGGGATACAATCACTAACCGATGGATGAACGATATCCATCAGAATAGAAGAAATGAATGAGTTTAGAGTGGAAACTATTGTGGACTCTGTGCAGATTGATGAAAATTTGGGTACAGATGTTTCAACAGTTCCTGAAAGAATTGGCAAGTGAGCCAACAAATCATCCAAAAGATGATGCTCACTTGCACTAGATTTTGGCTTCCCCAATAGAGTTAAGGAAGAGGAATCAGAAATTGATGTGTTGATCATATTCACATCCAGAGAATTTGTGGGAGAGTTTAGTGTTTATGGTGCTTCTATTACTAAAGATTTTGGCTGTGACTCCACATTTATTGGAGCCACATCAAACTGACTTTAAGATGGCAGTGACTGAGTCTTTAGCTTTAGTTTGCACTGTGTGTATTCCCTGTGCATCCCCAAGGATTTTAGATCTCTTCTTTCTGGCATAGGTTTGAGGTGAACTTGTGTCCCTTACCCTTTTGGCATGTGCTCCTAGTTGGGAGCTTGTTTCAATAGTAACATCCTTTTGGGAGGATGAAACTAGAGTTGTGCTAATTTTCCTTATTAACTACCACAGTTTGTTGGGAAACTGTGGTGTGTCTAGTCTTGGGTACACTTACCTCACCAACCTTATACTTAGGGTTTCTTTGATTTTCACCCTGTCCCTCACCTATCTCACCACCCTTCACACTCCCCTCTTTAGGTTTGGTAGATTTTGCAACTGGTTTCTTTTGAGAGAAACCAGAGGGGGCTTTCTTTGTTTTGGATTTTGAAGTTTTTGTTTTGGTAGCTTGGGTAGGCATCTGTTGGGTCATTGACATAGATTCTATAGCTACACTTAAAGGCAAAGAAATTTGTGAGGTTGGAAGAGTAGAGACAGTGGTGCTTACTTCACTTACCTGAGGGCCCTCCATCATTGGAAAGTAGAAAAGGGGCACCTCTTTGTGGAGACTTGCTATGTTAAGATCTGTAATTATTCTTCTTTCTTGAACCCAACAATCCAGTTTGTTGGTTGGGTTCTCAATAACAATATTCTCAATAAGATGGTTAGCAAGAATCATAAAGAATCTAGCATAATAGACACTTTTACCTCTCTTATTAACTTCCCCTAACTTGTAACCTAACTCAAACATGATCATGTCACTGAAATTAAAGTACTTATCAGTAACTAGCATATAAAGCATGTTAAGCATGGCAGTTTTAACAGAATCAAAGTTACTTACTTTACCAGAAAACACCTTGGTAACTATATCACACAAATAACTCCATTCTTTTCTAAGGCCTAGCCTCCTAATCTCACTCAACTTAGAGGTAGGAAGTGCATATCCAATTGAATTAAGCATGGTAGCTAAATTAGCATCTGTGTGTGCAACAGTAGTAGTGTTTTCAGGAATCTTAAAGCATGCTTGAATTGTGTCATTGTTAATGCATAATTTCTTACCTTTGAGTGTGAAAATTATGGTTTTGTCTGTAGACTGGTACACAGCAGTGGTCCACATCTCCTCCACAACTTCACAGTAGATTATGGGTGATTCCAGCATAGCATAACTGAGTTTGCAACATTTCACAAAATCCATCATTTTGTGAAAATCTTCAGACGCCGGAATTTCCTTGTTCACAAGAGCTACAAAGTTGTTCTTTTCATATATGAATCCAGAATGAGACATGATTCTGACTACTGGTGCCATTGTTAAAGTAAGGGAATTTGCAGGGAGAAAGAGAGTATTTGCTTTGGAGAAGAAGAGAGTTAGAGCAATTGATTTGAGAATGATAAAAGAAAAGAATGAAAATAAATTTTGCTTTTATACTATCTCAGAAATAAACTGTCAAAATTAATAAAGTGAAATAAAGTAACCAATCAAAATAGCCCAAAATAGCCGTTTAAAATAAATAAATTGTCAAAATTCTATTAATTATCCGTCGTGATATACTTACAGACTGTATGTATATTTGATGGAAAATGTTCAGAGTTCCAACGGCTATGATGAAAGCAATTCGACGGATGAGAATAAAACAATTATCCGTCGAGTATAAAATAATCCAGAAAAGTAATTGATTTTTATTAAGCTTTTTAACTTCGACGGATGATCAAACTCGATGGATACTGATCATCCGCCAGGATGTAAGTTTTGACTTAGCCAAAATTTCATCTAAGACAGAATAATCAATTCAGTTTCTGGCTGCATTACAACTTGCAAAAATATCTGAAATGATTTAAGAATAATTAAACATACCTAACTCACTTACCAACCTTGAAAAGGTGGATTCATCAAGTGGCTTGGTAACGATATCTGCAAGCTACTTTTCACTTGGAAAAAAATGAAGTTCCACAGTACCATTCATCACGTGTTCCCTAATGAAGTGGTACTTGATATCTATGTGCTTTGTTCTTGAATGCTGTACTGGATTTTCAGTGATGGAAATTGCACTTATGTTATCACAAAAAATAGGAATTCTGTCCACTTGTAGACCATAGTCCAACAATTGGTTTTTCATCCATAAAATCTGTGCACAGCAACTACCAGCAACAATATATTCAGCTTCAGCTGTAGAAGTAGAAACTGAATTTTGCTTTTTACTGAACCAGGATACAAGCTTGTTTCCTAAAAATTGACAGGTTCCTGTTGTACTTTTTCTATCAATTTTACAACCTGCATAATCTGCATCTGAATAACCAGTTAGATCAAAACCAGAATCTTTAGGGTACCAAATCCCAAGTTTTAATATTCCCTTGAGGTATCTGAAAATTCTCTTAATAGCTACAAAATGAGATTCTCTAGGATCAGCCTGAAATCTAGCACAAAGACATGTAGCAAATATTATATCTGACCTACTAGCTGTTAAGTACAGAAGTGAGCCAACCATGCCCCTATAGCTTGAAATATCCACAAACTTTTCAGTAGTGTTTAATTCAAGTTTAGTTGCAGTGGCCATGGGAGTTTTTGCATATGTATAATCCATTAGATCAAACTTCTTTAAAAGATCATAAATATATTTAGTTTGACTAATGGATATTCCATCACTAACTTGCTTAACTTTTAAACCAAGAAAGTAAGTTAGTTCTCTCATCATGCTCAATTCATACTTACTTTGCATCAATTTGGAAAACTTTTTGCAAAGTTTTTCATCTGTAGAGCCAAATATAATATCATCTACATAATTTGAACAAGTATACTAGAGCCATTAACATTTCTAAAGAATAAAGTTTTATCAACAATACCTCTTGTAAACTGATTTTCCAAAAGAAACTTTGATAAAGTGTCATACCAGGCTCTAGGTGCTTGCTTCAATCCATAAAGTGCTTTAAGAAGATAGTAGACATATTCTGGAAAATTTGGATCTTCAAAACCAGGAGGCTGACTGACATAGACTTCCTCCTCCAAATCTCCATTCAGAAAGGCACTTTTGACATCCATTTGATAGAGTTTAAAATTGGCATGGGCTGTAGAGGCTAAGAAAATTCTGATGGCTTCAAGCCTTGCAACAGGAGCAAAAGTTTCATCAAAATCTATTCCTTCTTGTTGACAGTAGCCCTTAGCAACCAATCTAGCTTTGTTCCTGAACACTATGCCATTTTTTCCATCTTATTTCTGAATACCCACTTGGTGTTAATTGGATTCTTTCCTTTAGGTTTGGGTACCAGCTTCCATACCTTGTTCCTTTCAAATTGGTTTAGCTCCTCCTGCATAGCTAAAACCCAATCAGGATCCAACACAGCTTCTTCTACCTTCTTTGGTTCTTCTTTAGAAAGGAAGCTGCTATATAGACACTCTTCTTGAGTTGCTTTCCTTGTTTGAACTCTAGAAGATGCATCACCAATAATGAGCTCAAAAGGGTGATCTTTAGTCCATTTTCTCTGTTGTGGTAGATTAGCTCTAGATGAAGAGGCCTCATTGTTGTCTTGATGTGTGACTGAGTTTTGATTATAAGAAGCTCCCTCTGAGTTTGTGAATCTTTGATTTGAGGAAGGGGTACTAACTGTAGGTGATCTGTTTTGACTCTCAGCTTCTCTCATTATTCCGACGGATGATGCACTTTGTATCTCGACGGATGAAGCTGATTGTCTACCGACGGATGAAGCAAATTGTCTACCGAAGGATGAAGCATTCTGTAACTTGACAGATGTTGAATTATGTGATTCATTAGTTGTAAATTTTTCTGCACTATCCTTAGTCACTATTTCTTGATCACTTTCATCATCACTGTCATCACTGATATCTCAACATTATCAAATTTGAGGCTTTCATGGAAATCTCCATCTTGTAGTCCTTTAATCTCTTTATCATCAAACACAACATGTACTGATTCCATAATAATGTTGGTTCTTAGATTGTAGACTCTATATGCTTTTCCAACAGCATATCCAACAAAAATTTCTTCATCTGCTTTGGCATCAAACTTCCCATATTGATCAGTTTGATTCCTTAAGATATAACATTTGCAGCCAAAGACATGAAGAAAATTTAGAGTTGGCTTCCTATTCTTGAACAACTGATAAGGAGTCATGCATTTGGCTTGATTAATTAAAGAAATATTCTGAGTGTAGCCTGCCGTATTCACAGCTTCAGCCCAAAAATATGTTGGTAACTTTGATTCTTCAAGCATTGTCCTTGCAACTTCAATTAGAGATCTGTTTTTCCTTTCCACCACTCCATTTTGTTGAGGAGTACTAGCTGCAGAAAACTCATGTATAATTCCATTCTCTTCACAAAATGATCTCATCATAGAGTTCTTGAACTCAGTTCCATTGTCACTCCTGATTCTTCTCACTTTGAAGTCAGGATGTTTGTTGACTTGCCTTATATGATTGATGATGATTTCACTAGCTTCATCTTTGGATTTCAGAAAATATGTCCAAGAGAACTTTGAGAAATCATCTACAATTACTAGGAAATTTTTTTTCCTTGAGATAGACAATACATTAACTGGTCCAAACAAATCCATGTGCAATAGTTGCAAAGGTTCTTCAATTGTTGAATCAAGCTTCTTTCTGAATGATGCTTTAATCTGCTTTTCTTTCTGGCAGGCATCACACAATCCATCCTTAGTAAACTCCACTTGAGATATTCCTCTAAGCAATTCTTTCTTGACAAGCTCATTCATGGTCTTGAAGTTTAGATGGGACTAATTCTTGTGCCATAGCCAACTTTCATCTTACTTGCTCTACTGAGAAGACAAGTTACTAATTCTGCATTTGATGAGTTAAAATCAGCTAAGTACACATTTCCTTTTCTCACTCCAGTGAGAACCACTTTGTTGCTCTTTTTGTTTGTCATAACACATGCTTCTGAATTGACTGAATTTCCCTTGTCACAAAGCTGGCTGATACTCAACAGATTATGTTTGAGTCCTTGCACTAGGGCAACCTCTTCAATGATGATATTATCTTTTGAAATCAAGCCATAACCCACAGTATAACACTTGTTGTCATCTCCAAAAGTAATACTTGGGCCAAGTCTTTCCTTGAACTCAGTGAGCATGGTAGAATCTCCAGTCATGTGCCTTGAGCAACAACTATCTAGATACCAAAGATTCTTTCTGTTTCCCTACACACATCAAAATCAAATCAAGTTGATTTTGGTATACAAGTTTCCTTGGGTCCTTCCTTATTAGTTTTCTTCTTTGGTTTCTTAGGTTTGATCTAATTTGACTTTGGAATTTCAAATTCATCCTTAGTCTTTTGAGTTGAACATTTGAAACCAGACATTAAAACAGAATTATCATGCACATTTTGGTTTACATGAAAAGGCATGCTATTTGCAAACATGTTATTCCAGTAAGGCATGCTAAATGGCATTTGAGGCATACTGAATGTAGCATAATAAGAATTATGTGCAAATGGCATATTAGCAAATTGTGCATTCATATTCTAAGCAGATATAATATTCATAGGCGTGGTAGGCATGGCAGTCATGTTGGGAAAAGAAGAGGGTGCAGACATGGAAGTAGGCATAGCAAGTTTGCAATTAACAGACAAATGACTAACACTACCACACTTAACACATATTTTTTTGGGTGCATAATTGTTAGGTGTGTAGTTGTTATGTTTTTTAATTCCTACTTTCCCATTTCTATTATTTTTCATTTTAGCTTCTGTTTTAACCTCAATCTTTTCTAATCTGTCATTCAATTGCTTGATAGACAGATGCCCAACATTAACTCTCTTTTCCTTCTTGACTTGACTTGATTCTACTGGAACAAAGTTTTTAGAGACTGATCCATATTTCTCATTCAATTTAACTAACTTGGCTTTGCTAACTGGTTTACTCACAGCCGACAGATGTGGCTCCTTGTCTCTTGATGGATAATCCTTTTGATTATCCGACGGATGATTTTCATCATCCGTCGAGTCCACATCTGTAGACAGTCCTTCAACCAAATTGGACTCAAGCTTCTCTTTACTCTTTTTCCAGGCTACATCACAAAAGGACTCAATACCTTGAACTTTAGTGATTTTAGCATGAACATCTCTAGATGATTTCCATTCCTTAATCACTCCTGTTCTCGTTCAAGCTGCTTCTTTAAAATCTCTTCTTTCTTCAAGGACTCAGTTAATTCATCCTTAGCAATCTTACACTCAATTCTCAATTTCTCAAATTCAATAAACTGAGACTCTAGTACATTATTCCTCTCACTTAAAAATAAATTATTTCCTTTAATTTTAGCATTTTCCTTAGTGAGGAACTTAAGTGTAACACACAAGTGATATAATTTTGTAGACATGTTATTTATTGCATCATTACACTCAGCTTTAGATAAATGTGCTAGGTTAGTGGTGATTACCTGATTGTTTGAAGAACTTGTCTCTATTTCATCAGATTTGGCCATTAGAGCTAGATTGACATATCTTGTTTCTTCATCTTCATCCAATCCATTTGTAACCCCGTCATTCTCATGTGTGATGAAAGCCCTTTCCTTTTGTTTGAGTAACTCAAAGTAATTCTGTTTATAATCAACAGGCTCAAACTTCTTTTTGATGGAATCAGACTTTCTACATTAACTGAAAACTGACCCGCCAAACCACATTTGAAACACTTGAATTTTGATTTATCAATCATGTTTCTGTTTGGCTTGGCTGCTCCAAAATTCTTCTTGAATTTGAGCTTGGAAAATCTCCTGGATAAGAATGCTAGATGTTCATCAATTTCATCCATGTCATCTTGGCTCAACTGATCTTCATTTTCAGCTACCAACCCTTTACCCTTTCTTTCACAGACCTTTGAAGTATACTCAACAACTTCTACCTTCATCTCTTTCTCCTTCTCTAACTCAGCAACCAGTGCTATGGACCCTGCTTTCTTCCTTCCTTTCTCCATCTTTTCATCTTGCTCTATTTCAAGCTCATAGGTTTTCAGGATGCCATACAGTCTCTCCAAGGTAAACTCCTTGTAAACTTGTGAATTTCTCAATGAGACTTTCATTGGCTTCCACTCATTTGGGAGAGATCTAAGGAACTTGAGGTTAAAGTCTTTTGTTTAATAAACTCTTCCATGCAGCTTTAGAGCATTTAGTAGCTTTTGAAATCTACTAAATATATCAGTGAGTGACTCACTACCTTCACTGTGGAAATGCTCATATTACTGAATTATGAGTTGCATCTTGTTCTCCCTTACTTGCTCAGTACCATCACAAATAATCTGGATTGTGTCCCAAACCTCTTTCGTTGTTTTACAATTAATGATGTTATCAAACATATCACCATCAACTCCATTGAACAATATGTTCATGGCTTTTTTATCCTTCCTGACTTGCTCAATGTCAGGATCTGACCATTCATGCCTAGGTATTGGAACAGAAGGTTCATTGCCAGTTGCAGCTCTCATTGGTACATGAGGACCTCTCTCTATGCAGTCCACATAGGCCTCATCTTGAGAAAGAAGATGTAGGTGCACCTGCACCTTCGAGTGGGGATAATTGTCTTTGTCCAGAAATGGGATTTTCACTCCAACATCCTTTTTGTTCATCTTGTTGTTTGTTGTGATCTTTACACTCTTTGTGCTTCAAGAGCTTACTCTAATACCAATTGTTATTCCCTAACAATACAACAAGAATTATAGAAGGGGGGTTGAATGTAATTCTGGCTTCTTTTCTTGATTTTAAAAATGTTCTAACTTAATACATATAACAGTGTTTGATTTGCTGAAGTGCAGAATAGAAAGATAATTGAAATCAAAACACTGAGTAATAAAACACAAGGCTTTAAAACTTTCTGGTGGATTTGAATGTATCCACCAGATATATATATATATATATATATATATATATTAATAAGAACTATGTGAAGCTTTGAATAGCTCACAGCTATTTTTCAAGTTGAACAAATAAACTAGCGAGAAATTCTTACAAATACAGCCTTATCTGTTTCTCTGAGAAATGTATTTGTTTCGTTAAAGTGTTCTACTTGCTACTCTTGGTTTATATATCATCAAGTTACATGATAGTAAGACAAGATAATAAAATAAAACATATCTAGCCTAACTCCATGCTGCTTCACTACTCTATTCCAACATCTTTGAATATCTTCACATTTGCATGAAAATGGTAATGCTTCTATGTTCTCAAAATCCTGCTTAACAAGCTACCACATTCCTTTTGTAAGCACCCAATGCATGTGACTGTGTTGTCACTATCAACAGCTATTTTGAATTTGATCATCCCTTAGGACTATGTTGGTCATCCGTCGGGAGTCATGATGATTATCCCTTGGGACCTTTGTTGATCATCCGTCGGGAGTCTTGTAAATCATTCATCGGGAGTCTATCTGCCACTTGACTCTAATTCATTTATACAGAATTACAAGACATTTCATACTTATAATTAGTCAACCTATTCTACATATCAATTTAGTAGTCAACATGACTTAGAGAACGCTATGTAATCTACTAGACTAAAACATGTTATTTGCAGAAATGTGCTACACTAGCTATGTTTTACATAAGCTACACTCTCGATGGATGTTAAATTGTCATCCGTCGGGACTATAAAGTTCATCCGTCGGGACTATATTAGATCATCCATCGAGAGCTACAAATTTTCAATAAGTTAAATCTACTAAGGTATTTTGTTTAACTTATCATCAAGTTCACAACATATTCCTAACAAGAGTTTTATCAATTGTACCTCTTGTGAAACCACTCTCTAGCAGAAATAGAGCAAATGTTTCATACCAGGCCCATGGAGCTTGCTTTAATCCATAGATTGCTTTTTCCAGTAAGTAGACATGATCTGGATACTTTGGATCAATGAACCCTGGAGGTTGTTGAACATAAACTTCCTCTTCGAGTTTTCCATTTAAGAATGCACTCTTGACATCCATTTGGAACACCTTAAACTTCTTGTGAGCAGTATAGGCAAGAAAGATCCTTATTGCCTCTGGCCTTGCAACTGGAGCAAATGTCTCATCATAATCAATGCCTTCTTGTTGTGAGTAACCCTTTACAACCAGTATTGCTTTGTTCCTTGTAACAATGCCCTCACTCTCAGTTTTGTTTCTGAACACCCACTTTGTGCCACCTACAGATCTGTTCTTTGGTCTTGGCATAAGAGTCCAGACTTTGTTTCTTTCAAATTCATTGAGCTCTTCTTGCATTGCTGTGACCCAGTCAGCAACATGTAGAGCTTCTTCAACCTTCTTATGTTCAGTTTGAGATATAAAAGAATGGTAGAGACATTCATTCTGAGTGGCTTTTCTTGTTCTTACACCACTGTCAGGGTTTCTAATGATCAAGTCAGGTGTATGTGACTTAGACCATTGTATTGCTGATGGAAGTTGACTAATAGAAGAAGAACCTCCCCCTTGATCCATGAATTCTCTGTTACTTCTTTGAGTAGTACCATTGTTGTTTCCTGATGCTCCCCCTGAATCAGCGTTCCCGTAGTTATCAGCATTTGACCGATCAGATTTTGAGGAAGATGAGTCTGATGATCTTTCTACTGATGTTCCTTGAGTTGATTCACTTGTAGTAGTCTCTGGATTTGTGTCATGTTGCTCCCCCTCAACATATGCTTCAGTGTCAGAAGAATTTCCATTATTCCGTGGAACTTCAGAGCTTTGAGTGATATCAGGACTTACTGTATCAGAGTCAGGATTTAAAAGTTCAGCATAAGGTATTTCATTTTCAAATCTCAATTTGTCATGGTCATTTGAATCTTCTAGACCTGTTATCTTCTTGTCAACAAAAGATACATGTATAGACTCCACGACTGTTCTTGTTCTTAGATTGTAAACTCTGAAGGCTTTTGTAGTCAACGAATATCCTAGAAATATACCTTCATCAACTTTTAGATCAAACTTGGTAAGCTGCTCCGGATGAGTTTTGAGAACAAAATAATTACAAGCAAATATATGAAAGTATTTCAAATTTGGCTTCTTCCCTTTCAACATCTCAAATAGTATCATTCCATGCTTGTTGATCAATGTTGCATTTTGTGTAAAGCAAGTAGTTTGCACAGCCTCAGTCCAGAAGTAGGTAGACAATTTTGCTTCTTCTAGCATGGTTCTTGTAGCTTCTATCAGAGTTCTATTCTTTCTTTCAACAACTCCATTTAGTTGTGGAGTTACAGGAGCAGAAAACTCTTGTTTTATCCCCTTGAGTTTGCAGAACTCTTCCATAGATCTATTCTTAAATTCAGTTCCATTATCACTTCTGATGATCTTCACTTTGTATGTTGATCCTTTCTCCAGCTCCCTCACATGATCAAGAAGAATGGATAGTGTTTCATCCTTGGTGTGCAGAAAATACACCCATGTGTATTTTGTAAATTCATCAACAATCTCAAGTGCATACCTCTTCTGGGAAATAGACATAACATTCACCAGACCAAAGAGATCAACATGAAGTAGATGTATGGTTCGAGAATTGAGGATTCAGTTTTCCTCTTGAAAGATGTCTTCCTTTTTTTGGCTTTCTGACATGAATCATGTAAGCCATCAGGAGTAAATACTACATTGGGCAATTCTCTTACAAGATCTTTCCTCACAAGTTCATTGATATTATTGAAGTTGAGGTGAGAAAGTCTTTTATGCCAGTTCCAACTGTCCTTCACAGATGCTCTACTTAGTAGACAAACTTCTGAGTTATCAGTTCTTGTGGAGACCCTGGCTTCATACAAACTACCATGTCTCATACCGGTTAACGTGATCTTGCCATCAGACTTACTGACAATTTCACAATGCTCCTTATAAAAATTGACATGGTAATCTCTGTCACAGATTTGACTCACACTGATCAAATTATGCTAGAGTCCTGCAACTAGAACTACATTTTCAATGATGACATTTCCAACTTTGTTTTTTCCATATCCCAAGATTTTTCATAAGTTGCCATCTCCAAAAGAAACACTTGGGCCAACCTTCACCTCAAATTCTGATAGCAGGGATTTATAACAAGTCATATGTCCTGAGCATCCACTGTCCAAGACTACAGAATTCCTCCTGTCACCCTGCAATCGGTAATTTGAATCAGTTAGTGTTTTTAAGGACCTAGAGTTTATGTTAACATTCTTACTATCAGTACTTATACATGCAGAAATTGATTTTTCTTTAACTAAAGAGGGTTTCAGTTTATAAAAATCATAATACAAACTGTGATATTCTTTACATGTATAAATAGAATGCCAAACACTACCACAATGAAAACAAGGACCCTGTGGTTTATATCTAATTATTATATTCCTAAACTCTGATTTGGAAGGAACATCATTTATCTTTTTATTCTTCTTGCAAGAATTAACAAGATGATTAGTGCTACCATAGTTTGAACAGGTCTTTCTAGGTACATTAGGAGGGGTTACATAATTTCTATTCTTATTGACACCTACCTTGCCATCCCTATTTTTCCTAGACCTTTTCCTCTTGTCTTTCATGTATAGGTCCTTCAGATTTTGCTTAAGCTATTTCTGAGTCATTGAACCAATATTTACTGAATTTGTGTGAACTTGTTCACTCTTATCAGTAATTAAGTTTGATCTAGGTGTTGAGGTTGTACCTTCCTCATGGATTGACTTAACAGAATTAGTACTTGGATTAAACTTAATGGTCTTTATTTGAACCTTGTTTAGTTTGACCTTGATATCAGTTTTTATTGGTTTTGTTTTTTCAGTTTCTTTTCCAATTTTCTTATCAGAATTAGATCTAGCAAAATATCCTAATCCTGATCCTTAACTGCCATTCTCTAAAATCTCATGAGTTTTATTTTGTGAGTTAGTCCAAAGTTTAATGACCTCTCTCTCTTTTGCTAGCTCCTTTTCTAGATAAGCATATTTTTCCAACAAATTTTCTTTAATATAATCAGCATTATCTCTTTTTTTTTGAATTTCTAGCATGAAAGCAACTCAATTTCTAGGTGATCATTCCTTTTCTTAAGCATAGAGTTTTCACTCTTGATCCTATTATTTTCTAAGGTTTGATCCCTAAAACTAACATGCAGAGTCTTAAGAAATAATCTTAATTTACGATATATCAGTATCAAATGCAAGAGTAGACTGGGGTACCTTTAATTCGACAGTGTTGGTCTCAGCATCGGCATTTGCCATGAGATCATAATTGATCCCATCATCTGAGTCTGATGAATCATCCCAATTTCTCTTCTTTGAGATGAATGCTTGTTTCTTCTCAGCTCTGGGTTCTCTGCAGTCAGTTGCAAAGTGTCCAAGTCCATCACAGTTGTAACATCTCTCTTTTGACTTGTCAGGTTTTCCGGATTTATCTTCTTCCAATCAGTATCTCTTTTGTTGTTCCTCTTATCAGAGTTTGAGGAACTGGAGCCTTTTCTGGAAAATCTTCTCCCTTTCTAGAAGTTTCTGTAGACCATCTTCTTAAAAGTTTTAACCAGTAAGGCAACCATTTGATCCATATCTTTATTGTTTTAATGATCACTATCAGTATCTGATTCAGTATCAGGATTTGAGTCATCATCAAAATTTGATGATAAAGTATCTGACTTAGCAATCATGGCTTTCCCTATGGAGTAGCTTTTCCTCCTAGCTTTCTCATTTGGCTTCTCTTCAACTTTGAGTGCAACTTGTCTAGGTTTTGATCCTTTCCTCTTGCTCCTTTACTCCATCTCTAGTTCATGAGTTTTCAGAACTCCATATATCTCATCTAGAGGTGTGATGTCGAGTTGATAGTTATCCCTGATCGATGTGACTTTAAAGTCCCACTTTTCAGGAAGAGCAAGTAGGAACTTCAAGTTTGAGCCTTCCAAATCATATTGTTTATTGACAAGGGATAAGTCATTCAATAACTTCTGAAATCTGTCATAGATCTCAGTTAGGGGTTCATTGTCCCTTAAGTCAAAATGCTCATATTCTTGAGTAAGCATTATCCTCCCGTTCTTCTTGATAGCAGTTGTACCTTGACACTTTACTTCTAAAGCATCCCATATCTCTTTTGTTGTTTTACATCCAATGACTCTATTGGACATAACACTATCAAGACTGCTATGCAGGATATGTCTAACCTTATCATCCTTCATGATTGACGAGATATCTTTAGGAGTGTAGTCCTTCCTATCTTTGTCTATCATCTTCTCTGGTTCTCCTGTAACCGAAACAACTACCTTCACTGGTTTATGATGACAATTATAGATTCTGCTTAAGTATTCAGGATCTGTGGCTTCCAAACACATGGCCATCCTGACTTTCTAGATTGGATATTCATGCACTTTCAGAATGGGCACCTTGATTTCTTCATACCTACTCATGTTGCTGCTTATCTGTGATGTGGCTGGGGGTTGAGGCTTCAGATCCAGTTTCTATGTTTTTTCTCCTCTTTTGTATGACATGGTTGATCAATCTTCAGATCTTAAACTGTTTGTATGTTAACAGTAAGCTCTGATACCAATTGTTAGTCCCTTAATCAACTGTAGAGGAGGGTTGAATACAGTTAATACGATCAACTAGATAAAGCTTCAACAGAATCAAACATTTTTTATATAAATCTTATAAAAACTTATTACACAAGTACTCTCTCAAAAGGATGAACAAATATCCTTGAGAGCTTCTAGGTTATGCGAAAGATATAACAATATCACAATACATATAAAATGAACCTAAACTATGCTTTTATAGAGCACAGCTACCAATGTATAAGGAATCATATTCTATTAACAACAAGGAAACCTATACTATTGCTTCTGAGATAAAGTCCTCCACCGACTTGAAATTCATGTTTCCTTTTCCTCTTCAAAGATCAACTGATGTGACAAATACTGATCTCATCATTCGTTGACATCATCATCCGTCGAATACTAACATCTGTTGATGTCATCATCATCCGTTGATGCTTATACTCATCATCCATTGATGTTTGTAATCATCATCCGTTGATGCTTCTGATAGTTTCTATTTGATATCATCAATTGCTCCTAACACATAAAAAACTCCTTCATCTTTAACCTTAGTATTTAGCATTTCATGAGGTATTCTAGGTAATCATTACTAGATATTTTTAGTTGATCTTTGAGTCTGAAAAATCTTCTACAACCATCCTGATTTCTGAATTTCATCATATGATCTGGTTGATGATGAATTCTCTTGCCAGTAAAAAGAATCACCAGCTTTCTAGGAAATGCATGTTTGTCACTCTAGCTACTCCTTATCTGATTGATTATGTTGAGAACTATCCTCTTGACAGTTGGAGTAAACTCACTAGTTCTCTTCATGTGGAGAGAATACCTTCAGTAAGGTCTTGTACCCTATTCTTAAAATGTGTTGAAGAGGCCATTATTTGATGTAGCCTCCTTTGTATTCAAACACAAGTCTTTCATGCATCCTAGGAGAAACATCCAAGCCTCCGATTTTATAAATTTCATCCAGATATAGATTGATGTCAGATTTTAATTCAATATATGCAATGTAGATATAAGATTCATTGTCTTCAGGTTTCTTCACTTGCCTGGTAGCTGGTGGTTTAGGAAATTGTTTCTTCAATTCTTTCTTCTTCTATTGAGCTTCCTTTTCCACTACAAAAGTGGGAAATTGAATATTCTTTAGCCCAATATATTCTTTGTAACGCCCCCAAATTCGGGGTCAGAGGATTTGGTCGTCACTATGAAACCTCAATCTAAATCAACCTGTTAAATCAATAAATAAATTCCAGCGGAAGATAATTATCATAAATGACCCCAAACTACTCCAAGATCTTTTAAGGTTATAGTTCTAGAAATAAGGTATCCAAATTCCACCAATAAATTTTCGCTTTCTTTTAAAACTCTTTTCAATAAATTCCAACTCACAATTAAACCCACTAGTATAACTTCAAAATGAAGTATACTAGGCCCAAATAAAATACACAACTATAATATAATATAATATAAATAACTTTATACAATAAAACTTACACTAGTCCGCAAACCCTGGACCAACCACCTTCCCAAAAGCTTCTTCTTTGCTTCCTTTAATTAAGCAGCTAAACTGCTCAAGCTAGTCCTCACTGGAGGTTAAATTTGAAAACAGGCAAGTATGAGCGAAAGAAATGCTCATCAAGTTCATTATAATATATATATATGGTTGTTTTGATATAAAACCGACATCTGCATGAGAGCAAAACATTTGAAATCATAACTGCTGAATCATAAAATTTTAGTTGAGGAATCCCAGAATTGGTTCTTTAATTGTATTCAAAACCATTTTGATATTTTTGAGCGAAATGCTTCAGCAATACTTTGAATCTTGACGAGAATAAAACTCGTAAAACAGTGTTTACGGAAATATCGTAAACCACAATAACATGAAACAATGATCATGGAATGAATCATAAACTTTACTCAAACCGAACTCTTGAAATCAATACTTATTTTGCTGTCATATCAAATTAGATATTAATACGAACTTTGATGCTCACAACACCCATACTGAAGTCAACATCAATCATCTATACTAATACCACCTTTGATATTTAACAACAACGTAAGTATCAACAAAAATCAAAATCTAAATCAAAATTGCATTTCACCATTATTCCAAAACAGAAATAGTTGATAAATCATTATTCTATGATTATCAAAACAATAAAGAAATTTAGATATCAATTTATATTGGAACCAATAACATTTTATGTTGTTCCCGATGATCAATCGCGAAACAACACCGGTATCCCGCAGCCATACCGTAAATATAGGTACTACCCGTATCCCGAAGACATACGGTACCTATAGGGCGCCAGAAAAAGCATAACTAGCCTTGAAAGATATTACAGCTGGACCGATATCTCGATCACCTATGCTGTAACCAATAACCAGTGACCAGTAACCATTCCAATCTTAAAAACCTTTTTATTGAAAAAGGAGTCGAATCCTTCGACATCCTAAATAATTTTTATTCCCCCAATCACTTGGGCAGGAATTCTCGCAACAAAATCATCTTTCTCAAAATCCAAAATATTTATAAATACAGTAATTTGATAAGTAAAACATTTAACTATTCTGAATATAGAATAGTAGAGGGTACTTGCATAAACAGAATTATTTAATTCAGCGATATATAAAACATTTATCTATTCTGAACTGAGAATAGAAAAAGCAGTACTTGCATGATAAGATTTAAAATAAATATCACTTGAACAATAAGTCATGATAGGGATACTTGCCTTTGGGTTTTTTAGCAGTTAGTCACACTCGCAAACACGCATCTATTCTGACATTCTGTCTCAAGACATCACCGTCCTTCTTTTCAACACTTGATTGATACGCTGCTGTTGCGATTGCTAGAAGTCAGATACCCAATACCATTCCATCTCATTCTTTATCCAACGTCTTGTCCCGATCAACTCGAGAGATCCGCATCTATAATTATAAGATATAGCTTTAATTGTCTAAACGATAATCACTCGACGAACTGCGCGTCAAAATCCTATTGTCTACCCATACGATAGCCCACACATAAATATAAAAGACAATCACATGACTCTTCATCCACATACACACATAATTCATATAACACGTAATCACATAACTCACGTATCACATAATTCATATTACACAGGACTCGGTACGTTTAAAACTGAAATTGGGTCAAAATATGATTTATCGATCAATAATCGACTTAGAATGACTTGTAAAACAAGTAACCTTTCGAAACAAAACGATTTGGGTCTCAAGTATTTTTAATGAAAGCGAAATATTTTTCTGAGTCTATAAGTGTTCGTTTCGTAATAAACAGACGAAAGGTTGATTTATTATGAATTTTTAAATATTTTTCGGAATTAAAACGGGTCTCCGAATCATTTTATAACTTAATAATAGTGCTCGAACACCCGAAAATAATTTTATAAGAATTATTGAGCCTGAAAAATAATTTAAAATAATATTTTAAAGCTCGAACTATTTTTCAGAATTTTTAAATCATAAGAAATAATTAACCCGAATTAAATAATCAATTAAAATTCATTAACTAAATAATTTGGATTTATTTTCGAATAATAATAAAGATAATAATCTTCAGAACTAAAAAATAATATTTTCTTAGAAATCGGACAGCACCTCCTCTATTTCTCGGACTGCCAGTCGATATCATATCGACACAACCAACAACAATCAACACAATACTTTATATTTACGCGTATAAACACTCCAGAAATGAATAACACGACCACCTGAACCAAAACTCGGACCAAAAGTGACTTCTCCAACAATTTCTAAAAATTATGAAATAAATATATAAACATTAACATGCTATAATATACAAAAGTACGAAGGCGGAATATCAGAATCATTACCCAAAATAAATTTTGATCACCCCGAAGAGAATATCTGATGTCCGGAAAATATCTCCAGAAAAATTCGAAATTAATAGCCATAGATATATACACGCTGAGATGCCATGTGGAGTAATCACCACCGTCATACTCCTTTTTAATGTCCCGAAAATAAATTAAAACGGAAATATAACGAAAATATGCCCCACAAATTTTCTTCTCAAACCTTGTAATATATATACCTATGCGTAGGTATCGAAGCACTGATCGTTTATATATATAATAATTGAAATTTGGATGAACGGTTTGAGAGATATGAATTTTTGAAAATTGAAAAGTATATAAACCGGAGAGAGACAGAGAGACAGAATAGGAGGGGGAAGAACCTGGCGGATAAAAGAAAAAGGGGGGAGGGGTAATACGCGGGTGGGGCGGGGGTGTGGCTGACAGGTTTCTTTCTTTCTTTTTTTTATCCACTGTACTACTTGCAATACTTATCAACATACAAGCCTAATTTTGTCCCGAAATTTAGAATTTAACGAGCAAACTTACGGGTACAATTAACCCGAAAATTACCAAATAAGTTTTAAAATTCTCGGAATAATTAAAAAATAATAAAATAAAATTTTCATAATTTTTAAAGTATTTTTGACTTGCGCGCTATACCCGCATTTTACAATTAACGAACCGAGCTGCACTTGAAACAAATTCAGAAAATCACGAAAATAGTCTTAAAATGTTACAAATATCCAGATGTTTATAAAAACATAAATTTCGTAATTTTAAAACAATTTTTGAAACGCAATTTATACCCGCTTTTAGTTATTAAAAGATTCAACGCGCGGGTAAAATTAATCCTAAAAATTCCCAAAATAATTTTAAAATTCTCAGAATATTCCAAACTTAAATATGAGTTTCATAATTTTTGAAGAATTTTGGAATTAAATACGGATTTTACAAATAAATAAAATCTAAAAATCATATAGGGCTAAATAATTGATGAAATATTGATTTCCAAATTTTATAAAATCTCAAAAATAATTTTTGTAATTATAAAGGCATAAAAATAATTTTAAAGATAATTTAAATATTTATGAAATTAAATTTTCAATAAAATCACTTTTAAAGACAAAAACAAAATGATACGACTCTGTAATTAATAATACAAATAATCCTCAATCACAACTGAGTCCCACACAATTAATATTACATACAACACATAGCATACAGAATATCCATCCAATCCCTAATATTACTAAACGAACTCAATTTACCGATATCAATAAATGATCGGTTTTCATATAAACTTTTGAAAATAATACATTTAAGGAAATATTTTCAGATATTAACAAGAATCGATATAACACTCAACAATTAGCACATTACCATTTAATTAACACAAACTCGTCAAATAGGAATAAAATATATATTCAAATATTACTAATAATAATTCTGAAAATACGGGATATCACATTCTTCCTTAGGCATGATTGGTTCACCATGAAAATTGATTCTAGGAGTCATCACCAGAGGTTCAGGAAGATGACCTGTAGGTTTTTGAGTTAAAGTAGTAGTGGTGACGACTGGTGTCTCTGGTGACCCTGGCCATCAGGATTTGGCCTTCTTTCTTACATCTTGCTTTGTCCTTATTCTATTAGGCTTCTTGCCTCTTTTTCTTCAACCCCGACCTTTAAATCTGCATCCAGTTCCTTTTCTAGCTCACTGGCTAGCTGTAATTGATAATTTGTGAAAATATCCTATGTTTCATTTTGCTTTCTACCTTTAGCTTGCTCAAGAGCAGTTCTGTTAGGTCACACAACACTATAGAAGGGGGTTGAATACAGTGTAGAATACAATCAAATTGATTTAAAGCACAAGTAACAGAAAACAGATGTATTCGATATAATAAACTCTGTTACAATGGAACTGTTCTCTCTCAGTGATGAACAAATATTACGAGAGCTGCTAGGTTACAATATATGATCTTCTCGATGATCGTAACTCTTATAGTGTAAACCTATGTCTGTGTTTATATAGACACACAGTTACAAGATAACTTGTAGTTGATATGAAATATAATCCTGTCTCCTAAAATATATCAACCAGATATCTTATATGATTCTTAATAAAAGCATTTATCAGATTATCTTCAGCTTTCTTCAGAACTTCAGCTAACTATGCTTTGACCTGCATCAGTTCTTCTTCATTACTATCACCAATTTGATAAATGGCTGTTCTGAGAGCTTGAATGGATGTTCTTTCAAGTCCATCACCAAGTTTGATAACCTTAGGATGTGAAGAGTTTTCATTATAACATAAGAATCTTCCTTTCAGAATAACTTCCACCTTAGCAGAATTCTCCAGCATAGGAATTTCTCTTCCATCACCTTCAGTAGTCATTGGACTGTAATGAGAAGTATTTGTACCAGAGATTCTGAATAGATCTCTTATAGCCTTCAAAATATATTCTGACAATCTTCTTATAACATCAGATTTTACTTCCAGAAGATAATGAATATGTTGAAGTTCTCTGATAGACTTCTTTAATAAATCAGAATCAGCTAATCTATAAGTCCTTCCATCATTGAGAAATAAGATTAATTTCTCTTTCAGATTCTCCTTATCATGAGCATTTATCACAACTTGAGCAGACAACACCTTGTCAAGATGCCTTTGTTTGATTTGTTCATATGGTTTGTCTGTCAATATGAAAGGATCTCCTAGAGTAACCTCTACTCCTGTTTGAATCTTCTCTTCGTCAGAACCTAATTCAGCTTTATCTCTAGGTTGCTTGGCTTTCAACCCAAATGTAGCAAGCTGATTAATCATGATATTGGATTTTGGTTCAACTAGAGTAGCTTTCTTCCATAACAGCTTCTTCTTATCAGCAATTTTCAATTTATTCAAATCTACTTGAGCATTATCAGCAGTTGATATCTTGATAGCTTGATCAAAATTTGATGTTTCTTCTGTACCTTCCTGTCCTTTATTCTGAACAAAAACTTGAGCAGTGTCAGAGGTTGTTTTAGAATCTTCACTTATCTTTCTTCTTTTCAGAATTTGAACAGTTTCATCTTCAACAAGATTATCATCAGATACTTGAACCATTTTACACACTGGTTTCATCAGATCTTGAGAAGGTTTCAAGTCCAATGACTTGGTTGGTTCATCAAATTTTCCTTTCCCTTTGTCTTTGGGATTACTCTCAGTCTGTGATCTAATTCTGAACTTTGAAGTTTCAGATTTTGACTTTTCCTTGATCACAATGCCCTTTTCCTTTGGCCTTGGAGGATTCTTTGTATCAGAAGCTTTAGACTTAGGATTTGTCTTCTCAGCAGCAAATCTAGCTTCTTCCTTCTTGAGAGTTTCTAAATCCATTCCTGGATTGTGTTTCAGAAATAATCTTCTTGCTATCTCCTTATCAAGTGTCTGGATTTTAGGATCTTTGTAATAAACAGTAGTCTGCTTCCCCTTTAACTTCAGAGTTTGCAAGAACTTCTGAGAGTCTTCAGATCCTGACTAAATCAGAATATCAGAACTTGACAGAGCTGTGATCTTGAGTTGTGTCTTGAAATCAGAATTTGTGAGCAACTCATCAGCTTTTGCAATATGCTCTGTCAAAATTTTAGAATATGGAATAAAATCTGATTCATTCCACCTCTTGGTCCACTCACACCTCTGTGAGTATCCTCCCAAGGAATAGGTGCTTCCTTTTCAACAAATTTCTTCACTAATTCTTCCTTGCCCAGAATAGGTACTGGAGTCTCAGCAGAAACACTATCATCAGAACTTGAGGAAGACTCATTCTGTTCTGATAGCTCAACAGTGTGTGAAGCAACTGGAGATTTAGGAATAACATCATCTAAATTCTGATCAGCAGAATTTATCTCCAGAGCTAGTGTCTTTGATGTAGATGGAGCTCCCAGATAAGAAACTTCAGGTATATTCTAATTATGAATATCTATTTCAGAAATATCAGTTTGTTCTTTAGCATCATCTGTAGCTTTAATAGGAGAGGCAGGAGGGGTAAGAACTATGTCATTAGCAGTGCCTTTGGCTTGAGCTGGAAGGGCTTCAATAATGATTGGTTCTTATGAGATTAATGATTCCTGATCCCCTTCCTCAGCTTCTTCAGTATCTTCTGATATAGCCTTAGGCAAATACCTCTTTGCCTACATTTTCTTCAATCTCCTTGCCAATGAAGGAGTTGCTTCAGCAGCACCAGAATTTACAAATTTCCATTTCAAAGTATCAGAACTTTGAGCTGCTATTTCTTTCAGAGAAGTAACATTCTCAGCTTCAACTATCACAGGTTCAGATATATGAACTCGTGCTTCAATTATTTCCTCAAATCATCAAAATTTATTATTGACCATTATGAAATCAAAACATTCATCACATGATACAGTAAAAAATGATGAAGTAAAGATTAACAAATTGCAATTAAAACATGCACAGTCATATAATTTGAGAAACAAATAACAAATATTGAAATTTAAAGGAAATTTCATTAATATATCAGATGAGTACATTTCATGAAATTTATCAATTACATGCAAAAATTACAAGATAGTCATATTTGAAAATTCTTAACATCAACAACCTTAGTCCTAGTCTAAGAAGACTGACAAAGCTGACGGTAAAGAGAAACGAATGGATGGCAATTAATTCTTCTTCCTATTTTCAACAAAGAGAACAACAAGATGAATGATTTGCTCCTGCTGTTTAAGAATACGAAGATGAACTTCTCTTTGGAAAGACAATAGATCATTTTGAATATTGCCCGGAAGTTGATTCCAGATGTTGAATGGAATGCTGTTGATATGATATTGAGTCGGAGTTCCATTTTGAAAAATGGTCACAGTTTCTGTGCCATAGCAGTAAAACCAACTAAAATGTGCCATTGTTTGCGAGAAGTGAAAAGATGTGATTTTACTGATGAATGATCAGTCATTTAAATAGGCAATAGAATACCAAGGGACGCGAGGAGTGTTTAAACATTACAAGTAAAAATAATGATCCCTCGACTCCCTAGACTGATGTGTAATAATAACAGTCAGTAAAAGATCTAAAGCAAGAGTTAATGGGCACGAGAAATAATTAACAATTACTGTGCACATGCAGTTTTTCAAGACATACACGTTAACCACTAACCCATAATGATTATGACTGTTTTTATCTCACCCAAATTATTCTGATTTTAATATGACTGTTTCAGATTTTATCACAAATAAGTCAAGTAAAGAAAAATGCCATGTAAGCATCAAAGATTACATCAGGATTTAATATAAGAACTTAACTTAAATCAGATTTTAACAGTCATCAGAACATGGCTTCTGTACTCAAATAGTGAATATCTTTTTCTGTGATTCTTCATACAAATATTGACTTGTTTTCTTCAGAGTTTAATCATCAGAATTTCCATCAGAACTTGTCCTCATAAATTATGCAAATGACACTTAACTGTTTGTCAAAAACAACTTAATCACCACAGTAATTTTCATCATTCATATGGAGTGAAAGTGTGTATATTCAGCAAAATATAAGATAAAGATTAAAGTTTGATCAACTTCAGTACATCTTAGAAATAAGGCATAACTAAGAAAAATGCTTAAAATCTGTCACCAGTCATGATGTCTACTATAGAACAAATTTATGCAATAGTCCACCTCAACTGTTTGTGCTCATTTTATGCATCTTTTGAAATTCCTTTTTACAGTGGCTTCTCAGTGTAAGTGAGTCACGACTGCTTATCAGAATTTATGCTGTTATCAGAGTATTTCTCCAGTAATCATAGAGTGTGAAAAGTCACCAAGAAAATTTTGCTTTCCAATGCATATTACTTAATACCAGCAATGCACTTGGGTCTTCCCTTCCATATTTTTACTCTAGATCTCAAAGGAGTACCTGACTTTTATTCTTTTCTTTTCTTTTGATAAGTGAGGCTTATCAGCACTTAGTTCATTCTTAAGATTTACTGACATCGGAATTTGATTGATAAGAAACAAGAATCTAGTTTGTGACTTAGTAATAAGATACACAGAGTAAACTTGACTAAGCTCAATATCAGAATCTGCTTGTGTTAATGAGTTTCCACATAAACAACTAATTCAAACATGGGATTTCTAGTATGTTAAAGACTACTAGGTCAGTATCTAGCACAATTATCCTCATTTAATTGAATAGTCACAGAATAATCAAAACACTTATCAGAGTATCTAAATCCACATCAGATAACAATCAGCATTTAATGACTTTTCAGATTAAGCACAAATTACATATAGATAATATAATCTATAAACACTGATCATAAAGTCTGATGCATGAGAACAAAAACTAAGCAGATTTAGAGAAAGAACCCGAAACCATTCCAAGTTCATTTACCAATCTTATAAAAGTAGCTTCACATAGTGGTTTTGTGAAGATATCTGCTAGCTGTTGATCTGTTGGAACAAAATACAATTCCACTGTACCTTCATCCACATGTTTCCTTATGAAATGGTACCTAATGTTGATGTGCTTTGTCATTGAGTGTTGAACTGGATTACCTCTCATAGCAATAGCACTTTGATTATTACATTAAATAGGGATTTTAGAAAATTCTAACCCATAATCCTGTAACTGATTCTTCATCCAAAGAATCTATGCACAACTGCTTCCTGCAGCAATATATTCTACTTCTGCAGTTGATGTGGGAATTGACTTGTGTTTCTTGCTAAACCAAGAAACCAATCTGCCTCCAAGAAATTGGCAGCTTCTACTAGTGCTTTTCCTGTCAATTTTGCATCTTGCAAAATCTGCATCTGAGTAACCAATTAGCTTAAAATAGGATTCCCTAGGATACCACAATCCTAGATCAGCTATACCCTTAAGATACTTGAAAATTCTTTTCACAACTAATAAGTGAGGTTCTCTTGGATCAGCCTGAAATCTTGCACAAAGATATGTAGCATACATGATATCAGGTCTACTTGCAGATAGATAGACTAATGAGCCAATCATACCTCTGTAGTTAGTAATATCTACTGATTTACCAGTATCCTTATCTAATTTGGTTGCAGTGGACATGGGAGTGGATGCAGTTGAACAATCTTGCATTCCAAATTTCTTCAGTAAATTTCTGGTATACTTGGATTGACAGATAAAAGTGCCTTCTTCAGTTTACTTGACTTGAAGGCCAAGAAAATAGCCGAGTTCTCTCATCATACTCATTTGATATCTTGATTGCATTAGCTTTGCAAATTTCTCACACAGTTTGGAATTAGTAGAACCAAATATGATATCATCAACATATATCTGTACTAAAAGTAAATCCTTTCCATGGTTGAGGTAAAATTGAGTCTTGTCAATTGTGCCTCTGTGAAATCCACTTTCCAGAAGGAATTGAGCTAAAGTCTTAGACCATGCTCTTGGAGCTTGCTTAAGGCCATAAAGTGCTTTGTCAATCCTGTAGACAAGATTGGGAAGTTTAGAATCTACAAAGCCTGGAGGTTGTTCAATATATATGTAACACCCCCAGATCCGGGGTCGGGGATCCGGGTCGTCACGGTCTTTCTTTCCACAATATCACTTCACTTAATTAATAATAAATAACCTTATGCTGTGACCCCACACTAACACACACCACAACCCGTTATAGTCTCAGAGATGAAATTTAAATAAGTACAAGTCTTTGAATCCACAATTTAAAAGTTATTACAACCCAAAATGATTACTTGATAAATTTACAGTTAATTGCCATTATCTGCCACAAGTTATAATTATACATAATTGATTCTCAAAAGTAGATGGTCTGATCTACAATAGATCTACCTCTGCAGCTATAGCAGCTACAACATCAACGGGAAGACGCGGGACGCTTCCCACGCGCTTGCGCTGGGTCTGCTGGAGTCTGGCCATCTTTCCTAACTGTTGTTGTGTGATGAAGAAATAAAGCAAGGGTGAGCAGCAAGCCCACCAAAATAATATGTATAATGATTTACAATATATGAGCCTACTCATAATACTCATGAAAGTCTTGGTCAAAAGAAATGAACCAAGTTTGATATCTTAATGCGATGAAGTCGCAAAATATTCAGTATATATACATATATACTTTTCAAAATATTGGAAGTCCTCTTCCATGCATAATATACACAAAGTCCCAGTGTATAACTGTATAAAAAAATATCGTTGCAAGGTGATCTCATATATCTAACCTTGTCTCAACGTTTTTCTGAAAATCTTTGTCATTCATAAGACAATTATTAATTAGATATAAGTTTAAAAGATGAGGTTACCAAATACCCCAATATACTTATATCTTTCCCAATACTACTTGAACTACCACCGTTCAAGTTATAATCAGTTTCAAAAGTTCATCACATAGATGAGACTACAAGACAAGATTTGAATAGATTCAATCTTTGAAATATTATTGAATGAAATAAAGTTACGAGATACTTTATTTAGTCCCGATATATATATATATATATATATATATCCACATATATATATCTCTTAAACATTTCCTGGAACCTCTGTTATGTAAAGTATGAACAGAGTTTGAAACATCCAATGAATTTTGGAAAGGAAAAGAATTTTGGCATAAACCAGATATCTTGCTGATCAGGCAAAGATACCAATAAGTAACCTTTTCTACTAGTAGATGGATGAATCCCCCACCGGTCATCACCCTGGCCACATAAGGACCTTGTGCTGGACCGCCACCCGGCCTCTTACGCGTTGATGGACTACCACCCAGCCACTTACACTTTGATAGACCGTACCCCGGCCTGTCGCTTATGCCGACTCAATTAGATGGGCTTACTTCCCGAACATTGGGCAAGTAATCAATTCATTTATCAAAACAGCAACCTTGTTGCGAATATAAAATACACCACAGAGCCGGATTCCCCAGGTTTTGAGCGAGTATTTAAATCCCCTTAAAAAGGAAGATCTTAAATATAAAAATGAGTTTTGGGATCCGCTCCAACTTTTAAAAATCATTTTGAAGACTCGAAAACACTTTAAAGAGTGTTTGGAGTAAAGCTGATTTAATGAAGTAAATCAGTCCCCATATATTAGAAAATATCTTAATATTATTATTTAAATAATATTCCCATAAAGAATAATCTTTATAAAAATAATTGAAGTAGAAGTATTAAAACTTATACTTGAAATAAACATTAAATAACCAAAGATATACTTATATGAAAGTATTATCTTTATTTGAATAATCGAAAATAAGTTTGATTATTAACACTTTATTCTCTAATGAAATAAAGAATATATTTCAGTAATAAGCGGAATCATAATACCTCGAATGAATATTATAAATAATATTCATTAAATAAAATAAAGGAGTCATACATCCTCAAATGAATATTCAAATAATATTCAATTAATAAAATAAAAGGAGTCATAAGCCCTCGAATGAATATTCAAGATAATATTCATTAATAAAATAAACTGAGTCATAACCCTCGAATGAATATTCAAATCATATTCAAATAATAAAATAAACTGAGTCATAACCCTCGAATGAATATTCAATATAGTATTCAATTAATAAAATAAAAGTTATCGAATAAACCTTATTCGATTAATAGTTTGGAAAACTATAACCATATATATATAAAAATATATATATTATACTCGGGAACATCGACTCCCGGTTTAGAAATATGTTCACCTTTGGGTCCCCTATACTAAGGGTATACGCAACTACTGCTTATCTCTAGCATAGGTATTATGCAACTATAAGCATCGAAATCAACAGATAGATAACCAGATTACAAAACAGACATGCATATATACCATATCAGCATGCTCCAATATATCGCAAAATTTGCTAATAACAATCATGCACTTATCACAAGATAATGCATATACATATATTTACATCACAACAACAGTATAACGGGTAGAAAACTTGCCTGAGCGACTGGGGGTTACGAATGGCTCGGGACGAGTCTGGTAACCTATAAGCAACAAGTAAGTTGGAATTAAACCAAAGTCACTTGTAAATCTATACTTTAACTAACTTAGACTCTAACGCTTATTTTGCGCTTACTGATTCTCTTAAGTCACTCGAGTACCCTCGGCTCCACCATTTTTAATAATTTAACCTTTATGAGTTTTAAGGCGATTCCTTCGCGAGTGTCTTACCAACTGCCTAACACACTTACCATAAATGTTTCATACATTAATTAACCCTTTTTGGTCTTTAACCTATGTTTCAAAGTAAGGCGAGGGGAAAAGTTTCGTTCGCGAAACGCCGTTACTTGAAACGGTCGTTTCTCCTAATCCGTGCATCGGAATCGAACGAACTACATATCAAAACGAAGCTCGTAACATGAGCTATCTAAACATGGCAGTGGTCATAATCTAGCAGGGGGTTCTCGGGTCCTAATATTATGCACAAAAACAGTCCAAAGAAAATCGGACGTTACGACGGCTATGTTTACGCGATTACCAATGTTTAAACTACTCCAATTAACCACCAACCAACTCATAACCATCAATACAACAAAACTTCACCTAAACCATACCACATCAGTCCATAATCTCCAAGGTTTTCAACTCAAACAACCACAATCAAGACCTATGAACTATAATCAAGCTTCAATTACCAAAACACTTCCAAATCAAACCAAACTACTAATAATCACAATCCATGCTTCTCATTTCACAACACCAACCATTAAACTTACTAACAAATAAAGTAAAGGCTAGGTTTTGAAGTTTATACCTTCCTTGGGAGGTGTTAAGTTGCTAGGAAGCCTTAGGGAGCCTCCTACAAGCTTGATCTTTCCAAAGAAATCAAGAACACAAAGTTAGGCTTTGAAGTTTCTAAAAGTCCGATTTAAAAAACTGTAAAAATGAGGGTCTTACCATGATTATTAGGACGAGACTTGCGAACAAGAGTTGTAGGCCATCTCAATACCTTTCCAATGAGCTATAGAACACAATATTTGAGTGAGAAATGAAGGAGATACAGCAGTTTTAGTATTCTGGTTCTGTTTTGGCCGAGAGCATGAAGAACAATGCCTTGGTTTCTTTTTGATTTTGATGAAAATGATTTTACTTGGCTTGGTTGCTTTGTTTTTGTGTTTGATTTAGTCAATTACCTTGTTGCCCTTGAATTTGTGTGGTTCTCATTCAACCACACCTCCTTCCTTCCCATGTCATGCTTGTGTCATCCTCATGATGTCATCCTCCCCTCCTTGTCCTCTTTCTATTGGTTGGATGACATCATCCCCACTAATCCCCTTGATTAACTTCCTAATCGTTTGCCTAATGACCGCTGATCTGTTATACGGTTCGCTTAACTTTCGTTTTCGTTTATCGTTTGAGGGATCATACCCAGGATCTTATTACTTAGGTTCCCTTAACCTTTCTCAATATATTGTATTCCTTTTATGATCCTCTCTTATAATCCTTTAATTTAAATCCTTTTTATCCTGTTACCTTATACTCAATTCTTTCCGTATCTATTGGATTTCCGGAAAAAATCAAAGTGTTCGGATTTGGATTCTGACGATCTTTACATACACTTATATCCCATATAAAGTACTAATAAAATCTCAGAATATCCATATCAGAACCCCTACATAGTGTGGCATGAAAAGTTTTCTCATTCAGCAAAAACACTATTCATAAGGGTTTCAAAAATTTCCCAAAAATTGGGGTTATTACAGTCTCCCCTCCTTAAAAGGATTCCGTCCAGGAATCAGATAGAAATGAATAGGGATACCTTCTTAATATTGCACTTTCTAACTCTCAAGTCAATTTTCCCACATTGTGGTCCTGCCACAAAACTCTGCCTAGTTTGATAATCCTTCCCCTAAGCACTTGTTCCTTTTCACTCTATAACCCTTCCTGGTTGCTCCATATAGGTTATGTCGGGTTGCATGTCTATGCGCTCATATGCCCCTATTTATCTGGCATCTGAATTACACTTCCTTAACATTGATACGTGAAACACGTTACGAACTTGTTACATGTTCGGGGTTAGGGCTAGCTCATATGATAATTTCCCAATATGTCTTAATATATCCAAGGGTCCAATAATTCGTGGACTTAGCTTTCATTTCTTTCCGAACCTCATCCTTCCTTTCCAAGAGAATACCTATAATAACACTAGGTCCCCTACTTCCTATTCTTTGTCCTTTCGTGTCAAATCAACATATTTATCATGTCCATCTTGGGCTACTACCTACCGTCCTCTGATTAGATCTATTATATCCCTGGTCCTTTGGACAACTGCGGGTCCGAACATCTTGCGCTCTACAACTTAATCCTAACATAAGGGAGATCGACATTGTCTTCACTCAAGGATCTCATAAGGCGATACCTCGATACTAACATACGATCGATTATCGTGAGATAACTTAATCTGCGTTAAGTGATCATTCCAAATTCTTTCAAGTCTATTGCACCGGCTCTCATCATAGCTTCTAGCATTATATCTTTTGCTTCTCACTACCCATCATTTTCCAGTTCGTAGTCGTTACTATCTTCCGTACATAATATTATACTGGTTACACTTTTGCTCGTTAGTGTTCTATAACCTTTTAATAACCACGTCAACCTTAGTATCATGAACGTGTTTCCATTCTGAATACCACCATAACTTTACTACTCCTTTTTCAGCTGCTTCTATCTTTGGAAGCTTAATCCTTCATATAGAAGTAAAGGAATTTGTTGAGAGATCACTATGATCATGAACACTTGTTATATCGCTTAGTTAGTACAGAAGGTGGCCAACCTTTAGTACTTGACAAGCAATTAAACAATAGTTGGTATCCTACTAGGCTTCTATCACACAGATAGACAGTCATTCGGCAATACCTCCCCTTCTGGAAGGGTTGTTCTTCTCAAATTACATGAAATGAAAAGAAGAGAAAAGAACGAACTGAAGAGAATTGTATATATATAAAAAACATATACTGCCACAAAATATCTGGCTTGGAACCTACCTCTGAACTATAGAGGTTTGTCATAGGAGAACAAAACATATATGTATTTATATCAACATCAAGTATTATAGCATCCTATTTCACATGCCTAAATATTTCTATTCCGTTCATCATTCTATGGACCCATGCTCTTCCTCGAGCTTATACACAATCACCTTTGAAACTCCCTCGACATCGAAAATCGAATCTGGGATCTCATTCTATACATCATCGCTACTAGAATTCTATGCTTGCACCGCAACCTTCCTCGTATAATAATACGACTCTCTATTGATAAGAAAGAATAATAATTCACCAGGTAGATACTCTACTTAATTAGTCTATCAATGATAACTTATACACTACCACGACCCGATTAGTGGTACTCAATCTCAACACCCATTCCAATACAACTCTCATGGTTGTAATCAGCTCACTACTCGCAGAATCATTGCTGCCTTACTATGGTCCACCACTGACCCACTGTAGTCATTCATTTTCCCTGAAGTCTTAATAGCTAACCATACAGAGTCCATACATCTCGTATCAAATCCTTCTAAGGAGGTAACATAATCACCATTCCTGATTCATGAAGAACACTCCTGATCCTGACATACATACATGACATGAAGCAGATAAAAGTGCAGAAGAGTTTCAATCAAAGCAACGATAGCAGGTTAATACCATTCTTAATCATACGCCCTAAATAGAAGAATTAACTCAAGGGTTCATCTAGTCCTTTTTGAAACATGGTCCTGGCTTATCTCAAGATAGGACCTTCTAAGATAGATAGCCCGTTCATGGCGATTACACGAATTAAACCTTTACCAACTACTATTACGGTTGGGTATTGCACAGTCATCAGAAGGAATGTCAATCTTCCAAACCATAATACAACCTTCACAGTTTTAACCATCATCACTGTATTTTTTTTTGGCACAAGCGCCTATAATTATCCACTTACCTTTAAAGTGTCGGCCACCTCTTTGGCCTTTCCTGATAGTAAAATTTCCTTACAGTCAATGTCATTTTAACCACCTCCAAATAAATTTTCTACCTTATTTCCGATCACTGCTTGAGTGAAGATGTTTTCCTTAAAATCAGATGGGAAAAAAAATATCACCATTTTTCCATAAGTTATTGCCTCATTCTTTAGAGGCTAATCACTGTCAAGACTGACTCTCAATCATACTTAGAACATTTTTTTTTTCTTAAGTCCTAATTGCCCTGAACAATTTCGACCATTACTGGTTTGATCCATACTTTCTCGTGGTTTAACACGTGCCCCACTTGGCATCATTATAATTACGTCATATTTCCTTTATCCACATTTCTATTCTTGAGAATTTTGAATATTACCTTTTTCCTTATAAAACCTCTAAGGTTATCCTTTAATCGTTCCTCCTGTATTCCCTAGATACATGGCATATCACAATACCATTTACTAATAGTAGAACCATTGTCTATATACTTCTGCAAAATCTCTCCACTGATTCTTAAAGGTTGTTGTTACCTTAACCCTTTCCCAATCATACTGTCAAAACTCATACTGTCCCTATTAAGGGTGACATGCCAACCTTTATGCAGTCCCCTAGGATTCATTTTAAGTTACCAATGTTCTATCCTTAATTCCACCTTAAAAAGGTACCTGCATCCTTCCACGAATAAATCAAGTCATATATCCTTGATAGATTATCATATTCATCATTCCCACCTCGATAGTCTATACCTAACTTTATAATAGCATCCTTATTCAAATTGAGGTCAATCCATATGGCCTCCAAAAGATAACAACGGTTATCCGCTTGTCTTTCCTGATTTGGTAATGATCACATGGATGATCTGGAAGATATTGGTCGTGTTCAACGTGAACTTCTTCTTAATAAATCCTTATTTACTTTTGTTGTTTATCTCAACAGTCATCTCAATGTTGGGATATCTTTCATACCTGGCGTCTCCCTTCCTGGGTATCAAGCCACCGGTCTTACACTTCACATTCTTGAAGGTCACTTCCTTCATCCAATTTTCTTAATTTCTTACTTTCTTTTCTCCTCAGTCTATCCGCGTCTCATTATTTATCCTTCGAACTATCTCAAGGTTTCTTCGAATCCTCCCAACTTACAGGGGATAATATATATGTATCTCTTATACCTTCAACCATCAATTTAACTCATGGTATATCACCCTCATCCTGACGATTACATACTTTTCTATGTCTATTGCTACGAGTCTTTAGGGTTTCCTCATACCCAACTCCCTTATCATTCCTCAAACTCTATTGCCTTTATATTCCTTTCCACTTCAGTTTCTTTTTATTTTCCTTTCTCTTATCATTATTTCATGGACCAACACAACATAAACATTGATTTCATACATCCCGTCATTCTGGATTCGTGTCCTCAGAACGAATCTTGATAACTTTTACAACTTAGATTCATAATTCATCATACTCGTCTGCCTTTGTTCTGTCTCTAAAGCTTTTACACTATCTCCATAACCTTGGGAAGTACTTTCCTAAAACAATTGACTGAACTTAAATCAGTTTATTGTAACCTCTGGCTCCGTGCCTTTCTTGGTCTTTCACCAGCGGGTGGCCTCTCTCTTAGGAGGGTAAGTGACAAAAACAGTCCTTTGTGGTTCGTCAATCATTTAGAATCTCAAATGATTCCTCTATTTCCTTTAGCCAGGCTCTTGCCTCGGCTGGGTCAGCTTGTTCCATGGAACTCTGAGAGCTTAGCGACTTAAAGGTCCTGAAAGAATTTCTCACCGTACTGTCTCCTCAGGGTGGTGGTTGGGGATAATAGTCTAAGTTCTCTTTAGACAGGTCCATGAATTGCCGTATAGGGGTACCATCTCGGGTCTCCTTTCCTTACTCGACTTTCTGTTTCCTTAGTATGAAATGTTTCATCCTACTCCCCATAATTGGGGTCATCTTTTAATTTAAAATCCTCATTTTCCACTCCATTATGTCATGGGTTCCTTCTATCTTGATGGCGACCTCCCTGACTATCACGTTCAGGGTTTGCTCTAAATCTTATTCCTCAAACTATGGCTCTCATCTAAGTTCTCATCCTTACGCTCTTGAACTTTCGGAACCCAAATTCTATAGGAATACCTCATTATTCCCTTATCATCTCTCTCGGTATTAATCTCATATCTATTTGTTGGCTCTCTGCCTTCATTCATCACTTTTTATGGCACAATATGTTCCTTTCCAATAATTCGGGCTGTATTGCAATCTCAAACAACTTTTCGGTACCGGCTCCGGTTACCTTCATATCTATTTCCATTTTTTTTTCAAAATCTCTTATCAACCCTCCCAAAGTCATTATCATCTTGAGTCTCTCCTTTTTGCTAAGGGCATCAGCCACCACATTGGCTTTCCCCGAATGATAAAGAATCTCCCAATCATTATTCTTAATTAGCTCTAACTGCCTCCTCTGGCATATGTTGAGCTCTTTCTACGTAAAAAGGTACTAGAGCTCCTATGGTTTGTGTAAATCTTGCACTTCTCTCCATACAAGTAGTGCCTCCAATCTTTAGGGTAAAACTATTGCCATGAGCCTAAGCTCATGGGCGGGGATATCGAATTTCATATTACCTTAATTGTCTTGACATGTACGCGATTACCTTACCGCGCTGCATAAGCACGCACCCTAAGCCCTTGTGCGAAGCGTCACTACACTTCACAAAATCTCCTTTTCCATCCGACAATGCCAGCATAAGGGCCATCACCAACCTCTGCTTCAGTTCTTGAAAGCTGTTCTCGCATTTCTCTGTCCATTCGAACTTCTCAGTCTTACGAGTAAGCCGCGTTAAAGGGGCTACTATCTTTACAACTTGAACGAACCTCCGGTAGTGACCGGCCAATCCTACCTCTGGTAGTCGACCAAACCATGGTCATCAATTCATCAGTGGTCCTTTATCCAATCCTGTCAGGATCCTCCATGGGATCCTCCTCAACAACTATCCCTTCTAGGACAACATCCTCAACCGCTAAATCCTCAATATCAACATCATCCGGTCCTGCATTAGGATACTCTATCGGATCCACAATCCGATCTCCAATTAGTAATAAAACATCATCGCGCTGTTGCTCCTCAACCTCAGGGTTCGGAGTCCCGCTACCATATACGATAACGAACTACGCTCCTATCATGATATTTATAAGGGTTCTCATAAGGGTTTTAACTATCAGTACTACGTTAGGTAGCCCGACTATGAACTTGGCAAGAGTTCTTATTAACTTAGTGAACTTATTATCTTAACGTCCCATCATCTCTGAGGTTTATAACGCTTAGCTCTGATACCATTTCTGTAACACCCCCAGATCCGGGGTCGGGGATCCGGGTCGTCACGGTCTTTCTTTCCACAATATCACTTCACTTAATTAATAATAAATAACCTTATGCTGTGACCCCACACTAACACACACCACAACCCGTTATAGTCTCAGAGATGAAATTTAAATAAGTACAAGTCTTTGAATCCACAATTTAAAAGTTATTACAACCCAAAATGATTACTTGATAAATTTACAGTTAATTGCCATTATCTGCCACAAGTTATAATTATACATAATTGATTCTCAAAAGTAGATGGTCTGATCTACAATAGATCTACCTCTGCAGCTATAGCAGCTACAACATCAACGGGAAGACGCGGGACGCTTCCCACGCGCTTGCGCTGGGTCTGCTGGAGTCTGGCCATCTTTCCTAACTGTTGTTGTGTGATGAAGAAATAAAGCAAGGGTGAGCAGCAAGCCCACCAAAATAATATGTATAATGATTTACAATATATGAGCCTACTCATAATACTCATGAAAGTCTTGGTCAAAAGAAATGAACCAAGTTTGATATCTTAATGCGATGAAGTCGCAAAATATTCAGTATATATACATATATACTTTTCAAAATATTGGAAGTCCTCTTCCATGCATAATATACACAAAGTCCCAGTGTATAACTGTATAAAAAAATATCGTTGCAAGGTGATCTCATATATCTAACCTTGTCTCAACATTTTTCTGAAAATCTTTGTCATTCATAAGACAATTATTAATTAGATATAAGTTTAAAAGATGAGGTTACCAAATACCCCAATATACTTATATCTTTCCCAATACTACTTGAACTACCACCGTTCAAGTTATAATCAGTTTCAAAAGTTCATCACATAGATGAGACTACAAGACAAGATTTGAATAGATTCAATCTTTGAAATATTATTGAATGAAATAAAGTTACGAGATACTTTATTTAGTCCCGATATATATATATATATATATATATATATATCCACATATATATATCTCTTAAACATTTCCTGGAACCTCTGTTATGTAAAGTATGAATAGAGTTTGAAACATCCAATGAATTTTGGAAAGGAAAAGAATTTTGGCATAAACCAGATATCTTGCTGATCAGGCAAAGATACCAATAAGTAACCTTTTCTACTAGTAGATGGATGAATCCCCCGCCGGTCATCACCCTGGCCACATAAGGACCTTGTGCTGGACCGCCACCCGGCCTCTTACGCGTTGATGGACTGCCACCCAGCCACTTACACTTTGATAGACCGTACCCCGACCTGTCGCTTATGCCGACTCAATTAGATGGGCTTACTTCCCGAACATTGGGCAAGTAATCAATTCATTTATCAAAACAGCAACCTTGTTGCGAATATAAAATACACCACAGAGCCGGATTCCCCAGGTTTTGAGCGAGTATTTAAATCCCCTTAAAAAGGAAGATCTTAAATATAAAAATGAGTTTTGGGATCCGCTCCAACTTTTAAAAATCATTTTGAAGACTCGAAAATACTTTAAAGAGTGTTTGGAGTAAAGCTGATTTAATGAAGTAAATCAGTCCCCATATATTAGAAAATATCTTAATATTATTATTTAAATAATATTCCCATAAAGAATAATCTTTATAAAAATAATTGAAGTAGAAGTATTAAAACTTATACTTGAAATAAACATTAAATAACCAAAGATATACTTATATGAAAGTATTATCTTTATTTGAATAATCGAAAATAAGTTTGATTATTAACACTTTATTCTCTAATGAAATAAAGAATATATTTCAGTAATAAGCGGAAACATAATACCTCGAATGAATATTATAAATAATATTCATTAAATAAAATAAAGGAGTCATACATCCTCAAATGAATATTCAAATAATATTCAATTAATAAAATAAAAGGAGTCATAAGCCCTCGAATGAATATTCAAGATAATATTAATTAATAAAATAAACTGAGTCATAACCCTCGAATGAATATTCAAATCATATTCAAATAATAAAATAAACTGAGTCATAACCCTCGAATGAATATTCAATATAGTATTCAATTAATAAAATAAAAGTTATCGAATAAACCTTATTCGATTAATAGTTTGGAAAACTATAACCATATATATATAAAAATATATATATTATACTCGGGAACATCGACTCCCGGTTTAGAAATATGTTCACCTTTGGGTCCCCTATACTAAGGGTATACGCAACTACTGCTTATCTCTAGCATAGGTATTATGCAACTATAAGCATCGAAATCAACAGATAGATAACCAGATTACGAAACAGACATGCATATATACCATATCAGCATGCTCCAATATATCGCAAAATTTGCTAATAACAATCATGCACTTATCACAAGATAATGTATATACATATATTTACATCACAACAACAGTATAACGGGTAGAAAACTTGCCTGAGCGACTGGGGGTTACGAATGGCTCGGGACGAGTCTGGTAACCTATAAGCAACAAGTAAGTTGGAATTAAACCAAAGTCACTTGTAAATCTATACTTTAACTAACTTAGACTCTAACGCTTATTTTGCGCTTACTGATTCTCTTAAGTCACTCGAGTACCCTCGGCTCCACCATTTTTAATAATTTAACCTTTACGAGTTTTAAGGCGATTCCTTCGCGAGTGTCTTACCAACTGCCTAACACACTTACCATAAATGTTTCATACATTAATTAACCCTTTTTGGTCTTTAACCTATGTTTCAAAGTAAGGCGAGGGGAAAAGTTTCGTTCACGAAACGCCGTTACTTGAAACGGTCGTTTCTCCTAAACCGTGCATCGGAATCGAACGAACTACATATCAAAACGAAGCTCGTAACATGAGATATCTAAACATGGCAGTGGTCATAATCTAGCAGGGGATTCTCGGGTCCTAATATTATGCACAAAAACAGTCCAAAGAAAATCGGACGTTACGACGGCTATGTTTACGCGATTACCAATGTTTAAACTACTCCAATTAACCACCAACCAACTCATAACCATCAATACAACAAAACTTCACCTAAACCATACCACATCAGTCCATAATCTCCAAGGTTTTCAACTCAAACAACCACAATCAAGACCTATGAACTATAATCAAGCTTCAATTACCAAAACACTTCCAAATCAAACCAAACTACTAATAATCACAATCCATGCTTCTCATTTCACAACACCAACCATTAAACTTACTAACAAATAAAGTAAAGGCTAGGGTTTGAAGTTTATACCTTCCTTGGGAGGTGTTAAGTTTCTAGGAAGCCTTAGGGAGCCTCCTACAAGCTTGATCTTTCCAAAGAAATCAAGAACACAAAGTTAGGCTTTGAAGTTTCTAAAAGTCCGATTTAAAAAACTGTAACAATGAGGGTCTTACCATGATTATTTGGACGAGACTTGTGAACAAGAGTTGTAGGCCATCTCAATACCTTTCCAATGAGCTATAGAACACAATATTTGAGTGAGAAATGAAGGAGATACAGCAGTTTTAGTGTTCTGGTTCTGTTTTGGCCGAGAGCATGAAGAACAATGCCTTGGTTTCTTTTTGATTTTGATGAAAATGATTTTACTTGGCTTGGTTGCTTTGTTTTTGTGTTTGATTTAGTCAATTACCTTGTTGCCCTTGAATTTGTGTGGTTCTCATTCAACCACACCTCCTTCCTTCCCATGTCATGCTTGTGTCATCCTCATCATGTCATCCTCCCCTCCTTGTCCTCTTTCTATTGGTTGGATGACATCATCCCCACTAATCCCCTTGATTAACTTCCTAATCGTTTGCCTAATGACCGCTGATCTGTTATACGGTTCGCTTAACTTTCGTTTTCGTTTATCGTTTGAGGGATCATACCCGGGATCTTATTACTTAGGTTCCCTTAACCTTTCTCAATATATTGTATTCCTTTTATGATCCTCTCTTATAATCCTTTAATTTAAATCCTTTTTATCCCGTTACCTTATACTCAATTCTTTCCGTATCTATTGGATTTCCGGGAAAAATCAAAGTGTTCGGATTTGGATTCTGACGATCTTTACATACACTTGTATCCCATATAAAGTACTAATAAAATCTCAGAATATCCATATCAGAACCCCTACATAGTGTGGCATGAAAAGTTTTCTCATTCAGCAAAAACACTATTCATAAGGGTTTCAAAAATTTCCCAAAAATTGGGGTTATTACAATATACCTCTTCTTCCAATTCTCCATTGAGAAAAGCACTTTTCACATCCATTTGAAAGACTTTAAACTTCTTGTGAGCAGCATAAGCCAAAAAGATCCTTATGGCTTCTAATCTAGCAACTGGTGCAAATGTTTCATCATAATCAATACCCTCCTGCTGAGAGTAACCTTTAGCAACCAATCTTGCTTTATTCCTTGTAATTATGCTATCACTGTCAGTTTTGTTTCTGAACACCCTTTTTGTACCAACAACTGATATGTTCTTTGGTCTTGGCCTTAGGGTCCAGACTTTATTTCTTTCAAATTCATTTAACTCTTCCTGCATTGCTTGCACCCAATCAGCATCTTGAAGAGCTTCTTCCACTTTCTTTGGTTCAGTCTGAGATATAAAAGAATGATAGAGACATTCATTTGAAGTTGCAGTTCTAGTTCTGACACCTGCTTCAGGATCTCCAATGATTAAATCAGGTGTATGTGCTTTAGTCCACTTCCTTGCAGATGGAAGTTGATCTCTAGAACTGGGTCCTTCCCCATGATCCATGTTGTCTCCATCAGTATTTTATGATGCTCCCCCTGTAGTTATGCTCTCTGAGACTTCAGAATTTGAATTTGATTTTTCAGGATTTCAAGAATCAGAGCTTCCAGAATTATCAGAATTTGGCTCATCAGAACTAGATAAATCAGAACTTGAAGAGCCAGTGACAGGTTCTGATGCTTCTCGAGAGTCTTGAGATGTGGTAGGTTCTTCAGCTTGCTCCCCCTGGACAAGTGCATTTTCCTTTGGAGTTGTTACCACAGATTCAATACCATCAGAACTTAATCCATCAGAACTTACAGGATCCGAATTTTTAGAATCAGAATTTAAATCTTCTTTCTCAAATCTCAGCTGACTATGATCATCAAAATCTTCAAGTCCAGTAATCTTCTTATCATCAAAAGAGACATTGATAGATTCCATGACAACTCTTGTTCTTAAATTGTAGACTCTGAAGGTTTTTGTGGAAAGTGGATATCCAACAAAAAATCCTTCATCAGCTTTAAGATCAAATTTGGAAAGCTGTTCAGGATGAGTCTTAAGAACAAAACACTTGCAACCAAATACATGAAAGTATTTCAGATTTGGCTTCTTCTTCTTCACCATTTCATATGGTGTTTTTCCATGCTTGTTTATGATTGTTGCATTTTGTGTAAAATAAGCATTCTGCACAGCTTCAGCCCAAAAATAGGTTGGTAGCTTTGCTTCATCAAGCATTGTTCGTGCAGCTTCAATGAGAGTCCAGTTCTTTCTTTCTACAACTCCATTTTGCTGTGGAGTTCTAGGTGCAGAAAATTCCTTTTTTGATTCCATGATCTTTGCAGAACTCTTCCATGATTGAATTCTTGAACTCAGTGCCATTATCACTCCTTATTATTTTAACAGAATCTTTGATCAATTTATCCAGCTGTCTGACATGATGAGTTAGGGTAGATGTAGTTTCAGTCTTCTTGTGCAAGAAGTACACCTATGTGTACCTTGTGAACTCATCCACTATAACCATAGCATATTTCTTCTTTGCAATAGACATGATATTGACTGGACCAAATAGATCAACATGCAGTAGGTGATAAGGCTCAAGAATTGATGACTCAGTTTTGCTCTTGAAAGAAGATTTTCTTTGTTTTGCCTTCTGACATGAATCACAAAGGCCATCAGGAGCAAATACTGTTTTTGGTAGTCCTCTCACAAGATCTTTCTTTACAAGCTCATTTATATTGTTGAAATTTAAATGAGAGAGTTTCTTGTGCCAATTCCAGTTTTCTTCAATTGATGCACAGATTGCAGAACCATCAGTACTTGTTGAAAGTCTGGCTTCATAACTGTTTCCATGCCTGTATCCTTTCAGAACCACTTTGCCTGTTGAATTACTTATTACTTCATAGTGTTCTTCAAAGAAATCCACATGATAACCTCTGTCACAGATTTGACTTATACTCAACAGATTGTGTTTAAGTCCTGCGACAAGAGCTACTGATTCAATGATGGCATTCCAAAGATTGATCTTGCCATATCCCAGAGTTTTCCCAATGTTGCCATCTCCATAAGAAACTCCTGGGCCAGCTTTCTCCACAAAGTCTGATAGCAGGGCTTTATTTCCAGTCATATGTCCTGAACATCCACTGTCCAGAACTAGGATGTTCTTCCTGTTGCCCTGCAATCACAAAGACCACTAATGGTTAATTTTAAGGACCCAGACTTGCTGGGATCCTTTGGCCTTTTTAAGTTTGTTAACATTTGCAGCGGATTTAAGATCAGAGTTTATGCTAACAATTTTCTTATCATTATTAACATTATCAGACTTTGCATCATACTGTACACTAGAAGGAATTAAAATAACTTTCTTCAAAGAAGGTTTTATCTGATAATAATCATAGTACAAACTAGATATTCCTTACAAATATAAATGGAATGCCTCACACTACCACAATGAAAATAAGGATTTTGTGGCTTAAACCTAACAGACTGACTATTAACTCATGACTTAGAAGGTAAGGAGTTTATATTCTTATTCTTCCTGCAAAAAGAAGCCAGATGGTTAGAATTTCCACAGTTATAGCATTTCTTTCTAAGAGCATTAGGAACAGGCATATAATTGTTGCTTTTATTCATACCTTCCTTTCCATTCCTATTTTTCCTAGCTTCCTTTACCTTGTTTACACTGGTAATCTATTTCAGCTTATGTTTAAGCTGTTTCTTTATCATTAAGCCTATGTTAAATTTAGTTGGTTTATCCTGTTCTAATTTGTCAGAAGTTGACTCTGCTATCACTTCTGTCTCATCATCTTTCATCTTTTCAGAATCAGACTTTACAGTTTTAGTTACAAATTTAACAGGATTTACCTTTGTCTTAGTAGTCTGTTTAACAATAGTTGGCTTAACTTGTTCAGTTCATTTTTCACTTTTCGCATCTCCATAACCTAAGCCCTCTTTCCAGTTTCCACTACTTAGTATATCCTGAGTTGCTCTACCAGAGTTAGTCCAAGTCCTGATAATCTCTCTCTCCTTTTCTAACTCAGTTGTTAGAGATTTATTCATTTTTAGTACTTCATCTCTAAACATAAAAAGCATCATCTCTATCCTTCTGAGTTTGATGGAACATAACTAACTCTTTTTCTAAATAATCATTCATCTTTTTAAAAGCAAGATTTTCAGAAGTTAATCTTTCACATATTAAAGTTTAATCACTATAGCTAATAAACATGGTTTTAAGATATAATCTCAACTCAGTAATATCATTAGTATGAAAGGCATAAGTTTTTTGAGGTACCTTTAACTCAGCAACATCAGAACTGCTATCAGCATTTACCATCAAGGCATAGTTCTCCTCATCTTCAGAATCTGAGGTGTCTGTCCAGCTTTTCTTCTTTGTGACAAAAGCCTTGCCTTTGTCACTCTTTGCTTTCTTGCAGTCAGGAGATACGTGGCTTTTCTCACCATAGTTGTAGCATTTGACATTTGAGTAATCTCCTCTGTCAGACTTTCCTCCTTTGCCTTCAGATTTTCTGAAACCCTTCTTATCAGAACTTCTTCCTTTCCTGGAAATCTTCTTTCCTCTTCTGAATTTCCTGTAGGCTATCTTTGTGATACCCTTCACCATAAGAGCACACAGCTTCATTATCTCTTCATCAGCATCTACTTCAGGTAGACTTTCAGTTTCTGAATCATCATCATCAGAACTTGATGATTCTGAATCAGACTTTATAATGAGAGCCTTTCCTTTTCCTTTCTTTGAGACAACCACTTTGGGGGATTCCTCCTCAGCATTAAGAGCAACTGTTCTTGACTTTCTCCCAAGTCTCTTGCTTCTTTGATCCATCTCAAGTTCATAAGTCATGAGCATTCCATAAATTTTATCAAGAGTAGTTTCATCAAGAGCATAGTTATCTCTTATAATAGTAGCTTTCAAATCCTAACTTTCAGGAAGAGCTAAAAGGAATTTTAAATTTGAATCTTCAATGTCATATTCCTTGTCCACCAATAACAGATCATTCAAGAGTTTGACAAACCTGTCATATAAGTCAGTTAATGACTCATCACTTTTTGAGTCAAAGTGTTCGTACTCTTGAGTGAGTATAGTCTTTCTGTTTTTCTTGATTGCATCAGTTACCTGACACCTTGTCTCCAAAGCATCCCATATCTCCTTTACAGTCTTGCATTGAATTACCCTATTTGACATGACATTATCAATGGCACTATGAAGCAAATGCCTTACCTTTGCATCCTTGGCAATAAATGAGATATCTTCAGCTGTGTATTCACTTTTCTCCTTTGGTATGGTCTTTGCTGGCTGATCTGTAACTACAACAGAGAGCTTGGTTGGCTTATGCGGTCCTTCATTAATTCTGTCAAGGTATTCTGGATCTGTAGCTTCCAGAAATATAGCCATCTTCACTTTCCATATGGGATATTCAGACGGTCTCAGCATGGGAACCCTGATAGTCTCATATCGACTATGGGTTTGAGTCTTTGGAGTTTCTTCAGTTTTAGCGGGCTTGGTTGGATTTTCTGCTTCTTCAGACATGAATGTTTTGGATCTTTACTATATGTGTGTTAACAGATAGGCTCTGATACCACTTGTTAGGTCACACAACACTGTAGAAGGGGGTTGAATATAGTGTAGAATACAATCAAATCGATTTAAAGCTCAAGTAACAGAAAACAGATGTATTCGATATAACAAACTCTGTTACAATGGAACTGTTCTCTCTCAGCGACGAACAAATATCACAAGAGCTGCTAGGTTACAATATATGATCTTCTCGATGATCGTAACTCTTATAGAGTAAACCTATGTATGTGTTTATATAGACACACAGTTACAAGATAACTTCTAGTTGATATGGAATATAATTCTGTCTCCTAAAATATATCAACCAGATATCTTATATAATTCTTCTAGTCCTCGAACTCTTTCCATGCATATCTTATTCCGTATTAGTTTCGATCTTCTTTCCTGTAAATCAGCTTCCTTCCTTAACTGTTAGTCCTCCGGTACTTAAGTTATGATATCCATCTTCTGATATTATCTTCTGATAATCTAAGTTCTGATATCCTTAAGTCCTGACTTCCAGTAAGTCCTGATTCCAGTAAGTACTGATATTTCCTGTTAGTTAAGATCTGAAAATTAAACATGAAACATATTAGACATGACATCTCAAATATATCCACAAAGTTCTAGCTAATTTCTCAGCTTTGGCATCTCCATAACCTTCTTGGATTTGAGATAGTTTTGTATTTCTTAATTTGCTCAGCCAGAACCTTATCCTCATTAGGTCAGGTCCTTACAAAATACACACTTCTGGAAGGCTTTTTTCATTTGAGACCATTCTTCCTAGCAGGTGATCTAGCTTCAAAAGACTTGAACTCTGAGATGAACTCATTCTTAAATAAAGGAGATATCTTTTTCCTTATGCTACTTAAAAAGATATAGGAGTTATGATCTTCATGTTGTTGGTTGTGGTTGGGATGCTTGTTAAATTCTGTTTAAAGGTTTCAGATACATGTTAGGACGAAAACACGCGCTAATATTCACGCAAGTATACGCGTTCGCAAGTAATATAGAATTCTTTCTAGTTCGTTCCCACAGAGACCGGTTTAGGTTAACTTCAATTTAAGCACTTATGCAACAATGACATGGCTATCGTTCAATGCTAAGAAAAATAACAAGTTGAGATTGTTTATAACTAAGATATTAACTAACATGCAATTAACTAAGAGATTAAATAGGTTGATTTAATTATATGAGACAAAAATAAGATTCTAACTTCATTAAATACTTCATTCAAAGTCATTGTTCTTAACCTCAACATACAATGGTGATGATAACTACTCTGATAACACGAAACTAGTAAACACCATCTTTCTTTGTACGAATACCCTTCCACCAGACATCCACAAAAGAGATAGAAGCTGAATAGACACAGAGTATGTTGAGACCCTATATGTCTATAAAATTTGACAAAATAAAGGTTTAATGAACAAGTTATCTATCGTGATTACATAGGACAAGTAAGATGGTTAAAATTACCTACGAATCATGCATAATAAATACATGAACCTATGCTAGCATGGCAAGTTCTAAATCTCTATATTTACCGTCGCTTCAATAGAGATTAACATGCTATCTTATAAGTTCGTGACGCTCATAAGATGAATAAGCACAACCAATACTAGGATATCATATAATCACCACACACTAAGATATCGAAATAATTTAATTATTGAAATCTGTTAGGAATATGTTGTGTACTTGATGATAAGCTAAACAAAACACCTTAGTAGATTTAACTTAGTCAATTTTGTAGCACCCGACGGATGATCAATTATAGTCCCGATGGATGATTCAATATAGTCCCGACGGATGACTAATTGATATCCACCGGGTGAGTAGCTTATGTAACAATAAGTCATGTAACACATTTCTGCAAACAACTTTGTATAAGATTCTGTAGTAGCTTATGAATCATGTAGACTACTGGTAGATGTGTAGAATATGTTGATTAAATGGAAATATAAGATGTCTTGTAATTCTGCACAGATGAAATAGAGTCAAGTGATAAATGGCTACCCGACGGATGATCAACAAAGCTACCCGACGGATGATCAACAAGGCTACCCGACGGATAACAAGCATGTACCCGACGGATGATCAATTCAAATATCTGTTGACAGTGACAACACAGTCACATGCGTCGAGTGTTTGCAAAAGGAATGTAGCAGCCTGTTTAGCAGGGTTTTGAGAACAAAGAAGCATTACCATTTCCATGCTATTATGAAGATATTCAAAGATGCTGGAATAGAGTAGTGAAGTAGCATGGAGTTAGACTTGATAGGTGTTTTTTTTATTATCTTGTCTTATTCTATGTAAACTTGGTGATATATAAACCAAGTGTAGGAAGTAGAAAAACAATAACAAATAAACTAAGCAAATACATTTTTTTGCAGGGAAACATTTGTAAGCTGTATTTTGTAGAATTTCTCTGTAGTTTGTTTTGTCACACCCCCAACTTAACAAACAAAATAAATATAACTATTACAATATTTAGAAGAAAGTATACATAACTGAATCCAAGTTCTTACAGTTTAGGGTTTGGAACAGCCCAACACTACCATCTATTACAACTGATATTAATATCGAGTCCTCACACAAAAATATCTCTTATTCTACTTGAGCTCGGATATACGCATCAGCGTCACAGGTCTTACGTGCTGTCTGCTTGAATCTAACCATAGCTGTTAGCTGTAATATCAGGGTAAAGCAAGGACTGAGCCAAATCCTCAACAAGTGCTAGACAATACGATACAAAACATAAATCGAGATATATATTAAAGAATGACAATGTGAAGACATAACCAATAATAACAAGAGATAAAACTTTGGGTGATGGCATCATTTGCTTGTATCAAAACATTTTCAAAAGCATATCTTAATCAAAATCATTTTATGACGCTACGGATTACAGCCGGTGATCAGCCGCGAAGTAATCCCGAACCTCGCTGGGTTCTAAAACATTAATGGGATCCCTAGGCAACTTTTAAGCCTACAATATAAGTGTGGAAAGGACTCGCGTCTCAGTCCAGATCCACTATTCAAAGAAAACATTTATCCCCCTTTGGGACTGAAAATCCACATTTTAATCATTTCAAAAACTGATGCCGATTTATAACAAAATCTCTTAAGTAGTAAATATTTTTATCAAGGGATTATAGATCAACTTGAAATACTGGAAATATGTCACAAAATCTCAAGGCCATGATCCACTAGACTTTACTCTATTAGGGTAACTGAAAGGTTTCCATATACAAGAACTTGGACAAGGAAATTTAGCAAGGTTATTGGATATTATGAAAGAGTAATGCCAACTAGGCTTAAAACAATGGTTTTCGACAAGGTACAAGTGCTAGAACATCAAGAAGATAAGCTTCATGAATACTAAGGGTGTTAAGGTATGAAGAAATGATCTTTAGCTCAAGGTATATCAGGATTGTCAAACTTTAGGGTAAGAAAGAGGGGTATCAATCAATTATGGACAACTTTGATGAATATCTGGCTTTTAGGTATCAAGGTAAAGTTTCTATAGGGGTTCAAGCATCAGGGTGAGATATCAATACATTAGGAATCATTAGCATGTTAATCAAGAGGATCAATCAAGTATTATACAACTCTTTATTTTATCATGACATTCCAATTACTTTAATATACTAACGTGATAAGACCTTTGATCTACTTGCAATACGTACTTGAGGGTTCATGGCATTTCTATATAATTCAAAGATAGGCGTAAGAATCGCTTGTTTCAAGTATATCAAAATGACTCAGGATAATCACATCAATATATGTATGAACTAATTGTTACACATTTGCAGTGAATACCAAGACAGGTTGAATCACTTGCCTTGAGAAAGGCTGGTCTGGTCTGGCTGGTAGGAGCAACTGGAAGCTTCACTCGACCTTTATGGCAAGTTTACCCTCGTCTCGAGATCCTACACAATTAATAATAACCTCATTATATTATACTCTCACCAACTCAACCTATTTACAACACAAATGGCACTTAGGCCTATATGCACGCAATTTATATTCACCTTATAAATATAATTGTACACATAGCCACATATACTCACATATCATATTTTAATACCAAATAATATCACATACACCATAATGCAACACTTAGGCTTGGATGATCTCGATCCCCAACTTAAGTCACTTGGTCGCTAAACTAGACAAAGTTTCCAAATTTTGGCTTCCTTACTCAATGTGCCTTTACTTAACTATCCAAAACCTATTGACCCTCACTTGGGCCTTTTGCTCTAATGGCTTTATGCTATCTTGCAACCCTAGTGGTCAACCTAGATCTCACTCCTAAATGTTCTAAAACTATGTGATAAGTGAAAGTGCTCCCCAGTGTAAATTTCAGAATGACATATATGGTTTCTTGAGTGCATTAGACACCCTTAAACTAATATTTTTCCTCCAAAACTCTTACACAAGACTCTCCTGACCTTAGGGCATCTCCCAAACTTGATGTGGCTCAAGGGCCTAGCTTGGGCCTCCTTGGCCCTAAGCTTAAAGTCCATGGTTCCCCTGTTTATCTGGGCAGAAAACACCCTGACTTGAATTAACTTGTGACACATGGTTCTAACTCATATCCTATGAACTATGGTTGGAAAAACTTCTCTGACACTCCCTCTAACTAAGAACCAACATGGACTAATGAGGGCCTACCCATGACATGGTCAAAACTTCCTATTTCTAAGTTACAACAAAACTGTCCCTGCTGGACAGATTTTTTGATTTCACTTGTGCACCTAACCAAACGACTTATAAATTTCCAACAAACACCTAAAACCTTTTATATACTCCTAGTACTAGCTTCTGGTGGTTTGGGCCTCAAAGTGCACAACAAATGCTCATTCAAAACTTCCCCATAAACTAGTGCATCAAACATGGAAAAATAAAAACACCAACTAATCCCTTTCAACCTTAACTCCCACTTAATAACCAAGCACCCAACTCTTTCCAAAGCAAACCTAGTGTCTTAATGTCCTAAAATAGTGCCTCAACAGAAGGGGAGATCATCCATGCCCAAATATTAACAACATGCAACTAAAAATATGACATGCAACTCATGGAAAACACATAACAAGATTTCGGCTAGGCATAAAGTTTAAATGCTTGCAAATTCAACTTGTACCTATTACTCATCCTTAATAATCATGAAATATAACTTCTTTTAACTATTAATAAGAAATTTATCATGGAAACAATTTATTTTAAGCACACATATTTCGAATTTATAGATTTTTAAACATAACAACATGATTTCGAAAAGAGTAGCATGCAAAACATGGTTGATCATCATTTTAATGTCTTAAAACTAGCATGCATGGCAAAACATAAATATATAATGAAATTTCAGTAGCATGCAAAGGATTTTAAAGCATGATCTCTCCATAAAACACTTAGTTAGCACGTATACATAATATATCTCATAGAGAGCTTTTGAATTCACAAGAATCAAGAGTTTCTCTTTGGAGATCACATAAGAACTACACATGCATCCATGGAACTTCAACTTTCAAGTCACAAAACTCTTGGAAAGTATATAAGATGAATGTAGGTAGAAGATTTACACTTGGGAAAATGAAGAATGAAATGAAAAATGGAAGGGGTGGGGAAATAGGCCTTCGGCCGAGAGCAATGGTGGGAGGGGGAGGAGAGAAAAATTATGGTGTGTTGGAGTGTGGAATGAGTGGAATGACTTCTCCCACTTTGATTTTTGTTTTATGCTTTTTGGTTGATAAATAATGAGTGGAAGTGAGAATTTACAAAAATGTCCTTTAGCTAAAGTTAGGCCATTTTGCATGCAAGGCTAATGTAGTAATTTGGTAATAATCAAATGAGTTAGTGGGGTTGGAAAAGTCTTATTTGCCCTTTGAGAGAATAGAAGGGTGATTTGCATGCAAGGTCTCTTATGTAATTTGATAATTATAACAAATAAAATTTGTAAAGATTCATTTTTATAAAATAAAATACACGTTCAAAAATTATAAAATTTATACCATAAAATAACTTGGATTTTTTAGAAATTTTATAAAATCACTTTTGAAATTTGTGAACAAAATAACTTTTAAAAGAAAATTTCTCCAAGGTTTAGAATATTCCTTATAAATCAAAAATAAGGGAAATAAATAAACTATTGCTTTGAAAAATCATATACTACATAAAGCAAATTTAAAATGCAGAAATTTTTCATTCACACAAGGTACAACCATTAAGTATATTCACTTACGGCTTTAATATCACACAAAATCCACAGATAATATTACATAAAATACCGGTCATAACATCCTCTCCCCCTTAAGGGATTCTGTCCCCAGAATCTAAGAGAACAAATGAGGATACCGGGAATGCATATCAGACTTTAACTCCCAAGTTGATTCTTCGACCTTAGGGCTCCTCCAAAGTACTTTTACTAACTTTACTAACTTGTTTCTAAGACTCTTCTCTTGCCAGTCGAGTATTTTGATAGGTTGCTCCATAAATGAAAGGTCTGCCCGAATTTCTACAGGTTCATATTCTATCACATGGCTAGCGTCAGGATTGTACTTCTTAAGCAACGACACATGGAACACATTATGCACATGCTGATACTGAGGTGGTAAGGCTAACTCGTAGGCTACCTTCCCCATTTGACTCAAAATTTCAAAAGGACCTATATATCTAGGTGCTAACTTCCCTTTCTTGCCAAATCTAGACAAACCTTTTCTAGGCGACACCTTCAGCAAAATAGCTTCGCCAACTTGGAATCGAACATCCTTACGCGCTGGATCCGCATACTTCCTTTGTCTATCTTGAGCAGCAAGTAGCCTTTTCTGAATTAACTTGACTGTGTCATGCAACTATTGCACCAATTCTGAGCCGAGAATCCTTCCTTCTCCTACTTCATCCCAACTTGTCGGTGATCTACATTTTCACCCGTACAAAGCTTCGTATGGTGGCATGCCAATACTGGAGTGATAGCTATTATTGTAAGAGAATTCAATCAATGGCAAGTGGTCGTCCCAACTTCCTGCAAAATCAATTGTACAACTGCGTAACATGTCTTCGATTGTTTGAATTGTCCTTTCGTTCTGACCATCGGTCTGCGGGTGATACGCCGTACTCATGTTCAACTTCATGCCAAGACTTTCTTGAAATTGCTTCCAGAGTCTCGAGTTAAATCAGGGATCTCTGTCTGAAACTATCGATACGGGTACTCCATGCCTTAGTACGATTTCGCGCACGTACAGATGAACCAATTTGTCCAATGACGACTTCTCATTAATTGGAAGGAAATGCGCTGACTTCGTAAGACGATCAACTATAACCCATATAGCGTCATGTACGGATTTCGTTCGTGGTAGTCCCACTATAAAGTCCATAGCAATATTTTCCCATTTCCATTCTGGAATCTTTTGAGGCTGAATTAATCCGCTTGGTCGTTGATGTTATGCCTTCACTTTCTGACAAGTATAACACTTTGCAACCCATTCCGCCACGTCTCGCTTCATATTTGGCCACCAAAAATTCTGCTTTAAGTCCCGATACATCTTGGTGCTTCCCGGGTGGATTGAAAATCTTGAATTGTGGGCTTCTTGCAGGATCTCATTCTTCAATTCAGGTACATGAGGAATCCAAATTCTTGAGGAAAACCTTAGTATACCTTGCTCATCCTTTTGAGTACTAATTTCTTCTCCAGTTAGCTGATTCTTCCCTTTCTCCATTACCTCTTCATGACATTTCTTTATCTTTTCCACCAGTGTTGGCTGAAAAGTCATTGCACGACAGACTTCTTCAACTTTTCCACAATCACAAAGTTCTAATCCAAATTTCTTAATCTCTTCAGACAATTCTTTTGGTGTTGCCATCATATTCAGTCTCTCCTTCCTACTTAAAGCATCGGCTACAACATTCGCCTTTATAGGATGGTAATTTATTGAGCAATCGTAGTCCTTGATCAATTCCAACCATCTTCTTTGTCTCATATTAAGCTCCTTCTGAGTGAAAATGTACTTTAAACTCTTGTGATCCGTGTAGATTTCACACTTCTCTCCGTAGAGGTAATGTCTCCAAATCTTAAGTGCGAACACTATGGCGGCTAGCTCCAAGTCATGCGTCGGGTACTTCAACTCATGCGGTTTCAACTGTCTTGACGCATACGCGATCACCTTACTGTGTTGCATTAACACACAGCCCAATCCTTTATGTGAAGCGTCGCTGAATATCACAAAGTTTCCTTGGTCATCTGGTAGTACTAACACCGGTGCTGTTACCAATCTCTGTTTCAACTCTTGAAAGCTATCCTCACATTCTGCACTCCAATCAAACTTCTGATTCTTTCTGGTTAACTTGGTCAATGGCGTGGCGATTTTCGAAAAATCCTTGACAAACCTTCTATAGTATCCTGCCAAACCTAGAAAACTTCTCACTTCCGTAGGAGTCTTTGGCCTCTCCCAACTCATAATTGCCTCAATTTTTGCCGGATCTACTTTAACTCCTTCATTTCCAATGACGTGCCCCAAGAATTGAACTTCCTTTAACCAAAACTCACATTTCGAAAACTTGGCATACAACTTCGCTTGACTAAGTATCTCCAATGCTATCCAGAGGTGTTGCTTTTGTTCTTCTTCCGACTTAGAATAAATAAGGATGTCATTAATGAATACCACTACAAACTTATCCAAATACTTCTTAAATACTCGATTCATCAGATCCATAAACGCGGCCGGAGCATTAGTCAATCCAAACAGCATTACTAGGAATTCATAATGTCCGTATCTGGTCCTGAATGTTGTCTTGGGAATATCTTCTTCCTTGATCTTTAATTGATGGTATCCCAATCTCAAGTCAATCTTTGAAAAGCACTTTGCTCCCTTCAGCTGATCAAATAGGTCATCTATTCTTGGTAGCGGGTAGCGGTTCTTGATCGTTACCTTATTCAACTCCCGATAATCTATGCATAGCCGCATACTCCCATCTTTCTTCTTTACAAACAGAACAGGTGCTCCCCATGGCGACGTACTTGGCCGTATCACTCCCTTATCCAACAATTCTTGTAGCTGGCTCGCCAACTCTTTTATTTCTGCTGGTGCCATCCTATATGGGGCTTTTGAAACTGGTTCCGTGCCTGGAGCAAGGTTGATCTCGAACTCGATTTGTCGATCTGGTGGTAAGCCTGGTAGTTCATCTGGAAACACATCTGGGAACTCGTTAACTACGGGGATATCTTCTATGTTGGGGTTGCCCTTTTCTGAATCCACTATATAAGCTAGGAATGACTCACAACCTTTTCCAAGTAGCTTCTTAGCCTGAACGATTGTAAGAAATAGTTGCTCTTGCCTCTGTCCCTTAAATACTACCTTCTCTCCACTCTTCGTCTTTAAATACACTTTCTTGGTCTTACAATTAATCTGGGCGTTATTCTTCCCTAACCAATCCGTACCTAAAATTATATCAAACTCTCCCAACTTGAAGAGTATCAAGTCGGCTGAAAACTTATACCCCGAAATATCAATCTCACACTTCAGACAGAATTGATTCACAGGAATCTTCTCCTGGTTCACAATTACCACATTTACTACCTCGCTCATAATCATTTTATCACATTGTAGTTTATCAACAAAAGTTTCTGATATGAAAGATCTTGTCGCTCCCGAATCAATCAATACTTTAGCTTTGACATTATTGAGTAAAAGTGTACCTGCTATCACTTCAAAGTTCTGAACAGCGTCCTTCATTTTCAGATCGAATGTCCTTGTTGTTGCTTGCGGAGTTGCTGTAGGTGGTGGAGGTAATGCCAATACCTCAGCTGGCACGCTTGCACTGGTAATTGCCACATTCATTAGAGCTTTGACTGGTCCGGTTGCCTTGCACTCCCTAGCTATGTGTCCAGTCTTTCCACACTTGTAACATGTAACTCCTGGCTTTAGCATCTTGCACTCATTTGCCAAATGTTCCTTCTGGTTGCACCTATAGCAGGTCATGCTCAGCTTGTTACACACTCCGGGGTGTCTTCTTCCACAGTGCTTGCATTCCGGTCTCTGGAACCTGTTTTCTCCAACCTGCCCTTGGCTTGTCTGGTCATTCCCCTTCGATTCTTGTCTTTTACCCAAATTTCCCTTCTTGTGAAAATTTCCACCCTTATGAAATCCAATCCTCTTAACATGCCGATCTTGTGAATTTGCGGCTTCAGACTTCTCTCCATAATATGGAACCTTTCTTTTCTTGTTATCGTTTTCCTTCCTTGATTGCATCCCATTATTTTCAATCAGAGCAGCTTTCTGTACTACTCCCGCATAGGTTTGAAGCTCAAACATAGCCACTCTATCTCTTATCCAAGGCTCCAATCCTTGCTGAAATTTCTTTGCTTTTTCCTCCTCAGTGCTGGTATACTTTGTCACAAACCTTGACAACTCAGTGAACTTCTTCTCATACTCCTGTACAGTCATGATCCCTTGCTTCAACTCAAGAAATTTAAGCTCATCTGATTCTGCATGTACTTAGGGTAATACTTTTCCAGAAATAACTTATTAAATCTCTCCCAAGAAACCTGCTGAGTTGCTTCCATAGCTTTTACTGATTCCCACCAATAGATGACTTCGCCCTTCAAGAAGTAGGTAGCATATGGCGTCTTCTGATCGTCTCCTAACTGTACCAACTCAAAAGCCCTTTCCATTTCCTTAATCCATGTGTTAGCTATTACTGGATCAGTGGTATATGAAATGCAGGTGGATTCACATTCTGAAATGCCTTGAAAGTGACAACTTGTCTAGGTGGTACTGGTGGTTCGGGTGGTTGGTGTGGTTCACGATTATCTTGGTTTTCAATTCGTTGTTGAAGGGTTAGTTGTTGTTGAGTTATAGCATTGGTTTGCTGTTGCAAAGTTTTCAGTAGTCGAAGAATATTTGGGTCTGGGGTAGATGTGGTTGTTGGGTTCTTTTTTTGGGAGGCATGATCCTGAAATAAGAGTTATGTCAAAACATATATGAATGATAAAGTAATTTGAGGGTATCGCATGGCATTCTTATTTACATATGAGGTCAAGTTTCAAATTAAGCAGATATGGCGATGCAGATAAAAGCGTAAAATAACAGTTGAGAGCATATGGAACAATAGTGCATGATTATTGAAATTTAAAGGTCACAATACATCTGGATTAGGACAAAGTCTGATTCTAGGATCAACAGGCTTATTTAAAGGAAGCAACTGAGAATTCTACGAAGTGTGATAGTACAACAACATGAAAAGGTAAATAATGGAAAGAACTAAAGCTCCACTCCATCAGAATGGGGCTTGGTAGTCTTCTCCTCTCGAAGCGTCTTCACAATACTCTGGAGCTCATCTGCCACCATCTGGATGACATACTGGCTGGTGCGGTCTCGGTGTGATGGCATCTCCTCAAGCTTAGTGTTGACGTACTGAACCAAGGTTGTAACGCCCCCAAATCCGGGGTCAGAGGATTTGGTCGTCACTATAAAACCTCAATCTAAATTAACCTGTTTAATTAATAAACAAATGTCAGCGGAAGATATTTAGTATAAATGACCCCAAACTAATCCAAGATGTTTTGAGGTTACAGTTCTAGAAACAAGATATCCAAATTCCACCGATAAGAATTTTTCACTTTCTTTTGAAACTCTTTTCAAAATTTTCCAAACTCAAAGCTAAACCCCCTAGTATAACTTCGAAAAGAAGTATACTAGGCCCAAAAATAACACAATTATAATATAATATAATATAAACAACTTTACACAATAAAACTTACACAAGCCCGCAAACCCTGGATCAACCACCTTCCAAGAGCTTCTTCTTTGCTTCCTCGAATTACGCAGTTAAACAGCGAAACTAATCTTCACTGGAGGTTAAATTTGAAAACAGGCAAGTATGAGCGAAAGAAATGCTCAGCAAGTATTATTAAAGTAAAAGCAATTTCTGAAATATTTTGAAGAGCGAAATACGAAATCATTTAGAGGATATACTTCAACAACTTAAAAATCAATTTGATTTGCATTGCTATAAATCACATAGGAAATACTGACATTTTGTAAGAGCTCCAGAGATCACGTGTTTTCGAAATATTTTCTGGTAACACATCATACTTGTGCAACAAATGCAATAACTATTCATAAAATGACATTCAAGAAATTCCTAACTATTCAGTATCCATCATTATCGACTAAGTTTCCATGGACTTAGCCTGCTAAACCAGCCTGATAAGGACGGGTTGAATAATTAAGAAGATCTCAATTCATTCAAGATTCTAATTATTACTGAGCAACTAATGCTACAGCAACAATCTGAACCTCGAATTTATTTAGAAACACTGTAATTTCCCGAAACTGAGTGCTAAGAAAGAATAACTTTAATCCATAATCACATTTTATTTCAAGAAGGAATGCCATTAATGGCGATCAATAACAAATTAGACTAGACACTAGTTCACACTTATACCCTGCTGATCAGTCAGGATACAGTGCAGATCTATACCTACATGTATAGATCCAGTCGGGTCCCCAGGCACTACGGCCCATCTCAAGGCACCGACTATGTTTCGGTCCTTAGGATTAAGTAAAACTTAATCCCCAAAGTATCATTATCCAGCCCGTAGAGTGTTTTGATGTCAAACCGTTTTGAAGTCAAAACTTCCCAATTCAGGGTTCGCAAATAACCCAAAAGAATGGGCATCTGCTCAAGCGAGTAATCGAATTACAGGAACAAGAATAAATGAACATGCATTATATGGGTAATTGCAGCGAAATATAAAACAGTTAACTATTCTGAACTTAGAATAGGAGCGAATAAATATTTGCAGTAATTTTGGAGAAAGGTTAGGAATACTTGCAGTATTTAAAAGAAAATCCAGAATACTTGCATAATATGATTCGAAATAAACGTCACTTGAATAATAAGTGAAGTCAGGGGTACTTGCATAAACAGAATTATTTAATTCAGTGATATGTAAAACATTTATCTATTCTGAACTGAGAATAGGGAAAGCAATACTTGCATAAGAAGATTTAAAATAAATATTACTTGAACAATAAGTGATGATAGGGATACTTGCCTTTGTGTTTTTTAGCAGTTAGAACACTCGCAATAACACAAATATCTCATGATGTTTTCTCAAGAAGTCACCATTTCCTATTCTTAATTCTTTGATATGTTGCTAATGCGGTTACTGCGGTCTGATACGAAATCTTATCCAACTTCAGTCTTGATCCCCAACCTTTGGTTCTGTTCATCTCGAACCATCCGTAACTACTGAGCCACTATACAACTCTCCCTTTTTCTTTTCTTTTGCTTGGTCTCACGCCCTTAATGCCCGATCACTATCATAAGCAAAAAGATACTACTTTAGTATCCTTCTGAAACGATTATCTTATTTCTACCCTTTCGCGATATATATATATATATATATATATATATGGCACATTATATAGCACATAACAAGTAGCACACATTATAGTTTAAAACTTACTACCGACTCAGAATATTATTTAACACGAGAACGCGTAACTTATGATAATATTTCTACGGAAAATTCGGCATGACCTATTCGAAATTAGGACTATCCACCTGTTTTCCAATTTTAAAATTTAATCTTATAACCATACAAAATAAAGCTGCCTCAACTTGCAGCAACATAAAAGTAAACAAGTAAGAAAAGTACCCGCCCAAACTTGCGGCACCTAAACAATTAAGGAAAATTACCCGCCCAGACTTGCAGCACCTAAACAATTAAGAAAAATTACCCGCCCAGACTTGCGGCACCTAAACAATTAAGTATACTTAATAATTGATAATATTTGCACTTACAGTTATATAATTTAACATTACCAATTCAACTCGAATAAATACTTAAATAAATCACCTTGCACATATATCACGTAGACTAGTAACTATACACATATTCAAATCACACTATAATAATTAGCAACGGAACTCAATCTCAAATAGGCATATACTAACATGTATTTCCATAAAACACATTGTTGCTATAACAATACTAAATTATAGTAGTATAATACTACTATATAAACTTTACGACCACTTGGCACATTCTAAAAACAATACAAAAGTAAGTCACTGTATAATATTAAAGCAAAATACATTGGCTTACGTAGTAGTTCAACTAGCAGATATTTAGCACTTATGACTTTATTTAAAACCGAAAGCATACATAAACATAACTGCCATTTCTAAATCCTTAATCCATTCCTTATCAAATTTTCATTCTTCGTTAAATATAGATTAATTAACAATTTATAATCCAACCGAAAATTTAATTACACCAATAAATCCGAAATATTATTTGCTTAAATTTTCACCACGTTGTCCATGTATACACATAATCATATTATACTCACCACACATAAACCATTTAGTTCAAGTCAAATAGTTTGGAGCCAACAATGATCCTCTAATTATATACCAAATGCAATTGATGTTATTTTCTAATAAGTCAGCCCCACTCTACGATTTTTAATAATTTGGAAAACAGGTCGGTTTAGTTGAAATTTGGTGGAGACTTAGCTGACTCACATACCTAGCTACCATAAAAATTTCAGACGAAAGAAAGGTGTTTAGAGCCCATGAACAGAGTCGTCAATATGACCAACAAACCCTGTCCAGAAATTCTGCGCACCTTGCACTAAATAAATTGTATCTCAATTTATACAAGTCTGGTAGTAACCAAATTTTTCAGACATATAATTCAAACATAAACCTATAATTCTTGTGTTTTAACCATAAATTAATTAGGTCTTTAAACATCTCAAAACAGCCATCTAAAACAAGACAGTTTCCTTGCGAATGCTGAATTTTCTGCACTTAAATTTTATTAACAACTTTAATCAATTCTTAGCAATTAATTAAAACCATAGTCTCTATTAATCCAATTATCAAACACTTAGCATGCAAACCAATTAATCAAATCTTAATATCTTAATATTATCAAAACAACAATAAGCACAATTACAGAACAAAATATCTTCAAACATCCTAATCGATCCCAAAATTCATAATCAATATAAAAAATAACAATCTCAAAATTCACTTGCATAACATATGAAATTTAGATTTAACATCTAAACGAATTAATATTTATAATTTCGGACTCAGGAACACATCATCGTTCCCGCCGGCTCACCGGAGCTCATCGCTGGCGGCGGGTCGACCCGGAGATTCCCGTTTTTGGGCTTCCTATCACGGGTTCGTCCCTAACACGATACAAACACGCATCATTAACATGTTTCGTCAAGAACCAAGCTCAGAATTCAAAAATTAATCTCAAACCCGAAGTGGGTCTCAAGAAATTCAAACTATACATACAACTATAAGCTCATACCAGTATGTATCGATGTTTAGGAGAATTAAAGCAGCAAGAATCCGCTCCCAATTTGGCCAATCGACCAAAAATCAAGAGAGAGGATGATGATAGATGATATACGGAGAGAAGAAGAACCGAGAGAGATGGATCTTAGGTCGATGGAATGAGAAGGAAAAAGGGCTGCTGATTTGAGTGAAGAGAATACAGGGTAGTTTTGTAATATAACAATTAAAATCTGATTATTTTTATCTTGTATTTCTTTTATATTAAATGCTTAAAATGAAATTAACAATTATAAAACTATTTTGTAAAGGCTGAAAATGATATGAACTATAATTTTAAAATGTAGAACACGAAATTAGCTTTTTACCCATATTTTTAAAATAATTTTTGAGCATACGGTTTATTTTATACGAATTTTACAAGATAATACTCAAAAATAGAAATAAAACTCATAAAATCATTTTAAAATACTCCAACCTCAAAATAAATCCAACTATTATTTTTAAAATATTTCTAAGGGTATTCTAGAGATAATAAAACAAATTTCACGATTTAATCATATACATATGATTTAATAAAAATATTTAAAGATCCACTAAACCCCATTTTTCACATAATAAATCATGAAAATATCTTAAAAACATTTTGACCACAATGTTACTCACATATTAATCAAATAACACATAATCACATCTCTCAAATAATAAAATCTCATACTCACCAATTTTATATTTAATCCTATTTTTATAATTCCTTTTGCATAATCACTAATCACACTTCAAACCTTTTACTGACTCGCCAAATTAGAATAATCTATTTTTAAATATTTATTCACCAATTCACATAAATATCATAAAATTCAAATAACTCATATAATATTATTCATTTAACATATAAGAAAGTAGTCGTTATATAGTATTTTCGAATATTTTCACAATTCACCTGCTACGAGGGAGAATCTAGATAAAACCGAAGATGTTTTTTTTTGAAAATAGTATAAGTAATTAAATACTCTTACATCAATGACAAGAATCGATATCACAATTATGAACTAAAACATTAATCATTTAGAAACACGAATTCATCAAAGAGGAATAAAATATCCATAACTTTATTCTCTCCCAATTTTAAACAATCACATAAAATCATTAAGATATTAATAATATTAAATCCTAAAAATTTACGGGATATCACAAAGGTCTCAAGTCTCGCAGTCATCTGCTCCTTAGGCTTCCCTTCATAGTTTCGGCTGTCCGGGTACACGTTCTTCAGTCGGTCGTACTTGCCCTGAAGCATGTCAAACTCGCGCCTCAACTCAGCATACACGGAGAAAGTAATAGTGTCGTCCGACCCAGAGGGTGTCGAGGAATGCGCCCTTTGCTGACAAACCAATAAGAGAAGTATTAATAATAAATTTACTTAACCTACTCTCTCGCATATTATCTATAACCTATACATATATCCTATAACCTATTTGGGCTGTCCAGGGACTCTAAACCGTAGCACTGATACCAAAACCTGTCACACCCCCAACTTAACAAACAAAATAAATATAACTATTACAATATTTAGAAGAAAGTATACATAACCGAATCCAAGATCTTACAGTTTAGGGTTTGGAACAGCCCAACACTACCATCTATTACAAATGATATTAATATCGAGTCCTCACACAAAACTATCTCTTATTCTATCTGAGCTCGAACATACGCATCAGCGTCACAGGTCTTACGTGCTGTTTGCTTGAATCTAACCATAGCTGCTAGCTGTAATATCAGGGTAAAGTAAGGAGTGAGCCAAATGCTCAACAAGTGCTAGACAATACGATACAAAATATAAATCGAGATATATATTAAAGAATGACAATGTGAAGACATAACCAATAATAACAAGAGATAAAACTTTGGGTGATGGCATCATTTGCTTGTATCAAAATATTTTAAAAGTCATATCTTAATCAAAATTATTTTATGACGCTATGGATTACAGCCGTTGATCAGCCGCGAAGTAATCCCGAACCTCGTTGGGTTCTAACACATTAATGGGATCCCTAGGAAACTTTTAAGCCTACAATATAAGTGTGGAAAAGACTCGCGTCTCAGTCCAGATCCACTATTCAAAGAAAACATTTATCCCCCTTTGGGACTGAAAATCCACATTTTAATCATTTCAAAAACTGATGCCGATTTATAACAAAATCTCTTAAGTAGTAAACATTTTTATCAAGGGATTATAGATCAACTTGAAACACTGGAAATATGTCACAAAATCTCAAGGCCATGATCCACTAGACTTTACTCTATTAGGGTAACTGAAAGGTTTCCATATACAAGAACTTGGACAAGGAAATTTAGCAAGGTTATTGGATATTATGAAAGAGTAATGCCAACTAGGCTTAAAACAATGGTTTTCGACAAGGTACAAGTGCTAGAACATCAAGAAGATAAGCTTCATGAATACTAAGGGTGTTAAGGTATGAAGAAATGATCTTTAGCTCAAGGTATATCAGGATTGTCAAACTTTAGGGTAAGAAAGAGGGGTATCAATCAATTATGGACAACTTTGATGAATATCTGGCTTTTAGGTATCAAGGTAAAGTTTCTATAGGGGTTAAAGCATCAGGGTGAGATATAAATACTTTAGGAATCATTAGAATGTTAATCAAGAGGATCAATCAAGTATTATACAACTCTTTATTTTATCATGACATTCCAATTACTTTAATATACTAACGTGATAAGAACTTTGATCTACTTGCAATACGTGCTTGAGGGTTCATGGCATTTCTATATAATTCAAAGATAGGCGTAAGAATCGCTTGTTTCAAGTATATCAAAATGACTCAGGATAATCGCATCAATATATATGAACTAATTGTTACACATTTGCAGTGAATACGAAGACAGGTTGAATCACTTGCCTTGAGAAAGGCTGGTCTGGTCTGGCTGGTAGGAGCAACTGGAAACTTCACTCGACCTTTATGGCAAGTTTACCCTCGTCTCGAGATCCTACGCAATTAATAATAACCTCATTATATTATACTATCACCAACTCAACCTATTTACAAGACAAATGGCACTTAGGCCTATATGCACGCAATTTATATTCACCTTATAAATATAATTGTACACATAGACATATATACTCACATATCATATTTTAATACCAAATAATATAACACACACCATAATGCAACACTTAGGCTTGGATGATCTCGATCCCCAACTTAAGTCACTTGGTCGCTAAACTAGACAAAGTTTCCAAATTTTGGCTTCCTTACTCAATGTGCCTTTACTTAACTATCCAAAACCTATTGACCCTCACTTGGGCCTTTACTTTACTGGCTTTATTCTATCTTGCAACCCTAGTGGTCAACCTAGATCTCACTCCTAAGTGTTCTAAAACTATGTGATAAGTGAAAGTGCTCACTAGTGTAAATTTCAGAATGACATCTATGGTTTCATGAGTGCACTAGACACCCTTAAACTACTAGTTTTCCTCCAAAACTCTTACACAAGACTCTCCTGACCTTAGGGCATCTTCCAAACTTGATGTGGCTCAAGGGCCTAGCTTGGGCCTCCTTGGGCCTAAGCTTAAAGTCCATGGTTCCCCTGTTTTTCTGGGCAGAAAACACCCTGACTTGAATTAACTTGTGACACATGGTTCTAACTCATATCCTATGAAATATGGTTGGAAAAACTTCTCTGACACTCCCTCTAACTAAGGCCCAATATGGCCTAATGAGGACCTTCCCATGACATGGTCAAAACTTCCTATTTCTAAGTTGTAACAAAACTGTCCCCTGTTGGACAGATTTTATGATTTCACTTGTGCACCTAACCAAATGACTTATAAACCTCCAACAAACACCTAAAACCTTTTATATACTCCTAGTACTAGCTTCTGGTGGTTTGGGCCTCAAAGTTCACAATAAATTCTCATTCAAAACTTCCCCATAAACTAGTGCATCAAATCTGGAAAAATGAAAAGACCAACTAATCCCTTTCCACCTTAACTCCCACTTAATAACCAAGCACCCAACTCTTTCCAAAGCAAACCTAGTGTCTTAATGTCCTAAAATAGTGCCTCAACAGAAGGGGAGATCATCCATGCCCAAATATTAACAACATGCAACTAAAAATATGACATGCAACTCATGGAAAACACATAACAAGATTTCGGCTAGGCATAAAGTTTAAATGCTTGCAAATTCAACTTGTACCTATTACTCATCCTTAATAATCATGAAATATAACTTCTTTTAACTATTAATAAGAAATTTATCATGGAAACAATCTATTTTAAGCACACATATTTCGAATTTATAGATTTTTAAACATAACAACATGATTTCGAAAAGAGTAGCATGCAAAACATGGTTGATCATCATTTTAATGTCTTAAAACTAGCATGGATGGCTAAACATAAATATATAATGAAATTTCAGTAGCATGCAAAGGATTTTAAAGCATGATATCTCCATAAAATACTTAGTTAGCACATATACATAATATATCTCATAGAGAGCTCTTGAATTCACAAGAATCAAGAGTTTCTCTTTGGAGATCACATAAGAACTACACATGCATCCATGGAACTTCAACTTCCAAGTCACAAAACTCTTGGAAAGTATATAAGATGAATGTAGGTAGAAGATTTACACTTGGGAAGATGAAGAATGAAATGAAAAATGGAAGGGGGGGTGGGGAAATAGGCCTTCGGCTGGGAGCAATGGTGGGAGGGGAAGGAGAGAAAAATTATGGTGTGTTGGAGTTTGGAATGAGTGGAATGACTTCTCCCACTTTGATTTTTGTTTTATGCTTTTTGGTTGACAAATAATGAGTGGAAGTGAGAACTTACAAAAATGTCCTTTAGCTAAAGTTAGGCCATTTTGTATGCAAGGCTAATGTAGTAATTTGGTAATAATCAAATGAGTTAGTGGGGTTGGAAAAGTCTTATTTGCCCTTTGAGAGAATAGAAGGGTGATTTGCATGCAAGGTCTCTAATGTAATTTGATAATTATAACAAATAAAATTTGTAAAGATTCATTTTTATAAAATAAAATACACGTTCAAAAATTATAAAATTTATACCTTAAAATAACTTGGATTTTTTAGAAGTTTTATTAAATCACTTTTGAAATTCGTGAACAAAATAACTTTTAAAAGAAAATTTCTCCAAGGTTTAGAATATTCCTTATAAATCAAAAATAAGGGAAATAAATAAACTCTTGCTTTGAAAAATCATATACTACATAAAGCAAATTTAAAATGCAGAAATTTTTCATTCACACAAGGTAAAACCATTAAGTATATTCACTTACGGCTTTAATATCACACAAAATACACAGATAATATTACATAAAATATCGGTCGTAACATGTTTGTTCACTCGTAGAGATGTTGTGAGCTATTCAAGCTTCACAGGATTCTCTTGATATATATATATATATATATATATATATATATATATATATACATCTGGTGGATACATTCAAATCCACCAGAAAGTTTTAAAGACCTGAGTTTTTATTACTTTATGTTTGATTAACTTAACTCTGTATTCCGCACTTTGTAAATCAAATAGTTAGATATAAATTGAGTTAGAACCATTTTTCATTAATCTCAAAAAGTAGCCAGAATTACATTCAACCCCCCTTCTATAATTCTTGTTGTATTGTTAGGGACTAACAATTGGTATCAGAGCAAGCTATTGAAATACAAAGAGTTTAAAGATCACAACAAAACAACAAGATGAACAAGAAGGATGTTGGATTCAAAATTCCATTTCTGGATAAAGACAATTATCATCACTGGAAGGTGAAGATGCATCTACATCTTCTTTCTCAAGATGAGGCCGATGTGGATTGCATAGAGAGAGGTCCTCATGTGCCAATGAGAGCTGCAACATGCAATGTGTGGCGCCCCAAAACCCGGGGTCAGGAGTCTCGGAAGCCACACCATCTAAAATTACACAACTCACACTACAATATGTAAATACTCACGCTTCACAACCCCACACTTATCACACACACACACACTTACAGGTTATTGTCTTGGAAATGAACCATCATAACTAGAGTAATTGTCAACCATCAAGTGATATTTATTACAACCCAAAGTAACTAATCTTACCGGGGAGTGACCTTTAAGTAAGGCTAGTCCGCCGGCCAAATTTACGTTTCTTATTTCTAACCTTACATAAGTCATACTTATAAATAAGCCGAACTATAAACAACTGAAAACTAATCCAGCTTATTCTGACTACCTGTGGTACAACACCAAACAATCTACGGAACAGCTGGCCATTTCCTACACGTTTCCTGGCTGTGGTTCTCATGGCAGGCATCTTGATTCACTGTTGTGTTGTGTCAATTTAAGAAAACAAGTGTGAGCTATAATGCCCAGCATAATAATGTACAGTATGAAAATGACTGTATGATAACATCATATATGATATTTATGTTTTATTCGAAAATAATTTTCCTTGGTGATACACACCTTCTTATGAAAACAATTCTTTAAGGGATTTTAATATCCTGCGAATACCTTAATAGTAATCCCAGCACCTAGGCTTGGGTTACGGTATTGCATCTCAATTCCAATTGGAAGAATTAGGACGCTCGTTGGAACCACCACATACGATGATCAGTCGTGCTGTGATAAAAGTAACCTTTTCTACTAGTAGAGGGACGACACCATCACATCTTGGTTATCACCCTTGCCGCATACGGGCTATGTGTCCTCATTTCGGGTATACATACACTTCGCAGGTCCATAGGTACATATTGTACCGTCTCCTAAGGTACATATTGTACCGTCTCCTACGGTACCAGTAGTCTATCCAATACACGAAGTACTTGGATCCTACCCCACCCTTGTATATATTGGATCCTAATGTATATATATATATATATGTACTTCTGAAAGTTTCAGAGGAAGTACTAAGGATGTGAGTTGACCATTGTCCACAGATAATTAATAAGGGGGAAAAGTATTTCTTTGAAACTATATTCAAAATATTAAATAAGTCGGGATAATATTCACCGACGATCTGAAATTAGTCGACTGATATTCTAAAATCAGAAAGTATATTTTAAATCAGGATTTATGATTTTTAAATCAATAATAAACCCTTTCATAAATAATAACTAATTACATAATGATCGATAAATAATTAAACCTCGAATGAGTTTACTCTTTACAAGAATATTTAAAAATAATAATCCTCAACTAGTTTATGTCTACATAATTATTAATCTATAGTGATTAATCGGGTTTGAAATAAATAATCGTTGGAGTATACTACTCCCATAATAAGGAATAAGTATATAGTATTTATTATTCGAACAATAAAATGTAGTTGAGGGAATATGATTGTTGGTAAATCGTTTTAATAAAAGTTCGAGGTATTTTAATGTTTCGTAAGTGGACGTTGAGTCCCCTTAAAACATAATATTATGGACTTATAATCGTCCTATAATATCATCGGAAAGATTCTCGGGTTTTATCTTAAATCCCGACCGACTCTCGGTCTAATATAATATATCACGCTTAAAGCGAAATAAACATTTCAGGATATATATTTATCGTACAACATCGCTACATTATGCGAAACTTCAACAACTACGTATCATGGAAAACAAGGTATTTATGCAATGATAGTAAAATAATCCTTTCACAACACAACAGTAAAAATGGAGTTGGGTTCGTAAACTTGCCTGGGTATCTCGAGGTGGAGGATGCTCTAGGTTCCGCTCGAAAATCTATAACCATAACACAATTCATTTCGTTAGGTCCCATTCTAATTTACGGCGACTCACACTCATGTGCTACTTATTATGCACCCTCTCAACTTATACTACCCTTATTATCCCTTTAAGTCATATTCACATTATGGTCACTTCATTTTCTAAGTATCGTAGGTTCATTCTCATTATCGTCGTCGGCCCCGCTTATGGATTCTTACGGTTTCTACTCGTGCGGTCTCGGCTCCGACATTTTTATAAAATTGGGACATCATTATTTTCACTTGAAATTTTTAAGTCAGTTAAGAAACTCAATATTTTACTCTCTGTAAAAATTTCATGATTTATGAACACTTTTAAGTCAATCCTTTATATTTTCAAAGTTCGTGATTTGTAGCAGTTTTTGTCGCGTAAATCACTTCTACTAAAACGGTCATAACTTTTGATCCGTAAATCGGAATCAAGTGATTCAAGCACCTAAACGATCATTATAACATTAAACATGGGTTATTTTCCAAGAAACTACATTTTTCAACTTCGGGACTTTCTGCAGAAGCTTAGAGTTACGATTCGTTGGTTTTAACGGAGTTATGTTTACGATCGAGGTTTTGTGTACGCCCTAACTCTTAACACAACCACCAACAATCATCATATCATCATAAACACACAAAATCCTCTCAAGAACATCATGTTCTTGAGGCAACAACAACCAACCTTAAATCTACTTAGCTTAATCATCAAGATTTCACCAATAACACTCATTATACAAGGTTTACTATCACATATTAAATGGATCTTACAAATGAATCTTAAATAAAGTTGGGCCAAAGATTTTTACCTTTCCTGAAATCTTGAGATGTGTTCTTAAGGATGGTGGTGGTTTGGAAGTGCTTGGTATGATTTTTAGAACCTAAAACCACCATTGAAATCAAGAAACCAAAGAGATGTTACTATTCATACTATTCACTAGTGAGTTTCTTGAATTTATACCACCCATCAAACCTTGATAAAAAGAGATGAAAGAATTTTCTTACCTTAGTTTAATTGCTAGGAGGCTTGAGAATTAATTGGATGATTTAACAAGAGCTAGAACTTGGAGATTTGAATTAAAATTCCCCTTTTTTTCTTCAAATTGCCGAATGGAAGCAATTGGTATGGAAGGGGGGTATTTATACTACTCTTGGTTGCTTCTCTTGGATGCTTTTCTAGGTTTATTCTAGGAAGATGAGGTGATATCTTTCAATTGATTTTATTCTCCTAGTATAGCATTCTAGGTTGATTCTTGGTTGTAAATCTTAGGGACAAATCTTTGTAGCTTGCTAGCTTACAAGCTAACTACAAGGTTTAGCTTCCTTAGCACACTATTTTTCTAGCTAGCTTGATCATCCTATGGTTAGCTCACTATTTGATGAAGTAACCATGGTTACTTCCTTACCATGGTTTAATTAGTGCGTTACGTTTATTTAATCATTTACGCGTTCGCTCGGTTACTTAAACGTTCTTCGTAATACTTACTCGTAAATGGTTCGCGATGTAATTCCTTTCGTATTTATTCCTTATATTTTTATTTATCCTACTTGAAAATAAATCCGTAGGGTTTTAATCTCGTAATTATATTATGATTCCCGTACTCCTCGATGAGTCGTAAAAATGGTCATTTTTCAAAGTTCGTTTTCTTTGAAAACTAATAGCGTTACATACACTCATTTGATACGTATAGTCGTGATATCAACTCCGAAACTCATTTTCTCATGCACTATATAGTGTGGGCTCAAAAGGTTTTCCCGTCCATCAAGGTTACTATTCATTAAACATTTTACAAGGTCTCAAAAATTCGAGTTATTACAGTCTTCCCCTCTAATTAGGATTTCTTCCCGGAATCATTTAGAAAATAAGTGGGGATATCTATTCTTCATTGCGTCTTCAAGTTCCCAAGTTGATTCCTCAACATTTTGATTTCTCAATAAGATCCTAACCAGCTTCACAGTCTTGTTCCTCAGCACTTGCTCTTTTTGGTCCATTACCCTTACTGGTTGCTCGATGTAGGTCAGGTCTGGTTGTAAATCTACCTGCTCGTATTTTATTACATGTCATGCATCTGCATGGTACTTCCTTAACATGGACACATGGAACACGTTGTGTACTTATTGCAAATTAGGAGGCAAGGCGAGCTCGTAAGCTAGAGGTCCTATTTTCCTCAAAATTTCAAAGGGTCCCATGAATCTGGGACTCAACTTCCCTTTCTTTCCAAATCTTATCACTCCTTTCCACGGAGATACCTTCAATAACACAGAATCTCCTACTTCATATTCCCTATCCTTCCTGGTCTGGTCGGCGTACTTCTTTTGTCTGTCCTGGGCTACTACCAGTCTTTTCCTGTTGAGTCCTACCATTTCCCTGGTCTGTTGGACTAACTCTGGTCCTAATATCTTGTGTTCTCCAACTTCATCCCAACACAGGGAGGAGCGACATCTTCTTCCGTAAAGAGCTTCATACGGGGCATTCCTATGCTAGCGTGATAGCTATTGTTGTAAGCAAATTCGATCAGGGGTAAGTGGTCATCCCAATTTCCCTTAAAATCAATGGCACATCTCCCTAGCATATCTTCTAGGGTCTGAATCGTCCTTTCACTTTGTCCATCAGTTTGGGGGTGGTAAGCGGTACTCATGTTTAGTCTGGTTCCTACGCATTCTTGGAAGCCTCTCCAAAATCGGGAATTAAACCTTGGGTCTCTATTTGATATTATGGCTACCAGAACGCCGTGTCTTACTACGATTTCCTTCAAGTAAATATCTACCAACTTGTCTACGGTGTATCTTTCGTTGATTGGTAGGAAGTGTGCGGACTTGGTCAATCTATCTATGATAACCCATATGGCATCATGATTGGTCTTTGTTCTTGGTAAGCCTGTCACAAAATCCATGGGTATATGCTCCCATTTCTATTCCGGAATCTCTAGGGGTCGTAATAGTCCACTAGGTCGTTGATGTTCAGCCTTCACTCTCTGGCATGTCAAGCACTTGCTGACCCACTCTACTACTTCTCTCTTCATGTTAGGCCACCAATAATATTCCTTAAGGTCACGGTACATTTTTGTACTTCCTGGGTGGATTGAATATCTAGAGCTGTGCCCTTCGTGCAGCAGCTCATCTTTTAATTCTTGCACATTTGGAATCTAAATTCGAGACGCATACCTCATGATCCCTTTCTTATCCTTCTCACATCTCACTTCTTCACCGGTCAATGTTCCTCTTTCCTCACTCATCTTCTTTTCCTGTCATACTCGTATCTTTTCAGTCAGCTCTGGCGCTAGCTTAATCTCAAATAATCCTTCCGTTCCCCTACTGGTCATCCTCACGTCGATTTCCATCTTCTCAAATTCCTTAATCAACTCCTCCGATGTTATTATCATCTTGAGTCTTTCCTTCCTACTAAGGGCATCAGCCACCACATTGGTTTTACCCGGGTGATACAAAATTTCATAATCGTAGTCTTTTATCAACTCTAACCATCTCCTCTATCTCATGTTCAGTTCCTTTTGAGTGAAAATATACTTGAGGCTTTTATGGTCAGTGTAGATCTCGCATTTCTCCCCGTATAGGTAGTGTCTCCAAATTTTTAGGGCAAATACTATGGCTGCTAATTCTAGATCATGTGTAGGGTATCTGCTCTCATATTCCTTCAATTGCCGAGAGACATACGCTATAACTTTTCCGTGCTGCATTAGTACACATCCTAATCCTTTAAGCGATGCGTCGCTGTATATCACAAACTCTCCCTTTCCATCGGGAAGAGCGAGCACTGCTGCTGACACCAGCCTCCTTTTTGTTGGATTTTAATCGCAGCGGGGGCATGGTAAAACACTTTTACACACATAAAATCCAAATAAAAGCATATAAATCGTGGTAAAAAAATGTAGGATCAATTACTAACCTTTAATATGCGATCCAAAAGCAACGATCGGAGATCCTTAGCAGCTGCTCCTCAAATGTGAAGCACTCCACCGGTATCCACCAAGAAAACGACGTTGAGGAGGAGGAGGAGGCGGAGATAATTAGTTTTTCTAAAACTTTTGGGTTTTTGGGTTCGAATAAAAATAGGGTCTATAATAGTATATTTATAGGCAAAATTTTTCAGCTGAAATTTTCCCATAAATATTATTATTATTATCCCATTTATTATTCTCATTAATAATTAAAACACCTTTTAATTATTAATCCTTTTTCTAAACACTTTAGAAATAATTCTCTCGCTTGATTTAATTTCCAAAAATTAAATCCTTAATTAATAATATTAAGAACTTTTCTTAATTAATTTATAATCAATTAAATCTTATTTAATCAATTATTAAATTTGACAATTAATTATTTATTTCATAAATAAATAATTATTAGCCATTATTAATTAATTCCTCCACCATTAAATCATTCTCTTTTTATGGTGTGACCCTGTAGGTTCAATATTAAGCCGGTAGTTGAAATAAATAATAATAAAACTATTTTATCATTATTTATATAAATTCTCTAATTTATTAAATATGATTAATTAATTAATCACATTTATTCTACATCGTGAGGGATACTTCTCAGCATATCGCGACTATCCGGATAATATGAATTTACTGCTTAGAATACCAAGAACCTATTCAGTGAATAGTTACCGTACAATAAACTCCTTCTACCCTACAATGTCCCGATTAAATACAAGGCATGGATCTCGTGTCAAGCCTATCTAATTCAATCACTTGCTTACCATTTACTATGCGTAGTTCTATGCAAATTAGAAACTCCTTTCTAATTTCATTTACTCTGGCCAGAGATTCCTGAACTAGCATAAGTGGATCAGTCTTGAACATTCGCTTCCTTCACTGGAAGGGGTAGATCCTTTATTGATCATACACTATCTTCGTGTACAAATTCCTATACCCAGTAGAGCCCTAATAATTGTCCCTGGAGACTAAGAACTAAACCAAAACAAAGTTCAGTGTACACAAGATGACTATGATGACCTCAAGTCTAAGGATACTTGTACAACTATCACTATGTGAACAACTGCTGACACGTGAGTGAACTCCATCAGTTGTTCAGCTGAGCGAGTCATGTTCAGTGAACTTATTCTATAATAAGCACCTACATACTAGCTATAGTGTCACCACACAAATGTCTATGAGAACAGACATCCTTCATAATGAAGCAAGCATAGTATGTACCGATCTTTACAGATTATTAATTACCAGTTAGTAATCCTACGACCAGGAACTATTTAAGTTTAGAGTTATCATCTTTTAGGTCTCACTATTATGATCTCATCATAATCCATAAAAAGTTTTACTCTAAACTATGGTATATCTTATTTAAACACTTAAATAGATAAAGCCCGTAATAAAAACAAAACAAGTCTTTTATTAATATCAATGAAATCAAAACAGATTACATAAAAGGTTAATCCTAAATCCTAATACCTGATTGGACTTAGGACATATTCCTTTCAATCTCCCACTTGTACTAAAGCCAATCACTCTGGTATCTAATACCCATCTTGTCTTTATGACGATCAAAATGACTTTCATAAAGTAGCTTTGTGAGTGGGTCTGCTATGTTATTATGTGTCTCAACTCTAATTCAATACAATACAAGAAATGTTACCGCGCTCCCACTAACCCCTTTGTAAACGCATGGTTCATCTTCGTTTTTGATAAAATCAAACTCTTTGATTGTCTCATCAAAATGAATGTTCCATCTTTCGAGAAGCTTGCTTTAAACCACATATGGTTCGCAGCAGCTTACACACTAGGTTTTCATTTCTCTTGGAAAGAAAACCATCTGGCTATATGCCAGATCTCATAGTCGTAGTAAGCAGCAATCGCAAGCAAAATCCGAACTGATTTTAACAGGGCTACAGGTAAAAGGTTTCATCAAAGTCAATTCATTGCCTTTGTTTGAATCCTTTTGCCAAAAGCCTGGCCTTAAAGGTCTCCACCTGGCCATCTGCTCTAATCATTCTTACGTATACCGTATATATAGATTCCATTCCGGATTTCATGGCACTATGCCATTTCTCTGAGTCAACACTACTCATAGCCTCATTATAGGTCACAGGGTCGTCATCATCAATGATCGACAACTCATTGTCATTCTCAATGACAAGGCCATATTACCTCTCAGGTTGGCGAGACACTCTCCCTGACCTATGAATGGGCTGTTCCACAAAAGGTTGTTCAGTCAGAACAGGTGTTTCCACTTGATCCGTAGTAGTTTGTGCTTCTTGAACTTCATCAAGTTCAATTTTGCTCCCACTGTTTCCTTCAAGGATAAACTCCTTTTCCAAGAAGGTAGCATGTCTGGAGACAAACACCCGATGATTGGTGTAAAAGTAATACCCTAAAGTCTCTTTAGGATATCCCACAAAACTACATTTTACGGATCGATATTCCAGCTTATCTGGGTCAACTTTCTTGACATAAGCTGGGCATCCCCAAATCTTAACGTGTTTAAGAATCGGTTTCCTTTCTTTCCATATCTCATACGAAGTTTGAGGAACAGATTTTGGAAGGCACCTTATTCAGTAAATATGCTGAGGTTTCCAATGCATAACCCCATAGGAATACTGGAAGATTCTCATAGCTCAGCATGGACCGAACTATGTCTAACAAAGTTCGATTTCTCCTTTCAGATACCAATCTGGAGGAGTCCACTAGGAGACTATTCCATTTACTTCGAGATAATCTAGAAACACTCCATTAAAGTATTCACCACCTCGATCTGATCGAAGAGTAATAATACTATGTTTGGTTGTTTCTCCACTTCATACTTATACTCTTTGAACTTTTCAAAGGCTTCGGACTTGTGTTTCATCAAACACATATCCAAATATAGATCTATCATCTATGAAAGTAATGAAGTTTGAAAATCCACCCATGGCTTGCTTAGACATTGGTCCACATACATCTGTGTGTACCATTCCTATTAAATTTGAAGTCCTCTCTCCATATCTACTAAATGGAGACTGCAGTGCCACTATGAAGTGAGATTTTCATCATCCCTTTTCTTTTATTAGTTTGTTCAATCTGAAGTAAATTATGTCACATTTATACAGACCATTATTTAAAGTACCACGTCCATAAAGAATATTATCTCTAAGAATAGAACATTCATTATTCTCAATAATAAATGAAAATCCAGCCAAGTCTAACATGGGAATAATATTACTCACAATTGAGGGAACAAAATAACAATTATTTAAAACAATAGTCTTGCCCGTAGGCATATTTAAATGAAATGATTCTACATCTTCAGCAGCAACTCTTGCTCCATTTCCCATCAGTAGAATCACCTCCTCTTCCTCAAGAGTCCTACTTCTCCTTGGTCCCCGCAACAAATTGCAGATATGAGAACCACAGGCGGTATCTAATACCCAAGTAGAAATTTGATTTAATGACATATTCACTTCTATCATGAACATACCTGAATCAGAAGCGGTAGTCTCACTACCCTTCTTCTTCTTCAATTCTGCAAGGTAAACCTTACAGTTTCTCTTCCAGTGCCCCACCTTATTACAGTGAAAGCAAACAACTTTGCTCTTGGGGTCTTCAGCTTTTGGTGGAACCGGCTTTTCTTCACCTACTTTCTTCTTCTTGGAAGAGATCCTCTTCCTTTTCTTAGGATTGGAACCTTCACCAATTAGAAGAACAGAACTCTTCTTAGGGGGAAAATTCGATTCCGCAGTCTTCAACATGTTGTGGAGTTCAGGCAGGCTGACATCCAACTTATTCATGTGAAAGATCACAACAAACTGTGAGAACGAACTCGGAAGCGATTGCAAGACCAAGTCTTGGCTCAGCTCCCCATCCATGGCAAAACCAAGTTGTCCAAGACGTTCAATCAAATTGATCATCTTAAGTACATGGTCATTCATAGATGATCCCTCAGACATCCTACAACCGAACAACTCCTTCAATATCTCATATCGAGCTGTCCTCCCTACCACATCATACAACTCTTGTAGATGCATGAGGATAGTGTGAGCATCCATATGCTCATGTTGCTTCTATAGCTCAATGTTCATGGAAGCTAGCATGATGCATTGAGCAACATTTGCATCATCTATCCACTTACGATACACAATATGTTCATCATTATATGCATCACTAGCAGGTTCAGTAGGCTTAGATGAGTCAATCACGTATTCTAGCTTCTCAATCCTGAGAACAATTCTCAAGTTTCAAAGCCAGTCAGCATAATTAGGACCAGTCAATTTGTGAGCATCTAGTATGCTCCTGAGTGATAGTGCAGAAGACATAACGTACAAAGTAAATCTGTAAATGATAAACACATAACAACACTTAGCAAATATTCGATTTCATTTCAAAACACTATATGAATCGGGTCTTTATTCATAAGTGGCTCCCACTAGTTTATCTAATTTATTCAACCCCCTACGTGAAAAATTAAGCATTCATAATGCTAGTGGGAATAGGGATCCTACATTCCATTACACAACCCCGGCTGTGGCACGAAACACCATGTAATGTTCAATAGGCAGACAACTCTTGTCAATTACATCTAATATTATTCCCTAATCAAACTTTAGCCTCTTGAATAATTGAGTCACGGCTGTGGCACGACAAACTCAATATTCTAAGTCAAGTCTGACCCAACATTCCGTACAATTGAATCAGTCCCCAAAGGCCCACGGCTGTGGCACGTAACGACCTTTAGATTCTTATTCAATGTACACATCTCTATGTAATAGACAAGTATTTCTTATTTCGAAATCAAAGCCCTCGGCTGTGGCATGAAACGACAATGATTCAAAAATAAGAACTACTTTTCTATCATGTTGGAAGGCTATGACCGACACAAGCCCGTTGTGTCATTAGCCAATTACTACTTGATATTATTTAATTTTAGAGGGATTATATTACGTTACAATCATAATCATATTATAAAGAGATTCTTCCTTTTAAATTAAATATTTCAAATCAATAATTAATAAACAGATGATTCCCAGATCGGGTGGAGCATTGTCAAGAGGCGTCGCTTAATAACTCTTTCTTACAGATAGAAATCTGTTGTTGACAGAATCATCCTTTCTCTCATATCGAAAATTCATATTCAATTACGTGTTTCATAAACACAAGAATCTCATGTTTGTATTCATAATATTATTATTAAGGTTATGAAATAATTTCACTATACTAGGTTGTCTAACAAACGCCTTATGTTCATTTAAGTTCACCTAATTCTATCATCGCATGATAAACTAAGCATATATCACATATATAAACATGAATAAACATCAAGGTAGGCATGTTATATCATCTAGCACATTAGTCTAAGCATTATACATCTCTATGTATCACATGAAGCATTTAAAAGCAGTTAAAACAGTTAAAAACAGCTTTAAAACACTTCCGGAAATATAAACAGTTCAAAACTTTTATATAAACTAAAATTGATAACTCCATTAGATCCGTCTTGGAAAAATGAATCCAACGGTATATTGCACGCCCAAAACGGAGTTATGAAACTCTCAGAAAATCAAATTTAATGTGGACAGTCGGGCTGTAACGCATTACAGGAACGCGTTACAAGCCCCGTAACGCATTCCGGTGATGCGTTACAACCCTTTTAACCAATTAAAAGGTGTAACACATTCCGTGAATGCGCCACAGGGTGTAACGCATTCCCGGAATGCGCGACGCCCTTTTTTTTTCTTTTTCAGCAGCTGCCGTTGCTTTCCTCGGTTGCCGCGCCTGACAGTTGTGTACCTTGTACCTTTGTTTTTCTTTACTCCAACAGACAGACAAGCAACAGCAGCAGATGTGTATATATATATACATACTAACAAATAATATATATATGATTATTTAATTACGAATTTAATTTCAAGATCTTCAAAAATTCATAATAAAAAATCTATACATCATAAAATTATAAGAAAAATACCCAGACGATCTATAACACTTGTAGAATCCAGATCAACATTCAAAATTATTCTGAGAAACGATTTCTCATCAGACAAAATTAATCCATGATATAACTTGTAAAAATCATAATTAATTCATACAAGCACATAAAATTCTGAAATTTTTACCACAGATCTATATGCATACAACCTATGCTCTGATCCCAATGTTGGATTTTAAATACAGCGGGGGCATGGTAAAACACTTTTAAACACATAAAATCCAAATAAAAGCATATAAATCGTGGTAAAAAAACGTAGGATCGATTACTAACCTTTAATATGCGATCCAAAAGCAACGATCGGAGATCCTTAGCAGCTGCTCCTTAAACGTGAAGCACTCCACCGGTATCCACCAAGAAAATGACGTTGAGGAGGAGGAGGAGGTGGAGAGAATTAGTTTTTCTAAAACTTTTGGGTTTTTGGGTTCGAATAAAAATAGGGTCTATAATAGTATATTTATAGGCGTAAAATTTCAGCTGAAATTTTCCCATAAATATTATTATTATTATCCCATTTATTATTCTCATTAATAATTAAAACACCTTTTAATTATTAATCCTTTTTCTAAACACTTTAGAAATAATTCTCTCTCTTGATTTAATTTCCAAAAATTAAATCCTTAATTAATAATATTAAGAACTTTTCTTAATTAATTTATAATCAATTAAATCTCATTTAATCAATTATTAAATTTGCTAATTAATTATTTATTTCATAAATAAATAATTATTAGCCATTATTAATTAATTCCTCCACCATTAAATCATTCTCTTTTTATGGTGTGACCCTGTAGGTTTAATATTAAGCCGGTAGTAGAAATAAATAATAATAAAACTATTTTATCATTATTTATATAAATTCTCTAATTTATTAAATATGATTAATTAATTAATCACATTTATTCTACATCGTGAGGGATACTTCTCAGCATATCGCGACTATCCGGATAATATGAATTCACTGCTTAGAATACCAAGAACCTATTCAGTGAATAGTTACCGTACAATAAACTCCTTTTACCCTACAATGTCCCGATTAAATACAAGGCATGGATCTCGTGTCAAGCCTATCTAATTCAATCACTTGCTTACCATTTACTATACGTAGTTCTATGCAAATTAGAAACTCCTTTCTAATTTCATTTACTCTGGCCAGAGATTCCTGAACTAGCATAAGTGGATCAGCCTTGAACATTCGCTTCCTTCACTGGAAGGGGTAGATCCTTTATTGATCATACACTATCTTCGTGTACAAATTCCTATACCCAGTAGAGCCCTAATAATTGTCCCTGGAGACTAAGAACTAAACCAAAGCATAGTTCAGTGTACACAAGATGACTATGATGACCTCAAGTCTAAGGATACTTGTACAACTATCACTATGTGAACAACTGCTGACACGTGAGTGAACTCCATCAGTTGTTCAGCTGGGCGAGTCATGTTCAGTGAACTTATTCTATAATAAGCACCTACATACTAGCTATAGTGTCACCACACAAATGTCTATGAGAACAGACATCCTTCATAATGAAGCAAGCATAGTATGTACCGATCTTTGCGGATTATTAATTACCAGTTAGTAATCCTACGACCAGGAACTATTTAACTTTAGAGTTATCATCTTTTAGGTCTCACTATTATGATCTCATCATAATCCATAAAAAGCTTTACTCTAAACTATGGTATATCTTATTTAAACACTTAAATAGATAAAGCCCGTAATAAAAACAAAACAAGTCTTTTATTAATATCAATGAAATCAAAACAGATTACATAAAAGGTTATTCCTAAATCCTAATACCTGATTGGACTTAGGACATATTCCTTTCACTTTTTAGTTCTTGAAAACTCTCCTCACATTTCTCTGTCCATACAAACTTTTCTGTCTTCCGGGTAAGTCTAGTCAGTGGACCGGCTATCTTAGCAAAATCTTGCACGAATCTTCGGTAATATCCTGCTAAACCCAGAAAACTCCTAACCTCCATTGGGGTAGTTGTCTTTCCCAATTGGATAGCGCCTCTATCTTGGCATGGTCAACTAAAACTCCTTTGCTACTCACCACATATCCTAAAAACTGAACTTCTCTCAATCAAAACTCGCACTTCGAGAACTTGGCATACAATTTCTCATTCCTCAATATTTCTAATACTATCCTCAAATGTTCTACATGTTCTTGCTCTGTCTTTAAGTAGATCAGAATATCATCGATAAAAACTATCACACATATATCTAGGTACTTTTTGAACACTGTGTTCATCAAATCCATAAAGGCTGCGGGTGCATTGGTTAACTAAGAACTCATAGTGTCCATACCTAGTGCAAAAAGCAGTCTTTGGTATATCTTCTGGTTTGATTTTCAACTGGTCATATCCTGTTCTTAAATCTATTTTGGAAAAATGTACAGCTCCTTTAAGTTGATCGAATAGGTCATCAATCCTGGGGAGAGGACACCTATTCTTAATAGTCAGCTTATTCAGCTCTCGATAGTCTATGCATAATCTCATACTCCGTCCTTTTTCTTTACGAACAGTATTGGCGCTCCCCACAGACACACTGGGCCTTATCATTCCATTATCTAATAACTCTTGCAGTTGAGAAGCTAGTTCCTTCATCTCAACTGGGGCTAGCCTATATGGGGCCTTGGATACTGGTGTCGTTCCTGGTGCTAATTCTATAGCGAACTCTATTTCTCGGTCAGGTGGCAATCCTGGTAAGTTCTCCGGAAATACATCCTTGAATTCGTTTACCACGGGTATGTCCTGTATATTAGGGGCTTCCTTTCTGGTATCTACCACATAAGCCAAATAAGCCTTGTTACCTTTCCTTAATAATTTTTTTGCCTGTAGCATGGTTAGAAATTTCTGGTTCCGTCGTTGACCTTTAAACACTACTTCTTTTTCATTCTGCACTCTTTATCTTTACTTTCTTCCGTTCACAATCTATTTGCGCTCCGTTACTGGATAACCAATCCATTCCTAAGATTACATCAAATTCTCCTAACGCGAATAGGATTAGGTCAACCTCGAAGATCTTCCCTTCTAATTTCAACTTGCACTTAGGGTGTATTTGATTTACAGGAATTATTTCTTTGTTTGCTATTTCCACTCGTAATATCTCACGTAAGGGTATGACATTAAGCTTTAACTTTTTAGCAAAATATTAAGATATGAAAGACTTGGTTGCTCCAAAATCAAATAGGACATTTGCATGTTCAGAATTTAACAAAAGGGTACCTGCTATCACGTCGGTGTTTCGGACAGCATCCTGAACTGTCATGTCGAAAGTCCTAGCAGCTGGGGGTCGGTTGGATGCCGCTCTGCTCATACCTAAGACTGGGGGCTTCATTATCGGGCAATCCTTCCTCATATGTCCTACTTTCCCACATTGGAAACTTGTCTTGTTATATTGGGGACAGTTGTTGGCAAGGTGTCCGGGTTGGTCGCACCTGTAACATTTCAGAGGGGCTCTCGCCTGGTTGTATATCTCAATGTGTCTTCTCTTACAGGTCTGGCACTCTGGTATTGGGGCACGGGGTTGGCTATGAAATGTTACCCTAGATTGTCTGCCGCCCTGACCAACACTCTCACTCGGAGCCTTTATGAATCTGGGGCCTCGTGCAGGTTGGGACACCGCTCCCCTGACGAACCTGCTCGGAAGGCTCCTATTCCCGGTTCCTATTCCTTGGCTTCCTATATTCCTTTTCCTATTTTCTTTTTCCTTCACACTCTGCTCACTGCCAGCTTCAATAATCGAGGCTTTTTGCACTAAGGTGGCATAGTCTATCAGCTCTAACACTACTACTCGGTTCTGTATCCACTGTTTCAGACCAAGCTGAAACCTTCGCGCTTTCTTTTCTTCGGTATTCACGAACTCAAGCACAAATCTCCACAACTCAGTAAATTTGGCCTCATATTCTGCCACAGTCATCTTATCTTGTTTCAACTCCAGAAACCTAATCTCCATCTGGGTTTCCATAAACCTAGGGAAATACTTGTCTAAGAACAGTCGGGTAAATCTATCCTATGGAATTACAGCATCAGTCTCTAGATTTCGTTTGGACTCCCACCAGTAGTTAGCTTCTCCTTTCAGCATGTAAGAAGCGAAAATAGTCTTATATCGTTCCTCAACTCCTAGTATCTCGAAAGACTTTTCTATCTCCTTGAGTCAGGCCCGTGCTTCAATGGGGTCGGCAGATCCTAGAAATTATGGAGGTTTAAGAGATTTGAAGGCTCTTAAGACAGTAGCTGCAGTCTGTTGGGCAGCATGTGGTTGTGGTGGAATAGGCTGTTGGTTCAGATTTGCTCTTAAAAGTTCCATAAATTTATTCATGGGGTTTTCTCCCTGATGGGTATCCTCGGCCTCTTCTTCTACATATTCTTCCTCATCATATTCATTATAGTCTAGGTCTTCTTCACTTTCCTCAATCACTAAAGGGTCAGGTTCACCTCCTTGTTGGTTAACAGATTCTGCGGGCTGTGCCCTGGTTCCTCTTCTACGGGGTGGCATTGTTCTGATGTTAAAAATTGGTCAATATAGTTGTAATTATAACAGTTGGATTATTTTATTCGTATGTAAACATGTCATTTATTATCTAGCAGGTTTTTATAAAGTGCAATAATATAGACATCATTTCTTAATAACTGTTTAGATATATATTAATAAGATCTCCAACTTATATCTTGGGGATGAAACAACTAGCCGAGTCCATACATGCCTAATTACAATCTATCACTACTAGTTCTGAATACTGAAATGAAAATACATAAGCTGTGTACCCTGAAGGGCTAGGAACGCTATCTGCTACTAGGTATCCTATCAAAATTGGTGACAAGTCACCCAGCCTTCTTCAAGGTCTATATCTAGTCACTAGTCTCTCAGTCACTATCACTGTAAGTGAGGTCACACACCCTCCTCATCGCTCCTGCAATCATCAACTCTGCATCAACTACCGGGATATATCCTCCCACTGCTGTCATCCTCATCTGAACCCTGGTATGGAGCTCGATCCCATCGATCTCTCTGTGGGCTATGGCTGGGGAAGCAGCTCTGAAATTTCCTGGGTATCCTAGTCGGGTGGCTCTCTCAACTGTCAGTGCCTGGCGTAACTCCGCAATGCGAGCAGATGCCACAGTGATCTCAGTGTCAAGCTGACCCACTATCCAGTCATGTACGACTACATGCATGGTCGCCGGTGGTGGTAGAGGTGAATCTTGGTCGCTAGAGGATATGTCATGAACCTCGTGGAACTGTGCACGTATCGCCTCCGCATCATCATCATCAGTATAAGGCATAGGGCTCTGGATCCCTATGGGTGGTGTAGGAGAGCGAATAGCCCGGTGAGGGTACATCTCTACATCCCTCCATACTGCGCCATTAGCTATGGGGACAGAAAGGTTAGTCTCCTCCTCTAGGACATCCTCAGTAGGGTCATCGTCTGAATCATCAATGGGTGGGCTCTCTGGCTCGGGAATAGGGTCACGCTCAAGAATCATGACATCATCAACATGATCAACCTCCCTCCGAGGCTCCACTGGTACCTGACACAATAGGCAAGGTGTTACTAACTTAGAGTTGGAATTCCCTTGAGGGCAAAACGGTCAAGACTACCCGTGTAGCTCGACGACGAACTCGACTTGAGCTCTAATTGATTATTATATTATTCTTATGTCTACGTATTTTTAAGTCCTACCGTTTCCAAGATTTGATAAACTAAGGCTCTGATACCATTTATGTGGCGCCCCAAAACCCGGGGTCAGGAGTCTCGGAAGCCACGCCATCTAAACTCACACAACTCACACTACAATATATAAATACTCACGCTTCACGGCCCCACACTTATCACACACACACTTACAGGTTATTGTCTTGGAAACAAACCATCATAACTAAAGTAATTGTCAACCATCAAGTGATATTTATTACAACCCAAAGTAATTAATCTTACCGGGGAGTGACCTTTAAGTAAGGCTAGTCCGTCGACCAAATATACGTTTCTTATTTCTTACCTAACATAAGTCATACTTATAAATAAGCCGAACTATAAACAACTGAAAACTAATCCAGCTTATTCTGACTACCTGTGGTACAACACCAAACAATCTACGAAACAACTGGCCATTTCCTACATGTTTCCTGGCTGTGGTTCTCATGGCAGGCATCTTGATTCACTGTTATATTGTGTCAATTTAAGAAAACAAGTGTGAGCTATAATGCCCAGCATAATAATGTACAGTATGAAAATGACTGTATGATAACATCATATATGATATTTATCTTTTATTCGAAAATAGTTTTCCTTGTTAATACACACCTTCTTATGAAAACAATTCTTTAAGGGATTTTAATATCCTGCGAATACCTTAATAGTAATCCCAGCACCTAGGCTTGGGTTACGATATTGCATCTCAATTCCAATTGGAAGAATTAGGACACTCGTTGGAGCCACCGCATACGATGATCAGTCGTACTGCGATAAAAGTAACCTTTTCTACTAGTAGAGGGACAACACCTTCACATCTTGGTTATCACCCTTGCCACATACGGGCTATGTGTCCTCATTTCGGGTATACACACACTTCGCAGGTCCATAGGTACATATTGTACCGTCTCCTATGATACCAGTAGTCTATCCAATACACGAAGTACTTGGATCCCCCTCCCTTGTCCTTTAGGAAATCCTATCATATCTCGAGAACTCGAACCACATCGAAGTTCCTCTAAGCGTTTTGCTTGTTGATAAGCATAGCTTTACTGTATATATATATATGTACTTCTGAAAGTTTCGGAGGAAGTACTAAGGATGTGAGTTGAACGTTGTCCACAGATAATTAATAATGGGGAAAAGTTTCTCCTTGAAACTATATTCAAAATATTAAATAAGTCGGGATAATATTCACCGACGATTCGAAATTATTCGACTGATATTCTGAAATCAGAAAGTATATTTTAAATCAGGATTTATGATTTTTAAATCAATAATAAACCCTTTCATAAATAATAAATAATTACATAATGATCGATAAATAATTAAACATCGAATGAGTTTACTCTTTAAAAGAATATTTAAAAATAATAATCCCAACTAGTTTGTGTCTACATAATTATTAATCTATAGTGATTAATCGGGTTTGAAATAAATAATCGTTGGAGTATACTACTCCCATAATAAGGAATAAGTATATAGTATTTATTATTCGAACAATAAAATGTAGTTGAGGGAATATGATCGTTGGGAAATCGTTTTAATAAAAGTTTGAGGTGTTTTAATGTTTCGTAAGTGGACGTTGAGTCCCCTTAAAACATACTATTATGGACTTATAATCGTCCTATAATATCATCGGAAAGATTCCCGGGTTTTATCTTAAATCCCTACCGACTCCCGGTCTCATATAATATGTCATGCTTAAAGCGAAATAAACATTTCACGATATATATTTATCGTACAGCATCGCTATATTATGCGAACCTTCAACAACTACGTATCATGGCAAACATGGTATTTATGAAATGATAGTAAAACAATCCTTTCACAACACAACAGTAAAAATGGAGTGGGGTTCGTAAACTTGCCTGGGTATCTCGAGGTGGAGGATGCTCTAGGTTCCACTCGGAAATCTATAACCATAACACAATTCATTTCGTTAGGTCCCGTTCTAATTTACGGCGACTCGCACTCATGTACTACTTATTATGTACCCTCTCAACTTATACTACCCTTATTATCCCTTTAAGTCATATTCACATTATGGTCACTTCATTTTCTAAGTATCGTAGGTTCATTCTGATTATCGTCGTCGGCTCCACTTATGGATTCTTAAGGTTTCTACTCGCGCGGTCTCGGCTCCGACATTTTTATAAAATTAGGAAATCATTATTTTCACTTGAAATTTTTACGTCAGTTAAGAAACTCAATATGTTACTCTCTTTAAAAATTTCATGATTTATGAACACTTTTAAGTCGATCCTTTCTATTTTCAAAGTTCGTGATTTGTAGCAGTGTTTGTCGCGTAAATGACTTTTACTAAAACGGTCATAACTTTTGATCCGTAAATCGGAATCAAGCGATTAAAGCGCCTGAACGATCCTTATAACATTTTCTATCCTAAACAAGGGTTAATTTTCAAGAAACTACAGTTTACAACTTCGGGACTTTCTGCAGAAACTTAAAGTTATGATTCGTTGGTTTTAACGGAGTTATGTTTACGATCGGGGTTTCGTTTACGCCCTAACTCTTAACACAATCGCCAAAAATCATCATATCATCATCAAAACACAAACTCCTCTCAAGAAATTCATGTTCTTGAGGCAACAACAACCAACCTTAAATCTACTTAGCTTAATTATCAAGATTTCACCAATAACACTCATTATACTAGGTTTACTATCACCTACTAAATGGATCTTAAAAATGAATCTTAATAAAGTTGGGCCAAAGAGTTTTACCTTTCCTGAAAGCTTGAGATGTGTTCTTGAGGATGGTGGTGGTTTGGAAGTGCTTGGTATGATTTTTAGAACCTAAAACCACCATTGAAATCAAGAAACCAAAGAGAGGTTACTATTCATACTATTCACTAGTGAGTTTCTTGAATTTATTCCACCCATCAAACCTTGATAAAAAGAGATAAAAGATTTTTCTTACTTTAGTTTAATTGCTAGGAGGCTTGAGAATTAATTTGAATTCCCTTTTTTTTCTTCAAATTACAGAATGGAAGCAATTGGGATGGAAGGGGGTATTTATACTACTCTTGGTTGCTTCTCTTGGATGCTTTGCTAGGTTGCTTCTAGGAAGATGAGGTGATATCTTGCAATTGATTTTATTCTCCTAGTATATCATTCTAGGTTGATTCTTGGTTGCAAATCTTAGGGACAAATCTTTGTAGCTTGTTAGCTTATAAGCTAACTACAAGGTTTAGCTTCCTTAACACACTATTTTGCTAGCTAGCTTGATCATCCTATGGTTAGCTCACTATTTGTTGAAGTAACCATGGTTACTTCCTTACCATGGTTTATTTAGTGCGTTACGTTTATTTAATCATTTACACGTTCGCTCGGTTACTTAAACGTTCTTCGTAATACTTACTCGTAAATGGTTCGTGATATAATTCCTTTCGTATTTATTCCTTATATTTTTATTTATCCTACTTGAATATAAATCCGTAGGGTTTTAATCTCGTAATTATATTGTGATTCCCGTACTTCTCGATGAGTCGTAAATACGGTCGTTTTACAAAGTTCGATTTCTTCGAAAACTAATTGCGTTTATATACACTCATTTGATACGTATAGTCGTGATATCAACTCCGAAACTCATTTTCTCATGCACTGCATAGTGTGGGCTCAAAAGTTTTTCCCGTCCGTCAGGGTTACTATTCATTAAACATTTTACAAGGTCTCAAAAATTCGAGTTATTACACAATGAACCATCTGCTCCCAAGCCTAGGCATGAATTGTCATATCCTGATATTGAGCAAGTCAGGAAAGACAAGAAGTCCATGAATACATTATTCAATGGAGTTGATGGTGATATGTTTGATAACATCATTAACTGCAAAACAGCCAAGGAAGTTTGGGACACAATTCAGATTATCTATGATGGTACTGAGCAAGTAAGGGAGAATAAGATGCAGCTGCTAATTCAGCAATATGAGCACTTTCATTGTGAAGATAGTGAGTGTCTCACTAACATTTTTAGTAGGTTTCAAAAACTACTAAACGCTCTGAAGTTGGATGGAAGAGTATATCAGAAAAAAGACTTCAATCTCAAGTTCCTTAGATCTCTTCCAAAGGAATGGAAACCAATGACAGTCTCATTGAGAAACTCTCAAGATTACAAGGAGTTTACTTTAGAGAGACTGTATGGCATCCTGAAAACTTATGAGCTTGAAATAGAGCAAGATGAGAGGATGGAGAAAGGAAAGAAGAAAGGAGGGTCCATAGCACTGGTTGCTGAGTTGGAGAAAGAGAAAGAGGTGAAGGTAGAAACTGTTGAGTCTACTACAAAGTTCTATGAAAACAAGGGCAAGGGGCTGGTAGCTGAAAATGAAGATTCTTTGAGCCAAGATGACATGGATCAACATCTTGCATTCCTTTCCAGAAGATTTTCCAAGCTCAAGTTCAAGAAGAAATTTGGAGCAGCTAAGCCAAATAGAAACATGGTAGATAAATCAAAATTCAAATGTTTCAAATGTGGCTTGGCAGGGCATTTTGCCAATGAGTGTAGAAAGTCAGATTCCAACAAGAAGAAGTTTGAGCATGTGGATTATAAACAGAAGTATTTTGAGTTGCTCAAACAAAAGGTAAGGGCTTTTATTACACAAGAAAATGACTGGGCAGCGGATGGTTTGGATGAGGATGAAGATGTCATCTATGTAAATCTAGCCCTAATGGCCAAATCTGATGAAACAGAAACAAGTTCTTCAAGTAATCAGGTAATCACCACTAACCTAGCACATTTATCTAAAGCTGAGTGTAATGATGCAATTAATGACATGTCTACAGAATTATATCATTTGCGTGTTGTTGTGCATATGTTGTGTACTAGATGATTTCATGAACAAAACACCTTAGTAGATTTTACTTAGTGAAATAATGTAGCACTCGGCGAATAAGAATTATAGTCCCGACGGATAACTCATATAGTCCCGACGGATGATGACCTATTATCCATCGAGTGAGTAGCTTATGTAATAATGAGTCTGTAGCACATTTCTGCATACACCTTTGTATAGATTCTGTAGTAGCATAAAGGTCATGTTGACTTTAACTAGATATGCAGAATATGTTGATTAATTGTACATAGATTATGTCTTGTAATTCTGCATAAATGAAATAAAGTCAAGTGCCAAAATAGCTACGGATGGATGGTTAACAAAGCCATCGACGGATGATCAAATGGCTATCAACGGATGTTCAATATAGCAGTCGACGGATGAATAATAAAGCCATCAATGGATGATCATAAACTCGACGGATGATCATATACTCAACGGATAAAGAATTCAAATATCAGTTGACAGTGACAGCATAGTCACATACGTCGAAGTGTATGCAAATGGAATGAGGAAGCCTATTAACTAGGTAATAGAGAACAAAGTAGCAAAGTATTTGACCCGATAGTTTTTATAATGATCCTGTCTTTTGACTTTGTAATCTTGGTAATATATAAACCAAGAAGTAGCAAATAGAAACGTAGATCTGAGATACAAAAACAAGAGAAACATTTGTAAGCAGAATTCTTAGCATTTCTCTGTATTCTCAGCAGTTCAATATTTGTAAGCAGCTGTGAGCATTCTTGCACACAGGGTTCTCTCGATATATAATATATATCTCTGGTGGAATCATTCAAATCCACCAGAAAGTTTTTAAAGACTCTTGTTTTTAATTACTTGTGTTTTGATTCACTTAAGTTTTATTCCGCATTGTGCTAATCAATACACTTATATTTATATTTGAGTTAGAACATTTTATTTCAAGAAAAAGTTTCAAGAATTCCATTCAACCCCCTTCTATAATTCTTGTCATATTGTTAAGGGACTAATAATTGGTATCAGAGCAAGCTCTTAACTTACAAAGAGTTTAAAGATCAAAACAATACAGCAAGATGAACAAGAAAGATGTTGGAGTCAAGATCCCTTTTCTGGATAAAGATAATTACCATCATTGGAAGGTAAAGATGCATCTTCATATGCTTTCTCAAGATGAGGCCTATGTGGACTGCATAGAAAGAGGCCCTCTTGTTCCAATGAGAGCTGCAATAGAAAATGAGCCATCAGTCCCCAAGCCAAGGCATGAATGGTCTGATCCTGACATTGAACAAGTCAGGAAGGATAAAAAGGCCTTGAATATCCTATTTAATGGAGTTGATGGAGATATGTTTGACAACATTATCAACTGTAAAACTGCCAAGGAAGTTTGGGATACAATACAGATCATCTGTGATGGCACTGAGCAAGTTAGAGAAAACAAGATGCAACTCCTAATTCAGCAATATGAGCATTTCCATAATGAAGAAAGTAAATCTCTCACTGACATCTTTAGTAGGTTTCAGAAACTACTAAATGCTCTAACGTTGCATGGAAGGGTGTATCAAACTAAAGATTCCAATTTGAAATTCCTTAGATCTCTTCCAAAGGAATGGAAACCAATGACAGTCTCATTAAGAAACTCACAAGATTATTAGGAGTTTACTTTCGAGAGACTGTATGGCATCCTGAAAACCTATGAGCTTGAAATAGAGCAGGATGAAAGGATGGAGAGAGGAAAGAAGAAACGAGGATCCATTGCACTAGTTGCTGAGTTAGAAAAGGAGAAGGAAGTGAAGATGGAAGCTGTTGAATCAACTTCAAGGGTCTGTGAGAACAAGGGCAAGGGGCTTGCAATAGAAAGTGAAGATTCATTGAGCCAAGATGACATGGAGGACATTGATGAGCACCTAGCTTTTCTTTCCAGGAGATTTGCCAAGCTCAAGTTCAAGAAGAACTTTGGAGCAGCCAAGCCAAATAGAAACATGATGGATAAATCAAAATTCAAATGTTTCAAATGTGGCTTGGCAGGGCATTTTTCCAGTGAGTGTAGGAAGTCAGATTCCAGTAAGAAAAAGTTTGAGTCTGTGGATTATAAGCAAAAATACTTTGATCTACTCAAGCAAAAGGAAAGGGCTTTTATTATACAAGAAAATGACTGGGAAGCAGATGGTCTGGATGAAGATGAAGATGTCAGCTATATCAATCTAGCCCTAATGGCCAAGTCTGATGAGACAGAAACAAGTTCCTCAAGCAATCAGGTAATTACTACAAACCTTGCACATTTATCTAAAGCTGAGTGTAATGATGCCATTAATGACATGTCTACAGAGTTATATCATTTGCGTGTTACATTTAAGACTCTTACTAAAGAAAATGCTAAAATCAAATAAAATAATTTGTTTTTGAGTGAGAGGAATAATGTGCTTGAGTCTCAGTTTATTAATTTTGAGAAATTAAAAATTGAGTGTAAGATTGCCAAGGAGGAATTAACTGAGTCCTTGAAAAGGAAGAAATTTTGAAGAAGCAGCTCGAGCGTGAACAAGAGGTGATTAAGGCATGGCAAACATCCAGGGATGTCCATGCTCAAATCACCAAAGTTCAAGGAATCGAGTCCTTCTGTGATGAAGCCTGTAAAAAGAACAAAGAGAAACTAGAACCTAATTTGGTAGATGGACTGCTAACAGATGTAGACTCGACGGATGATGAGGATCATCCGTCGGATAACAAAAAGTGTTATCCGTCGAATGATGAAAATCATCATTCGTCGGTTGTGAGCAAGCCCATCAGTAAAGTCAAACTAGTTAAGCTGAATGAGAAGTATGGGTCTGTTTCCAAGAACTTTGTTTCAGGAGAGTCGAGTCAAGTTAAGAAAGGGAAAAAGGCTAATGTTGGTCACATGACTGTCAAACAGTTAAGAGACAGAATTGAAAAGATTGAGGTAAAAACAGAGACTAAAAGGAAAAATAACAGGAATGGTAAAGTAGGGATTAACAAACACAATAACTACACACCTGATAAATATGCTCCTAGAAAAATCTGTGTCAATTGTGGTAGTGTAAATCATCTGTCTGTTAATTACAAATCTGCCATGCCTACTTCCATGTCTGTGCAACCTCAATTTCCTAACATGAATGTCATGCCTCCTAAGCCTGTTAATGCTATGTTTACACAGAACATGAATGCACAGTTTGCTAATATGCCATTTACACCTAATCCTTATTATGCTGCATATAGTATGCCACAAATGCCATTTAGCATGCCTTACTGGAATAACATGTTTACACATAGCATGCCATTTCCTGTTAGTCATAATATGCATGATAATTCTGTTGCAATGAATGGTTTTAAAGGCTCAACTCAAATGACTAAGGATGAATCTGAAATTCCTAAGCCAAATGAGATAAAGCCTAAGAAACAGAAAAAAAAGCTAACAAGGCAGGACCCAAGAAAACTTGGGTACCAAAATCAACTTGATTTGATTTTGATGTGTGCAGGGAAATAGAAAGAATCTTTGGTACTTGGATAGTGGTTGTTCAAGACACATGACTGGTGATTCTGCCGTGCTCACAGAGTTTAAGGAGAGAGCTGGCCCAAGTATTACTTTTGGAGATGACAGCAAGGGTTATACTGTGGGATATGGCTTGATTTCAAAGGACAATGTCATCATTGAGGAGGCTGCTTTAGTAGATGGTCTCAAACACAATCTGTTGAGTATCAGCCAGCTTTGTGATAAAGGCAATTCAGTAACCTTCAATTCAGAAGCCTGTGTTGTGAGAAGCAACAAAGTGGTTCTCACTGGTGTGAGAAAAGGGAATGTGTACCTAGCTGATTTTAACTCATCTAATGCAGAATCTGTAACTTGTCTTCTCAGTAAAGCAAGTCAGGATGAAAGTTGGCTATGGCAGAAGAAGCTATCCCACTTAAACTTCAAGACCATGAATGAGCTAGTAAAGAAAGAACTGGTTAGAGGCATTCCTCTAGTGGAGTTTTCTAAGGATGGACTATGTGATGCCTGCTAAAAGGGGAAGTAGATTAAAGCATCATTCAAGAAGAAACTTGATTCAACAATTGAAGAGCCTTTGCAACTGCTTCACATGGATTTGTTTGGACCAGTCAATGTATTGTCAATCTCAAGGAAAAGATTTTGCCTAGTAATTGTAGATGATTTCTCAAAGTTCTCTTGGACATATTTCCTAAAGTCTAAAGCTGAGGCTAGTGAAATCATCATCAATCACATAAGGCAAGTCAATAATCATCCTGATTTCAAGGTTAGAAGAATTAGGAGTGACAATGGAACTGAGTTCAAGAATTCTGTCATGAGAGCATTTTGTGAGGAAAATGGGATTCTGCATGAGTTTTCAGCAGCAAGGACTCCATAACAGAATGGAGTAGTGGAAAGGAAGAACAAATCACTTATTGAAGCTGCAAGGACAATGCTTGAAGAATCTAAGTTACTAACATATTTCTGGGCTGAAGCTGTAAATACTGCATGTTACACTCAGAATATTTCTCTACTTAATCAAGCAAGATGCATGACTCCCTATCAATTATTCAAGAACAAGAAGCCAACTATAAACTTTCTTCATGTCTTTGGCTGTAAATGCTATATTCTGAGAAATCAAACTGATCAAAATGGGAAGTTTGATGCTAAAGCAGATGAAGGAATTTTTGTTGGATATGCTGTTGGTAAAGCATATAGAGTCTACAATCTAAGAACCAACATTGTTGTGGAATCAATACATGTTGTGTTTGATGATAAAAAGATTGAAGGACTAAAAGATGGAGATTACCATGAGAGCCTCAAATTCGACAATGTGGAGATGGTTAGTGATGACAGTGATGATAAAAGTGATCAAGAGAATGTATCTAAGGATAATGAAGATAAATCTACCATCAATGAAGCACAAAACTCAACATCTGTCGAGTTACATAATGCTTCATCTGTCGGAATGTAATCTGCGTTATCCATCGGGAGACAACCACCTTCATCCGTCGGCACTCAAAATTCACCATCCGTCGGGTTATCAAAAGGAGCAGGAAGTCAAGATAGATCACCTATAGAAAGCTCCCCTTTCTCAAATCAAAGATCCACAAACTCAGGGGGAGTTTCTAACAATCAAAACTCAATCACACATCAAGACACCAATGAGGTTTCTTCATCTAGAGCTAATCTAACTCAACAAAGGAAATGGACAAAAGAATACCCCTTTCAGCTTATTATTGGTGATGTTTCTTCTAGAGTTCAAACAAGAAGAGCAACTCAGAAAGAATGTCTATACAACAACTTTCTTTCCAAGGAAGAACCAAAGAAGGTAGATGAAGCTTTGTTGGATCCTAATTAGATTTTAGCTATGCAGGAGGAGCTAAACCAATTTGAAAGGAATAATGTATGGAAGCTGGTGCCCAAGCCTAAAGTAAAGAATCCAATAGACACCAAGTGGGTATTCAGGAACAAGATGGATGAAAATGGCATAGTGATAAGTGGCATTTTATACCACTTAGAACGTCTTAAAATGGCTTAAATTGGTGTCTTAAAATCAAGTATTTTGTGTATTTGATGCATTTTTCTAGTGTTTATGCATTTCAGGGTATTAGTTGCATTTCGGAGGAGGAATCATCAAGAATAAGCCTTGGCATGTGTTCACCATTGCGAGAGGAAAAGAACAGGCAGATTACGGCGAAGAAACGGAGCAAACCTGGAAATTTTCCAGTAGGGTCCTGCGCGCCCGCGCAGCAATGCTGAGCGGCCGCGCAGCAGCCTTGCGTGCCCGCGCAGAAATGCTGAGCGGCCGCGCAGGGTCGGGGAAAAAGATATATTATTTTAGACTTCTACTTCTATTTGGCTTCCAACTTCTATGTAATCTGAGTTTTATGGGACTATTATATAAGTAGATTTGAGACGTTTTTCACAGAGTATTAAGAGGAGATTATGTTTTAGATTGTGTTTTGCAAGAAGCGAAGGAGATAAGGAAGAAGACCGATTTAGCACACCGTAACGAAGAGGAAGCATATATTCTTGTGATTCTTGTTTCGTTGTAACGTTGGATGCTAGTTTTCTTGCTTTGACTCATTTACTCTTGTGACGTACTCTGTTTTAATATAATTAGTTTAGTTATTATTTTCTTGTGTCGTTTATCATGATTTCATATGAACCCATGATGGCGATAAGTTCTATTATGGGCTAATCGTGATCATGGGGTTGCAACGGATTTATTATGGAATTCTTTAGTTAATTGTTTAATACTTTAGTATGTGATGATTGCATGATATCTAGTATTGGTTGTGCGTATTCGTCTTATGTGCGTCGCGAACATATAAGATAGGGTGTTAATCTCTTGTGAAGCGACGGTGGATCTTGAGATTTAGAACTTGCCATGCTAGCATAGGTTCATGTACGTTGTGCATGATTAGTGGGTAACTCTAATAGTTTTATTTGCCCTATGTAATCAAAAAGGAATAACTTGTGCTTAAATCGTTGTGTTGTCAATTTCTGTAGACATATAGGAACTCAACATAATTGATGACTATTCAACTTTTATCTTAATTGTGGATGCTTGGTAGAATGGTATTAGTACAATGAAAGTTGGCTTTTATCAGTTTCGTGTTATTCGATTAATATCATCACTGTCACATGCTAAAGGTAATAACTATGGCTATTAAAGGAAGTAATAATGAAGTTGTGATCTCATGAGTGCTTTATTATTGATAAATTGAAGTGTTAGTTAAGTGGTTAATTAAGTAGTTAATTATAGTTAATATTTAATCAACAATTTTAAGTGTTACTATCTTAACATTGAGAAGTAATCATACATTGGTGAGTGACTTTAATTAGACAATAAATTAGTCTGAGTCTCTGAGGGAACGAACTAGAAAGTATTCTATATTACTTGCGAACGCGTATACTTGCGTGAATATTAGTGCGTGATTTTGCCCTAACAAGTTTTTGGCACCGCTGCCGGGGACTCGGTGTATTTGTTTAGTTTATGTACTTACCATCATTGGTCATTAGGACTCAGTGATTAGGACGTAGTAGTTAATTACTCTTTTCGGTTGTGTTTCAGGTACTTTAGCAAGCGTTTATGCAAACTCGTTCTCGTGCTCGCAAGAGGACCTTAGATACAGCTGAGGAGAAAGACGAAGTTCTTGATACTACGGAGAAGTTAGATTTTGAGGATTCGGATTCAGGAACTGAGCAGAAAGAACCAGTAAACATGGGAGATCGTATTGTTCAAGCTGATCCAGCTCTTATGGATTTTTCTCGGCCTAAAATTGATGACATTCAGTCAAGCATCCTTCATCCGGCTATTCAAGCTAACACCTTTGAAATCAAGCCGGGCACTATTCAGATGGTGCAGAATTCTGTTTCTTTTGGAGGAGCGGCAACTGAAGACCCCAACATGCACATAAGGAATTTTGTCGAGATCTGCAGCACTTTTAAGTATAATGGTGTGACTGATGAGGCTATCAAGTTGAGGCTTTTCCCATTCTCACTGAGGGATAAGGCTAAAGACTGGTTACATTCTGAACCAGCTGGGTCCATCACTACGTGGCAAGATCTTGCGCAAAAGTTTCTGGTGAAGTTTTATCCAATGGCAAAGACTGCTGCTATGAGGAGTGCTCTTACTCAGTTTGCGCAGCAACCTACAGAATCTATGTGCGAGGCTTGGGAACGCTACAAGGAAATGTTGAGAAAATGTCCACATCATGGAATGCCGGATTGGATGGTAATCACTGGTTTTTATAATGGTTTGGGGGCCCAATCTCGGCCCATGCTCGATGCAGCTGCTAGAGGCGCCTTATGGGCTAAAAGCTATACTGAGGCGTACAATCTTATTGAGACGATGGCTGCAAATTAGCATCAAAACCCAACTCAGAGGATGACGTCAAGCAAGGTAGCAGGTATTCTGGAAGTTGATGCAGCCACCGGTATTGCAGCCCAGCTCCAAGCGCTATCAATGAAGGTTGATTCTTTGGCTACGTATGGAGTTAATCAAATAGCTATGGTTTGTGAGCTTTGTGCAGGTTCTCATGCTACGGATCAGTGTTCTCTTTTCAACGAATCTGTTCAGTATGTGAATAATTATCAGCGACAACAGCAGCCTGTGCCAGCGACTTATCATCCTAATAACAGAAATCATCCAAATTTCAGCTGGGGAAATAATCAGAATGCTATTCAGCCACCATATCAGCAAGGAATGAGTAAATAGTTTAACCCACCTGGATTCCAGCAACCACAGCAGTATGCTACAAGGCAATCATATCCTCAACAGGGAAGTGCAGCTGCACCTACTAGTGCTGATTTTGAGGAACTTAAGCTGTTGTGCAAGAGTCAGGCGGTTTCTATCAAGACCTTGGAAAATCAAATCGGTCAATTAGCCAATGCAGTGCTCAATCGTCAACCTGGCACTCTTCCCAGTGACACGGAAGTACCAGGCAGGAAGGAAGCTAAAGAGCAAGTCAAGGCTATTACCTTAAGGTCTGGAAAAGTAGCTGATGCTGAAAAGGCAAAAGAAGTCGAAGCTGAAGTTAGAGATGAAGAATCTAAGCAAAGGGAGAAAGCGGCGGAACCAAGGAAGACTACTGTTGAACACACTCTGCCTGAGGCTAATACAGGGGAGAAACAGCTCTATCCTCCACCACCTTTTCCTAAGAGATTGCAGCAACAAAAGCTGGATAGACAGTTCGGGAAGTTTCTGGAGGTGTTCAAGAAACTTCACATCAATATACCTTTCGCTGAGGCTCTGGAACAAATGCCTAGTTATGCGAAGTTTATGAAGACTATTCTTTCAAGGAAGGTGAAACTGGATGACCTTGAAACCGTTGCTCTCACGGAAGAATGCAGCGCGGTTCTGCAACAAAAGTTACCACCAAAACTGAAAGATCCAGGAAGCTTCACCATTCCTTGCACCATTGGCAATCTAACTTTTAACAAGTGCCTTTGTGATTTGGGAGCAAGCATTAATCTGATGCCATTGTCAATCTTTAAAAAACTGGGTCTGCCTGATCCAAACCCACATACATGTCGCTACAATTGGCGGACCGTTCCATTACTTACCCAATGGGCATAGTTGAGGATGTGCTCGTCAAGGTGGATAAGCTCTTCTTTCCTGCTGATTTTGTTATTCTGGATTTTGAGGAAGATAAGAAGATTCCCATAATCTTGGGGAGGCCTTTCTTGGCTACTGGCCGTACCTTGATAGATGTGCAAAAAGGGGAACTTACTATGCGGGTTCAAGATCAGGATGTGACCTTCAACGTATTCAAGGCAATGAAATTCCCTACAGAAGATGAGGAGTGCTTAAAAGTGGATGTGATTGATTCTGCGGTTACTTCGGAACTCGATCACATGCTAATGTCTGATGCATTGAAAAAGGCCTTAGTGGGGGAATTTGACAGTGATGATGAAGATAGCAACGAGCAATTACAATATCTGAACGCTTCTCCCTGGAAGCGAAAGCTGGATATACCATTTGAATCTCTTGGTACTTCTGACCTCAAGAACGCTGAAGGGAAGCTCAAACCATCAATAGAGGAAGCACCTACCTTAGAGCTCAAACCATTACCTGAGCACTTGAGGTATGCTTTTTTAGGTGATTCATCTACGTTACCTGTTATTATTTCAGCTGACCTTTCAGGTAGTGAGGAAGACAAGCTCTTAAGGATTTTGAGAGAATTCAAATCGGCTATAGGATGGATCATAGCAGACATCAAGGGGATAAGTCCTTCATATTGTATGCATAAAATTCTGTTAGAGGAAGGTAGTAAGCCAACTGTGGAACAGCAGCGAAGACTGAACCCGATCATGAAGGAGGTGGTGAAGAAAGAAATTCTGAAATGGCTAGATGCAGGCATCATTTATCCTATTTCTGACAGCTCTTGGGTGAGCCCCGTGCAATATGTACCTAAGAAAGGAGGTATCACTGTGGTCGCAAATGAAAAGAATGAGCTCATCCCTACTCGAACAGTTACAGGATGGAGAGTATGCATGGATTATAGAAAATTGAACAAAGCCACAAGGAAGGATCACTTCCCTCTCCCATTCATTGATCAAATGCTTGACAGATTGGCGGGACATGAGTATTTTTGTCTTCTGGATGGTTATTCCGGGTATAATCAGATTTGTATTGCACCAGAGGATCAGGAAAAGACTACCTTCACTTGTCCATTTGGCACATTTGCTTTTCGTAGAGTTTCGTTTGGGTTATGTGGTGCCCCGACCACCTTTCAGAGATGTATGATGGCTATATTCTCTGACATGATAAGAAATAACGTCGAAGTGTTCATGGATGACTTCTCCATCTTTGGACACTCATATGATGAATGTTTGAATAATCTGCGCGCCGTACTCAAAAGATGCGTGGAAACTAATTTGGTGCTTAATTGGGAGAAATGTCATTTTATGGTGCGTGAAGGCATTATCCTTGGGCATAAGGTCTCTAGCAAAGGTCTGGAGGTGGAGAAGGCCAAGGTGGGAGTCATTGAAAATCTTCCCCCACCTAATTCGGTGAAAGGAATCCGTAGTTTTCTCGGTCATGCGGGTTTTTATCGGCGATTCATCAAGGACTTTTCAAAGATATCTAAGCTGTTGTGCAATTTACTTGAGAAAGATGTGCCTTTCAAATTTGATGATGAATGTTTGGCAGCATTCGAGACTCTCAAGGAGAGTTTGATCACGGCACCAGTTATTACAGCACCAGATTGGACAGAACCGTTTGAGATGATGTGTGATGCGAGTGACTATGCGGTAGGTGCAGTTCTGGGACAGCGCAAGAAAAATCTCTTCCATGTGGTCTACTATGCGAGTAAGACTTTAAATGGGGCCCAATTGAACTACACCACTACTGAGAAGGAGCTTTTGGCTATAGTCTTTGGCTTTGAGAAATTTCGATCTTATCTGCTTGGTACGAAAGTAACAGTATTCACTGATCATGCAGTTATTCGCTATCTGGTTTCTAAGAAGGATTCGAAGCCGAGACTCATTCGTTGGGTGCTTTTACTTCAGGAATTTGAGTTAGAGATCAAAGATAGAAAAGGTACCGAGAATCAAGTAGCTGACCATCTCTCTAGGTTGGAGAATCCCGATTCTACTTCACAAGATAGGACGTTAATCAATGAATCTTTTCCGGATGAGCAGTTGTTTGCAATTCAGGAGGAAGAACCATGGTTTGCAGATATTGTAAACTATCTTGTCAGCAATATAATGCCTCCTAATTTGACATCCGCGCAAAAGAAGAAGTTTCTGCATGAGGTGAAGTGGTATATGTGGGATGAACCATATTTGTTTAGACAGGGAGCTGACCAGATCATCAGGAGATGTATCCCGTTCTGTGAGACGGAGGGGATATTACGAGACTGCCATTCCACGGTTTATGGTGGACACTATGGAGGTGAGAAGACGACAGCTCGTATTCTGCAAGCAGGTTTTTTCTGGCCCACCTTGTTCAAGGATGCTCATCAGTTTGTTTTAAGGTGTGATCGTTGCCAAAGAGTGGGAAATTTGTCAAGGAAGGATGAGATGCCATTAAATGTGATACTTGAAGTCGAGGTCTTTGATGTATGGGGAATAGATTTCATGGGGCCTTTTATCTCATCTTGCAATAATCAGTACATCTTGCTGGCAGTCGATTATGTCTCAAAATGGGTCGAAGTTAAAGCTTTACCGACAAATGATGCAAAGGTAGTACTAAATTTTCTTCATAAGCAAATTTTCACAAGGTTTGGAACGCCTCGGGTAATCATAAGTGATGAAGGATCGCATTTTTGCAACCGTAAGTTCACTTCCATGATGCAGCGTTATAATGTGAATCATTGAGTAGCTACTGCCTATCATCCACAAACAAATGGTCAAGCGGAAGTGTCTAACAGAGAGATAAAGCGCATTCTAGATAAGGTTGTTTGTCCGTCAAGGAAGGATTGGTCTTTAAAGCTCGATGAAGCTGTTTGGGCTTACAGAACAGCATACAAAACTCCACTTGGGATGTCACCATTTCAGTTGGTGTACGGTAAGGGATGTCATCTACCGGCGGAGCTTGAGCATAAGGCCTACTGGGCATTGAAGAAATTGAACCTGGATTTAGATACAGCTGGTAAGAAAAGAATGCTTCAGCTTAATGAACTTGATGAATTTCGACTTCAAGCGTACAAGAATAACAAAATGTATAAGGAAAAGGTGAAGAGGTGGCACGATAGGAAGCTACATCCTAAGTTATTTGTGCCAGGGCAACAAGTTCTGTTATTCAACTCTCGGCTCCGACTTTTTCCTGGGAAGTTGAAATCAAGGTGGTCTGGACCTTTTATTGTCAAAACTGTGTTTCCACATGGAGCGGTGGAAATTTTTGAGAATGATTTGGACCAAGCATTCAAGGTTAACGGTCAGCGGTTGAAGCACTACTATGGGGACATGGCAAACCGAGAGGTGGTTAGTGCCATTTTGTTGACTACGTGAGAAAGGTACGGAACGTCAAGCTAATGATGAAAAAGAAGCGCTGCGTGGGAGGCAACCCATGAATTGTTGTTACAGGAACCCTTAGAAGTTAATAACCTATCCAAAAACACAAAAAAATCAGAAAACAGGGGCTGAAAATTTTTTTTTTCCAGAGACCCTCTGCGCGCCCGCGCAGCTATGCTGAGCGGCCGCGCAGCTTTTTGCGCGCCCACGCAGAAATGCTGAGCGGCCGCGCAGGGGTCGAGTTCCAGAAAATTTTTTACAGTTCAGAAAAAAAAAACACAAAAACACAAAAACCCATTACAGCCCATAAACCCACGAATTCTTTTCCCATTACCCCATGATTTTATCCCTTAACCCCACTCCTAATCTAATTTAACCTACTCCACACCCTATATATACATACACCTATCCTACATATCTCCCACAACTTCCTACACTTAAACCCTCTCATAAACATCAAGAAATCAGTTCTTACACACTTTTATTCACAAATCAATGGCACCCAAGAGAGCACGCACTATTGACAGCAGCAGCACAGTTCCTACTGCTGATTCATCAAGGGGTACTGCTGCAAGGCCTCGGTTAACTGACAGAGCTGCGGAGGAGGAGTACACTAGGCTGTTGGGGAAGCCGATTCTGAAGGAGAGGGGGTTTTTACCATCAGGGAGGGATGGTGAGTTGTTGCCCATGATTGCAGAGATGGGGTGAATAGCTTTTTGTGAGTCACCCGAAGCAGTACCGATGAGCGTTGTTCGCGAGTTCTACGCGAACGCGAAGGCTGAAAAGAATGGGTTTTCTGTAGTTCGTGGGCTGACGGTTGATTATCATCCTACGGCGATTCACCGTGTGATTGGACAGCGAGAGAGGAAGCCCGAGGAGGAGAACTGGAATGAAAAGACTGCTGAGGACTTTTACTTGGATTTGATTTATGCGACTCTCTGTCGACCGGGCACAGTGTGGAACCGCAGTCCAGCCAATAATGAGTATCGTCACTTTCCGGGGATCTCCATGAACAGGTATGCCCGTGCATGGAATGCATTTATATGTGCTAATATTTTTCCTTCTTCACATGCACACGAGGTCACAGTTGAGAGAGCATAGTTGTTGTGGGGAATTCTGAATGGGGAATTCTATGTGGACCTTGGTGAGTTTATCTACCAAGGAATTCTAAAGTTTTTGAGGGGAGCAAAGCATATGAACATCCCTTATGCATCCACGGTTACAAAGCTATGCCGAGCAGTAGGAGTGAACTGGCCGGCTCATGAGCAGTTGCAGTTGCCAGCAGCTCCGATAGATTCTGGCACTCTGAATGGGATGCAGGAGTGGACCGGTGGTGAGCCTGAGGAGCATGGGCTGGGTTATCGTCTTCCAGGAGGGCGTCCAGCACGAGGTGCTACTATGGCCAGGCCAGGGCGTGGTAAGGCTAGTTCTTCGAGAGCTCAGGAGGGTGCTGGGATGGGTGATGCCCAGTATAGGAGGCTTTCACGGCGGATGGAGTGAGACGCAGAGCAGGTTTGCTCAGGAGCTCACCCTTGCATTAGGGACTGCTTTTCGAGGCCTTGGAGCTGATATCCAGTGGCCAGTTTTTGGTGAGGACTCTGCATACCCGCCGCCTGATACTCCACCCACTGAGGGTGATGATGATGATGACTCTGAGTAGGGATACCCTGTGTTCCTTTCTACTACCTTCACTGGGGACAGTGAAGATTTTAAGTTTGGGGGTGGTAGTTAAGGAATATTTTGTGTGTGTCATATAGTTGCATATTCATGATAGTTAGTTCATATAGTTGCATAATTTTTGCCATATAGTTTTTTTTATATAGCTTTATTTGTTTATCATATCATATAGCTCATGCATATACATGATCCCTTTTGTAATGATTTATCGACTGAATTGTGATATTGATGCGAGTGTAGTGATAGCTTTAAAGTGATATTAAGTTGTCTAGGTTGATATGCATGCTAGAAGCACTTGTATTGTCACTAAGTCTTAGAGAATGCTTAAGGACTAGATTGTTGTTATGATCTGATTATTTTCGAGGATAATCTATTTATTATGCTTAGAATTTGATAATAGGTTCTTAGTGGTAAAGGCATGAAAAAAGAAAAAAAAATGGAGTAAAAATGGAATTTGTTGCTAGTTGTGGCTAGGCGTCAAATGGCTAGTAGCCGGCTCGCATGTTATGCGAGTAGTCTAGGGTTGAGCAAGATGGAGCGAAACGCACTTGCTCAGAGAAAAAAAAAATTTGCATAATTGATCAAGAGTGGGCTCTTTGGTATTCGAGTTATTAAGTTCTTAGGGGACTTTGTGCCTAGTGACCTAAGGCTTTTAGAGTCTGGGATCCGCTAACCTAACGCTCGTTACATGGATACCATTGTATAAGTCTTTTGTGGACCTCACTCATTGCACGGTCAAATAAGCATTTGAGTTGTAAATAAAAAGCACGATTCCGTAGTAAGCTCCAGAGTTCTTGTAGTGTTGTATATCACTTTGTGCCTAGAATTTTTATTCTTTGTATAATCGTAGGATTGCCTTGAGGATAGTCTAGTCATAGTAATTGGTCTAGTTCCAAAGCATATCTGTTAAGCATTTGCACACACCACGTTTCTGGCGGTATGTCCGTTTGCATGAGTTTCTTGATCTTTAGTGTCTAACTGCATTCGTTGAGACGTGACAATTTGGTTGGTTAATTGTAGTAAGGGGGATCGTTGCATTTTCATATAGATTGCATTCATGCATATTTTTATTTGTTTTTGAGTCTGTGACGCTTGAGGACAAGCATCGATTTAATTTTGGGGGTGTGATAAGTGGCATTTTATACCACTTAGAACGTCTTAAAATGGCTTAAATTGGTGTCTTGAAATCAAGTATTTTGTGTATTTGATGCGTTTTTCTAGTGTTTATGCATTTCAGGGTATTAGTTGCATTTCGGAGGAGGAATCATCAAGAATAAGCCTTGGCATGTGTTCACCATTGCGAGAGGAAAAGAACGGGCAGATTACGACGAAGAAACGGAGCAAACCTAGAATTTTTCCAGTAGGGTCCTGCGCGCCCGCGCAGCAATGCTGAGCGGCCGCGCAGCAGCCTTGCGCGCCCGCGCAGAAATGCTGAGCGGCCGCGCAGGGTCGGGGAAAAAGATATATTATTTTAGACTTCTACTTCTGTTTGGCTTCCAACTTCTATGTAATCTGAGTTTTATGGGACTATTATATAAGTAGATTTGAGACGTTTTTCATAGAGTATTAAGAGGAGATTATGTTTTAGATTGTGTTTTGCAAGAAGGGAAGGAGATAAGGAAGAAGACCGATTTAGCACACCGCAACGAAGAGGAAGCATATATTCTTGTGATTCTTGTTTTGTTGTAACGTTGGATGCTAGTTTTCTTGCTTTGACTCATTTACTCTTGTGGCGTACTCTGTTTTAATATAATTAGTTTAGTTATTATTTTCTTGTGTCGTTTATCATGATTTCATATGAACCCATGATGGCGATAAGTTCTATTATGGGCTAATCGTGATCATGGGGTTGCAACGGATTTATTATGGAATTCTTTAGTTAATTGTTTAATACTTTAGTATGTGATGATTGCATGATATCTAGTATTGGTTGTGCGTATTCGTCTTATGTGCGTCGCGAACATATAAGATAGGGTGTTAATCTCTTGTGAAGCGACGGTGGATCTTGAGATTTAGAACTTGCCATGCTAGCATAGGTTCATGTACATTGTGCATGATTAGTGGGTAACTCTAACAGTTTTATTTGCCCTATGTAATCAAAAAGGAATAACTTGTGCTTAAATCGTTGTGTTGTCAATTTCTGTAGACATATAGGAACTCAACATAATTGATGACTATTCAACTTCTATCTTAATTGTGGATGCTTGGTAGAATGGTATTAGTACAATGAAAGTTGGCTTTTATCAGTTTCGTGTTATTCGATTAATATCATCACTGTCACATGCTAAAGGTAATAACTATGGCTATAGAAGGAAGTAATAATGAAGTTGTGATCTCATGAGTGTTTTATTATTGATAAATTGAAGTGTTAGTTAAGTGGTTAATTAAGTAGTTAATTATAGTTAATATTTAATCAACAATTTTAAGTATTACTATCTTAACATTGAGAAGTAATCATACATTGGTGAGTGAGTTTAATTAGACAATAAATTAGTCTGAGTCTCTGAGGGAACGAACTAGAAAGTATTCTATATTACTTGCGAACGCGTATACTTACGTGAATATTAGTGCGTGATTTCGCCCTAACACATAGTTGTCAGGAACAAAGCTAGATTGGTTGTCAAGGGCTATTGTCAGCAAGAAGGAATAGATTTTGATGAAAAATTTGCTCCTGTTGCAAGACTTGAAGCCATCAGAATCTTCTTAGCCTATGCAGCCCATGCCAATTTCAAGGTCTATTAAATGGATGCCAAAAGTGCCTTTCTGAATGGAGATTTGGAGGAAGAAGTTTATGTCAGTCAACCTCCTGGTTTTGAAGATCCAAATTTTCCAGAACATGTCTATTATCTTTTAAAAACACCTTATGGACTGAAGCAAGCACCTAGAGCCTGGTATGACACTTTATTAAAGTACCTTTTGAAAAATCACTCTACAAGAGGTACTGTAGATAAAACTTTATTTTTCAGAAATGTTAATGGCTCTAGTATACCTGTTCAAATTTATGTAGATGATATTATTTTTGGCTCTACAGATGAGAAACTTTGCAAAAAGTTTGCCAAATTGATGCAAAGTAAGTATGAAATGAGTATGATGGGAGAAATAACTTACTTTCTTGGTTTACAAGTTAAGCAAGTTAGTGATGGAATATTCATTAGTCAAACTAAATATATTTTTGATCTTTTAAAGAAGTTTGATCTAATGGATTGCACATCTGCAAAAATTCCCATGGCCACTGCAACTAAGCTTGAATTAAACACTAATGAAAATTATGTCGATATTTCAAGTTATAGAGGCATGGTTAGCTCATTTCTGTACTTAACAGCTAGTAGGCCAGATATAATGTTTGCTACATGTTTATGTGCTAGATTTCAGGCTGATCCTAGAGAATCTCACTTAATAGCTATTAAGAGAATTTTTAGATATCTCAAGGGAACACCAAACCTTGGCATTTGGTACCCTAGAGATTCTGGTTTTGATCTAACTGGTTATTCAGATGCAGATTATGCAGGTTGTAGAATTGATAGAAAGAGTACAACAGGAACCTGTCAAAATCTAGGAAACAAGCTTGTGTCATGGTTCAGTAAAAAGCAAAATTCAGTTTCTACTTCTACAGCTGAAGCTGAATATATTGTTGCTGGCAGTTGCTGTGCACAGATTTTATGGATGAGAAATCAATTGCTAGACTATGGTTTGCAAGTTGAGAGGATTCCTATTTTCTGTGATAGCACAAGTGCAATTGCCATCACTGAAAATCCAGTACAACATTCAAGGACAAAGAACATAGATATCAAGTACCATTTCATAAGGGAACATGTAATGAATGGTACTGTGGAACTACATTTTGTTCCCAGTGAGAAGCAGCTTGCAGATATCTTTACCAAGCCACTGGATGAATCCACCTTTTCAAGGTTGGTAAGTGAGTTAGGTATGCTTAATTACTCTTAAATCTATCTGAGTTAATTTGCAAGTTGAAATGTAGCCAGAAATTTAATTGATTTTTCAGCCTTGGATGAAATTTTGGCTGTCAAAATTTACATCTCGACGGATGACCCTTATCCATCGAGTTTGGTCATCCGTCGAAATACAATTTGCTAATAAAAATCAATTACTTTTCTGGAATATTTTATGTCTCGACGGATAACAGTTTATCCTCATCCGTCGAATTGTCTTAATCTCAGTCTTTGATTCTCTGTACATTATCCATCGAGTATACTTACAGTTTGTAAGCATAACATGACGGATAATGAATGGATCTTTTACAATTTATTTTTAAACGGCTATTTTAGGAAATTTCTATTGGTTACTTTATTTTACTTTATTATTTTTTTCAGTTATTTTTGAGATAGTATAAAAGCTTATTTCATTGCAATTGCTTTTCTTTTATCATTCTCAATTCAACTGCTCTAATTTCATTCTCTCTCAAAGCACTTACTCTCTTTCTCTCCAAGCTCTTATTCTCTAATAATGGTACATGTTGTAAAGATTATGTCTCAAACTGGGTTTATTTATGAGAAGAACAATTTCACTGCATTAGTGAACAAGGGTATTCAGCAATCAGATGACTATCACAAGATGATGGACTTTTTGAAGAATTGCAAGCTCAATTATGCCATGCTGGAATCACCCACAATCTTCTGTGAAGTTGTTAAAGAGATGTGGACCACTGCTACCTACAACTCTACAGATAAGACCATCACTCTAACCATTAAAGGTAAAGAATTCTGTATAAATAGTGATGTGATAAAAGCATGTTTCAAAATTCCTAACAACAATGTGACTTCACCACACACTGACACTGATATAATCAATATGCTCAATTCCATGTACTATGCACTTCCTACTTCTAATCTGAGTGATATTAGAAAAATGGGTCTTAGGAAAGAGTGGAGTTTCTTGTGTGATGTAGTTACAAAGGTTTTCTCAGGTAAGATCAGTAATTTTGATTTAGTGAATATTTACATGCTTAACATGCTATACATGCTAGTTACAGATAAATTTTAAAATTCCAGTGACCTTGTCTTGTTTGAGTTAGGTTTTAAATTAGGGGAGTTAAATAAAAGAGGTAAAAATATGTATTATGCTAGATTTCTTATGTTATTAGCTAACCACCTCTGTGAAGAGATTGTGCTTGAGAACCCTAACAACAAACTGGATTGTTGGATTCAAGAGAGAAGGCTCATTGCAGATTTGAACAGGGCTAATCATCACAAGGATGTGCCAATGTTCTACTTTCCTGTAATTCAAACACCTCAGGTAAGTGAGGTAAGTTCATCCATCCCTACAACTATTCCAACCTCCACAATTTCTTTGAGTTCAAGAGTAGCTATGGCAACTGTGCCCATGACCAAACAGTTGCCTACCAAAGCTGCCAAACCTACTACTATTTCAAAATCCAAATCAAAGAAAGCCCCATCTGGTATCTCCCAAAAGATGCCAGTTGAAAAATCCAATAAAGCCAAAGAGGGGAGTATGAAGGAGGGTAAGCTAGGTGAGGGAAGGGGTGAACATAAAAGAAACCCCAAGGACAAGGTTGGAGAGTTGAGTGAATCCCAGCCTAGCCACACTGCAGTTTCCCAACAAACTGCAGTGCTTAAAAAGGAAAAAAGCTCATTTCTAGCTGCATCCTCCCAAAAGGATGTAGCTATTGAACAAAGCTCTCAACCAAGAGCACATGCCAAGAGGGTTAGGGACACAAGCTCACCCCAAACTTATGCCAGAAAGAAGAAATCAAAAACCTCTAGGGATGTACAGGGTACACACACTGTGCAAACTGGTGCTAAAGACACAGTCATTGCACCTTTACAAATTCAGCTTGATGTGGCTCCAATAAATGTGGAGTCACAACCAAAATATCTAGTTATAGAAGCACCTCAAACACCATACTCACCAACAAATTCTCTGGATGTGGATATGATAAACACATCAATTCCTGATTCCCCTTCTTTAACTATGTTGGGGAAGCCAAAATCTAGTGCAAGTGAGTATCATCTTTTAGATGATTTGTTGGCTCACTTGCCAATTCTTTCAGGAACTGTTGTGTCATTTGTGCCTAAAATATCTTCAATCAGCACAGAGTCAACAATAGTTTATATTCCCAGCTCATTCATTTATACTCTCTCGACGGATATTGCTCATCCATCGAGTAGTGATTGTATCCTGACGGATAAGCCTAACAGCAGTTATCCGTCGTATAGCAAAACCACTCACTCGATGGATATCACTCATCCATCGAGTATCTCTGCACAGCTTCAAACTTCAATTCTTTCAAGTGCAGAAGATTTAGTGGTTGTACAGTCACTCTTAGGATTGAGAGAGAAGAGTGTTTTGAGTGAGAGTCTGGGTTGCTCCCAGGAAAAAGGAGAGGAAATGAGTGAAAATCTGCAATCCATTTCTTCAGGATTGGCGAAAGGGAGTGAGAGGAGTCCCACCTTAGAAGGTGAAGGTGAGGGTGTGAGGGTGGGGAGCCAGGGTGAGACCCTAATGCAACAAAAGAGAGAAAATGAGAGAAATACAGGTACTGAAACAATAAGGATGGATGTCATTGCTAGTGAGTCAATGAATGACAAGGATGCAGATAGGGAAGGACTATCTCAGCATCCTAAAGCTGTTATAGATTCCACTTCTCTTGATGCTGAGGCATTTACTCACCCTGTTCCAGCTTATCAAATTCTAGCTGAACAGGGCAATGACAATGCAGAAAGGATGCTCAATCTGGTGCATACCACCCAGTCTATGCAAAGGGCTAATGATCCCATCACAGCTTTGCCTTCTACAGCTGGTGATGTGGACTATGAGACTGGGGGTTAAGCTGATTTCTTTGGAGATGGGAGTGGGGATAGTGAAGATGAAGCAATGGACATAGGGGGAGAAGTAGGCTCAAGCCCAAGGTCAGGTATGCCATCATGGGCATTCTCAAAGCACTGTGATGAGCATTACTTCAAGACAACCCTGATCCAGTTAATTAATCAAACTCACGCTGCTCTTCAAACCACTACCAATTCTAGCACCAAGAAGCTCCTTCAGGCACATCTAGCCTCCCTGCAACTTCAACAAATCCAGGGCTTCCAGCATGCTAGAGATGTGGACACCATGAAGGGTGATATTGAGGAGATGAAGAAGGCCATTTCAGATAAAATAGACTCTAAACTTTCAGACACTGCAATGATTGATATTAAGAGGAAATTAAGGAAAAATTCTGATCTTGCAACCAAGATAAAATCCTTGGATACAAGAGTGTCAGCTATGGAAGCATCTTTGACTGCCATTCATCTCTATCAAGCCTAACAGACTAATCTACTTCAAAAACTGGTGGCAGCTCAAACCCCCTCCACAACTCAACTTGATGATAACAAAAAGGGGGAGAAAGGACCAAGTGAGGGGGAGAAGCTTCAGATCTCATCCCATACATAGGGAGAATAGTGCATCTAAGGCCCTACTGGCTGATGGAGTTCATAGATGACAAAGGTGTGAGAATATTCTTCAGATTAGAAGACCAATTGAGCATCTCTAGCAATGAGACTCTTTTGGAAATGCAAGAAAAGCTAAATCTCTCAGAATTTGATGAACTGGAATTCCACAGGCAGCTCCAAAATCAGATTGATGAAAACAATAGAAAGCTTGGAAGAAGATCCAGACCTTCAAGAAACTAGATAAATCTACTCAGGCTAGAGGAGCATCTTGAAAATGATTGTGAGCAAAACTTTGTACATTTTGTTATTTGAAGCACTTATCAGTATTATCTACTTTCTTTTAAAGTTGTATGTTTAGGGTGTTTTGTTATCATCAAGTATCTCTTAATTTATGGCTATAATTCCAGTAGACATAAATTGGGGGAGATTGTTGTGCATATGTTGTGTACTTGATGATTTTATGAACAAAACACCTTAGTAGATTTTACTTAGTGAAATAATGTAGCACTCGACGGATAAGAATTATAGTCCCGACGGATAACTCATATAGTCCCGACGGATGATGACCTATTATCCATCGACTGAGTAGCTTATGTAATAATGATTCTGTAGCACATTTCTGCATACACCTTTGTATAGATTCTGTAGTAGCATAAAGGTCATGTTGACTTTAACTAGATATACAGAATAGGTTGATTAATTGTACATAAATGATGTCTTGTAATTCTGCATAAATGAAATGAAGTCAAGCGCCAAAATAGCTACCGACGGATGATTAACAAAGCCATCGACGGATGATCAAATGGCTATCAACGGATGTTCAATATAGCAGTCGACGGATGATCAATAAAGCCATCACTGTATGATCGTAAACTCGGCGGATGATCATGTATTCAACGGATAAAGAATTTAAATATCAGTTGACAGTGACAGCATAGTCACATGCGTCGAAGTGTATGCAAATGGAATGAGGAAGCCTATTAATTGGGTAATAGAGAACAAAGTAGCAAAGTATTAGACCCGATAGTTTTTATAATGATCCTGTCTTTTGACTTTGTAATCTTGGTAATATATAAACCAAGAAGTAGCAAATAGAAACATAGATCTGAGATACAAAAACAAGAGAAACATTTGTAAGCAGAATTCTTAGCATTTCTCTGTATTCTCACCAGTTCAATATTTGTAAGCAGCTGTGAGCATTCTTGCACACAGGGTTCTCTCGATATATAATATATATCTCTGGTGGAATCATTCAAATCCACCAGAAAGTTTTAAAGACTCTTGTTTTTAATTACTTGTGTTTTGATTCACTTAAGTTTCATTCCGCATTGTGCTAATCAATACACTTATATTTATATTTGAGTTAAAACTTTTTATTTCAAGAAAAAGTTTCAAGAATTCCATTCAACCCCCCTTCTGTAATTCTTGTCATATTGTTAAGGGACTAACACGTGTTACACTTAAGTCTCTCACTAAGGAAAATGCTAAAATCAAAGAAAACAATCTGTTTTTAAGTGAGAGGAATAATGTGCTAGAGTCTCAGTTTATTGAATTTGAGAAATTGAGAATATAATGTAAGATTGCTAAGGAGGAATTACTGAGTCCTTGAAGAAAGAAGAGATTTTGAAAAAGCAACTTGAACGAGAACATGAGGGGATTAAGGCATAGAAATCATCTAGAGATGTTCATGCTCAAATCATCAAAGTTCAAGGTATTGAGTCCTTTTGTGATGCAGCCTAGAAAAAGAGTAAGGAGAAGCTGGAATCCAATTTGGTTGAAGGACTGCTAACAGATGTGGACGTGACAGATGATGAGAGTCATCCGTCGGATAATCAAAAGGATTATCCGTCGAGTGACACAAATCCTCATCCATCAGCTGTGTACAAACCAGTGAGCAAAGCCAAACTTGCCAAGTTAAATGATAAGTATGGATCAGTTTCCAAAAACTTTGTTCCAGGGTATAATATCAGGGATATGACGTGTAATTATTTTTGTTAATAAATAAATATTATGTGATTATTATATAAATTTTGGTGAATTAATTGTGAAGTGGTATCTGTGTTTGGATATGTAAATATGATATAATTTGAGTATTTTAATTTTTGTAAGTTCAAAATAAAGTACAGATAATTGTGATATTTTTCTATCAATTTTTATGTTGATTTATGATTTTATAAATGATTTATTGATTTAATAAATTATTTTTCCGAGTATTTATAAACTATTTTGTATAATCGGGAACCAACCGACTTTAACCGTTTTTACAACCCGAAACTCTTCCGAAAACTCCTTCCTAACCTAATTACAATATTCTGAGCATTTTCCATGTTTTGACTTTTTCGATCCGGTGTACGGTTTTTCCCATGCGGGTCCCGACGCAATATTTTCGAAACAAAATTTATTTTCGTAAATCGATAAAACCCGTATTTTCGATAAACGGGATCTTTTTATTAAACTATTATAATTATCACCTCGTAATACGTGTAACCAGGCGCTGAGACCAAGACCGCAGTACAAATTATACAGATTTTGATAATTATCCTGAAAATCGGTACCGTTTGGATATGTTTTTATAAATAAACGTAATATTTTATATCCGGTATGATCCAACAGGGTACCAATATTCCCTAATTATAAATAGCCCTTACCGTATTTTATTTCGTACAGAAAAATCATTTGCAGCCAGTAATTATATAATTTTACAGAGAAAATCTATATATTCATATAAACTTTCAAGAATCAAACAAGCTTTTGGAGGTGTTATCGGAATCCGTTTGGAAAGCTCGAGTACTCAAAACGAAGCTCTTGAAACATACTATTAGATTCCAGAACAGGTTTTTGTACAGAATCAAAGGTTATTTTTCTATATTTTTATTTATTTTTGAATTAATTTGATTTAAATTATGAATTTTTGTTCGAGAGATTGTTTGTGTGATTTGATGATTGCATGTTGTAGAGCTTTTCTTCCTGATGATTTTGATATATTATATGATTGATTTGGAGTTCAATAATATGTTCATGAGTTTAATTTTCGAATTTCAAAATTAGGATTTATAACACGTATGAATGTTCTTAATTGAAATTTAGGGCTTTTTGTTCTAGGGGTTATTAGACATTTTTGTTGATTGCTTCGTGTTCCTTGTTGAATTTGCAATCGATTCATATATATTACAACAACTGACGTTTCCTGGTTTGCTCAAATCGAATCAAACAAGTTCACCGGAAACCGGCGAACTTCCCGGCCAATTCGGCCAACTCAGGGGTTATTAGAACGATTTGAATACATGGTTGTGTTCCTTGTGAGCTGTAGTTGTGATCCGGAGGTGATAGTGGTGTGAGGATGCTATAATCGATTTATACATGGTTGTGTTCCTTGTGAGCTGTAGTTGTGATCCGGAGGTGATAGTGGTGTGAGGATGCTATAATCGATTTCTCCGGCGAGGCAGGGGAATTTTTCGGCGAGGGGTGTAAAAATTGCACTTTAGGCCCTCTATTTTTGAAGAAGATGAAGTTAGGTCCCTGTGGTTTTCAGAGTTTACAGAAATTGGATCCCTGTTTTAAAAATATTTAAAAATCATATTTCCTATTTAATTTAATTATAGAAATTCATTTTTTATTATTAAAAATTCCAAAAATTATTATTTTAATTTCAAAAATTATTTTTAATTCAAAAATAAATCTGAATTAATTAGTTAATTAATTTTAGTTGACAATTAATTAGTTAATTGGTCAATGAATTCGAAAATTAATTGATTTAATTGATTTAATTAATTATTAATTGATTTTAAATAATTATTTAATTATATTTAATTATTTATTTTTATTTAAAAATTCTGAAAAATAGTTTCGAGCTTTAAAATATTATTTTAAATTGTTTTCAAGGCTCACTAATCATTATAAAATTATTTTGAAGCCAGATTCAGCAATCGAACCCTGTTTATTATTTCAAAAATGGTTCGACGACCTGTTTAAATTCCGAAAAATATTTAAAACTTTGTATTAAATATCCGAAAAATCATTTTAACATCAAATCATCTTTGAAAAGCATTTTCATCGAACATCTTACGTGTTACGTGCTAAATGTGAACTGATTGATGTGTTAAATGCGTATATGTATATTATATGATTTTTTTGATCGTATCTTTCAATCCGTAAATCGGATTTGGGTGAAACGAAGGGTAGATGAAACCTTATGACGTCCATGTGACGATTAGAATAATGTGAGATGAATATTGATAGATACTTATGATGCATAGCAGAGTACACAAGGCGTAGAAAAGGGAAGCAGGTGATCAGAAAATGGAATCGATGCGTAGAAAATACAGCAGGTGATCAGTGAATAGAAGCAAGGCATAGAAAAGTAGACGAGTGGTTGTTGAATAAAGTCATTAGACAAGTACAAGTGAAGTTGGAATCGATTGTGATAAGGCAAGTACTTCTAAACCTTTTTCAGGATATAATGCAAATATTTCTAAATTCTCTCGTGACATGTTGTTAAGTATTCAAAATAGCTCTATTTTATATTGTAAATATTTTGAATCCTTCAGCCTTGAACCTGAGCCACATCATTTGATCTTTGAGTCGTAAGCCTTAATCTTTGTGAACCATTTCTTGTTGGTTTACCAGATACTAAACCACACAAATATGATACTACTCCACAAATATATACCCATCATATACCAAACACTGGAACGTAATTGTTTAAACGTACAGAAACTTTTATACTCCACCATACCTTGTGACATCAAAGAACTAAACCTTGTAAGATCATTGTTCATCTAATACCCGATTCTCCTAAGGCTAAATGCCATTTCTTATACATACTTTGATACACCCTTATGATACTCATGAAATGCATCATGCTTTTATACAAATGTTTTATCACTGTTGATTATGATCTTGTTTTATTAAGTTATATTGTTATTCATATTGAATTGCTTTAGAATTGGATAGTTTTCTTTATGTGGACAAGATTCATGGTCAGACCAGATTCGTGGTCGAATTAGGCCAATGTGTGCCTTGGATCCAGTTTATAGAGCAGAGCCGTGTGCCTTGCTCGGGGTTAGTGCGTGACTGATCAGCAGTCTAACCTTGGTTTTAAAATTTAAAATAAATATCCAATTCTAATGATTGTTTAACAAGAAACTTGATTGCTCTGAATCATCTCGTTTGATCATTGATTAACCTCAGTTATTGTTATTGTGAATTGCTGAGCTAGTTAGCTCACTCTTGCGAATCTTTTTATGTATTGTATAGTTAAGAAGGATACGGTTGATAGCGAGATTTCCCAGTTCAATATATGAGCTAGGATTCTAGATTGAGTTGGATCGAGCTAGCAGGAGCTTACTACGGTAGTGAGATAGTAAGATTGTAAGAATAATTTCATTATCAGTTGTAAGTTAAATTAGTTGGGATTTGGTACGTTGTAATAAAAGTTAAGGTTGTGGCTTGTTTTCATACTTTAACCTGTTGTGATCCGTGGTTATGTAAAGCAGGGTCATTGCAAATAATATTTCATATACAGGTTTATATATTGTGTATGTGTTGTGGACCCCAAACTTCTAACCCGGGTTTGAAGGGCGCCACGGGTTGGTATCAGAGCTACAGGTTATAATTCATTGAAACAAGCCTAGATTATGGGGATTGGGTAGAGGGTTAGGATTAGGAATAAGAATTAGAAAGATAAGACGTCGTGAGGTTGAGTGAGACTGTATAGTAGGTCTCCGGCACGGTTTGTATTGCGATTCAGGATTCTTAGCTTGCGACGTGATTTCCAGACAACGATAATGGCAGATCCTGATTTCCCTGTATCATCTGATCGTTTGGAGCCTTCCGTTCGAGGATCGTCATATTTTTTTTCTCAAATTTGAATTTCACCTTGTTCTTCCATCAGTATTAATGGTATTACCTTCTGTTATAGCAGTTGCACCTCTTCAAGTGATTCTACGCTATTTTACCACCTCTTGATATGAGACTACCTATTCAAGAACCTCCATCTGCTTATTCATGTTCTATTGTACATTCAATTCTGAATGTATCTTTTCAGTTTACTCTACACTATGTTCTATACCCTCAGTTTAAAACCTGTCTTATGGAACAACAGTATTTACGAGGATGGATTCGATAGCTACAGTAAATGGTAAGTACATGAGATATTAATAAGGTGAGAAAGAGTTTAGAAAGAAGATTCACGTGTTTCGGAGGATAGCTGCTACCAGATTAAATAGGGCCACTAGTGAATAGACCACCCGTGATTAGCTTGTGGGATGGACTAAAGGAATTTTGAAAGAGTTAGAGAGAAAAGTATAGATCTGGAATTTTCGTAGAATTAGATGATGGTGCTATAATAAATGTGATATGTAAAGTAGTGATGGGACGTGATATAAGCAAACTTTGTTCTATGAAATAGACTTGTTGGTTGTTGGATAGACCTGTTCCACTTAAGGACTGCAAAGATGATGATGAAGTACTACCAGTATGGAAGCTTTGAAATGAAGCTACGAATAAGATAATATGCAACGACAGCTGAAGTTTTCGTAGATTAAGGAAGTCAATAGACCCAATGAAGGAGAGAAGATAAATAGAAGTGAATGGACCTTTGTGTGATCGTTTCTTTAACTTGGTATCTTATTATAGGAAGGAAAACAACCAACTCATATAGTTAGGACAACCAGATGTGTGATTTTCAAATTTTTTAAATAAGTTTTCAAAAAAGATTTTCCCTTACAAAATTTCTAAAAGCCTTTTTGGAATAAAATAAGTTTTAAACATTCGTTGTCAAGTTACTACTTGAGTTTCTTGTTTGTTAAAAGACCCGGATTACCTGGAAAGATGCTTGTTTCAGACTTAGTATTGCTAATTCAGAGAACAAAGTAACCCGCGATTATGAAGAAGTTGATTATTCCTAACAGTAAGGTGCAAATATTGTTTGATAAGATCAACAACACATCAGCGTACGGAGTAACTATTCATCCAATTACTAGGACTATCATAGTTCAAAGAATTCATTAATTTAACAGAAGCCTGAGCATGACGAAGAAGATTGGGAAGATTTCCAGACTTTTCTAAAAGAAGAATATTATTATTAACAAAAGGATCGCTATGTTGAATGATTCATGGTTATCTTAAATTAAAAAGAGGAAACTCGAGGTTATCTGATAAGAACACCATTATGATTGAATTGTTAAAGTATTATACGTGTAGATGCGATGTTACAGACGCAAGACTTAACAAGTAAGAATCTACCATAATGCTTAGTTGCGAAGGCATTTCAGCATACTTTCTAAAGTTGTTATATGACACAATTGGGATATGATCGAACAAGCTCAAAAGATGAATACAAGTGAAATGTGGATGGTGACCAATGGTATCATTCTTGTCCTCAATATTACAGCGTATATTCCTTTTTAATTCCAAAAATGTATGGACTTTTTTTCTTAATAAATTCTTTATAATGATATCAAAAAGGAGGATGCTGCATTCCTTTCAAATTTAATTGTTCCCCTCAAGTTTTGCTCTCTGATTGGGATAAACAGTGTTATGGTGAGATGCTTTGTCAGAATGACGAAGAGTCGGGTGGGACGCCACCTAATCATATGCTGTATTTCATATGGTACGAAAGACTGGCCATCTTAAGTATCAATGTGATTGTCTCATTCATATTCAAATCAGTACTTCTTCTTTCTTTTCAACTCTAAGTTTATTAAAATTGTGAATCCTTCTAATTGTTTCGTCGTACTGTCGTTCTTTGCAAGAGTTTTTCAAATAAAAGTCAACGTATTATGAACCAAGCGGGCAAAGTTCCATCTACCTCTCATACATGAAAAGGAAACAAGGGCATATGGCGAGGATTGTAAATCACTAGCCCTAGCCAGGGATGCACTAAGAGTCAAGGGAATCTACTCCAATAAGGAATACGTCTCCGAGAACGAGAATTTGTGATTTTCCTGTAAAATATGTTATTTAGAATACGGATGTGATGACGTGAATGATTATTGTGGATACCTTATGCGTTAAAGTATTGAAAGATGTGGGAGCAACTTGATCGTTATCTCTCAAGGTTTTGTTGATAAGATGAATTACCCTGTTGAATTGATAAGATTATGACTAAAGGACTAGCAAGTCAAGAACGTGTAATTGTTAAATAAGTAAGTACCAATGGTGGAATTGAGATTTCTAGCAATAAGTTGTGAAGAATTGATATCATTTGAGATAAGAGGATTCGACATTATTCTAAGGAATGGATTAACTATTTAAGTGTGATGCCCAGATAGACCATCGTGATGGATGATAGTTTTGAAGACGCCAAATGAGAATATGATGAGGTTTAGAGGACGAAGGAAGGTAAATAACTTTTTAACAATGATTTAAGTTAAAAGGTTACAGTGACCAAGATGTAAGCGCTATGGTGATTATAAATAAAAGTCAAGAGCAAACAGAATTTGAAGATTTTATAGTTTTAATATATGTTTCCAGACGAGTTACCAATATTTCCTTTAGTTAGAGTAATTGAGTTCATGATGGACTTAGCACCTGAAATGAAGCCAGTGTCCAAAGCCCCGCACAGAATGGCTCCATATAAAATAAAGGAGTTACCAGAGCAAACGCAGGAGATGATTAGAAGAGAAAGCAATTGGACCTAGCGTACCCCCTAAGGTGCACCGGTATGATTTGTTAATAAGAAAATGGAAGTATGAGATTATGTGTCGACTAGTGGAAGCTCAACAAGTTTACTATCAAGAGCAAGTATCTGTTACCTCGAACCAATGATTTGTTTGATCAAATGAAAGAAGCAAGTATTTTTATAAGATTGATTTAAGACTTGGTATATTACCAATTGAAGATTGAACATATGGACATATCAAAGATAATTTTCAGGACTAAGTACTGTTGTTATAAAATTCTAGTAATGTTATTTGGATTAACTGATATACCAGTAATATTTAAATTTGATGAACAGAATCTTAAAGGAGGATCTGGATAAGTTGTATTTATGTTACTTAAAGTCAAAGGAGAACCATGCAAATTATTTAATGATAGATGGGAAGTCGAAGAAGAAAGAAGTTGTTTGAAAAGTTTACAAAGTGAAAGCTTTAATGGAAGGGAGTATAATTCTTAGCATAAATAGTCAATGAGGAGACCAAAGGGGATCCAGCAGAAATTAAAGTTATTATGAATAAAGAAAGACCAAAAGCACCAACAAAAGTAGGAAGTTTTATTATTGGCCGATTATTATCAAAAATTTGTTCAAGGGTTCTTGAATATTGCAACACCTTTTATGAATTTTACTAGGAATAGCGAGAAGTTTATATGAAATGGTAAAGTGTGAAGAAAGTTTTACGGAGTTAAAGGAGATAATGGTCACAACACCTGTTTTATCACTTTGAGAGGATCAAGGAGATTTCATAGTCTATAGTGATACTTCTCTTAAGGGAATAGGATGAGTGTTGATGCAATACAATAAAGTTATTACATATGCATCTAGACAACCGAAACCTTATGAGCAGAAGTACCCTACTCATAATTGGGAATTATCAGTAATAATAATAATCGCTTTGAAAGATTGGGAAACATTATATGTATGGAGAAAGATGTGAGATACATACAGACCATAAGAGTTTGAAGTGTGTATTCATGAGGAAGAGCAAATATAGTGGCAAGCGATAAGCAAAAAGGAGAGAACGAACATGGAGACTGCACCATAAGGATTATCTATGGAATTTTAGAAGTTGGAATTGAAAGTCAGAGTTCATGATCCAAAAGGAGCAAGAATGGATAGTATAACCTTCCAGTCGAAGTTGTTAAGAGAAGATAAAAAGATATCAAAAGAAGATGATGGATCAGGATGTTAACAGTTAGCAAGAGGAGATAATGGATCACGATATTAACAGTTTAATGAGAGGAAATTTATGCACTTAAAAGAATGATCACAATATCCTCAGAGTTTCTTTCAGAACTTGGATGCTACGAGTGGCAGAATTAAGGAATGAGATCCTAAAGGAAATTTACAATCCTAAATATTTAATCCGTTCAAGAAATACCAAATTATACAGAAGTTTAAAGAAGAATATTGATAGCCGAATACGAAAAGGAAATTTCACAACGGATCAGGAGGTGTTAGGCATATTAAATAAATAAGGCAAGCATCAGAGGACTAGTGGATTATGGCAACCATTAGAAATACAGAATGGAAATAGGAGTATATTACTCTGGATTTTATAGTCATATTACCAAGAATGAAAGCAAACCACGATGCTAATTAAGTTATGGTGAACGAGTTGGCTAAATCAACTCATCTATTGCCCATTAATGAAAGATATTCACTGGATAAGTTAAGTTGCATGTATTTGAAGGAAATAGTAATTTGTTATGGGGTCCCTGCGTCTATTGTATAAAGTCAGGATCCACGATTCAATTCAGGATTTTGCAAAGGTTTTCCAGAATGTTAGGCACCAAGTCAAATATGAGTACAGCTTATCGTCCGCAGACTGACGGCCAAGAGCGAGAAAATGATCCAAACAATTGAAGACATGTTACGTGTTTATGCTATTGATTTCAAAGGAAATTGAGGCGAGCATTTTCCCTTAGTAGAATTTGCTTACAACAACAGTTATCATGCCAGTATTGGGATGCCGCCATACGAAGCTCTTTATGAACGTAAATGTCGATCACCAGTATATTGAGATCAAGTTGGCAAACGTGAAATATTTGGACTAGAGTTGCTACAACCGATAAAGGAAGCTGACGAAATTATTTAGAAAAAGATAAGAGCTGTGTAGGATTGTTAAAGGAAATGTGTAGATCAAGCTAAAAAGAGTACAAAATTTAAAGAAGAAGATTTATATTATTAGCAGTGTTACCGTGAAAAGGGATCATCCTGGATCAGAAAAGAAAAGGAAGTTGAGTCTGAGATACGTTGGACCTTTTGAAATTTTGAAATGTATCGGTGAAATAGCATACGAATTAGCGTTACCCAGCATGGGTAGCATATTCATAAGGTTTCTATGTGATAAGGTTAGAAAAGTATGGTATCAAATTTTAGACATGCGATAGGATATGAGCCGATAGAACTTCAGGCAGAATTGTCCTATGTTGAGAATCCAATAGAGACTATAGAAAAGAAAGAGAAAGTGTTAAGAAAGAAAGTTATAGAGTTAGTAAGATTATAGTGGAAACCTAAGGGTTTAAAGGATAACCTAAGGTTCAGAAAGTGATATATGTGAAATAGTGCCCTGAGTTATTGCTTAAGTGATTCTGATGACATAATCCTTTTAAGGGGGAAGGATGTAATATCCGGGATATGACGTGTAATTATTTTTGTTAATAAATAAATATTATGTGATTATTATATAAATTTTGGTGAATTAATTATGAAGTGGTATCTGTGTTTGGATATGTAAATATGATATAATTTGAGTATTTTAATTTTTACAAGTCCAAAATAAAGTATAGATAATTGTGATATTTTTCTATCAATTTTTATGTTGATTTATGATTTTATAAATGATTTATGGATTTAATAAATTATATTTCTAAGTATTTTTAAACTATTTTGTATAATCGGGAACCAACCGACTTTAACCGTTTTACGTTTTTATAACCCGAAACTCTTCCGAAAACTCCTTCATAACCTAAATGCAATATTCCGAGCATTTTTCATGTTTTGACTTTTTCGATCCGGAGTACGGTTTTTCCCGTGCGGGTCCCGGTGCAATATTTTCGATACAAAATTTGTTTCGATAAATCGATAAAACCGGTATTTTTGATAAACGGGATCTTTTTATTAAACTATTATAATTATCACCTCGTAATACGTGTAACCAGGCGCTAAGACCAAGACCGCAGTACATATTGTACATATTTGGATAATTATCCCAAAAATCGGTACCGTTTGGATCTGTTTTTATAAATAAATGTAATATTTTATATCCGGTATGATCCAATAGGGTACCAATATTTCGTAATTATAAATAGCCCTTACCGTATTTTATTTCGTACAGAAAAATCATTTGCAGCCAGTAATTATATAATTTTACAGAGAAAATCTATATATATTCATATAAACTTTCAAGAATCAAACAAGCTTTTGGAGGTGTTATCGGAATCCGTTTGGAAAGCTCGAGTACTCAAAACGAAGCTCTTGAAACATACTATCAAATTCCAGAACTGGTTTTTGTGCAGAATCAAAGGTTATTTTTCTATATTTTTATTTATTTTTGAATTAATTTGATTTAAATTATGAATTTTTGTTCGAGAGATTATTTGTATGATTTCATGATTGCATGTTGTAGAGCTTTTCTTCCTGATGATTTTGATATATTATATGACTGATTTGGAGTTCAATAACATGTTCAAAATTGAGTTTGATTTTAGAATTTTGAAATTAGGGTTTATAACCCGTATGAATGTTCTTGATTGAATTTGGGGGTTTCTTATTTAGGGATTAACAGATGTTCTTGATGGGTGGGTTTTGTTCCCTTTGAAATTTACAATCGATTGGTGTATAGTATGTTAACAGACGATCCATGGTTCGAAGGGAGTTATCATTTGAAGTTTCTTCGAGTTCATCGGAAACCGGCGAACTTCTCGGGGCTTTTTATTCTAGGGGTTATTAGACATTTTTGTTGATTGCTTCGTGTTCCTTGTTGAATTTACAATCGATTCATATATATTACAACAACTGACGATTCCTGGTTTGCTCAAATCGAATCAAACAAGTTCACCGGAAACCGGCGAACTTCCCGGCCAATTCGGCCAACTCAGGGGTTATTAAAACGATTTGAATACATGGTTGTGTTCCTTGTGAGCTGTAGTTGTGATCCGGAGGTGATAGTGGTGTGAGGATGCCGGAATCGATTTCTCCGACGAGGCAGGGGAATTTTCCGGCGAGGGCTGTAAAAATTGCACTTTAGGCCCTGTATTTTTGAAGAAGATGAAGTTAGGTCCCCGTGGTTTTCAGAGTTTACAGGAATTGGATCCCTGTTTTAAAAATATTTAAAAATCATATTTCCTATTTAATTTAATTACAGAAATTCATTTTTTATTATTAAAAATTTCAAAAATTATTATTTTAATTTCAAAATTTATTTTTAATTCAAAAATAAATCTGAATTAATTAGTTAATTAATTTTAGTTGACAATTAATTAGTTAATTGGTCAATTAATTCAAAATTTAATTGATTTATTGATTTAATTAATTATTAATTGATTTTAAATAATTATTTAATTAGATTTAATTATTTATTTTTGATTTAAAAATTTCGAAAAATAGTTTCGAGCTTTAAAATATTATTTTAAATTGTTTTCAAGGCTCACTAATCATTATAAAATTATTTTGAAGCCAGATTTAACCAATCGAACCCTCTTTATTATTTCAAAAATGGTTTGACGACCCGTTTAAATTCCGAAAAATGTTTAAAACTTCGTATTAAATATCAGAAAAATCATTTTAATATCAAATCATCTTTGAAAAGCATTTTCATCGAACATCTTACGTGTTACATGCTAAATGTGAACTGATTGATGTGTTAAATGCGTATGTGTATATTATATGATTGTTTTGATCGTATCTTTCAATCCGTAAATCGGATTTGGGTGAAACGAATGGTAGATGAAACCTTATGACGTTCATGTGACGATTAGAATAATGTGAGATGAAAATTGATAGATACTTATGATGCCTAGCAGAGTAGACAAGGCGTAGAAAAGGGAAGCAGGTGATCAGAAAATGGAATCGATGCGTAAAAAATACAGCAGGTGATCAGTGAATAGAAGCAAGGCATATAAAAGTAGACGAGTGGTTGTTGAATAAAGTCATTACACAAGTACAAGTGAAGTTGGAATCGATTGTGATAAGGCAAGTACTTCTAAACCTTTTTCAAGATATAATGCAAATATTTCTAAATTCTCTCGTGACATGTTGTTAAGTATTCAAAATAGCTCTGTTTTATATTGTAAGTACTTTGAATCCTTCAGCCTTGAACCTGAGCCACATCATTTGATCTTTGAGTCGTAAGCCTTATTCTTTGTGAACTATTTCCTGTTGTTTTACCAGATACTAAACCATACAAATACGATACTACTCCAAAAATATATACCCATCATATACCAAACACTAGAACATAATTATTTAAACGTACAGAAACTTTTATACTCCACCATACCTTGTGACATCAAAGAACTAAACCGTGTAAGATTATTGTTCATCTAATACCCGATTCTCCTACAGGCTGAAGGCCATTTCTTATACATACTTTGATACACCCTTGTGATACTCATGAAATGCATCATTCCTTTATACAAATGTTTCATCAATGTTGATTATGATCTTGTTTTATTAAGTTATATTGTTGTTCATATTGAATTGCTTTTGAATTGGATAGTTTTCCTTATGTGGACCAGATTCGTGGTCGAATTAGGCCAATGTGTGCCTCGGATCCAGTTTATAGAGCAGAGCCGTGTGCCTTGCTCGGGATTAGTGCGTGACTGATCAACAGCCTAACCTTGGTTTTAAAATTTAAAATGAATATCCAATTCTAATGATTGTTTAACAAGAAACTTGATTCCTCTGAATCATCTCGTGTTATCATTGATTAACCTCAGTTATTGTTATTGTGACTTGCTGAGCTAGTTAACTCACTCTTGTGAATATTTTTATGTATTCTACAGTTAAGAAGGATACGGTTGATAGCGAGGTTTCCCAGTTCAATGTACGAGCTAGGATTCCATATTGAGTTGGATCGAGCTAGCAGGAGCTTACTACGGTAGTGAGATAGTAAGATTGTAAGAATAATTTCATTATCGGTTGTAAGTTAAATTAGTTGGGATTTGGTATGTTGTAATAAAAGTTAAGGTTGTGGCTTGTTTTCATACTTTAACCAGTTGCGATCCGTGGTTATGTAAAGAAGGGTCATTGTAAATAATATTTCATATACAGGTTTATATATTGTGTATGTGTTGTGGACCCCAAACTTCTGGCCCGGGTTTGGAGGGCACCATATAGGGGAATCAAGTCAAGTGAAGAAGGAGAGGAAAGTGAATGTTGGTCATCTGTCTATCAAGCAATTGAATGACAGATAAGAAAAGATTGAGGTTAAAACAGAAACTAAAAAGAAAAAAAATAGAAATGGGAAGGTAGGGATTAACAAACATAACAACTACACACCTGATAAATATGCTCCAAGAAAAATCTGTGTTAAGTGTGGTAGTTGTAATCATCTTTCTGTTAATTACAAACTTGCTATGCCTACTCCCATATCTGTACCATCTTCTTTTCCCAACATGAATGCCATGCCTTCTATGCCTATGAATGATGTGTCTGCACTGAATATGAATGCACAATTTGCTAATATGCCATTTGCACCTAATCCTTATTATGCTGCATTTAGTATGCCTCAAATGCCATTTAGCATACCTTACTGGAATAACATGTTTGCAAACAACATGCCTTTTCCTGTTAATCAAAATGTGCATGATAATTCTGTTTTAATGTCACACCCCCAACTTAACCAGCAAAATTAAATATAACTATTACATTATTTAAAAATAAATAAACATAACCAAATCCAAGATCTTACAGTTTAAGGTTTGGAACAGCCCAACACTACCATCTATTACAGCTGATTTTAAATATCGAGTCCTCACACAAAACTACTATCTCTTATTTTACCTGAGCTCACACATAAGCATCAGCATCACAGGTCTTACGGGCGGTCTACTTGAATCTAACCATAGCTGCTAACTGTAATATCAGGGTAAATCAAGGAGTGAGCCAAATGCTCAATAAGTGCTAAACAGTACGATACAAAACATAAATTGAGATATACATTAAAGAATGAGAATGGAAAGACATAACCAATGATAACGAGAGATAAAACTTTGGGTGATGGCATCATTTTGCTTGTATCAAAACAATTTCAAAACCATATCTTAATCAAAATCATTTTATGACGCTACGGATTACAGTCGGTGATCAACCGCGAAGTAATCCCGAACCTCGCTGGGTTCTAGAACATTAATGGGAATCCCTAGACAACTTTTATGTCTAATATAAGTGTGGAAAGGACTCGCATCTCAGTCCAGATCCACTATTCAAAGAAAACATTTATCCCCCTTTGGGACGGAAAACCCACATTTTATTTATTTCAAAAACTTATGCCGAATTATAACAAAATCTCTTTTAACAGTAAGCATTTTTATCAAGGGATTATAGACCAACTCGAAACACGGGAATTATGGTACTAAATCTCAGGGCCATGATCCACTAAACTTTACTCCATTAGTGTAACGAAAAGGTTTTCATATATAAAACTTGGACAAGAAAATTTAGTGAGGCTATTGGATATTATGTAGGGGTAATGCCAAACTGTGCTTAAAGCAATGGTTCCTCGTCAAGGCACAAGTGCTGGATCACCAAGAAGATAAACTTCATGAATACTAAGGGTGTTAAGGTATAAAGAAATGATCTTTAACTCAGGTTATATCAGAATTGTCAAGCTTTAAGATAAGAAAGAGGGGTATCAATCAATGAGGAATCACTTTGCTAAATATCTGGCTTTCAGGGTTCAAGGTAAGGTTCTATATGTCACACCCCCAACTTAAACAGCAAAATAAATATAGCTATTACATCATTTTAATGAAGAATACACAACCAAATCCAAGATCTTACAGTTTAGGGTTTGGAACAGCCCAACACTACCAACTATTACATCTGAATACAAATACCGAGTCCTCACACAACTATTAATACTTATTCTACCTGAGCTCGAACATAAGCATCAGCATCACAGGTCTTACGGGCAGTCTGCTTGAATCTAACCATAGCCGCTAGCTGTAATATCAGGGTAAAGCAAGAAGTGAGCCGAATGCTCAACAAGTGCTAACAACACAACACAAAACATAAATCGAGATATACTTTTAAGAATGCCAATGGAAAGACATAACTAATGATAACGAGAGATAAAACTATGTGAGATGGCATCATTTTTCTTGTATCAAAACAATTTTAAAAAAATCATGTCTTAATCAAAATCATTTTATGATGCTACGGATTACAGCCGGTGATCAGCCGCGAAGTAATCCCGAACCTCGCTGGGTTCTAAAACATTAACAGGAATCCCTAGGCAACTTTTAAGCCTAATATAAGTGTAGAAAGGACTCGCGTCTCAGTCCAGATCCACTATTCAAGAAAACATTTATCCCCCTTTGGGACTAAAAACCCATATTTTATTTATTTCAAAAGCTGATGCCGAATTGTAACAAAATCTCTTTTAACAGTACACAATTTTATTAAGGGAATATAGATCAACTCGAAACACGGGAAATATGGTACTAAATCTCAGGGCCATGATTCACAAAACTCTACTCTATTAGGGTAACCAAAAGGTTTTCATGTGTCAGAACTTGAACAGGAAAATATGGTGAGACTAATGGGTAATATGAAGGGGTAATGCCAAACTGGGCTTAAAGCAATGGTTTCTCTTCAAGGTACAGGTGTTGGATCATTAAGAAGATAAGCTTCACGAATACTATGGGTATTAAGGTAATGATCTCTAGCTCAAGATGAATGTATATATATCAGAATTGATAATCTTTAGGATAGGAAAGAGGGTATCAATCAATGAGGAATCAGGTTGGTAAGTGTCTGACTATCAAAGTTCAAGGTAAGGTTCTATAGGGGTTCAAGTATCAGGATGAGATATCAATACTTAGGAATCATCATCATGTTAATCAAGAGGATCAATCAAGTAATATAATAACTCTTTATTTTATCATGGCATTTAACTATCATGAAGAGACTTTTGAACTACTTGCAATACATACTTGAGGGTTCATGGCATCTCTATGTAATTCAAAGATAAGCGAGAGATACGCTTGATTTAAACATATCAAAATGACTCAGGATAATTGCATCGATAAATATGAACTGTTTACAGTAAATATGAAGGTCAAGTTGAATCACTTGCCTTGAGATAGGCTGGTCTGGTCTGATTGGTAGGAGCAACTGGAGCTTCACTCGACTTTTATGGCAAGTTTTCCCTCGTCTCGAGATCCTACATAAATAATAATAATCCTCATTATAATATATTCTTACCGTCTCAACCTATTTACAACCCGAAATTAAACACGGATGGCACTTAGGCCTATATGCACTTAATTTATATCCACCTTTATATTTCAATTGTACACACGTAGCCACATAATCACATATCGTATATTAATACCAAATAACACCATAATGCAACACTAGGCTTGGATGATCTCGACTCACAACTTAAGTCACTTGGTCGCTAAACTAGACAAGATCTTCAAATTTTGGCTTCCTAACTCGATATGCCTTTCCTAAATTATCCAAAACCTATTGACCCTCACTTGTGCCTTTTGCTCTACTGACATTATACTATCTTACAACTATGGTGGTCGACCTAATACTCACTTCTAAGTGTTCTAAAACTATGTGATAAGTGAAAGTGCTCACTGGTGCAAATTTCAGAATGACAACTATGGTTTCTTGAGTACATTAGACACTCTTAAACCACAAGCTTTCCTTCAAAACTTTTACACAAGACTCTCCTGACCTAAGGGCATCTCACAAACTTGATGTGGCTCAAGGGCCTGGCTTGGGCCTTCTTGGGCCTAAGTTAAAAGTCCAATGTTCCCCTGTTTTTCTGGGCAGAAAATGCCCTGACTTGAGTTAACTTGCGACACATGTTTCTGACTCATATCCTATGAACTATGGTTAGAAAAACTTCTCTGACACTCCCTCTAACTAAGGCCCAATTGGGCCTAATGAGGGCCTACCCATGATATGGTCAAATCTCCCTATTTCTAAGTTGCAACAAAACTGTCCCCTGCTGGACAGATTTTGTTATTCTACTTGTGCCCCTAACCAAATGACATGCAAACCTCCAACCAACTCCTAAAACCTTTTATATACTCCCAATACTAACTTCTGGTAGCTTGGGCCTCAAAGTGCACACCAATGACATGGTCAAAACTCACTCTAAACCTCAGGGTGCGATACTGATTTTTCTGCAGAAACTATAACTCTCATTTTCCAAGGTTTTGACTTGACAAACCCAACTAACAACAACTAAATACTTAAACCAAGACTTATACATGGTATTATACTGAACTAAATCCCTTATTCTCAAAATAACCTTGGTGAGATCATCCTTACCTAAGGTACAATTATGGCAAAATAAAAGAGACTACACTTCACAAATCACAAATCTTCATGCTTTTGAAACAACAAGATATATATTTTTATAAAAGATAACCACGAATTATTACCATGCAACAAGAAGCATAAATCAATATTAACACATTATTCCTACTGAAATTAAGGCTCACTAACAAAATCTTTCCAAATGATCAAAATCTTACAACATTTTAAGAGAAATCCACATGCATGCATGCCTTCGGGTTTTTCAAACCAAAACAACACATTTTCTACATATGTCCTATCATAAAATTGACATGCAAGCCTAGCATAAGATATACCTAGATGATCACTTAGCATGCAAAGAGTTTTATCAAGACTACACTAAGATTTTTATGTTATCATCACAAAAACACACAAAGTGGAACATGACAACCAAAACACCATCCATTTGGCTCCTATCAAGTCATGGCCAAAAGGATTAGGGTGAAAACAACAATTGCATGAGTGTAGCATACTCATGTCTAGCCATTCTCAACCCTTTGCTACTATAACTCATGGTGAAAGCCTTGAATTCACAAGAATCAAGGATATTCACTTGGAGTTTTAACAAAACCACCATGCAAGGTCAACACATAAGTTTTTCTACTCTAAACTCTTAAGATATACAAGAACAATATGTAGGGAGCAAGATTACTTGAATATAAGATGGATGTTTGAGTGAAAGAATGGAGAAAAGAAAGGGGATGGGGGCTTCGGCTATGGTGATTGCCGAGAGGGAGGAAAAACCGAGAGGTGAGGGAGGAGGGAGGGAGGAGAGAGTGAAGGTGGAGTGTGGAGTGGGGTGAATGTGGAGTAATAATCATGTTAGTTTGGTTTTTATTTGGCCAAAAGTGAGTGGATTTGAGATTTTACAAGAGTAACCTTCCAATATAGTTAGGTAGATTTGCATGCAAGGGTAAAGGGGTAATTTGGTTAGTAGAATGAAAGTGAGTGGGGTTGGAAATGTCTTCCTTGCCCCTTAGTTGAATTGGAAGAGTATTTGCATGCAAGGGTAGCCACGTAATTTGCTAATTATAACAAATAAAATTTATAAAGATTTATTTTTATAAAATAAAATACAAGTTCAAAAATTATAAAATTTATATCATAAAATAACTTAGATTTTTAGAGACTTTATAAAATCATTTTCAAAATTTGTGAACAAAATACCTTTTAAAAGAAATTTTTTCCAAAGCTTAGAATATTCCTTATAAATCAAAAATAAAGAAATTAAATAAACTCTTGCTTTGAAAAATCATATACTACACAAAGCAAATTTATAATGCAGAAATTTTCACTCACACTAGCGTACAATCATTGAATATATTTTTATTTGACTTTAATATTATACCCAATCCACAAATAATATTACATAAAATGCCGGTCGTAACATCCTCTCCCCCTTAAGGGATTCTGTCCCCAGAATCTAACAGAAAAGATGAGGATGCCGGGAACGCATATCAGACTCTAACTCTCAAGTCGACTCTTTGACCTTAGGGTTCCTCCAAAGTACTTTTACTAACTTTACTGACTTATTTCTAAGACTCTTTACTTGTCAGTCGAGTATTTTAACCGGTTGCTCCATAAATGACAGGTCTGTCTGAATTTCTACAGGTTCATATTCTATCACATGGCTAGCGTCAAGATTGTACTTCTTAAGCAACGACACATGGAATACATTATGCACATGCTGATACTGATACTGAGGTGGTAAGGCCAACTCATAGGCCACCTTTCCCACTTGACTCAAAATCTCAAAAGGACCTATGTATCTAGGTGCTAACTTCCCTTTCTTGCCAAATCTTATCAATCCTTTTCTAGGTGACACCTTCAGCAACACAGCTTCGCCAATTTGGAATTGAACGTCCTTATGCGCTGGATCCGCATACTTCCTCTGTCTATCTTGAGCAGCAAGCAATCTTTTCTGAATTAACTTGACCGAGTCATGCAACTGTTGTACCAATTCCGAGCCGAGAATTCTTCCTTCTCCCACTTCATCCCAACTTGTTGGTGATCTACATTTTTGCCCGTACAAAGCTTCGTATGGTGGCATGCCGATACTGGAATGATAGCGGTTGTTGTAAGAGAATTCAATCAACGGCAAATGGTCATCCCAACTTCCTGCAAAATCGATTGCACAACTGCGCAACATGTCTTCAATCGTTTGAATTGTCCTTTCACTCTGGCCATCAGTCTGCGGGTGGTATGCCGTGCTCATATTCAACTTTGTGCCAAGACATTCCTGAAATTGCTTCCAGAATCCCGAGTTAAATCGGGGATCTCTGTCTGAAACTATTGATACAGGTACTCCATGCCTTAGTACGATTTCGCGCACATACAGATGAACCAACTTGTCCAGTGATGACTTTTCATTTATTGGAAGGAAATGCGCCGACTTCGTAAGATGATCAATTATAACCCATATTGCGTCATGTCCGGATTTCGTTCGCGGTAGTCCCACTATAAAGTCCATAGCGATATTTTCCCATTTCCATTCTGGAACCTTCAGGGGCTGAATTAATCCGCTTGGTCGTTGATGTTCTGCCTTTACTCTCTGACAAGTATAGCACTTCGCAACCCATTCTGCCACGTCTCGCTTCATATTTGGCCACCAAAAGTTCTTCTTTATGTCTCGATACATCTTGGTGCTTCCCGGGTGGATTGAAAATTTCGAATTGTGGGCTTCATGGAGGATCTCATTCTTTAATTCAGGTACATGGGGAATCCATATTTTGGATGAAAATCTTAGTATCCCTTGCTCATCCCTTTGAGTATTAATCTCCTCTCCAGATAACTGATTCTTCTCTTTTTCCATTACTTCCTCTTGACACTTCTTTATCTTTTCCACTAGTGTTGGCTGAAAGGTCATTGCACGACAAACTTCCTCGACTTTTCCATAAGCACAAAGTTCCAATTCCAATCTTTCGATTTCTTCAGATAACTCTTTTGATGTTATCATCATATTCAATCTCTCCTTCCTACTCTGAGCATCGGCCACTACGTTCGCCTTTCCAGGATGGTAATTTATCGAACAGTCATAGTCCTTGATCAATTCTAGCCATCTCCTCTGCCTCATATTGAGCTCTTTTTGAGTAAAAATGTACTTTAAACTCTTGTGATCCGTGTAGATTTCACACTTCTCTCCATAGAGGTAATGTCTCCAGATCTTGAGTGCGAACACTATGGCGGCTAGTTCCAAGTCATGCGTCGGGTACTTTAACTCATGCGGCTTCAACTGTCTTGACGCATATGCGATCACTTTACTGTGTTGCATCAACACACAACCCAAACCCTTATGTGAAACGTCGCTGAATATTACAAAATTCCCTTGATCATCTGGAAGTACCAACACCGGAGCTGTTACCAACTTCTGCTTTAACTCTTGAAAGCTATCTTCACATTCTGCACTCCATTCAAACTTTTGATTCTTTCTGGTTAACTTGGTCAATGGCGTGGCGATCTTCGAGAAATCCTTGACGAATCTTCTATAGTATCCGGCCAATCCTAGAAAACTTCGCACTTCCATAGGAGTCTTTGGCCTCTCCCAACTCATAACTGCCTCAATCTTTGCCGGATCCACTTTAACTCCCTCATTTCCAATAACATGCCCCAAAAATTGAACTTCTTTTAACCAAAACTCATATTTGGTAAACTTGGCATACAACTTCTCTTGTCGGAGTATCTCCAATGCTATCCAGAGGTGATGTTTATGTTCTTCTTCCGACTTAGAATAAATAAGGATGTCATCAATGAATACCACAACAAATTTGTCCAAATACTTCTTAAATACCCAATTCATCAGATCCATAAATGCGGCCGGAGCATTGGTCAATCCAAACGGCATTACTAGGAATTCATAATGCCCATATCTGGTCCTGAATGCGGTCTTAGGAATATCTTCTTCTTTGATCTTTAATTGATGGTATACCGATCTCAAATCAATCTTCGAAAAGCATTTTGCTCCCTTTAACTGATCAAAAAGGTCATCTATCCTTGGTAGCGGGTAGCGGTTCTTGATTGTCACCTTATTCAACTCCCGGTAATCTATGCATAGACGCATACTCCCATCTTTCTTCCTTACAAACAGAACAGGTGCTCCCCATGGCGACGTACTTGGTCGTATCACTCCTTTATCCAATAATTCTTGCAGCTGGCTCGCCAACTCTTTCATTTCTGCTGGTGCCATCCTATATGGGGCCTTTGAAACTGGTTCCGTGCCTGGAGCAAGGTTGATCTCGAACTCAATTTGTCGATCTGGTGGTAAGCCTAGTAGTTCGTCGGGAAACACATCGGGGAACTCGTTAACTACAGGAATATCTTCCATTCTGAGGCTGTCTCTCTCTGAATCCACTACATATGCTAGGAATGACTCACAACCTTTTCTAAGTAACTTCTTAGCCTGAACAATCGTAAGAAATAGTTGCTCTTGCCTCTGCCCCTTAAATACTACCTTCTCTCCACTCTTCGTCTTTAAATACACTCTCTTGGTCTTACAATTTATCTGTGCGCTATTCTCTCCTAACCAATCCATTCCTAAAATTATATCAAACTCTCCCAACTTGAAGAGTATCAAGTCGGCTGAAAACTTATACCCCGAAATATCAATCTCACACTTTGGACAAAATTGATTCACAGGAATCTTCTCTTGGTTCGCAATTACCACATTTACTACCTCACTCATAACCATTTTATAACATTGGAGCTTATCAACAAAAGATTCTGATATGAAAGATCTTGTTGCTCCCGAATCAATCAATACTTTAGCTTTGACATTATTGAGTAAAAGTGTACCTGCTATCACCTCAGAATTCTGAACAGCATCCTTCATCTTCAAATCAAATGTCCTTGCTGTTGCTTGCGGGGTTGGTGCAGGTGGTGGAGGTAATGCCAATATCTCAGTTAGCACGCTTGCACTGGTACTTGCCACGTTCATCAGAGCTTTGACTGGTCCGGTTGCCTTTCACTCCCTAGCCATATGTCCAGTCTTCCCACACTTGTAGCACGTAACTCCTGGCTTCGGCATCTTGCACTCATTCGCCAAATATCCCTTCTGATTGCACCTATAACAGGTCATGCTCAGCTTATTGCATACTCCGGGGTGCCTTCTTCCACAGTGCTTGCATTCCGGTCTCTGGAACCTGTTTTCTCCAACTTGCCCTTGGCTTGCCTGGTTGTTCCCTTTTGATTCTTGCCTTTTGCCCAAATTTCCCTTCTTTTGAAAATTTCCGCCCTTCTGGAAACCAATCCTCTTTATATTCCGATCTTGTGAACTTCCAGCTTCAGACTTTTCTCCATAAAATGGAACCTTCCTCTTCTTGTTATCCCTCTCTTTCCTTGACTGCATCCCATTATTCTCAATCAGAGCAGCTTTCTGTACTACTCCCACATAAGTTTCAAGCTCAAACATAGCCACCCTATCTCTGATCCAAGGCTCCAGTCCTTGCTGAAATTTCTTTGCTTTTTCCTCCTCAGTGCTGGTATACTTTGTCACAAACCTTGACAACTCAGTGAACTTCTACTCATACTCCAATACAGTCATGTTCCCTTGCTTCAACTCAAGAAATTTTAGCTCCATCTGATTCTGCATGTACTTATGGTAATACTTGTCCAGAAATAGCTTCTTAAATCTCTCCCAAGAAACCTGCTGAGTGACTTCCATAGCCTTTACTGATTCATACCAATAGATGACTTCTCCCTTCAAGAAGTAAGCAGCATATGGCGTCTTCTGATCGTCTCCTAACTGTACCAACTCAAAAGCCCTTTCCATCTCCTTGATCCATGTGTTAGCTATCACTGGGTCAGTGGTATCATGAAATGCAGGTGGATTCACATTTTAAAAAGCCTTGAAGGTGACAATTTGTCTAGGTGGTACTGGAGGTTCAGGTGGTTGGTGTGGCTCACGGTTATCTTGGTTTTCAATTCGTTGTTGAAGAGTTAGTTGTTGTTGAGCTATAGCATTGGTTTGCTGTTGCAAGGTTTCCAGTAGTCGAAGAATATTTGGGTCTCTGGTGGAGGTGGTTGTTGGGTTCTTCTTTTTGGGAGGCATGATCCTGAAATAAGAGTTGTATCAAAATATATATGAATGATAAAATGATTCGAGGGTATCGCATGGCATTCTCATTTACATATGGGGTCAAGTTTCCAAATTAAGCATATATGATGATAAAAACATAAAATAACAGTTGAGAGCAAATGGAACAATGGCACATAATTATTGAAATTTTAAAGGTCACAGTACATAGGATTGGGACATAGTCTGATTCTAGGAATAACAGACTTATTTAAAGGAAAAACGGAAACAACTGGGGATTCCATAGAGTCTGATAGTACAACAATATGAAAGGTAAATGGAAAGAACTAAGGCTCCACTCCATCTGAACGGGGCTTGGTAGTCTTTTCCTCTGGAAGCGTCTTCACAATGTTCTAGAGCTCATCTGCCACCATCTGAATGACATACTGGCTGGTACGGTCCCGGTGCGCTAGCATCTCCTCAAGCTTAGCGTTGATGTACTGAACCAAGGTCTCAAGTCTCGCAATCATCTGCTTCTTGGGCTTCCCTTCGTAGTTTCGGCTGTCCGGATACACGTTCTTCAGTCGGTCTATCAGTCGGTCGTACTTGCCCTGAAGTATGTCGAACTCGCGCCTCAACTCAGCATACACTGTGAAAGCAATAGTGTCGTCCGACCCAGAGGATGATGAGGAATGCACCCTTTGCTGACAACCAATAAGAGGAGTATTAATAATAATTTACTTAACCTACTCTCTCGCATAATATCTATAACCTACACACAAATCCTATAACCTATTTGGGCTGTCCAGGGACTCTAAACCGTAGCTCTGATACCAAAACCTGTCACACCCCCAACTTAAACAGTAAAATAAATATAGCTATTACATCATTTTAATGAAGAATACACAACCAAATCCAAGATCTTACAGTTTAGGGTTTGGAACAGCCCAACACTACCAACTATTACATCTGAATACAAATACCGAGTCCTCACACAACTATTAATACTTATTCAACCTGAGCTCGAACATAAGCATCAGCATCACAGGTCTTACGGGTAGTCTGCTTGAATCTAACCATAGCTGCTAGCTGTAATATCAGGGTAAAGCAAGAAGTGAGCCGAATGCTCAACAAGTGCTAACAACACAACACAAAACATAAATCGAGATATACTTTTAAGAATGCCAATGGAAAGACATAACTAATGATAACGAGAGATAAAACTATGTGAGATGGCATCGTTTTGCTTGTATCAAAACAATTTTAAAAAAATCATGTCTTAATCAAAATCATTTTATGACGCTACGGATTACAGCCGGTGATCAGCCGCGAAGTAATCCCGAACCTCGCTGGGTTCTAAAACATTAACGGGAATCCCTAGGCAACTTTTAAGCCTAATATAAGTGTGGAAAGGATTCGCGTCTCAGTCCAGATCCACTATTCAAGAAAACATTTATCCCCCTTTGGGACTGAAAACCCATATTTTATTTATTTCAAAAGCTGATGCCGAATTGTAACAAAATCTCTTTTAACAGTACATAATTTTATTAAGGGAATATAGATCAACTCGAAACACGGGAAATATGGTATTAAATCTCAGGGCCATGATTCACAAAACTTTACTCTATTAGGGTAACCAAAAGGTTTTCATGTGTCAGAACTTGAACAGGAAAATATGGTGAGACTAATGGATAATATGAAGGGGTAATGCCAAACTGGGCTTAAAGCAATGGTTTCTCATCAAGGTACAGGTGTTGGATCATTAAGAAGATAAGCTTCACGAATACTATGGGTATTAAGGTAATGATCTCTAGCTCAGGATGAATGTATATATATCAGAATTGACAAGCTTTAGGATAGGAAAGAGGGTATCAATCAATAAGGAATCAGGTTGGTAAGTGTCTGACTATCAAAGTTCAAGGTAAGGTTCTATAGGGGTTCAAGTATCAGGATGAGATATCAATACTTAGGAATCATCATCATGTTAATCGAGAGGATCAATCAAGTAATATAACAACTCTTTATTTTATCATGATATTTAACTATCATGAAGAGACTTTTGAACTACTTGCAATACATACTTGAGTGTTCATGGCATCTCTATGTAATTCAAAGATAAGCGAGAGATACGCTTGATTTAAACATATCAAAATGACTCAGGATAATTGCATCGATAAATATGAACTGTTTACAGTAAATATGAAGGTCAAGTTGAATCACTTGCCTTGAGATAGGCTGGTCTGGTCTGACTGGTAGGAGCAACTGGAGCTTCACTCGACTTTTATGGTAAGTTTTCCCTCATTTCGAGTTCCTACATAAATAATAATAATCCTCATTATAATATATTCTTACCATCTCAACCTATTTACAACCCGAAATTAAACACGGATGGCACTTAGGCCTATATGCACTTAATTTATATCCACCTTTATATTTCAATTGTACACACGTAGCCACATAATCACATATCGTATATTAATACCAAATAACACCATAATGCAACACTAGGCTTGGATGATCTCGACTCACAACTTAAGTCACTTGGTCGCTAAACTAGACAAGATCTTCAAATTTTGGCTTCCTAACTCGATGTGCCTTTCCTAAATTATCCAAAACCTATTGACCCTCACTTGTGCCTTTTGCTCTACTGACCTTATACTATCTTACAACTATGGTGGTCGACCTAATACTCACTTCTAAGTGTTCTAAAACAATGTGATAAGTGAAAGTGCTCACTGGTGCAAATTTCAGAATGACAACTATGGTTTCTTGAGTACATTAGACACTCTTAAACCATAAGATTTCCTTCAAAACTTTTACACAAGACTCTCCTGACCTAAGGGCATCTCACAAACTTGATGTGGCTCAAGGGCCTGGCTTGGGCCTTCTTGGGCCTAAGCTAAAAGTCCAAGGTTCCCCTATTTTTCTGGGCAGAAAATGCCCTGACTTGAGTTAACTTGCGACACATGGTTCTGACTCATATCATATGAACTATGGTTGGAAAAACTTCTCTGACACTCCCTCTAACTAAGGCCCAATTGGGCCTAATGAGGGCCTACCCATGATATGGTCAAATCTCCCTATTTCTAAGTTGTAACAAAACTGTCCCCTGCTGGACAGATTTTGTTATTCTACTTGTGCCCCTAACTAAATGACATGCAAACCTCCAACCAACTCCTAAAACCTTTTATATACTCCCAATACTAACTTCTCGTAGCTTGGGCCTCAAAGTGCACACCAATGACATGGTCAAAACTCACTCTAAACCTTAGGGTGTGATACTGATTTTTCTGCAGAAACTATAACTCTCATTTTCCAAGGTTTTGACTTGACAAACCCAACTAACAACAACTAAATACTTAAACCAAGACTTATACATGGTATTCTACTGAACTAACTCCCTTATTCTCAAAATAACCTTGGTGAGATCATCCTTACCTAAGGTACAATTATGTCAAAACAAAAGAGACTACACTTCACAAATCACAAATCTTCATGCTTTTGAAACAACAAGATATATATTTTTATAAAAGATAACCACGAATTATTACCATGCAACAAGAAGCATAAATCAATATTAACATATTATTCCTACTAAAATTAAGGCTCACTAACAAAATCTTTTCAAATGATCAAAATCTTACAACATTTTAAGAGAAATCCACATGCATGCATGCCTTCGGGTTTTTCAAACCAAAACAACACATTTTCTACATATGTCCTATCATAAAATTGACATGCAAGCCTAGCATAAGATATACCTAGATGATCACTTCGCATGCAAAGAGTTTTATCAAGACTTCACTAAGATTTTCATGTTATCATTACAAAAACACACAAAGTGGAACATGACAACCAAAACACCATCCATTCGGCTCCTATCAAGTCATGGCCGAATGGATTAGGGTGAAAACAACAATTGCATGAGTGTAGCATACTCATGTCTAGCCATTCTCAACCCTTTGATACTATAACTCATGGTGAAAGCCTTGAATTCACAAGAATCAAGGATATTCACTTGGAGTTTTAACAAAACACCGCCATGCAAGGTCAACACATAAGTTTTTCTACTCTAAACTCTTAAGATATACAAGAACAACATGTAGGGAGCAAGATTACTTGAATATAAGATGGATGTTTGAGTGAAAGAATGGAGAAAAGAAAGGGGATGGGGGCTTCGGCTATGGTGATTGCCGAGAGGGAGGAAAAACCGAGAGGTGAGGGAGGAGGGAGGGAGGAGAGAGTGAGGGTGGAGTGTGGAGTGGGGTGAATGTGGAGTAATAATCATGTTAGTTTGGTTTTATTTGGCCAAAAGTGAGTGGATTTGAGATTTTACAAGAGTAACCTTCCAATATAGTTAGGTAGATTTGCATGCAAGGGTAAAGGGGTAATTTGGTTAGTAGAATGAAAGTGAGTGGGGTTGGAAATGTCTTCCTTGCCCCTTAGTTGAATTGGAAGAGTATTTGCATGGAAGGGTAGCCACGTAATTTGCTAATTATAACAAATAAAATTTATAAAGATTTATTTTTATAAAATAAAATACAAGTTCAAAAATTATAAAATTTATATCATAAAATAACTTGGATTTTTAGAGACTTTATAAAATCATTTTCAAAATTTGTGAACAAAATACCTTTTAAAAGAAAATTTTTCCAAAGCTTAGAATATTCCTTATAAATAAAAAATAAAGAAATTAAATAAACTCTTGCTTTGAAAAATCATATACTACACAAAGCAAATTTATAATGCAGAAATTTTCACTCACACTAGCGTACAATCATTGAATATATTTTTATTTGACTTTAATATTATACCCAATCCACAAATAATATTACATAAAATGCCGGTCGTAACACTATAGAGGTTCAAGTATCAGGATGAGATATCAATACTTAGGAATCATCAGCATGTTAATAAAGAGAATCAACCAAGAGTTATAACTACCCTTTCTTTTATCATGGCATTAAAAATTACTTTAATATACTATCATGATAAGACTTTTGAACTACTTGCAATACGTACTTGAGGGTTCATGGCATTTTTATATGATTCAAAGATAAACATAAGATACGCTTGATTTAAATATATCAAAATGACTCAGGATAGTTGCAATCGATATATATGAACTATTTACAGTGAATACGAAAGACAAGTTGAATCACTTGCCTTGAGAAAGGCTGGTCTGGTCTGACTGGTAGGAGCAACTGGAAGCTTTACTCGACCTTTATGGCAAGTTTTCCCTCGTCTCGAGATCCTACATAAATAATAATAATCCTCATTATAATATATTCTCACCAACTTAACCTATTCACATCCCGTAATTAAACACAAATGGCACTTAGGCCTATATGCACTTAATTTGTATTCACCTTCAAAATATACTTGCACATAAAGCCACATATACTCACATATCATATTTTAATACCAAATATTACCATATACACCATAATACAACACTAGGCTTGGATGATCTCGATTCACAACTTAAGTCACTTGGTCGCTAAACTAGACAAAGTCTTCAAATTTTGGCTTCCTAACTCGGTGTGACTTTACTAAACTATCCTAGACCTATTGACTCTCACTTGGGCATTTTGCTCTACTGACCTTATACTATCTTGCAACTATGGTGGTCAACCTAAATCTCACTCCTAAGTGTTCTAACACTATGGGATAAGTGAAAGTGCTCACTGGTGCAAATTTCAGAATGACATCTATGGTTTCTTGAGTGCATTAGACACCCTTAAACTATAGGTTTTCCTTCAAAACTTTTACACAAGACTCTCCTGACCTTAGGAAATCTCCCAAACTTGATGTGGCTCAAAGGCCTGGCTTGGGCCTTCTTGGGCCTAAGCTTAAAGTCCATGGTTCCCCTGTTTTTCTGGGCAGAAAATGCCCTGACTTGACTTAACTTGTGACACATGGTTCTAACTCATATCCTATGAACTACGGTTGGAAAAACTTCTCTGACACTCCCTCTAACTAAGGCCCAAAAGGTCCTAATGAGGGCCTACCCATGACATGGTCAAATCTCCCTATTTCTAAGTTGCAACAAAACTGTCCCCTGCTGGATAGATTTTGTTATTCTACTTGTGCACCTAACCAAACGACATGCAAACCTCCAACCAACACCTAAAACCTTTTATATACTCCCAATACTAACTTCTGGTGGCTTGGGCCTTAATGTGCACATCAATGACATGGTCAAAACTCACTCTAAACCTCAGGGTACTAAACTGATTTTCTGCAGAAACTATAACTCTCCTTTCTCCAAGGTTTTGACTTGACAAACTCAACCACCAACAACCCAATACCCAAACCAAGACTTAAACATGGTGATCTACTGAACTAACTCCCTTATACTCAAAATAATCTTGGTGGAGATCATCCTTACCTAAGGTGCAATCATGGCAAAATAAAAGAAACCACATTTAACAACTCACAAATCATCAAGTTTTTGAAAATAACAAGTTATGTTTTTTTTATAAAATATACCCGAATTATTACCATGCATCAAGGAACACTAATCAATATTAACACCTTATTCCTACTGAAATTAAATCTTACTAACAAAATCTTTCCAAATGATCAAAATCTTATAACATTCTAAGAGAAATCCATATGCATGCATGTCTTCGAGTTTTACCAACCAAAGCAACATGTTTTCTAAATATATTTCACCATGAAATTGACATGTAAGCCTAGCATAAGCTATATCTAGATGATCACTTAGCATGAAAAGAGTTTCATCAAATTTTCACTACAAGATTCATGCCATTATCACATAAACATACAAAGATTGAACAAAGCAACAAGAATGATCTCAAGGACCATTCATTCGGCTCCCTTAAGGTCATGGCCGAATGAAATGGAAGGGAAATGGCCATTCAACATCAAGAGTTTCCTTCTCAAGACTTGGAACTTCACCATTCCTTGTAGTCCTCTCAAAAACAACCTTAAATCCATAAGAATCAAGGTTGTACTTTGAGTTTCAACTAAAACCTTGACATGCAACCTTAAAACTTAAACTTTTTACTCAAAACTCCTTGAAATATATGTGATCATGATATGGGAAATAGTATTTACTTGTATAGAAGGTGAGAGCTTAATGAGGAATGAAGAAAATGGGGAGGGGGTGATTCTCGGCTAAAACCCGAGAGTGAGAGAGAGGAGGGCCGAGAGTGAGAGAGAGAGGAGGGAGGGAGGAGAAAGTGTGGTGTGAGTGGAGTGAATGATCATGCCATTTGCTTGTTTTATGATTTTTGATTTGACAAAATGTTAGTGGGAATGAGAATTGACAAGACTAACCTTCCAATTATACTTGGATCATTTTACATGCAAGGGCAAAGAAGGAATTTGGCTAGTAAAATAAGAGTTAGTGGGGTTGGAATTATCTCTTTAGCCCTTTAAATTGAATAGAAAAGGATTTGCATGCAAGGACAACCATGTAATTTGCTAATTATGACAACTAAAATTTATAAAGATTTATTTTTATAAAATAAAATACAAGTTCAAAAATTATAAAATTTATACCATAAAATAACTTGGATTTTTAGAAATTTTATAAAACCACTTTTGAAATTTGTGAACAAAATAACTTTTAAAAAGAAATTTATTCAAGGTTTAAAATATTCCTTATAAATCAAAAATAAAAGAAATAAATAAACTTTTGCTTTGAAAAATCATATACCACATAACGCAAATTTAAGACGCAGAAATTCTCATTCACACGAGCATACAATAGTTGAATATATTTGAATTCGGTTTTAAACTTGCACCAAATTTACAAATAGTATTACACGAAAAATGCCGGTTGTAACATTTAATGACTGGTTTGAAAGGTCCAACTCAGATGACTAAGGATGAATCTGATATCTCCAAGTCAAATGAGATAAAACCTAAGAAACAAAAGAAGAAAGCTAACAAGGAAGGACCCAAGGAAACTTGGGTACCAAAATCAACTTGATTTGGTTTTGATGTGTGCAGGGAAACAGAAAGAATCTTTGGTATCTGGATAGTAGTTGTTCAAGGCACATGAATGGAGATTCTACCCTACTCACAAAGTTCAAGGAGAGAGCTGGCCTAAGTATTACTTTTGGAGATGACATCAAGGGTTATACTGTGGGATATGGCTTGATTTTAAAAGACAATGTCATCATTGAGGAGGTTATCTTAGTGGATGGTCTCAATCACAATTTGTTGAGTATTAGCCAGCTTTGTGATAAAGGCAATTCAGTAACCTTCAATTCAGAAGCCTGTGATGTGACAAACAAAAGGAGCAACAAAGTGGTTCTTACTGGTGTGAGAAGAGGAAATGTGTATCTAGCTGACTTCAACTCATCAAATGTAGAATCTGTCACTTGTCTTCTCAGTAAAGAAATTCAAGATGAAAGTTGGTTGTGGCACAAAAAGTTGTCCCATCTAAACTTCAAGACCATGAATGAGCTTGTCAAGAAAGAACTGGTTAGAGGTATTCCTCAAGTGGAGTTTTCTAAGGATGGACTGTGTGATGCCTTCCAGAAAAAAAAGAAAATTAAAGTATCATTCAGGAAGAAGCTTGATTCAATAATTGAAGAACCTCTGCAATTGCTACACATGGATTTGTTTGGACCAGTCAATGTGTTGTCCATCTCAAGGAAAAGATTTTTCCTAGTAATTGTAGATGATTTCTCAAAGTTCTCTTGGACATATTTCCTAAAGTCTAAAGATGAGGCTAGTAAAATCATCATTAATCACATAAGGCAAGTCAACAATCATCCTGATTTCAAAGTTAGAAGAATCAGGAGTGACAATGGAACTGAGTTCAAGAATTCTGTTATGAGAGCATTTTGTGAAGAGAATGGGATTATGCATGAGTTTTCAGTAGCAAGAACTCCACAACAAAATGGAGTAGTGGAAAGAAAGAACATATCACTTATTGAAGCTGCAAGGACAATTCTTGAAGAATCGAAGTTACCAACATACTTTTGGGCTGAAGCTGTAAATACTGCATGCTACACTCAGAGTATTTCTTTGGTTAATCAAACAAAGTGTATGACACCCTACCAACTGTTCAAGAACAAGAAGCCAACTCTAAATTTTCTTCATGTCTTTGGCTGTAAATGTTTTATCTTGAGAAATCAGACTGATCAAAATGGAAAGTTTGATGCTAAAGCAGATGAAGGAATTTTTATTGGATATGCTGTTGGTAAAGCATATAGAGTCTACAATCTAAGAACCAACATTGTTATGGAATCAATACATGTTGTGTTTGATGATAAGAAGATTAAAGGACTGCTAGATGGAGATTACCATGAGAGCCTCAAATTTGATAATGTGGAGATGGTTAGTGATGATAGTGATGATGAAAGTGATCAGGAAACAATGAAAAAGGATAATACAGAAAAATCTACTACTAATGAAGCACAAAATTCAACATCTATTGAGTTACAAAATGCTTCATTCGTTGGGAGACAATCTGCTTTATCCGTCGGGAGACAATCAGCTTCATCCATCGGAACTCAAAATGCACCATCCGTTGGGTCATCAAAAGAAGCTGAAAGTCACAATAGATCACTTACAGAAAGTTCCCCTTTCTTAAATTAAAGATTCATAAACTTAGGGGAGTATCTAATATAATCAAAACTCAATTACACATCAAGACAACAATGAGGCCTCTTCATCTAGAGCTAATCTACCTTAATAAAGAAAATGGACAAAAGATCACCCCTTTGAGATCATCATTGGTGATGTATCTTCTAGAGTTCAAACAAGGAGAACAACTCAAGAAGAATGTCTAGATAGAAGCTTTATATCTAAGGAAGAACCAAAGAAGGTAGAAGAAGCTTTGTTGGATCCTGATTGGATTTTAGCTATGCAGGAGGAGCTAAACCAATTTGAAAGGAATAAAGTATGGAAGCTGGTACCCAAGCCTAAAGGAAAGAATCCAATTGACACAAATGGGTATTCAGAAACAAGATGGATGAAAATGGTATAGTGGTCAGGAACAAAGCTAGATTGGTTGCTAAGGGCTATTGTCAACAAGAAGGAATAGATTTTGATGAAACTTTTGCTCCTGTTGCAAGACTTGAAGCCATCAGAATTTTCTTAGCCTATGCAGCCCATGCCAATTTCAAGGTCTATCAAATGGATGTCAAGGGTACTTTTCTAAATAGATATTTGGAGGAGGAAGTCTATGTCAGTCAGCCTCCTAGTTTTGAAGATCCAAATTTCACAAATCATGTCTACTATCTTTTGAAAGCACTCTATGGACTGATGCAAGCACCTAGAGCCTGGTATGATACCTTATCAAAGTTTCTTTTGGAAAATCACTTCAGAAGAGGTACTGTTGATAAAACTTTATTCTTTAAAAATGTTAATTGCTCTAGTATACTTGTTCAAATTTATGTAGATGATATTATATTTGGCTCTACAGATGAAAAACTTTGCAATAAGTTTGCCAAATTGATGTAAAAAAAGTATGAAATGAGCATGATGGAAGAACTAACTTACTTTCTTGGTTTACAAGTTAAGAATCCAAAAATCCATGCAAGTGAGCATCATCTTCTAGATGATTTGTTGGCTCACTTGCCATTTCTTTCTGAGACTGTTGAGACATTTGTGCCAAAATTTTCATCAATCTGCACAGAGTCTACAATAGTCTCCACTCCAAACTCAATTATTTCTTCTATACCGATGGATATTTATCATCCGTCGAGTAGTGATTGTATCCCGATGGATAAGCTTAACAGCAGTCATCCATCGGATAGTCAAACTGCTAACCCGATGGATATTCCTCATATGTCGGGTGTCTCTGCACAACTTCAAATTTCATCAATTCTTACAAGTGCAGAGGAATTAGTAGTAGTGCAATCACTCTTAGGACTGAGGGAAGGGAGTGATTTGAGTGAGAGTCTGGGTTGCTCCCAGAAAAAAGGAGAGGAAAAGAGTGATCTAATGTAGTCCATTTCTTCAGGACTGGCAAAAGTGAGTGAGAGGAGTCCCACCTTAGATGGTGAAGGTGAGGGTATGAAGCCAATGTGGGACCTTGATGCAAGAAAAAAGAGATAATGAGAGAAATGTAGGTATAGGAGAAATAAGGGTGGATGTCTTTGCAAGTGAGTTAATGAATGTCCATGATGCAGACAGGGAGGGACTATCTCAGTAAAGTCAAGTTGTTATAGATTCTACCTCCTTGGATGTTGAGACATTTATTCACCCTGTTCCAGCATTTTAACTTCTAGATGGACAGGGCAATGATAATGTAGAAAGAATGTTAAACTTGGTGCACACCACACAGTCTATGCAAAGAGCAAAGGATGCAATCACAGCTCTGCCCTCTACAGCTGGTGATATTGACTATGACACTGGTGGTTCAGAAGATTTCTTTGGTGGTGAGGATGAAGAAAGTGAAGAAGAGCCATTGGACATAGGGGGAGAAGTAGGCCCTAGTTCCATATCAGGCATGCCATCGTGGGCCTTCTCCAAGAAATGTGATGAACATCATTTCAAGACCACACTCATTCAACTTATCAGTCAAACACAGTCTGTTCTTCAATCATCCAAAATGCTAGCACCAAGAAGCTTCTGCAAGCACATCTTGCTTCTCTCCAATTACATCAAATCTAAGGGTTCCAACACAATCAGGATATCACTTCTATCAAAACTGAGATCACTCAAGTGAAGAAGGATATAGATGAAAGATTAGATGCAAAACTTCCAGAAGCTACAATGCTTGATGTTAAAAGACAATTAAGGAAGAACACTGATCTTGCAACCAAGGTGGACTCCTTAGAGAAAAGAATGACAACAATGAAAGCCTCTCTAACAAATATACATCTACATCAAGCACAACAAACAGACTTGCTTCAAAGGCTAGTGGCATCACAAATCCCTTCTTCTACTCAACTTGCTGATAACAAAAAGGGGTAGAAAGAAACCTCTTCTAAGGGGGAGAAAGCAAGCTAAATTATCTTATTCAGTCAAGGGGAATCAAGAAGTGAGGGGGAACAAAAAGTGCTAAACATACAAGTCAGCAAAGTGATTGTGCCAACAATTGCTTCCACAAAGCCACCAGTGTTGGATAGCATTGATCTAATCCAAAGAGCAGCTAAAAAACTTGAGTTGAAATTAAATCCCAAGATGCTTGATGTTACAGCTCTAGAGATGGAAATAAAAGAAAAACGGAGAAAAATAGATTCAGATATTCAATAAAAGTTTGGGCCAATTCAGAAGCCAGATAAAGTCTTCATCATCATTCTAAAGTCATGAAAATTTCTGTGAATGACATAAGTATGAACTATCTGAAAAGAGGTCAAACTTCCTGCATCAAATCTCCAAAGAAATATCTCATCATGAAGGCCAAAAGGAACTACTCTAAGTTTTCAGACAAGAATCCTATGGATAGAGTGTTTGAAACACCTAGGCCAGATGAGAAAAAGCTGCTAGCTAGGTCTATTGCATTCTACAAATATCCAACTGATTCAACATTGAAAAGAAGAATTTCCAAAATTTACAGAAATGGTAAGGAGATTTGTGTGGTGGTTGGACACCCACTATTTGTGGAAGCTACGAAGGAAGAGAAGGAAAGAATCAGGCTAGAAAAGAAGCAAGCTGCTTTGGATGCTAAGAAGCAAAAGCAAAAGAAAGAACAAGCTGCTATCTTGGCCAAGCTTCAAGTTGTAAAAACCACATCAAAACTTCCTGTACAACCAACTGTAATTATTGAACCTAAGGATCTGAAAATGCAAGAAGAATCACAGTAAAAAAGAAGTTTTAGATACAAACTCCATTCCAAGAGGAAAGTGAACTTTAATGATAAGGAATTGGAAGACCAATTTCCCAAAAAGCCTAAAACTACAACTTAGACATCAAAACCCTCGGTGGTATTTGAAGAATTCAAAGTGGTTGATCCAACAAGAAATATTCATGGTGAACCAATTGTTCTTAAGGATGAGCATGTAGACTGGGATAGTTTACCAATTCCTGAGCTAAATTTACCCATCTTCAAGACAAAAAAGAGAAAGACTAGAGCTAGCAAGAAAGTGAAGCCTGTATCTCTCAAATACAAAGCTCTAACCAAATCTCAACCCACAGTCAACAAGAGAGATCTCATGTACATTTGTGATATTAAGGAATTTTCAGACTTGAATCTCTATTTGGATGAACTAGAAGAAGTAAAAGGAATTGATGCTTACAGACATCTTCCTGAAAGACTGGTATTTAGATACAAGGGAGGGAAAGAGATGACATGGCCTCATCATAGGATTCTCCAAGAAAGCCAATCTGTACTGATTAAAGTCTACTCATCCTTCAAAAAGAACTTTGGATACAATGTGATTGCAAGAAGAATAGTTCTAAAGAGGATTGAGGAACTAAGGAGTATTAGAGCCAAAGATGCACTTCCAAAAACTCTATCTATTCCCTTTATAGGAAAAAGAGTGCATCTAAGGTCCTATTGGCTGATGGAATTCATGGATGACAAAGGTGTTAGAAGATTCTTCAAATTGTAGGACCAATTGAGTATCTCTAGAAATGAGACTCTTTTGGAAATGCAGGAAATGCTAAATCTCTCAGAAGCTGATGAACTTGAATTCCACAGACAACTTCAGAATCAAATTGAAGAAAACAACATAAGGCTTGGGAAGAAATCCAGATAATCAAGGAAATAGATCTATCTGCTCAGACTAGGGGAGCATCTTGATAACAATTGTGAGCAATTTCTTTGTGTACTTTGCATTGTTCAACTTTCAGCAATTTTGTAGCACTTATTAGTTTTATCTACTATTTTTCAATCTGTATCTTTAGGATATTTTGTTATCATCAAGTTTCTCTTAATTTATCGCTACAATTCCAGTAGACATAAATTGGGGGAGATTGTTAGGAATATGTTGTGTACTTGATGATAAGCTAAACAAAACACCTTAGTAGATTTAACTTAATAAATTTTGTAGCACCCGACGGATGATCAATTATAGTCCCGATGAATGATTCAATATAGTCCCGACGATGACTAATTGATATCCACTGGGTGAGTAGCTTATGTAACAATAAGTCATGTAGCACATTTCTGTAAACAACTTTGTATAAGATTGTGTAGTAGCTTATGAATCATGTAGACTACTAGTAGATGTGCATAATAGGTTGATTAAATGTAAATATAAGATGTCTTGTAATTCTGCCCAAATGAAATGGAGTCAAGTGATAAATGGCTACCCGACGGAGGATCAACAAAGCTACCCGACGGATGATCAACAAGGCTACCTGACGGATAACAAGCATGTACCCGACGGATGATCAATTCAAATATTTGTTGATAGTGACCACAGTCACATGCATCGAGTGTTTGCAAAAGGAATGTGGCAGCCTGTTTAGCAGGGTTTTGAGAACAAAGAAGCATTACCATTTCCATGCTATTATGAAGATATTCAAATATGCTGGAATAGAGTAGTGAAGTAGCATGAAGTTAGACTTGATAAGTTTTGTTTTATTATCTTGTCTTATTCTATGTAAACTTGGTGATATATAAACCAAGTATAGCAAGTAGAACGACAACAACAAATAAACTAAGCAAACACATTTTTTTGTAGAGAAACATTTGTAAGATATATTTTGTAAAATTTCTCTGTAGTTTGTTTGTTCACTTGTAAAGCAGCTGTGAGCTATTCAAGCTTCACAGGGTTCTCTTGATATATATATATATATATATATATATGGTGGATACATTCAAATCCACCAGAAAGTTTTAAAGACTTGAGTTTTTATTACTTTATGTTTGATTAACTTAACTCTGTATTCCGCACTTTGCAAATCAAACAATTATATATAAATTGAGTTTGAACCATTTTTCATAAATCTCAAAAAGTAGCCAGAATTACATTCAACCCCCCTTTTGTAATTCTTGTTGTATTGTTAGGGAATAACAAAATCCATAAGTAAATCCGTTAGAACCCCACGATAACGATCAGTTCATAACCGAAGTCATCATCACCATGGGTTCCAATGAAAGCATGGTATAATAAACTAAGTCTTCATAAACTGAATAAAATCACAAAGTATGTAATCAAGAGTAATAGGTTTAATAAACAAGAAAACTAGCATCCAAGATTATAACTCAATCAAAGAATCATAAGTAAAAACAAGCTTTTCTTCTTCTTCGTTGTATTTGTGCTCCTAGGTCTTCTCGCTGTCTTCTCCTTAGTCTTTGTTATGAAAAATGTCTTTAAAAGGTCTTTATATAGTAGCCAATCTGATCAGGAGTCCAAAGAATCAGCCTTCTAATCAAATCAGGATTCCAGGATTTCGACCCGGCACGGCCGATCTGTGAATAGCGCGACCGCCCTGACATTCTGTTAAACCGGCGCGGCCGCCCTGGACTTGGGCGCGGCCGACCTGACTCTCTGGAAAAACTTAATTACTTGGTTTTTCTTGCTGGTTTCTTTTGTGCACTTGACCAAAGCTTCATCCCAACACTCTTCTAGCATAAAGGCAATGTAAAAACCTTTCCTGCTTCCGATTATGCTCTGAAATGCAAAACACTAAAAAATAACATCAAATACATAAATAACATGAGTACAAAACACCCTCGAGCATTTATGAATCATTCTAAGTGGATATAAATACCACTTAACACATCCGCAAACTTGAATCGATGCTTGTCCTCAAGCATAAATATAGCGCCCTCCAAACACACTATATTTAAACCTGTTTATGAATATAAGAATATATAGGTATGCAATGACCCTTTTTACCATAATCCATGGATCGATGCAGTTTAAAGTATGTCCACAAGCCACAATCTTATTTATTATACAAACGTACCAAATCTAGTTTACTTATCTTATATTGGAAGTTTCAACTTTATTGCAAACTATAAACACCACCAAGCCAAACATCCTCTGCTATTCTATTCCAATTCAACCTGGATACCTAGCTCGCACACTTGTCCGGGGATCCTTGCTACCACCAGTTTCCTTTTTCACTGGAAAAGAATATAAACAGTTTTACAAGAGTGAGCTAACTAGCTCAGCAAGTCACAAAGACAGTAACTGAGATTAACAATGATCAATTGATATGATATAAGGAATCAAGTTTTCTGATAAATAATGATTAGAATTGGATATTCATTTTCATTTAAAAACCCAGGTTAGGCTGCTGATCAGTCACGCACTAACCCCGAGCAAGGCTCACAGCTTTGCTCCATATACTGGATCCAAGGCATGCATTGGCCTATTATGACCACAAATCTGGTCTGACCACGAATCTGGTCCATATTTATAAAACCATCCAATTCTAAAACAATTCAATATGATAACCAATGTAAATCAATAAGTTAAATCATAAACAACATTCATCTGGAAGCATAGGGTGATTCATAACACCATGAAGGCATAACAGGAAATTCGAAGAGATTGGCTTTCAATCAAGGAAATGTTCAGAAAGTAGAAGACCAAGGGTTCAAGGGTTTCAAGAATTGGTCTTCTGATAAACAACAAATAAGAGTTGGTATGTTAAGAAGCTCAATATCAGAATCAGTATGTGGTAGATATGTATTTGTAAAATAGTATCGTATGTGTATGGCTCGTATCTGGGAATTTAACAATCAATGGTTTATGAAGCATAATGTTTATGGCTCAAGATCAATAAGAATCAGGGTTCAAGGTTAAATAGTTCAAAGTGCTTGCAGTATAAAACATGAGTTATTTTGAATAATAGCGACATATTATGAAATAGTTCAAAAATATTTGCAATATATCTTAAAAAGGTTCAGAAGTACTTGCAATATAATCAAGAGGAAAAGAAACACTTGCCTTATCGATTCGCTTTCACCTTACTAGCACTTATCAATTGACTCCCACTCACTGACTACCTGTTTTCCTTTTCTACGCCTCGCTTCCTTTGTTATATATCACATGTACTTATCAATACTACGTCTCATCACATCCTATTCGTTACTAGCTTCTAACTACCCTTCGTTTCACCCAAATCCGACATACGAATTGAGAGTTATGAATAAAACAGTCAAATAATACACGTACAATCATATTATGATTCAATCAGATCACATATAACACGTAGCACGTAAGATATTTAATTAAAATAATTATTCAAAGAGGATTCGGGGTCAAAATGAGGTTCCAGGTATTTATTACGAATTTTTGAACATTTTTCGGAATTTAAACGGGACTTCGAATTATTTTATAATTAAATGATAGGGTTCGAACACCCGAATCTGGTCTTAAAATAATTTTATAATAATTATCGGGCCTTGAAAATAATTTAAAATAATATTATAAAGCTCGGAACTATTTTTCGAAATTTTTAAATCAACTTTAAATAATTAAATCCAATTAAATAATCAATTAATATTTAAGTTAATTAACTAATTAAATAATTAATTATCAACTAAAATTAATTAATTAAATAATTAAAATTTATTTTTGAATTAAAAATAATTTTTCAGAATTAAATAAAGATTTTTAGAATTTTTAAAATGAATTTTCGAATTAAAACATAAAATAATTTGTAAAATAAAATAAATCAAAAACAGTTTTTAAGTTTTGATTTAGGGGAAATAAGGATCGAAACCAGGTTATATCCCGGGTCGAAACCGACCCGAACGGGTCGCCTAATTCCTTAAGAACAGCCGGCCGGAAAATAATCCGGCGAGACTAATTCAGGCCGATTCAGTCATCGTTTGCTTCAGTTCGTTATACCAGCAAATTCCTGAACTTCCCAGAAACACAGGGCTGCACTCTGTTCCTATTTTTAACCCCGGGTCTGTGTTTTCCGGTGAAACGCCATTAAAACCGGCCGGGTTCTCGAGATTTTCCGGCAATTCAATCCAGGAAGCCAACATCGAACTTACATACATGAAACAAATCATTTTTAAACGATCTATTCACTGGTGGTCTTAATTTTTACCCAGAATCAATAAATCGAGAGTTCCAAATTTCGATTGAAATTGTTCTTGAATATAAACCCTAATTTTCATATCCGAAATCAATCATCAATTTTTATATGTTATTGAACTCAGTTTTTGACATGTAATATACCAAATTGACCAGAAAAATATTATCTACACGATGGAATCATCAAAGCATATCAAAAATATTAAGAACAAAAATTCATAATTTAATCCATAATAAATACAAATTAAAACAATTAGACAGAAGATTACGTGATGTTTCTGGGTTTGATTTGATGATTGATTATGATTCTATATTTCGAGAGCTTCATTTTGATATATTATACGCTTGAATCGGAGTTCGGTTACATCCTCGTTCGTGCGTTTGATTCTCAGGAACGAATAAAATGAAATAAGAAATATGCTTTTTATATTTACGGAATATTGGTTCGTTCTGGATCGTTAATTAGTTACTTAGCCACTAAGTAACTGCAAAAATGATCCGATTTAATACCTGTATTGGATAATTATCCCAACCTGGATTTTTATAAAACACCTTATACGAAAATAATGTAATATTATCCCGTCTTTCGAGAATACGAGTTTTATTGATTCACCGAAATGATTATCGTATCAAAAATCTTGCGTCGGGCCACGTACGGGTGAAACCGTAATCCGGATTGAAAAAGTCAAAACATGAAAAATATCCGGAATGATCATATTAGGTTAGGAAGGAGTTTTCAGAAGAGTTTTGGGTTGTGAAAACGTAAAAACGGTTGAGGTGGGGGATTCCCGGCTTTATAAAATAATTTTGTAATTATTCAGAAAATAATTAATAAATTCATAAATCAATATAAAATCATATAATATTCCAAAAATTACCAGAAAAATTCCTTAATTTTCTATATTTTATTCTGGACATAATAAAATTAACAACTCACATTTTATCACAGATATACATCTAAATATTATTATCAATCAGCAGATAATTCACCAAAATTCACATAATAATTACATAAAAATAATTTATTGATAAAATAATTACACGCGATATCCCGGATATTACATCCTCCCCCCCTTAAAAGGATAATGTCTTCGGAATCTCCTAAGTAAACAAGTGAGGGTATTTTTCTCGCATATCACTTTCTAGTTCCCAGGTTGACTCTTCAACGTTTGGGTTTCTCCACAATACTTTTACTAACTTTACAACTTTATTCCTCAATATCTTTTCTCTCTTTTCTAGAATCTCTTTCGGATTCTCTACTTATGATAAATCTGCCTGAAGTTCTACCGGCTCATACTCAATTACATGCTTAGAATCTGAATTATATTTCTTAAGCATTGATACGTGAAAAACATTATGAATATGCTCCATGTGTGGGGGTAACGCCAATTCGTAAGCTACCTTGCCGACATGTTTTAGAATTTTAAAAGGTCCAACGTATCTAGGACTCAGTTTTCCTTTCTTTCCAAATCTTGACAATCCTTTTCATGGTGACACTTTTAATAACACTAGATCTCCGTCTTTGAATTCCATATCCTTTCTAGATTGGTCTGCATATTTCCTTTGATGATCTTGTGCTGCAGTTAGCCTTTCTGAATAACCTTAACAACTTCCTTGGTCTACTGTACCAACTCGGGTCCAAGTATCTTACGTTCTCCGACTTCGTCCCAATATACTGGTGATCGACATTTGCGTCCGTAAAGAGCTTCATATGGAGGCATTCCAATACTAGCATGATAACTGTTATTGTAAGCAAACTCTACTAAGGACAAATACTCATCCCAATTTCCTTTGAAATCAATAGCACACACACGTAACATGTGCTCGATTGTTTGGATTGTTCTCTCGCTTTGGCCGTCCGTCTGTGGATGATAAGCCATGCTCATACTTAACTTAGTTCCCAAACAATCTTGGAAACTTTTCCAAAATCGGGAATTGAATCGTGGATCACGATTAGACACGATAGACACAGGGACTCCATGACGTATTACTATTTCCTTCAGATACATGTGAACCAACTTATCTAGTGAAAATCTTTAATTGATGGGCAAGAAATGCACTGCTTTGGTTAGTTTGTCCACCATAATCCAAATAGCATTGTGGTTCGCTTTCGTCCTCGGTAAGCCAACTATAAAATCCATAGCAATGTGCTCCCAGTTCCATTCTGGGATCTCTAGTGGCTGTAATAATCCACTCGGTCTCTGGTGCTCCGCCTTAACTCTTTGACACGTGTAACATTTGTTAACCCATTCCGCAATTTCTCTCTTCATGTCTGGCCACCAATAATTTTCTTTTAAATCTCTGTACAACTTGGTACTTACCGGATGAATGGAATACCTTGAGTTGTGAGCCTCTTGTAAAATTTCATTCTTTAATTCCGCCACTGGTGGTATCCAAATTTTGGATGAAAATCTGAGAATACCTTGATCGTCCTTCTGGGTGCATAATTCTTCTCCAACCAATCGATTGATATCCTGATCCATTATTTCCTCTTGGCACTTTCTTATCTTCTCTAATAATTCTGGTTGAAAAGTCATACTATACATCTTTGCTTCATCAGGTTTGCGAATTCTGACTTCCAAGTCTAACTTCTGAAATTCCTTATATAATTCTCCAGGGATCGTCAACATGTTCAGTCTTTCTTTTCTGCTTAATGCATCTGCCACCACATTTGCTTTTCCTGGATGATAAATAGTTAATCATGCAATCATAGTCTTTGATCAACTCCAACCATCTCCTCTGTCAAATGTTAAGCTCCTTTTGTGTGAATATGTACTTCAAGCTCTTATGATCCGTATAAATCTCGCATCTTTCTCCATATAAGTAGCGTCTCCAAATCTTTAAGGCGAATACTATCGCTGCTAGTTCCAAGTCATGAGTAGGATACTTCTGCTCATGAGGTTTTAGTTGTCTCGATACATACGCAATGACTTTATCATGCTGCATCAAAACACAACCTAATCCCTTATGAGAAGCATCACTAAATATTACGAAATTTCCTTGATCATCTGGAAGTGATAAAACAGGTGTCATGATCAGTCTCTTCTTTAATTTTTGACAACTTTCTTCGCATTTCTCGTTCCATATAAACTTCTCACTTTTCCTGGTAAGCTTTGGCAAAGGTGTCGCAATCTTCGAGAAATCTTGAACAAATCTTCGATAATATCCTGCTAATCCCAAGAAACTTCTCACTTCCGTTGGTGTTTTTGGCCTTTTCCAATTCATAATAGCTTCGATCTTCGTTGGGTCCACTTTGATTCCTTCATAACTCACTACGTGCCCTAAGAATTGAACTTCTTGTAACCAGAATTCACACTTCGAAAACTTTGCATATAACTTCTTCCTTCTCAAAATTTCCAAAGCTGTCCTTAGGTGCTCCGCATGATCTTCCGTTGACTTTGAGTAAATCAAAATATCATCGATAAACACAATGACAAACCTGTCCAGATATTCCATGAAAATTCTGTTCATCAAGTCCATAAATGCTGCTGGGCATTGGTCAACCCAAAAGACATCACTAAGAATTCATAATGACCGTACCTTGTTCTGAAAGCTGTCTTTCGTATATCTTCAGGTTTGATCTTTAATTGATGATATCCAGATCTCAAATCAATCTTAGAGAAATACTTAGCTCCTTTCAGTTGTTCAAACAAATCATCAATTCGATGTAACGGATATTTATTTTTAATCATAAACTTATTGAGTTCTCGATAGTCGATGCACAACCTCATGCTTCCGTCTTTCTTCTTAACAAATAATACTGGTGCACCCCATGCAGATACACTGGGTCGAATTATTCCTTTCTCCAATAGTTCTTGTAATTTCTTTGCCAATTCCTTCATTTCAACAGGCACCATTCTGTATGGGGCCTTAGTACGGGTTCCGTTCCAGGTGCTAAGTCAATTGCAAACTCAATTTCCCTATCCGGAGGAAGTCCTGGTAGTTCATCTGGAAATACGTCTGGAAATTCGTTTACCACATAAATATCTTCCAGTTTTGCTGACTCCTGACTTTTGTCTATCACGTAGGCAATGAAATGCTCGCATCCTTGTCGTAATAATATCCTAGCTTGAATCATTGTCAAGAACTTCTTTGCTTGCTTCTGACCTTTAAACGCCACCGCCTTCTCATCTGACGTCTTCAAAATTACCTTTTTATTACGACAGTCTATCTGAGCATCATGCTTAGATAGCCAGTCCATTCCTAAAATAATATCAAACTCTCCTAACTTAAATGGTATCAAGTCAGCGTCAAACTTATAGCCAGAGATCTCAATCTCACAGTCCTTACACACTTGGTTCACAAATACACGCTCCTGATTGGCTAATTCTATCGTCATTATCTCACTTAACAATTCAATTGGGCAATTCAACTTATCAACAAAATCTTGAGAAATAAATGATCGAGTTGCTCCCGAATCTACTAGCACTTTAGCACATAAGGTATTCAAAGTAAGCGTACCTGCCACAACATCAGTATCCACGATAGCATCCTTCACAGACATATCATAAACTCTAGCTCTGAGAGGTTCATTCACTGTTGGAGTAGCTCCCATGATTCGCAGTGTATTATTGACTGGAATTGGTGCCTTACAATCCCTTGCTATGTGTCTTGGCTTTCCGCACTTGAAACAGGTATACCCAATTGCTAGAAATTTGCCTGCCTGATTCCTGGTAGGCTGATCCTTGTTGGCTGGCTCCCTGGCTGGCTGATTACGACACTCTCTTGAGTAGTGCCCCCTCTGGTTGCATCTGTAGCAGACCATATTCAACTTGTTGCAAACTCCTCCATGCCTCTTTCTACAGACTTGACAATCTGGTAGAGCTAGCCTCTGGTGGGTTGGCTGGTTCCCAGTGGCTGGACGGTTACCTGGTCCTCCATTGCCTGGATTCTGTCTATTAAAATTTCTTCCGGACTGGAATTTTCCTTTCCTCTAATTGAAATTTGGAAACTTCCCTGCTTGAGATTGTCCTTCACCTACTTCAAACTTCCTCTTCTTACCTTCCTTCTCCTTCTGGGACATTTCACTTTCTGTCTCCGCAATCATAGCTTTCTACACAACTCCCGCATACGTGTCAAATTCAAATATGGCCACCTTCTCTCGGATCCATGGCTTGAGTCCTTGCTAAAACCTTTTAGCCTTCTTCCTATCAGTGTCCACATAGGCTGGCACAAACCTGGACAACTCCTCAAACTTGCTTTCATAATCTGTCACTGACGTACTCCCTTGCTTTAACTCCAGAAATTTCAATTCTATTTGGTCCTGGACAAATTGAGGAAAATACTTCTCGAGAAACAATTTCTTGAATCTCTCCCATGCAACATCATCAGTACCTTCCAACACTTTAACAGTTTCCCACCAGTAAGTGGCTTTATTCTTCAGATAGTAACTTGCGAATTCAGTCTTTTGCTCCTCTTTCACCTTGACCAAGGCAAATGCCTTCTCAGTCTCCTTCAACCAGATCTTTGCCTCAATCGGATCTGCAGAACCCTTAAACTCTAGTGGATTCACTGCCTGAAAGGTCTTAAAGGTTACCTGAGGGTTAGTCTGCCTCTGCTGCTGTTGAGTCAGATGGATTGTCTGTTGGGCCAAGATCTGAAGAATCTGGGCCACAGTTGGGTCTACGGGACCTAGGTTGGCATTCTGGTTGTTGCTATCTTGGGTGTTGTTCTTGTTATTGTTGTTGTTGTCTTCTTCATTCTGGTTGGTAGAACGGGTATTTCTTCTGGTAGACATTTTCTGTAAAGAATCAAACAACTTATTTAGCCTTTAAATCAAATCCCTTTTTCTGAAAAGATTTTTTTTTAAACAGAAATATCTTCTTTTTGAAAACATTTTCAATCATTGAACTAAGTAAATTGTATGCTTCTTTACAGAATATATATAGTTAAGGGAAAGGGTACATGTTATCACAAAAGTTCATATCTGGTGCAGTAAGATAAAACAGGTATAGTAAAGTAGATGACCATACTAAAAAGGAAAGGTACTGGTGTATATCAAAGTTTGGTGGTGCAAGCGTGGAACATTTATTGAAGGCAAAGGTGCAACATGTCTATCCATTAGTCAACAAGTCTTGTTTATTTATATTCCCACCAAAAATCTGATTTTTATATATCCCACATTGTTATACACATATCAGTTGTCACATCATCTCCGCCATCTAGTTTCAAGTACTTCCCGGGTCACCTGTATCTCATTCCAAAGTTCCTTCGCATTTCCATCGACATCTATAGTCCTGATAATGTGTTGAAATCCCCGGATTCATGCCAACAGGGCTTCTTGTTCCAGAAGAAAACCTCATACTAGAGATTACTAAAGAAATTCATTGTCATAGAATACCAAATGAAATTTCAAAATCAAGAAAATCGAATGAGAAAGAATAGTGAAGAAGATGTAGGTATGACTGAGAGTAGCCATACAAGTACATAAGATGGCCAGTCTTAGTACCCATATAGTTCACAACACATAATTCGGTGGCGTCCCACCAGAATCTTTTGTCACATAGACAAATAGTCAACACATATGCATTGTTTGCCCCAATCGTCCAATAGAATCATCGAGAAGAGAAACAATGTTTAGATAGAAAAATTCACAAGTAGGGAAGGAGAGAATCTGATTTATAATGGAATCAATAAAATCTTAAGACGCACCCGCAACCGAATATCCAATAGAATCGGAGTCAACAGGTGGAGGTCCTCGAATAGGTAATCTCACACTTAGAGGTAGAATAGTTCGTATTAGTGCATCAGTCGCAACATGTATTATGGTTGACACTGGAGGAAGAGCAAGATGTGGATCAGATGATGGTCTTCCAACGAAATGCTCCGAGTAATCAGATGATATCGAAATAAAGGAATCTGCCATCGCTGCTATCCGCAAATCACGTTGCTAAATAAGAATCTCGAATCTCGGCACGAATCATACTAAAGCCTACTATTTAGTCGTACTCAACTTCTTGATGTTCTATTTCTTTATTACATAATACTAACCTTAACCCTCTAGCCATTCCCGATAATCTAGGCTTGTGGCAGTGACTTTAAACCGTGGCTCTGATACCAAACTATAGCGCCCTCCAAACCCGGGTCAGAAGTTTGGGGGTCCACAATATAAACACACTATATTTAAACCTGTTTATGAATATAAGAATATATAGGTATGCAATGACCCTTTTTACCATAATCTACGGATCGATGCAGTTTAAAGTATGTCCACAAGCCACAATCTTATTTATTACACAAACGTACCAAACCCAGTTTATTTATCTTACATTAAAAGTTTCAACTTTATTACAAACTATAAACACCACCTAGCCAAACATCCTCTACTAGTCTATTCCAATTCAACATGGATACCTAGCTCGCACACTTGTCTGGGGATCCTCGCTACCACCAGTTTCCTTTTTTACTGCAAAAGAATATAAACAGTTTTCCAAGAGTGAGCTAACTAGCTCAGCAAGTCACAAAGACAGTAACTGAGATTAACAATGATCAATTGATCTGATATAAGGAATCAAGTTTTTTGATAAATAATGATTAGAATTGGATATTAATTTTCATTTAAAAACCCAGGTTAGGCTGCTGATCAGTCACGCACTAACCCCGAGCAAGGCTCCCAGCTTTGCTCTATATACTGGATCCAAGGCACGCATTGGCCTATTATGACCACGAATCTGGTCTGACCACGAATCTGGTCCACATTTATAAAACCATCTAATTCTAAAATAATTCAATATGATAACCATTGTAAATCAATAAGTTGAATCATAAACAACATTCATCTGGAAGCATAGGGTGATTCATAACACCATGAAGGCATAACGGGAAATTCGAAAAGATTGGCTTTCAATCAAGGAAATGTTCAGAAAGTAGAAGACCAAGGGTTCAAGGGTTTCAAGAATTGGTCTTCTGATAAACAACAAATAAGAGTTGGTATGTTAAGAAGCTCAATATCAGAATCAGTATGTGGTAGATATGTATTTGTAAAATAGTATCGTATGTGTATGGCTCGTATCTGGGAATTTAACAATCAATGGTTTATGAAGCATAATGTTTATGGCTCAAGATCAATAAGAATCAGGGTTCAAGGTTAAATAGTTCAAAGTGCTTGCAGTATAAAACATGAGTTATTTTGAATAATAGCGACATATTATGAAATAGTTCAAAAATATTTGCAATATATCTTAAAAAGGTTCAGAAGTACTTGCAATATAATCAAGAGGAAAAGAAACACTTGCCTTATCGATTCGCTTTCACCTTACTAGCACTTATCAATTGACTCCCACTCACTGACTACCTGTTTTCCTTTTCTACGCCTCGCTTCCTTTGTTATATATCACATGTACTTATCAATACTACGTCTCATCACATTCTATTCGTTACTAGCTTCTAACTACCCTTCGTTTCACCCAAATCCGACGTACGGATTGAGAGTTATGAATAAAACAGTCAAACAGTACATGTACAATCATATTATGCATCAATCAGATCACATATAACACGTAGCATGTAAGATATTTAATTAAAATAATTATTCAAAGAGGATTCGAGGTTAAAATGATGTTACAGGTATTTATTACGAATTTTTGAATATTTTTCAGAATTTAAACGGGACTTCGAATTATTTTATAATTAAATAATAGGGTTCGAACACCCGAATCTGGTCTTCAAATAATTTTATAATAATTATCGGGCCTTGAAAATAATTTAAAATAATATTATAAAACTCGGAACTATTTTTCGAAATTTTTAAATCAACTTGAAATAATTAAATCCAATTAAATAATCAATTAAAATTAATAATAACTAATTAAATTAATTAATCAATTAATATTTAAATTATTTGATTAATTAACTATTTAATTATCAACTAAAATTAATTATTTAAATAATTAAAATTTATTTTTGAATTACAAATTATTTTTCAGAATTAAATATAGATTTTTAGAATTTTTAAAATGAATTTTTGAATTAAAACAGAATTTAAAATAATTTGTAAAATAAAATAAATCAAAAACAGTTTTTAAGTTTTGATTTAGGGGAAATAAGGATCGAAACTGGGTTATATCCTGGGTCGAAACCGACCCGAACGGGTCGCCTAATTCCTGAAGAACAGCCGGCCGGAAAATAATCCGGCGAGACTAATTATGGCCGATTCAGTCATCGTTTGCTTTAGTTCGTTATACCAACAAATTCCTGAACTTCCCAGAAACACGGGGCTGCACTCTGTTCCTATTTATAACCCCGTGCCTGTGTTTTCCGGCGAAACGCCATTAAAATCGTCCGGGTTTTCGAGCTTTTCTGGCGATTCAATCCAGGAAGCCAACATCGAACTTACATACATGAAACGAATCATTTTTAAACGATCTATTCACTTGTGGTCTAAGTTTTTACCCAGAATCAATAAATCGAGAGTTCCCAATTTCGATTGAAATTGTTCTTGAATATAAACCCTAATTTTCATATCCGAAAATCAATCATCAATTTCTATATGTTATTGAACTCGGTTTTTGACATGTAATATACCAAATTGACCAGAAAAATATTATCTACATGATGGAATCATCAAATCATATCAAAAATATCAAGAACAAAAATTCATAATTTAATCCATAATAAATTCGAATTAAAACATTTAGACAGAAGATTACCTGATGTTTCTGGGTTTGATTTGATGATTGATTATGATTCTATATTTCGAGAGTTTCGTTTTGATATATTGTATGCTTGAATCGGAGTTCGGTAACGTCCTCGTTCGTGCGTTTGATTCTCAGGAACGTATCAGTTTCTAGGGTTTTTCTCTGTATTTACTATATTCATACTGGTTGCAAATGAATAAACGAATAAAATGAAATAAGAAATATGCTATTTATATTTACAGAATATTGGTTCGTTCTGGATCGTTAAATTAGTTACTTAGCCACTAAGTAACTGTAAAAACGATCTGATTTAATACCTGTATTGGATAATTATCCCAACCGGGCTTTTTATAAAACACCTTATACGAAAATAATGTAATATTATCCCGTCTTTCGAGAATACGAGTTTTATTGATTCACCGAAATGATTATCGTATCAAAAATCTTGCGCCGGGATGCGTACGGGTCAAACCGTAATCCGGATTGAAAAGTCAAAACATGAAAAATGTCCGGAAAGATCATATTAGGTTAGGAAAGAGTTTTCAGAAGAGTTTCGGGTTGTAAAAACATAAAAACGGTTGAGGTGTGGCGACTCCCGGCTTTATAAAATAATTTTGTAATTATTCAGAAAATAATTAATAAATTCATAAATCAATATAAATCATATAATATTCCAAAAATTACCAGAAATACACTCACATTTTATCACAGATATACATCAAAATATTATTATCAATCAGTAGATAATTCACCAAAATTCACATAATAATTACATAAAAATAATTAATTGATAAAATAATTACACGCGATATCCAGATATTACAATAAACATACTCAAAGAACAAGAAATAAAAATGCATGAATGCAACTAACATGAAAGCAACGATCCCCTCAGAATAACTAAACCAACCAATAAGCAACGTATCAATGAATGCAAATATTTTGCACAAAGTTCAATCAAATCCCATAAATTAACTCACAAAACAGAAACGTGCGTGTGTGCAATTGCTTAACAAATATACTCTCGCAACTAGATCAATAATCATAACTCACCTCTCATCAAGACAATCACAAGGTTATAAATAGAATAAACGATAAACTCAAAATGACCGATAATACTTCATTTTTTATCGGAGTTATACAAGGATCCATGCTTATATTGCTAACACAAAACAAAACACATATATGCTTATTTGATCATGTAATGGGTGAGGTCCACAAAAGACTTATGCAATAATACCCATATAGCGAGCGTTAGGTTAGTGGATCCCAGACTATACAAGCCTTAGGTCACTAGGAACAAAGTCCCCTAGAACTTAATAACTCGAGTATTAAAGAGCCCACTCGTGATCATTTATACATACCACATATTTTTTTCGTTATTTTCTTTTTTCTATTTTTTTCTTTTTTTTCAACAATTTCTGAATGAGTGTGTTTCGCTCCATCTCGCTCAACCCTAGACTACTCATATAAATATGAGACGGCTACTAGCCATTCGACACCTAGCAATGAAATCCAATATTTTTCTCCAATTTTAAAAATCCATGTTATTTCGTCACTAAGAGAATATGCTAAATTCTAGACATAAATAAGTGATTAAGCCTCGACAAACAACAAGAAATGATCATGATCTAGCACTCAAGAAACCTATAAGACTTGGTGAAAAATTTCTTGTTTCTAGCATGCAAATCAACTCGTTAGGACTTAACATTCCTCTATACGACATCACTACATTCGCATCAACATCACAAATCAATCGGAAAAGCAAACTTAAGGGATCATGATATAATACAAATGCAACTATATGCAACATACTAACATGATAACAAATACACAAAACAAAAACTAAAACTAATAACTATATGATAAATATGTAAACTATATGAACTAAACTATCATGTTCCATCTATATGAACTCACACATAAATATTCCTTAACTACCACCCCCAAACTTAAAATTTTCATTGTCCTCAATGATGGTAATAGTAAGGAATCAAGGCATACCTACTCAGAATCAGGATGGTCATCACCCTTCGAGGGTGGAGTGTTAGGAAGCGGGTACACAGAATCCTCACAAAAAACTGGCCATTGTATGTCAACTCCCATGGCCCTAAAAGTTGTTCTCAACGCAATGGTGGGATCCTGTGCAAACCTGCTATACGGCTCATACATCGCATCCATCCGCCTCGTCAAGCGCCTATACTGCGTCGAGCCCAAACCAACACTATCCTCTGCTTCCTACTGCTGCTGCTGCGAAGAACCGGCTTCACCCCTCTGATGTCTCCATGCTGCTCTACTAGCCTGAGTCGTACCACCAGCAAACGTCTGATCGGTTGGCTGGCCACCCGGCAAATGGTCATAGGTGTAGCCAAGTCCCTTCTCATCAGCCTTCCCTCCAGAATAAAATCTAGATAATTACGGTATTTTTCTGGTAATTTTTGGACTGTTATTTGATTTTATAATAATTTATAAATTTATTAATAATTTTATGTATAACTACAAAACTATTTTATAAAACCGGGAATCATCCAACTTCAACCATTTTTGCATTTTTACAACCCGAAACTCTTCAGAATACTCGTTCTTAACCTAATCTGATTATTCCGGACATTTTCTGTATTTTGACTTTTTCGATCCGAATTACGGTTTGACCCGTGCGCGTCCCGACACAAAATTTTCGATAGGATAATCAATTTGATAGATCAATAAAACCCGTATTCTTAAAATACAGGATATTATTACATTATTTCATATAAAGTGTTTTATAAGAAGCCCAATTTTGATAATTATCCAATATAGGTATCAATCTGGATCATTTTTGCATTTAGTTAGCGGCTAAGTAACTTATTTTTTGATCCAATACGATCCAACGGGTATTAATATTCCATAAATATAAATAGCCTATTTCTTATTTCATTTTACCGGTCTAATCACAATCATACAGTAAACACAGAGAATTTACAGAGAAAAACTCCTAAAATCGTTGTGTTCTTGAGAATCAAAACAAAAAATGAAAGCGTTATCGAACTCGGAATCAAGTGTGCCGTATACTGAATCGAAGCTCTCGAAAAGTTCTTTCAGAATCAATCATCCATTTTAGTGCAGAAATCAAGGTTATTTTCTTATTTATTTTAATTTGAATTAAATATTGATTAAAAGAGGAATTTTTGATTTTGATGTTGTTTGTGTGATTTGATGGCTTAATCATGTAGATAATTTTATCCTCGTCATTTTGTTATATTATATGATGAATTTGGAGTTCAATAACATATAGAAAATTGAGTTTGATTCACGGATTAATGAAATTAGGGTTTATTTGTTTGAATGTTCTTAATTAGAAATTAGGCGTTTCTTTGTTTGGGGTTATTATTTGAAATTGATTATACCAAGTTGTAGATCGTGGAAAAACAAATCGAATGGTGTGTTAGATATATTTGATAATGTCATGGCTAATATGATTTATGTTTAGATCTTACTTAAACAAGATAAATCAGTACTTATTGGAAGTCAGGACTTAAGGATATCAGTACTTATATTATCAGGAGATAATCATCAGAAGATGGATATCAGAACTTAAGTACTGAAAGACGTTCAGATAAGGACAGCAGCTGATTAAAGGAAAGAAGATCGAGATAAGCATAAGTAGAGATATGCATGAAGAAGGAATTCTATGAAGAATAGAATACTTGGAAGAAAAGATATCTGATTGATATATTTTAGGAAGCAGAATTATATTCCATATCAATTAGCGATTATCTTTTAACTGTGTAGTATATAAACACAGACATGGGGTTTACACTATAAGTGTTATCATATTCGAGAAGATTATTCATTGTAACCCTAGCAGCTCTCGTGATATTTGTTCATCACTGAGAGGTAACAGTTCCATGCTGTAACAGAGTTTATTGTTTCAATAAAGTTTGTTTTCTGTTACTTGATTTATTAAAGTTCGATTTGATTGTACTATACACTGTATTCACCCCCTCTACAGTGTGTGTGTGACCTAACAAGTGGTATCAGAGCCTATTTGTTAACGCACAAACAGTTTAAGATCCAAACACAATCATGTCTGAAACAGAAACTCCAACTAAGCCCACCAAAAATGAAGAGCCTCCTAAGACACAAATTCAAAGCCGATACGAGACCATCAGAGAGTTCCCATATTGAAACCATCTGAATATCCCATATGGAAGGTGAGGATGAGCATGTTTCTGGAAGCAACAGATCCAAAATATCTTGATAGAATCAAGGAAGGGCCTCACAAACCAACCAAGCTCGCGGTTGCAGTTGCAGGTGAAGCAGCAAAGACTGTACCAAAGGAGAAGAGTGATTACACTGCTGAAGATATCGCATCAATTGCTAAGGATGCTAAGGTACGACACTTACTGCATAAACAGGGTAATAAACTGCAATACTGCAAAGGAGATATGGGATGCCCCGGAAACAAGGTGTCAGGGAACTGATATGATTAAGAAGAACAGGAAGACAATACTCACTCAAGAGTATGAACACTTTGACTCAAAGGCTAATGAGTCATTGACTGATTTATATGATAGATTTGTCAAACTCTTGAATGATCTGTCACTGGTTGATAAGGAGTATGATCTTGAAGATTCAAACCTTAAATTCCTGTTAGCTATTCCTCAATGCTATGATTTGAAGGCAACAACAATAAGAGACAACTACAATCTTGATGAAACAACTCTTGATGAAATTTATGGAATGCTCAAGACTCATGAACTTGAGATGGAACTAAAAAGCAAGAGGAAAGGTGGAAAGTCAAGGACAGTTGCTCTTAAGGCTGAAGAAGAATCCCCCAAGGCAGCTACCTCAAGGAAAGACAAGGGTAAAGCTCTCTTCACAAAGTCTGATACTGAGTCATCAAGTTCTGAAAGTGATGATGACTCAGAATCTGAAAGCTTGCCTGAGACGGATGCTGATGAAGAGATGATGAAGATTTGTGCTCTTATGGTGAAAGAGATCACAAAGATTTCATATAGGAAGTTAAGGAAGGGAAAGAAGTTTTCCAGAAAAGGCACAAGTTCTAATAAGAAGAATTTCAGAAAATCTGAGAGCAGAGGAGGAAAGTCTGACAGAGGAGATTATACAAATGTAAACTGCTACAACTGTGGTGAGAAAGACCACATATCTCCTGATTGCAAGAAAGTGAAGAGTGACAAAGGCAAGTGTAATAACCCCAAAAATTTTGGACTTTTTGTAACCCTTATGAATAGTGATTTTGTTGAATATGCTGATTAAGGAAATTTTTCATGCCACACTATGTAGGAATTCTTTTATTGATATTATGAGATCTTATTAGTACTCCATAAAGTATATGAGTGTAAGTAAAGATCGTTAGAATTCAAATTCGAACACTTTGATTTTTCCCAAAAATCCACCAGATACTGAAAGAATTGAGTATATGGTAACATGATTAAAAAGATTTAAATTCAAGGATTTTAAGAGAGGATCATAAAAGAAATATAAAATATTGAGAAATGTTTAGGGGAACCTAAGTAATAAGATCCCGGATATGATCCCTCGAACGATCACCGAGAACGAGAGTGAAGCGAACCGTAAAACAAATAAGCGACCAAGGATCAAGCTTATACAAGTAACCTAAGGATTAACCAAATAATTAAGCACTAATCAAAGAGATTAGAGGATGATGACATCATCAAACCATAAGGGAAGGACATGTGGCAAAGGAATGATGCAAGCAATGAAATGTGCAAGTGATGTCATCACTTTATCAAGATATTTGTTCAAAAATCTCCTCCACCAAGCATTTCTTTCTCATTTCCCAAGGAAAACCAAGCAAGGAAAAGCTATCCCCCATTTCTTTCTTCTTTCATTCGGCCTTTTCAAGAAATTAAGAAATAGATTTTCAAAACTCAAGTTCTAGGCCATGGAAAATTACAAGGTTTGTTTCCTTGGATCCTATATTTCATAACTTAGTTATACCATGAGTTTAAGATCAATATTCCATGGTTTGCTTAGCTAATCCACTCATCAAAGATGATGATGAATAGTAGTGAATAGTAACTTACTTTGATTTTCTTGATTTTCATGAAAGCTTAAGTTTGATTAAGCATAGATCAAGGTTCCTAGAGGCTTGTTAGTGACTACCCACTCTCCAAGGAAGGTATAAACTCTTGAACCCTTAGTTTTAAGTTTGGTTTGTTTGGATAATAATGGTGCTTAGATGAATGGGTTTAGTTTGATGTTGATGGATGTTGGATTGTTGTTGAGTTGGTGATGATTTGGTGTAGTTTAAACTTTGGAAATCGTTAGGTTATAGCCGTCGTAATGCCCGATTTTCTATAAACTGTTTTGTGATTAACTTTTGGACCCGAACACCCACTTCTATAAACTAACCACTTCCATTCTTAGATAGTTTATGTTTCAAGCTTCGTTTTGATATGTGGTACGCTTGAATCCGATGTACGGTTTAGGAGATACGACCATTTTAAGTAACGGCGTTTCGCGAACGAACCATTTCCCCTCGCCTTACTTTGAAACCTTGGTAAAGGACCTTAAATGACTAATTAGGATATGAAACAATTATGTTAAGTGGATTAGGCAGTTGGTAAGGTACTCGCGAAAGAATCGCTTTAAAACTCTTAATGGTTAATTTATTAAAAATGGTGGAGCCGAGGGTACTCGAGCGACTTAAGTGAATCGTTAAGCGCGAAAGCGAATGTTAGGGGTCTAATTGGTTAAAGTCTAGTTTCTTAAGCGACCGGGGTTTAATTCCGACTTATGTTGTTGTTCATAGGTTATCGGACCCACTCTAAGTTTAAGTCTATCCGGGAACACTCAAGCAAATTTTCTACCCGTTATACTGTTGTTGTGATGTATATATGTATATGCATTATCTTGTGATAGATGCATGTTGGTTAATTAGCAAATTTTGCGATATATTGAAGCATGCTGATATGGTATATATATATATGCATGTCTATTTCGTAATCTGGTTATCTATCTATTGATTTCAATGCTTATTAGTTGCATAATACCTATGCTAGAGATAAGCAGTAATTGCGTATACCCTTAGTATAGGGGACCCAAAGGTGAACATTTTCTAAAACCGGGAGTCGATGTTCCCGAGTATATTATATATATATATATATATATATATATATATAGATATAGTTTTCAAAAATATGAATCGAATAAGGTTTATTCGATAACTTTATTTTTATTAATGAATATTATTTTGAATATTCATTCAAGGGCTTATGACTCCGTTTATCCATATTAATGAATAATATTTTGAATATTCATTCGAGGACATATGAATCCGTTTATTTTATTTAATGAATAATATTTTGAATATTCATTCAAGGGCTTATGACTCCGTTTATCCATATTAATGAATATTATTTTGAATATTCATTCGAGGACATATGACTCCGTTTATTTTATTTAATGAATATTATTTTGAATATTCATTCGAGGACTTATGACTCCACTTATTTATTAAATAATATTCTTTATTTTATTAAAGAATGATGTTTGATAATCAAACTTATTTTTGATTATTCAAATAAAGATCGTACTTTCGTATAAGTATATCTTTGGTTATTTATTATTCATTTCAAGTATGAGTTTTAAAACTTCTACTTCGATTATTTTTATAAGGATCATCTTTATGGGAATATTATTTAAATAATAATATTTAGATACTTTCTAACATATCGGGACTGATTTATTTTATTAAATCAGCATTACTCTAAACATTCTTTAAAATGTTTTCGAGTCTTCAAAATGATTTTAAAAGTTAGGGCAGATCCCAAAACTCATTTTTATATTTAAAATCCTCCTTTCAAAGGGGATTTAAATACTCGCTCAAAACCTGAAGGATCCGGCTCTGTGGTGTGTTTTATATTCGCAACAAGGTTGCTATTTTGATAAAAGAGTTTTTGATTACTTACCCAACACTCGGGAAGTAAAATTCTTGGGACAAGTTAATCCATTAACAGGCATCGCCTGGGAAATATCGGTGAGTTTTCCTTTCCAACTAGATACGACTTCTTGGTGGAGCTGTATCAACAAGTTTCTACTTGGGGAAAGGGGGGACGAGCTTTACGTTTCAGAGTCATGGATTTCATCTGAACTAGGAGTAGCGTAAGTGGTCGAGTGGCGCCGGCCCAGCCTTATTTATTGGCCCAAATGGCCCGGAAGTTCGACTAAGACGGTCCATTCCTTAGGAGTCCAGTGTTCGGTTGACAAGTAAATCCGACAGGTTCTCCTCTACATGTAGAAAATGGTGGTGTTGCACTACTACGACTGATCATCGTAAGTGGTCTTCCTGGTGCGGCAAACTCCCGCAATGAGTTCATCATCCAGTTGGATATTTCTGCAACACTACCCAGAGCACTTCGATAGAAAGGCTACGGTGGGCGATTGTTGAGTGTTGGCAGGGTCGAGTTTTCAAAAGATGTTTTCATCAAATGAAGTATCTCGTAACTTCATTTCATTTTAATGATATTTCAAAGATTGATTCTATACAAGTTATGTCTTGTAGCTTCATCTATGTGATGAACTATTTATACCTTGAACGGTGGTAGTTCAAGTAGTATTCGGAAAAGATATAAGTATATTGGAGTATCTTGTAACTTCATCTTTTCAACTTATATCTAGTTAATGATTATCTTATGCATGACAAAGATTTTCAGAAAAACGTTGAGACAAGGTTAGATATATGAGATCGCCTTGCAATGATATTTTTTTATACAGTTATAAACTGGAACTCTGTGTATATTATGCATGGCAGAGGATTTTAAAGATTTTGAAAAGTATATATACATATATACTAAATATTTTGCGACTTGGTCGCATTAAGAGGTCAAACTTGGTTCATTTCTTCTTGACCAAGACTTTCATGAGTACTATGAGAATGCTCATATATTTTTAATTATTATACATATTATTTTGGTTGGCTTGTTGCTCACCCTTGCTTTTTTCTTTCATCACACAACAATAGATAGACAAGATGAACAGGACCAAACTCCCAATTTGCGAGCGGATAGGAAACGTTCCGCAGTTTCCTATAGACGTTGATGCCGCTGTAGCTGAGGTAGGAATTACCAATAGGCTAGGCTTTCAACTTCTGATGTACCAGACTTATGTATCTATATGAATTGTAATAATGGCAAAGAAATGTAAATTTATTCAGAACCCTTTTGAGGTGTAATGACTTATAATTGTGGCATAAAATGACTTGTGTTATTTTTGGTATTCATCTCTGAGACTATAACTTGTGATGTGTGTGTATATTGTGGGGTCACAATACGCAGTAGTTGGTTGTTTATTAAGATTAAGTATTATTAAGGGAAATGAAACTCGTGACAACCCGGATCCCCGACCCCGGATTTGGGGGTGTTATAGCAAGGCTCTTATCACAAAGAAAAGCTGGACAGACACCTCAGATTCTGAAAGTGAGGAGAATTATGCCTTGATGGCAAATGCTGATAAGGCAAGTGCTGAAAGCAGTTCTGAAGCTGCTGAATCGAAGGTACCTCAAACTACTTATGCCTTTCATACTGATGATATAAATGAGTTGAGAAGATATCTTAAAACCATGTTTGTTAGTTATAGAGATCAAACTTTAACATATGAAAGATTAACTTCTGAAAATCTTGCTTTTAAGAAAAGAAATGATTTCTTAGAAAAGGAGTTAGTTATGTTCCATCAAACTCAGAAAGATAGAGATGATGTTTTTTATGTTAGGGATGAAGTGCTAAAAATGAATGAATCTCTAAAAACTGAGTTAGAAAAGGAAAGAGAGGTTATCAGGACTTGGACTAACTCTGGCAGAACAACTCAGAATTTGTTAATTAGTGAAAATCGGAAAGAGGGCTTAGGTTATGGAGAGGATAAGAATGATAAAGGAACTGAAGGTATTAAGCCTGTAGTTGTTAAACAAAATCCAAAGTTAAAACCTGTCAAGTTTGTAGCTGTAAGGTCTGATAATGAGAAATCAGAAGTTAAAAAGGAATTAACTTCTGACAAACTAAAACAGGAAAAGACAGCTGAAGTAAACATAGGCTTAATGACTAAGAAGCGGCTTAAGCATAAGCTGAAAGATGTTAAGAATGCAAACAAGGTAAAATCACCTAGGAAAAATAGGAATGGAAAGGAAGGTGTGAATAAAAGCAATAATTATAAGCCTGTTCCTGAAGCTCCTAGGAAAATGTGTCATAATTGTGGAAGTTCTAACCATCTGGCTTCTTTTTGCAGGAAGAATAAGAACATAAACTCCTTACCTTCAAAGTCAAGAGTTAAGAGTCAGTCTGTTAGATGTAAGCCACAAAATCCTTGTTTTCATTGTGGTAGTTTATGGCATTCCATTTATACTTGTAAGGAATATCATAGTTTTTACTATGATTATTATCAAATAAAACCTTCTTTAAAGAAAGTTTCCATTGTTCCTTCTAGTGTAAGTTCTGATTCAAAGTCTGATAGTGTAAATTCTGATAAGAAAAATGTTAACATAAACTCTGATGCTAAATCCGCTGCAAATGTTAACAAACTTAATAAGGCCAAAGGATCCAAGAAAGTCTGGGTCCTTAAAACTAATCATTAGTGGTCTTTGTGATTGCAGGGCAACAAGAAAAACATCCTAGTTCTGGACAGTGGATGTTCAGGACATATGACTGGAAGCAAAGCCCTGCTATCAGACTTTGTGGAGAAAGCTGGCCCAAGTGTTTCTTATGGAGATGGCAACATTAGAAAAATATTAGGATATCGCAATATCAATCTTGGGAATGTCATCATTAAAGAAGTAGCTCTGGTCTCAGGACTTAAACACAATCTGCTGATTATAAGTCAAATCTGTGACAGAGGTTATCATGTTGATTTCTTTGAAGAACACTGTGAAGTTATAAGTAAATCTAAAGGCAAAGTTGTTCTGAAAGGATACAGGCGTGGTAACATTTATGAAGCTAAGCTTTCAACAAGTACTGATGGTTCTGCAATCTGTCTGATGAGTAGAGCATCAATTGAAGAAAGCTGGAATTGGCACAAGAAACTCTCTCATTTAAATTTCAATAATATAAATGAACTGGTCAAGAAAGATCTTGTGAGAGGACTGCCAAAGTCAGTATTTGCTCCTGATGGCCTTTGTTATTCTTGTCAGAAGGCTAAACAAAGAAAATCCTCATTCAAGAGCAAGACTGAATCATCAATTCTTGAGCCTTATCACCTACTACATGTTGATCTATTTGGTCCAGTAAATGTCATGTCTATTGCAAAGAAGAAATATGCATTGGTCATAGTGGATGAGTTCACCAGATACACATGGGTGTATTTCTTGCACACAAAAAGTGAAACTGCATCTATCTTGATTGATCCTGTCAAGCAACTGGATAAATTGGTCAAAGACTCAGTAAAGATAATAAGGAGTGATAATGGTACTGAGTTCAAGAATTTGATAATGGAAGAGTTCTGCAAAAAACCATGGAATCAAGCAGGAATTTTCTGCTCCTGGAACTCCACAGCAAAATGGAGTTGTTGAAAGGAAGAATAGAACTCTCATTGAAGCTGCACGTACAATGCTTGATGAAGCAAAACTTCCAACCTATTTCTGGGCTGAAGCTGTGCAGACTGCTTGTTTTACTCAGAATGCAACACTCATCAACAAACAAGGAAAGAGACCATATGAGATGGTGAAGAAAAAGAAGCCAAATCTGAAGTATTTTCATGTATTTGGATGCAAGTGTTTTGTTCTTAAGACTCATCCTGAACAGCTATCCAAATTTAATCTAAAAGCTGATGAAGGAATCTTTATTGGATATCCACTTTCCATAAAAGCTTTCAGAGTCTATAACTTGAGAACAAGAGTGGTCATGGAATCTATCAATGTCTCTTTTGATGACAAGAAGATTACTGGGCATAAAGATTTTATTGATCATGATCAGCTGAGATTTGAAAATGAAGACTCAAATTCTGATACTGATAATCCTGATAATCTAAGTCCTGATATTGCAAACTCTGATGGATTAAACTCTGATGTTATTGAAACTATGGTGACTACGCCAAAGGAAGATGCACCTATGCAGGGGGAGCATACTCAAGATCTTACCACATCTTAAGAAGCATCAGAACATACAACTGGCTCTTCAAGTTCTGATTCGTCAAGTTCTGATTCGTCAAGTTCTGATAAGCCAAATTCTGATAGTTCTGAAAATCTAAATTCTGAAGAATCCAACTCAAAGAGCATACTTTCAGGGGGAGCATCAGAAAATGAAAATGAAGATAGCATGGGTCATGGGGGAGCATCCAGTTCTAGAGAAAACCTTCCATCTGCAAGGAAGTTGACTAAATCACATACACCTGATTTGATAATTGGAAATCCTGATGCAAGTGTCAGAACTTGAACAGCTACTTCAAGTGAATGTCTTTACAATTCATTTTTTTCTCAGACTGAGCCAAAGAAAGTGGAAGAAGCTCTTCAAGATGCTGATTGGGTGCAAGCAATACAGAAAGAGTTAAATGAATTTGAAAGAAACAAAGTCTGGACCCAAGTACCAAGACCAAAGAACAGATCTGTTGTTGGTACAAAATGGGTATTCAGAAACAAAACTGATAGTGATGGCATAATTACAAGGAATAAGGCAAGGCTGGTTGCAAAAGGATATTCTCAACAAGAGGGAATTGATTTTGATGAAACATTTGCACCAGTTGCTAGATTGGAAGCCATAAGGATATTTTTGGCTTATGCTGCTCACAAAAAGTTTACTGTCTTCCAAATGGATGTAAAAAGTGCTTTTCTCAATGGAGAATTGGAGGAAGAAGTATATGTTGAATAACCTCCAGGCTTTGTAGATTCCAAATATCCGGATTATGTTTACAGGCTTGATAAAGCACTTTATGGACTTAAGCAAGCTCCAAGAGCATGGTATGAGACTTTAGCTCAGTTTCTTCTGGAAAGTGGATTTAACAGAGGAACTATAGACAAAACACTGTTCTACCTCAACCATGGAAAGGACTTACTTCTGGTCCAGATATATGTTAATGATATCATTTTTGGTTCTACAAATGACAGACTTTGCAAGAAGTTTGCCAAACTGATGCAGTCAAGGTATCAGATGAGTATGATGGGGGAACTTAGCTATTTTCTGGGCCTTCAAGTCAAGCAGAATGAAGAAGGTACTTTTATTTGTCAAACTAAGTACACCAGAAACTTGCTGAAGAAATTTAGAATGCAAGATTGTTCAAGTGCATCCACTCCCATGGCCACTGCAATAAAACTGGACAAGGATACTGGTAAATCAGTAAATATTACTATTTACAGAGGTATGATTGGCTCACTACTTTATCTAACTGCTAGTAGACCTGATATCATGTATGCTACCTGTCTTTGTGCAAGATTTCAAGTAGATCCAAGAGAACCTCGCTTAACAGCTGTGAAAAGAATATTCAAGTATCTTAAAGGAACAGATGATCTGGGATTGTGGTATCCCAAAGAATCAGATTTTAAACTAATAGGTTACTCAGATGCAGATTTTGCAGGTTGTAAAATTGACAGGAAAAGCACTAGTGGAAGCTGCCAATTTCTTGGAGGCAGATTGGTTTCTTGGTTTAGAAAGAAACAAAAGTCGATTTCCACATCAACTGCAGAACCAGAGTACATTGCTGCAGGAAGTTGTTGTGCACAGATTCTTTGGATGAAGAATCAGTTACTGGATTATGGATTAACATATTTCAAAATCCCTATTTACTGTGATAATCAAAGTGCTATTGCTATGACAGGTAATCCAGTTCAACACTCAATGACAAAGCACATCAGCATCAGGTACCACTTCATAAGGGAACATGTGGATGAAGGTACAATGGAATTGCACTTTGTTCCAACAGATCAACAACTAGCAGATATCTTCACAAAACCACTGTGTGAAGCTACTTTTACAAGATTGGTAAATGAACTTGGAATGGTTTCAGGTTCTTTTTCTAAATCTGCTTAGTTTTGTTCTGATGCATCAGACTTTATGATCAGTATTTATAGAAATTACTCTCTTTGTGTATTCTGTGCTTAACTGAAAATTGCTTAAGTACTGAATGTTGTCTGATGTGACCTTCTAAACTCTGACAGTGATATGTCTGTTTGTGTAACTATTCTATCCTATGAGGATACCTGTGCTAGATGCTGACCCAGTAGTCTTCAATAAACTAGAAATCCCATGTTAGAAGTAATTATTGTTATGGAAATCTATTGACACAAGCAAATTCTGATATTGAGCTTAGTTGAGTTTACTTTGTCTATCTTATTACTAAGTCACAAACTAGAATACTGCTTCTCATCTGTTAAGTTCTGATGCTAGTAAATCTGTTGAATGTACTAAGTGCTTATAAACCTCACTTATCAAAAGAAAGAGAAAAAGAATCAAGGATTAAAATCAGGTATTCCTTTGAGATCTAGAGTAAAAATGTGGAAGGGACGACCCAAGTGCATTGCTGGTATTAAGTAAATATGCATCAGAAAAGTAAAATATTTTCTTGGTGACTTTTCACACTCTATGATTACTGGAGAAATACTCTGATAATAACATAAATTCTGATAAGCAGTCGTGACTCACTTACACTGAGAAGCCACTGTACAATGGAATTTAAAAAAATGCACAAAATTAGCACAAAACAGTTGAGGTGGACTCAAGTTCATTCAATAGTAGGCTTCAGAATAATGACAGGTTTTTAGTAAAGTTTTAGTTATGCCTTATTTCTAAGATGTACTGAAGTGAATCATACTTTACTCTTTGTCTGATATTTAGCTTAATGCACACACTAAACACTCCATATAAATGATGAAAATTACTGTGGTGATCTATGTTATTTTAGATGAACAGTTTCTATGTCACATTGCACAAATTCTGAGGACAAGTTCTGATTGAACGTTCTGATGATTAAGTTCTGAAGAATCTATATCAGAATTTGTGTGAGGACTTACAAAGATAGGCATTCATTTTTCGAGTTAAGAAATCATGTTCTGATAACTGTTAAGTTCTGATATAAGTCTAAGTTCTGATATTAAACTCTGATCCTTTACTTGACTTATTTGTGGATAAAATCTAAAAACAGTCTCATTTTAAATCAGAATATGTTTGGGTATAATATTAACAGTCAATCTAATTAGGGTTAGTAAGAAATGTACATTCACAATAATTTTTACTTGTTACTTGTGCGCATTAAACCCTGACTTACACTTCCAATGACTGTTTTTCGTCTTCCCAGTCTAGGGAGACGAGGTAGAATTAATTCTACCTGTCAGCATTAAATTTCCTGGAGTCTCCTGGCATTCTCTTACCTATATAAACGAACACTTCACATCAGTCTATACATCAATTCTTTCCTCAAACACTTACTCTCTTTTCCCTCATATACACAACGTCATGGTTAACTACAATATGTTTTTAAACTATGAGACCTTCAACATAGAGTTAAGCTGTGAAGCCTGGCAGCAGGAATGGCATGTCACTATCATTCCTGATGAGATATGGGACTCCGTTCCCTATGAGGTACTGTAACACCCCCAGATCCGGGGTCGGGAATCCGGGTTGTCACGGTCTTTCTTTCCACAATATCACTTTACTTAATTAATAATAAATACCCTCATGCTGTGACCCCACACTAACACACACCACAACTCGTTATAGTCTCAGAGATGAAATTGAAATAAGTACAAGTCTTTGAATCCACAATTTAAAATTATTACAACCCAAAATGATTACTTGATAATTTACAGTTAATTGCCATTATCTGCCACAAGTTATAATTATACATAATTGGATTCTCAAAAGTAGATGGTCTAAACTACAATGGATCTACCTCTGCAGCTATAGCAGCTACAATATCAGCGGGAAGACGCGGGACGCTTCCCACGCGCTTGCGCTGGGTCTGCTGGAGTCTGGCCATCTCTCCTAACTGTTGTTGTGTGATGAAGAAATAAAGCAAGAGTGAGCCTTACAGCTCGCAAGATAATATGTAGTGATAACAATAATACCAGTATCTAAATGGATACTTACTAAAATCTTTATCGTGTGTAAGATAATTACTTACTAGATATAAGTAAAAACAAGGAATGAAGTTACCAATACTTCCCCACACTTATATCATTTATAAATCTACTTGAACTATCACCGTTCAAAGTATAATTAAATTCACGAGGTCATCCCATAGATGAGACCACAAATAAACTTGAAAATATTTGATCTTTGAAATATTTTGAAAAGAAATGAAGTTACGAGATACTTCATTCAATGGATACACCAATAAAAATGTTTGACCCTGTCAATGCTTCGGCAACCACCCATTAGTAGCCTTTCGATCGAAATGCTACGGGTAGTGTTGCAGAATTATCCAAATGGATGATGAACTCATTACGGGAGTTTACCGCGCCAGGAAGACCACTTACGATGATCAGTCGTAGTAGTACAACCCCACCATTTTCTACATGTAGAGGAGAACCTGTCGGATTTACTTGTCAACCGAACACTGAACTCCTAAGGAATGGACCGCCTTAGCGGAACTTCCAGGCCATTTGGGCCAATATAATAAGGCTGGGCCGGCGCTACTCGACCACTTACGCCACTCCTAGTTCAGATGAAATCCATGACTCTGAAACGTAAAGCTCGTTTCCCCCTTTCCCCAAGTAGAAACTTGTTGATACGGCTCCACCAAGAAGTCGTATCTAGTTGGAAAGGAAAACTCACCGATATTTCCCAGGCGATGCCTGTTAATGGATTAACTTGTTCCAAGAATTTTACTTCCCGAATATTGGGTAAGTAATCAAAAACTCTTTTACCAAGACAGCAACCTTGTTGCGAATATAAAACACACCACCGAGCCGGATCCCCCAGGTTTTGAGCGAGTATTTAAATCTCCTTATTAAAAGGAAGATTTTAAATATAAAAATGAGTTTTGGGATCCGCTCTGACTTTTAAAAATCATTTTGAAGACTCGAAAACACTTTAAAGAGTGTTTGGAGTAAGACTGATTTAATGAAGTAAATCAGTCCCCAGAATATTAGAAAATATCTGAATATTATTAATTAAATAATATTCCCATAAAGAATAATCTTTATAAAAATAATTGAAGTAGAAGTATTAAATTTATACTTGAAACGAGTATTAAATAACCCAAGATATACTTATATGAAAGTATTATCTTTATTTGAATAATCGAAAATAAGTTTGATTATTTACACCTTATTCTTTAATAAAATAAAGAATATATCTCAGCAAATAATCGGAGTCATAGATCCTCAAATGAATATTCAAATAATATTCAATAAATAAAATACGCTGAGTCATAATACCTCGAATGAATATTATAAATAATATTCATTAAATAAAATAAAGGAGTCATACATCCTCAAATGAATATTCAAATAATATTCATAAATAATATAAAAGAGTCATAAGCCCTTGAATAATATTCGAAATAATATTCAATAATAAAATAAAGTTTAAAGTTATCGAATAAACCTTATTCGATTAATAGTTTGGAAAACTATAACCATATATATATATATATAAATATATATATATATATATATATATATATATATATCCATATCCATATATACAAGATTACTCGGGATCCTCGACTCCCGGTTTTAGAAAATATTTTCACCTTTGGGTCCCTATACTAAGGGTATATGCAAGATACAACTATCCTCTAGCATAGGTATTATCAAATAAACCAACAGATATATATCTCAAGAATGTAAAACAGGCATGCATATATACCATATCACATGCTACAATATATCGCAACATTTGCTAAATAACAATCATGCAATATCACAAGATAATGCATATACATACATTTACATCACAACAACAGTGTATCGGATAGAATACTTGCCTGAGCGACTTGGGGGTGAGAAAGGCTCGGGACGAGTCTGGCAACCTATATACAACAAGTAAGTTGGAATTAAACCAAAATCACTTGTAAGTCTATGCTTTAACTAACTTAGACTCTAATGCTAGTTTTACGCTCACCGATTCGCTTAAGTCACTCGGGTACCCTCGGCTCCACCATTTTTAATAACTTGACCTTTACGAGTTTTAACGCGATTCCTTCGCGAATGACTTACCAACTGCCTAACACACTTACCATAAATGTTTCACACATTAATTAATCCTTTTTGGTCTTTAACCTACATTCCAAAGTAAGGCGAGGGAAAAAGTTTCGTTCGTGAAACGCCGTTACTTGAAACGGTCGTTTCTCCTAAACCGTAAATCGGAATCGGACGAACTACATATCAAAACGAAGCTCGTAACATGAGCTATCTAAACATGGCAGTGGTCACAATTTAGCAGGGGGTTCTCGGGTCCTAATGCTATGCACAAAAACAGTCCAAAGAAAATCGGACGTTACGACGGCTATGTTTACGCGATTTCCCATTTTTAAAACTACCCACAATCATCACAAACCATCCTCAAATCCACACACATCAAACACCCATCCTTACCACATCATAACAATCCCAAACAATTCAATATTACTCATTCATACATATGCTTAACCTAACTTTAATCATGCTTTAAGTTTCTTTAAATCAAAACCACTAAATTATCATTTCATTTCACCACCATTCCAAATCTCAACTCTAAACATAACAACAAGATACCATAACATCTTACTCATCAAAATCACTTTATAATATATATGAACCTAGGGTTTGAAAGTGGTATACCTTCCTTGGATTGGTGGGTGAAGCTAGGAAGCCTTAATAAGCTTGGAGTAGTCTTAAGAAAGCTTGGATCTTCAAGAAAACAAGAAAAAAACTCAAGTTAAAACTTGAAAACACTATTCATTGTCTTCTCCAATGATTAAATCAAGAAGCTAGAGAAAGAATTTGTGGCTTAAACTTATGATATAGCCATTACTAAGCATAAAGAAGGTTAGGGAATTTTCTTACCAATTAAGGATGCTTGGATCTTGATTTTGGAAATTTTAAGCTTTGAAAAATGCAAAAAGCCGTGAGCAAGATGAAGAACAATGCCTTGGCTGATTTTTTTTTTGACTTTTGATGAAATGATTTGCTAGTTGGTTGGCTTGGTTTTGTTTTTGATTTAGCAAATTACCACCTTGTCCTTGCATTTGTGTGGTCCTAAATCAACCACACCTCCTTCCTTCCATGTCATGCTTATGTCACCCCTATGATGTCATCCTCCCTTCCTTGTCTCCTTTCTATTGGTTGGATGACATCACTCCCCTTAAACCCTTTGATTAACTCCCTAATCGTTTGCCTAATGACCGCTGATCTGTTGCACGGTTCGCTTAACTTTCGTTCTCGTTTATCGTTTGAAGGATCATACCCGGGATCTTATTACTTAGGTTCCCTTGACCTTTCTCAATACATTATATTCCTTTTTATGATCCTCTATTATAATCCTTTAATTTAAATCCTTTTTATCCTGTTACCTTATACTCAATTCTCTCCGTATCTTGTGGATTTCCGGGAAAAACCAAAGTGTTCGGAATTGGGTTCTGACGATATTTACATACACTTATATACTTCATATAGTACTAATAAAATCCCAGAATATCCATAACAGAACCCCTACATAGTGTGGCGTGAAAAGTTTTCTCATTCAGCTAAAACACTATTCACAAGGGTTACAAAAAGTTGAAAAATTTTGGGGTTATTACAGTCTCCCCTCCTTAAAAGGATTCCGTCCCGGAATCAGATAGAAAACAAATAGGGATACTTTCTTAGTATTGCACTTTCTAACTCTCAAGTCAATTCTCCCATATTGTGGTTCTACCATCAAACTCTTACTAGTTTGATAACCCTTCTCCTAAGCACTCGTTCCTTCTTAATCTATACCCTTCCTGGTTGGTCCATATAGGTTACGTCTGGTTGCATGTCTATGCGCTCATATGCCCCTATTTAACTGGCATCTGAATTACACTTCCTTAACATTGATACGTGAAACACGTTACGACCTGCTACATGTTCGGGGTTAGGGCTAGCTCATATGCTAACTTCCCAAACGTCTTAATATATCCCAGGGTCCAACAAATTGTAGACTTAGCTTTCCTTTCTTTCCGAACCTCATCAATCCTTTCCAAGGGATACCTATAACATTACTAGGTCCCCTATTTCATACTCTTTATCCTTTCGTGTCAAATCAACATACTTATCATGTCCATCTTGGGCTACTACCAGCCGTCCTCTGATTAGATCTATCATATCCTTGGTCCTTTGGACTACTGCGGGTCCGAGCATCTTGCGCTCTACAACTTCATCCTAACATAAGGGAGATCGACATTGTCTTCCCTCAAGGATCTCATAAGGCGACATCTCGATAATGACATATGATCTATTGTCGTAAGTTAACTTAATCCGTGTTAAGTGATCATTCCAAATTCTTTCAAGTCTACTGCACAGACTCTCATCATAGCTTCTAACATTATAGCTTTTACTTCTCAATACCCATTCTTTTCCAGTTCGTAATCGCTATCACCTTCCGTTCCTAATATTATACTGGTTATACTTTTGCTTGTTAGCGTTCTATAACCTTTTAATAACCACGTCAACCTTAGTATCACGAATGTGTTCCCATTCCGCATACTACCACCACTTTATTACTCCTTTTTCAGTTGTTTCTATTTTCCAAAATTTGATCAATCAAATAGAAGTAAAGGAATTTGTTGAGAGATCACTATGATCATGAACACTTGTTATATTGCATAGTTAGTACAGAAGGTGGCCAGCCTTTAGTACTTGACAAGCAATTAAACAATAGCTGGTATCCTACTCGGCTTCTATCACACAGATAGATAGTCATTCGGCAATACCTCCCCTTTTGGAAGGGTTGTCCTTCTCAGATTACATGAAATGAAAAGAAGAGAAAAGAACGAATTGAAGAGAATTGTATATTCATAAAAATTTTATTGCCATAAAATATCTGGCTTGGAACCTACCTCTGAATTATAGAGGTTTGTCATAGGAGAACAAAACATAAACGTATTTATATCAGTATCAAGTATTATAGCATCGTATTTCACGTGCCTAAATATTTTCGCTATCCCGTCCATCATTCTATGGACCCATGCCCCTCCTCGAGCTTATACACAATTACCTTTGAAACTCCCTCGACATCGAAAATCGAACCTGGGATCTCATTCTAGACATCATCGTTACTAGAATTCTATGCTTGCACCGCAACCTTCCTCGTATAATAATACGACTCTCTATTGATAAGAAAGAATAATAATTCACTAGGTAGATACTCTACTTAATTAGTCTATCAATGATAACTTATACATTACCACGACCCGATTAGTGGTACTCAATCTCAACATCCATTCCAATACAACTCTCACGGTTGTAATCAGCTCGTTACTCGCAGAATCATTGCTGCCTTACTATGGTCCACCACTGACCCACTGTAGTCATTCCTTTTCCATGAAATCTTAATAACTAACCATACGGAGTCCATACATCTCGTATCTAATTCTCCTAAGGAGTTAACATAACCACCAATCACAATTTATGAAGAACACTCCAAACTCTGACGTACCTTCATGACATGAAGCAGATAAAAGTGCAGAAGAGTTTCAATCAAAGCAACGATAGCAGGTTAATACCATTCGTAATCATATGCCTTCAATAGAAGACTTAACTCAAAGGTTTGTTTAGTCCTTTTTGAAACATGGTCCTGGCTTATCTCAAGATAGGACCTCCTAAGATAGATAGCCCGTTCATGGCGATTACGCGAATTAAACCTTTACCAACTACTATTACGGTCGGGTATTGCACAGTCATCAAAAGGAAAGTCAATCTTCCAAACCATAATACAACCTTCACAACTTTAACCATCATCACTGTATTCCTCTCGCACGAGCGCCTATAATCATCCTCTTACCTTTAAAGTGTCGGCCACCTCTTTGGCCTTTCCTGATAGTAAAATTTCCTTACAGTCAATGTCACATTAACCACCTCCAAATAAATTTCTACCTTATTTCAATCACAGCTTATGTGAAAATGCTTTCCTTAAAATCTGATGAGTAAAAAAAAATCACCATTTTTCCATAAGTTATTGCCTCAGTCTTTAGAGGTTAATCACTGTCATGACTGACTCTCAATCATAATTAGAACATCTTTTATCTTAAGTCCTAATTGCCCTGAATAATTTCGACCATTACTGGTTCGATCCATACTTTCTCGTGGTTTAACACGTGCCCCACTTGGCAACATTATAATTACGTCATATTTCCTTTATCAACATTTCTATTCTTGAAAATTTTGAATATTACCTTTCTCCTTGTAAACCTCTAAGGTTATCCTTCAATCGTTCTTCCTGTATTCCCTAGATACAGGGCATATCAAAATACCATTTACTAATACCAGAATCATAGTCTATATACTTCTGAAAAAAATTTCTCCATTGATCCTTAAAGGTTGTTACTACCTTAACCCTTTCCAATTCATATTGTCAAAACTCATACTATCCCTATTAAGGGTGAAATGCAAACCTTTATGCATTCCCCTAGGATTCATTTTAAGTTACCGATGTTCTAGCCTTAATTCCACCTTTAAAAAGGTACAAGCATCCTTCCATGGATAAATAAAGTCATATATCCCTGATATGGGTATCTTATTCAATCATTCCCACCTCGATAGTCTATACCTAACTTCATAATAGCATCCTAATTCAAATTGAGGTCAATCCATATGGCCTCTAAAAGATAACAACGGTTATCCGCTTGTCTTGCCTAATTTGGTAACGATAACAAGGATGTTCTGGAAGATATTGGTCATGTTCAACATGAACTTCTTCTTAATAATTCCTTATTTACTTTTGTTGTTTATCTCAACAGTCACCTCAATATTGGGATATCTTTCATACCTGGCGTCTCCCTTTCTTGGTATCATGCCACCGGTCTTACATTTCCCATTCTTGAAGGTCACTTCCTTCATCCAATTTTCTTAATTTCTTACTTTCTTGTCTCCTCAGTCTATCCGCGTCTCATTATTTATCCTTCGAACTATCTCAAGGTTTCTTCGAATCCTCCCAACTTACAGGGGATAATATATATTTATCTCTTATACCTTCAACCATCAATTTAACTCATGGTATATCACCCTCATCCTGACGATTACATACTCTTCTATTTCTATTTCTACGAGTCTTTAGGGTTTCCTCATACCCAACTCCCTTATCATTCCTCAAACTCTATTGCCGTGATATTCCTTTCCACTTCAATTTCTTTTTATTTTCCTTTCTCTTATCATTATTTCATGAACCAACACAACATAAGCATTGATTTCAACATCCCGTCATTCTGGATTCGTGCCCTTAGAACGAATCTTGACCACTTTTACAACTTAAATTCACAATTCATCATACTCGTCTGCCTTTGTTCTGGCTCTAAAGCTTTTACACTCTCTCCATAACCTTGGGAATTACTTTCCCGAAAACAATTGGCTGAACTTTAATCAGTTTATTATAACCTCTGGCTCCGTGCCTTTCTTGGTCTTTCACCAGCGGGTGGCCTCTCTCTTAGGAGGGTAAGTGACAAAAATAGTCCTTTGTGGTTCGTCAATCATTTAGAATCTCAAATGATTCCTCTATTTCCTTTAGCCCGGCTCTTGCCTCGGCTGGGTCAGCTTGTTCCATGGAACTCCGAGAGCTTAGCGACTTAAAGGTCCTGAAAGAATTTCTCACCGCACTGTCTCCTCAGGGTGGTGGTTGGGGATAAAAGTCTAAGTTCTTTTTGGACAGGTCCATGAATTGCCGTATAGGAGTACCGTCTCGGGTCTCCTTTCCTTACTCGACTTTCTGTTTCCTTAGTATGAAATGTTTCATCCTACTCCCCATAATTGGGGTCATCTTTTAATTTAAAACCCTTATTTTCCACTCCATTATGTCATGGGTTCCTTCTATCTTGATGGCGACCTCCCTGACTATCACGTTCAGGGTTTGCTCTAAATCTTATTCCTCAAATTATGGCTCTCATCTAAGTTCTTATCCTTAAGCTCTTGAACTTTCGGAACCCAAATTCTATAGGAATACCTCATTATTCCCTTATCATCTTCCTCTGGCACCGTATGCTCTTTTCCAATAATTCGGTCTCTATTGCAATCTCAAACAGCTTTTCGGTACCGGCTCCGGTTACCTTCACTACTATTTCCAAAATCTCTTATAAACTCTCCCAAAGACATTATCATCTTGAGTCTCTCCTTTTTACTAAGGGCATCAGCCACCACATTGGCTTTCCCCGAATGATAAAGAATCTCCCAATCATAATTCTTGATTAGCTCTAACCGCCTCCTCTGGCGTATGTTGAGCTCTTTCTATGTAAGAATGTACTAGAGCACTTATGGCTTAGGTAATTCTCGCACTTCTCTCCATACAAGTAGTGCCTCCAATCTTTAGGGTAAAACTATTGCCACGAGCCTAAGCTCATGGGCGGGGATATCGAATTTCATATTACCTTAATTGTCTTGACGCAGACGCGATTATCTTGCTGTGCTAAGAAGCACCCTAATTCCTTATGCGAAGCGTCACTTACAAATCACAAAATCTCCTTTTTCCATCCGGCAACGCCAGCATAGGGGCCATCACCAACCTCTGCTTCAGTTCTTGAAAGCTGTTCTCGCATTTCTCTGTCCATTCGAACTTCTCAGTCTTACGAGTAAGCCGCGTTAAAGGGGCTACTATCTTTACAACTTGAACGAACCTCCGGTAGTGACCGGCCAATCCTACCTCTGGTAGTTTCCCTAACCATGGTCATCAATTCCTCAGTGGTCCTTTATTCATTCTTGTCAGGATCCTCCATGGGATCCTCCTCAACAACTATCCCTTCTAGGACAACATCCTCAACCGCTAAATCCTCAATATCAACATCATCCGGTCCTGCATTAGGACACTCTATCGGATCCACAATCCGATCTCCAATTAGTAATAAAATATCATCGCGATGTTGCTCCTCAACCTCAGGGTTCGGAGTCCCGCTACCATATACGATAACGAACTACGCTTCTATCGCTACGTTTATAAGGGTTCCCATAAGGGTTTTAACTGTCAGTACTACGTTAGGTAGTCCGACTATGAACTTGGCAAGAGTTCTTATTATCTTAGTGAACTTATTATCTTAACGTCCCATCATCTCTGAGGTTTATAACGCTTAGCTCTGATACCATTTCTGTAACACCCCCAGATCCGGGGTCGGGAATCCGGGTTGTCACGGTCTTTCTTTCCACAATATCACTTTACTTAATTAATAATAAATACCCTCATGCTGTGACCCCACACTAACACACACCACAACTCGTTATAGTCTCAGAGATGAAATTGAAATAAGTACAAGTCTTTGAATCCACAATTTAAAATTATTACAACCCAAAATGATTACTTGATAATTTACAGTTAATTGCCATTATCTGCCACAAGTTATAATTATACATAATTGGATTCTCAAAAGTAGATGGTCTAAACTACAATGGATCTACCTCTGCAGCTATAGCAGCTACAATATCAGCGGGAAGACGCGGGACGCTTCCCACGCGCTTGCGCTGGGTCTGCTGGAGTCTGGCCATCTCTCCTAACTGTTGTTGTGTGATGAAGAAATAAAGCAAGAGTGAGCCTTACAGCTCGCAAGATAATATGTAGTGATAACAATAATACCAGTATCTAAATGGATACTTACTAAAATCTTTATCGTGTGTAAGATAATTACTTACTAGATATAAGTAAAAACAAGGAATGAAGTTACCAATACTTCCCCACACTTATATCATTTATAAATCTACTTGAACTATCACCGTTCAAAGTATAATTAAATTCACGAGGTCATCCCATAGATGAGACCACAAATAAACTTGAAAATATTTGATCTTTGAAATATTTTGAAAAGAAATGAAGTTACGAGATACTTCATTCAATGGATACACCAATAAAAATGTTTGACCCTGTCAATGCTTCGGCAACCACCCATTAGTAGCCTTTCGATCGAAATGCTACGGGTAGTGTTGCAGAATTATCCAAATGGATGATGAACTCATTACGGGAGTTTACCGCGCCAGGAAGACCACTTACGATGATCAGTCGTAGTAGTACAACCCCACCATTTTCTACATGTAGAGGAGAACCTGTCGGATTTACTTGTCAACCGAACACTGAACTCCTAAGGAATGGACCGCCTTAGCGGAACTTCCAGGCCATTTGGGCCAATATAATAAGGCTGGGCCGGCGCTACTCGACCACTTACGCCACTCCTAGTTCAGATGAAATCCATGACTCTGAAACGTAAAGCTCGTTTCCCCCTTTCCCCAAGTAGAAACTTGTTGATACGGCTCCACCAAGAAGTCGTATCTAGTTGGAAAGGAAAACTCACCGATATTTCCCAGGCGATGCCTGTTAATGGATTAACTTGTTCCAAGAATTTTACTTCCCGAATATTGGGTAAGTAATCAAAAACTCTTTTACCAAGACAGCAACCTTGTTGCGAATATAAAACACACCACCGAGCCGGATCCCCCAGGTTTTGAGCGAGTATTTAAATCTCCTTATTAAAAGGAAGATTTTAAATATAAAAATGAGTTTTGGGATCCGCTCTGACTTTTAAAAATCATTTTGAAGACTCGAAAACACTTTAAAGAGTGTTTGGAGTAAGACTGATTTAATGAAGTAAATCAGTCCCCAGAATATTAGAAAATATCTGAATATTATTAATTAAATAATATTCCCATAAAGAATAATCTTTATAAAAATAATTGAAGTAGAAGTATTAAATTTATACTTGAAACGAGTATTAAATAACCCAAGATATACTTATATGAAAGTATTATCTTTATTTGAATAATCGAAAATAAGTTTGATTATTTACACCTTATTCTTTAATAAAATAAAGAATATATCTCAGCAAATAATCGGAGTCATAGATCCTCAAATGAATATTCAAATAATATTCAATAAATAAAATACGCTGAGTCATAATACCTCGAATGAATATTATAAATAATATTCATTAAATAAAATAAAGGAGTCATACATCCTCAAATGAATATTCAAATAATATTCATAAATAATATAAAAGAGTCATAAGCCCTTGAATAATATTCGAAATAATATTCAATAATAAAATAAAGTTTAAAGTTATCGAATAAACCTTATTCGATTAATAGTTTGGAAAACTATAACCATATATATATATATATAAATATATATATATATATATATATATATATCCATATCCATATATACAAGATTACTCGGGATCCTCGACTCCCGGTTTTAGAAAATATTTTCACCTTTGGGTCCCTATACTAAGGGTATATGCAAGATACAACTATCCTCTAGCATAGGTATTATCAAATAAACCAACAGATATATATCTCAAGAATGTAAAACAGGCATGCATATATACCATATCACATGCTACAATATATCGCAACATTTGCTAAATAACAATCATGCAATATCACAAGATAATGCATATACATACATTTACATCACAACAACAGTGTATCGGATAGAATACTTGCCTGAGCGACTTGGGGGTGAGAAAGGCTCGGGACGAGTCTGGCAACCTATATACAACAAGTAAGTTGGAATTAAACCAAAATCACTTGTAAGTCTATGCTTTAACTAACTTAGACTCTAATGCTAGTTTTACGCTCACCGATTCGCTTAAGTCACTCGGGTACCCTCGGCTCCACCATTTTTAATAACTTGACCTTTACGAGTTTTAACGCGATTCCTTCGCGAATGACTTACCAACTGCCTAACACACTTACCATAAATGTTTCACACATTAATTAATCCTTTTTGGTCTTTAACCTACATTCCAAAGTAAGGCGAGGGAAAAAGTTTCGTTCGTGAAACGCCGTTACTTGAAACGGTCGTTTCTCCTAAACCGTAAATCGGAATCGGACGAACTACATATCAAAACGAAGCTCGTAACATGAGCTATCTAAACATGGCAGTGGTCACAATTTAGCAGGGGGTTCTCGGGTCCTAATGCTATGCACAAAAACAGTCCAAAGAAAATCGGACGTTACGACGGCTATGTTTACGCGATTTCCCATTTTTAAAACTACCCACAATCATCACAAACCATCCTCAAATCCACACACATCAAACACCCATCCTTACCACATCATAACAATCCCAAACAATTCAATATTACTCATTCATACATATGCTTAACCTAACTTTAATCATGCTTTAAGTTTCTTTAAATCAAAACCACTAAATTATCATTTCATTTCACCACCATTCCAAATCTCAACTCTAAACATAACAACAAGATACCATAACATCTTACTCATCAAAATCACTTTATAATATATATGAACCTAGGGTTTGAAAGTGGTATACCTTCCTTGGATTGGTGGGTGAAGCTAGGAAGCCTTAATAAGCTTGGAGTAGTCTTAAGAAAGCTTGGATCTTCAAGAAAACAAGAAAAAAACTCAAGTTAAAACTTGAAAACACTATTCATTGTCTTCTCCAATGATTAAATCAAGAAGCTAGAGAAAGAATTTGTGGCTTAAACTTATGATATAGCCATTACTAAGCATAAAGAAGGTTAGGGAATTTTCTTACCAATTAAGGATGCTTGGATCTTGATTTTGGAAATTTTAAGCTTTGAAAAATGCAAAAAGCCGTGAGCAAGATGAAGAACAATGCCTTGGCTGATTTTTTTTTTGACTTTTGATGAAATGATTTGCTAGTTGGTTGGCTTGGTTTTGTTTTTGATTTAGCAAATTACCACCTTGTCCTTGCATTTGTGTGGTCCTAAATCAACCACACCTCCTTCCTTCCATGTCATGCTTATGTCACCCCTATGATGTCATCCTCCCTTCCTTGTCTCCTTTCTATTGGTTGGATGACATCACTCCCCTTAAACCCTTTGATTAACTCCCTAATCGTTTGCCTAATGACCGCTGATCTGTTGCACGGTTCGCTTAACTTTCGTTCTCGTTTATCGTTTGAAGGATCATACCCGGGATCTTATTACTTAGGTTCCCTTGACCTTTCTCAATACATTATATTCCTTTTTATGATCCTCTATTATAATCCTTTAATTTAAATCCTTTTTATCCTGTTACCTTATACTCAATTCTCTCCGTATCTTGTGGATTTCCGGGAAAAACCAAAGTGTTCGGAATTGGGTTCTGACGATATTTACATACACTTATATACTTCATATAGTACTAATAAAATCCCAGAATATCCATAACAGAACCCCTACATAGTGTGGCGTGAAAAGTTTTCTCATTCAGCTAAAACACTATTCACAAGGGTTACAAAAAGTTGAAAAATTTTGGGGTTATTACAGGTACTCACCCACCTCCTGTTCTTCTACATGGACTACCATCGCCATCTGGAGCGATTGGAGGAGGAAAGGCTGGAAGCTCTCCGCCAGCAAGAGCGAATCATCAGACTCGTTATTCTGTTCGTCGAGAGTAGGAAGAAGAAATAACTTATTTTCTTCTTCCTGTTTTTCTTCATCGTCAGCCTTGCCCTGCTTCTTGAGCTAGGACAAAGGCTGTTGATGTTAGTTTTAGAAGCTTAGGGAAATCTTGTAAACTTCTGATGTAATTTAAATTTCATGAATGTATTCTCTTAATATATTAATGGAATTTCTACTTTTTGCAAGTTTTTGTCTCTGAGATGTTTGTAATTTAAATGCACTGATAAATCCTGATATATCCATATTCTGATGACCATTTCAATTTTAATTTAAATTAAGTTCTGATATTGCAATATCAGTACTTATTTACTTGATTTAATTTTGGTCATTCTCATACTTGAATTTCTTCTCAGAATATTGGTGTTGCAGTGACACATAATTGAATAAGTGGGAACAGTTTCAATTTTGAATTAAAACTGATTTACCTCGATTAATGGAATTACTGGGTAAGTGGAACGCTTTTTCCTTGAAAAACTACAAGTGGGTAAGTAATGATTACTGTTTTCCCGTGCCCATTAACTATTCATTATTACTGCGTGTCTGACAGGTGTCCAACGGTTATATTTTTTTTAAGTATAAGTAAGAGAGAGAGAAGATTATACAATCTTTTATTTACTTTTACACTTTATCTCTCTTTCTTTGCTTCTACTCTCTTTCATCTCCTGACGTTGGTTTTTCATACAGACAATTTATCAAACACCTAACAGGCACTCTTAAATCTCAATAATTCTCATGGCACCTAAGGATTTGATCATTGATGAGGCCAAATTTGTTCCAAATAACTATGCTGCAATTCTTGATAATGCTGAAGCTCCGTCTGAGTTGCATTTTGTGAAAGATCTTCTTGCACACGGTGAAATTGGGTATGCATTGACCCAGCCTTCAGTCTTTTCGCGCCAACAAGTTCTGACGTTTTGGAGGACTGGGCAATTTGATAATGGTGGTACAAATGGTACTCCCAGGATTGTTTTCGAAGTGGATGATTCTACATATGTGGTAACTCCTGGTACAATTCGCAAGGCCCTACATTTACCAGAAGGATGTACTTTTTCAACCCTAGAGGAATCAGCTCTTCAGGAGTTAATGGCCAGTTTGGGGTATGAGCAGAGTTTGGCTAAGCTTGGGCAGTTGAAACGGGCTTATATCAGAAATGAAGCTTCTTCTTCGACTGCATCACTAAAGCTTTTGGGAATAAGTGTTCCAACTTTGATGTCATCCCTATAATGAGTCAGCATATCGGGTATGCTATCATTAACCAAACTCATTTTGATTTTGCAACTGCTGTAATAGGGTTTATTGGGGATAGGATGACAGAGGATAGGAATGTAGTTTACTTTGCTAGATTCTGTCAGCTTATATATAGTTTCTGTTGTACTGATGTACCCCAACCTGCCAGTACCTTAACTCCACCTTTCAAAATTGCAAAACGAGCCTTTAATGACTTGGTAAATGCTGATACTAAGAAAAAGGTGGTTAGACCTTTACAGATTCCTCAGTCTGTAAAACAAATCTTGGTAAATGCTGATCCTGAAACCTATAGATCTGTTTATTCGGATGTCCAACCTACCACCAATCCCAAACACCACAACAACCATCAGAACATACCACTCATCCATCTATACCTTAACCATCCCTCAGAACATATCTCAAATCATATCTCTCTACTTCACAGACAGCTCAACCTTCATCCTCAGCACCTACTGTGAAGCCTTCATCTTCCAAGCCTAAGAGGACAAAGACTGTTCGTCAAACACCTCAGAAGAGAAGGAGGATTGTTTTGAGAGATGAGTCTGATAGTGAGGAACAGGATTCTACTTCAGAACCTGTTGTTAAAGAAGCTGAGAAAGTTCCTTCTCAGAAGGATTTTAGAATTGGGGGATCTAAGCTTCTCAAAAGGCTTAGAAGAATGACTTCTGCCGAACCTCCCAAGGAATCCCCATCTTCAAAGAGATACAAGAAACAGAGAGCTAAAAGGCCAGTTTCAGATGATGAGGAAGCAGCACCTAAGGAAGGAGATCATGAATCTCTGATCTCACAAGAAAAGGAATCTGCTCAAGCCCCTGCTTCTCCATTAACTCCAACTAATGAAGCAGCTACTGAAATGGCTAACACACTATCTGTGTCTCCTGTTCACAAGAATGTATCTCCTATTGATCCAGGCACAAGTACTGAAACTGATATCCAGAACTTGGTTGTTCCTGAAGTGCTTTACTTAGAAGCTCCAACAACAACTAATCCATCAACAACACCTGTTACTGATGCTGCTTAAACTCTAGAATTATCTACTACACCTTCTCTGCATCTAGATGATGATGATCAGAATTTAGGTGAGCATCAGGATATGGCTGTTGATCAGAACTTGGAACCAGATCAGCAATTAGAGGATGATGCTGAAGCCTCAATTGCTTCTCATACTGTTGTTTTATCAGAAGATACTGATTCTGTAAGTTCTGATGCTGCAAATGCTAGAGATACTGGTGATGCTGCTCCAAATGCAGATGCTGATGAAGCAGGTCCTTCAGGACATGCACCTCATCAAACTGTTCTTAAATCTGAACTAGTTAAGAAGTTTGTCATCAGAGAAGCACCAGTGCCTTGGAATGAAACTCCTGCAGGACAGGAGTGGACTAAGGAATGAAACTCAGTTACCTGTGTTCCATCTGCAAAGAATCTTGCTGAGCACATGACAAAAGTTGATAAGATGTTAATTACTGATGATTTCAAAACACAGCTTCGAGTCACTGCATTGAGTACTAAACATCTACAAGGTCTCCATTCAACTACTCATGCAGAGTTACATAAGATTCAGGAAGAATTAATGAAGCAAGAACAAGTTCAGAAGATTGACAAGAAAAAATTCTTCCAACCTACCTTTGACAGAGTTGCTTATATTGAGAAGACTCAAGAGAAACAACAAGCTCAGATTGATGATATTCTAAGAACTCAAGCTTCTCAGCAATCTCAACTTAATGAAATCCAAGCCTCAGTGGAATTACTTGTCTCTCTTCTATTACCTGCTGATGCCAAAAAGGGGGAGAAAGTAATTAAGTCCAAATGCAAAACTGATAAGACACTGAAGGGGAAGGATGATGAAAAAGATGACCATGGAAACTCTAGAATGGGTAGAGGTCATAGTCAAGGTAGAGGTTTCTCATCAAGAAAAGCTGAAATCACAAGTCACAGGACAAGTTCTGATGCTGTAAAAAGAATTAGTTTGCTACTGGTAAAAGGATAAGTTCTGATGAACTTTTAGATCTTGATGAAGAAATGTCAAGATAGTTATTTCTTCAAGAAAATACAGGAATGGACTTGGAGAGTCTAATGGAAGAAGAAGCCAGACTTAAATCAGGAAAAGTCAAATCTAAATCTGAAGCTTCTGCTAAAAAGACACTTCCAAAACTCAAAGGCATTGTGATAAAAGAAAGTATAAATCCTGAAGCAACCATGGCTAAATCACAACTGCAGATAGATCCAAGGTCCAAGGGCAAAGAGAAAGTTGGTGAACCTATCAAGGTTTATGTGCCTCCTGTGAATGAAGAAATTACTGATGAAGATGATGATCTTGCTCTGATTTCAAGAAAAGTTTTTAAGACAACCTCTGACATGGCTCAAGTTGTTCAGAGTCAAGAGATAGTAAGTTCTGATATTTCAAAGAAGCAAGTAACCTCTGACATAGCTCAAGTTAACTTGATATCAGAAGATAAATCAAAGACACTCCTACCAGGATTCACTAAAGCAAAACAGACTCAACCTTTGAAGACTGCTGCAAGTGGTTTTGAAGCAAGAGTGGTTACTGGAAAGGAAGCAAGAGATAAAACTGGATTGGGAAGTGCTGATAAAAGAAGAATACAGAACACTACCAATGATCCAACTTCCTTGAGTGAACCAGGTATTGGAGCAACTCCTGAGAGATTGAATCAACTGGAATCTGTACAAATGGTTTGCCATACCTACTTGAAAGAACACATCTTGTTGTACTTCATGACAGATGGTAGGGTTTATCATATAAGGGAAAATGCCATTCCATTGAAGTATTTTGAAGAACTGGAGCATGTATTATTCTTACTTCAAGTGAATGACAAAATAACAGAAAGTGCTGCAAACTATTTGAAGAATCTGATTCAGAGACAGAAAAGGCTTTATTCTGTTAAGTCAGACAACACATATCTTCCAAAGTACAGAGATCACAAGGGTGATATAGTTGAAATGAAGCTCAACACTGCTAAGATTATAACTACCTTTCTGGGTTACGGGCTGTGGAATTCAATCTTGAGTCTGATAAAGCATATTTGATCAGACTGGATCAGGATATAAGAAAAGCTAGAATTAATGATCTCAGGGCTGCAATCTTTCAAATTGGTGAAGATACTGCAGAACTGAAAGATGCTAAAAGGAAGATAATTGATGAACTCAGATATGCTGAGAGATGTTTGTTGAAGAACTATCTCAGAACAACTCCTGATATCAGAGAGATCAGAAGATGAAGCCAAGTCAAGATCTACAACTGCTTAAATTTTGATATGAATACAGACTGAAGTTGTTATCAGAAGTTAAAGACTGGTAAAGCTTTAAGGACTGTAAGTTGTAGTTATCTAGTCTAATTTTCATGCATTTGTACTTAATGTTTTTGACATCATCAAATATCTGTTAAACTTGTATATTATGCTAATTTACAAGTTGGGGGAGATTGTTAGATATATTTGATAATGTCATAGCTAATATGATTTATGTTTAGATCTTACTTAAACAGGATAAATCAGTACTTATTGGAAGTCAGGACTTAAGGATATCAGTACTTATATTATCAGGAGATAATCATCAGAAGATGGATATCAGAACTTAAGTACTGAAGGACGTTCAGATAAGGACAACAGCTGATTAAAGGAAAGAAGATCGAGATAAATATAAGTAGAGATATGCATGAAGAAGGAATTCTATAAAGAATAGAATACTTGGAAGAAAAGGTATCTGATTGATATATTTTAGGAAGCAGAATTATATTCCATATCAATTAGCGATTATCTTATAATTGTGTAGTATATAAACATAGACATAGGGTTTACACTATAAGTGTTATCATATTCGAGAAGATTATTCATTGTAACCCTAACAGCTCTCGTGATATTTATTCATCACTGAGAGGTAACAGTTCCATACTGTAATAGAGTTTATTGTTTCAATAAAGTTTGTTTTCTGTTACTTGAGTTATTAAAGTTTGATTTGATTGTAATATATACTGTATTCACCCCATCTACAGTGTGTGTGTGACATAACATGGTGTATATCAGATGAACAAACGATTCCCAAAATGATTCAATCGAGCTTCGCCGGAAAACAGCCGCGTGGCGTTGTCGGGATCTTCGGTTGAGTTTTTTGGGCAATCTAACAACGTTATGGTCAAATAAATTGCATGACCAGGTTGCTGGGAAAGAGGAGAACAAACCCCGTTAATTTGGTCAAGTTCTGGGTAGTATTTTGGCTCGTCAGAAAAGCTTGTTGTTCGTCGTTAATGGCGAACGGCGTCGAAGCCGGAGAAGATGACAGAAATACAGATTGGTCCCTATATTTTTGCTAATTTTACAAAACTTGGATTTCTGTTTTAAAATGTTACAAAAATTAGATTGCTGTTTAAAAATATTTTAAAAACGGTATTTTTATTATTTTAAAAATTAGAAAAATATTTATTTTATTATTTTAAATTCAGAAAACTGTTTTTAATTATTTATTTATTTAAAAATAAATCTGATTAATTTTATTTATTAAAGTTAATTAATTTTTAATTATTTTAATTAATCAATTAATTTGATATTAATTGATTAATTAATTATTAATTATTAATTATTAATTGATTTTAATTGATTTAATAATTATATTTAATTATTTATTTGGATTTAAAAATTCTGAAAAATAGTATCAAAATTAAAAAAATTATTTTAAATTATTTTCAAGGCTCGATAATTATTATTAAATATTTTTAAAGTCATATTCGGGTTTTCGAACCCTATTATTTAATTATAAAATGATTCGAAGACCCGTTTTAATTCCGAAAAATGTTCAAAAATTCGTATTAAATCCCCGGAAAATCATTTTAACCCCGAATCTTCTTTGGAAAATTATTTTGATCAAATGTTTTACATGCTATGTGCTACGTGCTACCTGATTGATGTGTTATATGCCTAGGTGGTTATTGTGTTACTGTTTTGGTCATAACTTGCAATCAAAATCGGATTTCGGTAAAACGAAGGGTTGATAGAAGCTTATGACGTCTATGTGACGATTAGAATAATATGAGGTTGAATATTTAAAGATACTTATGATGCCTAGCAGAGTAAGCGAGGCATAGAAAAAGAAAGCCAGTGTTCCGTAAATAGAACTGAAGCGTAGGAAAAGAAGGCAAGTGATTGATGAATAGAAGAAAGGCATAGAAAAAGAAGGAAAGTGATTGATGAGTAAAACTGTTAGATGAATACAAGTAAAGTTGGAAATCATCTGTGATAAGGCAAGTACTTCTGAACCCTCTTCGAGATATAATGTAAATATTTTAGAACTTTCTTATAACATGTTGCTAGTATTCAAAATAAGTCATGTTTTATATTGCAAGCGCTTAAAACTATTCAACTTTGAATCCTGATCATATCATTGAACTTGAGCTATAAGATTTATTTCTTGTAAACCACCGACGGTTGATTTCCCAGATATTAAACCATACAAATAAAATACTACTCCACAAGTACATACACAACATAAACCAAATACTGAAACATGATTACTTAAGCATACAAAAACTTATATACCCTATAATACCTTATAACATCAAAGATCTATACCTTGTTTTATCATTGAACCATTGTTCATCAGATACCTGATTCTTCAACAGGCTTGAAGCCATTCTTCATATATATACCTTGATATACCATGTTGATGCTTATGAAATGTTTTATCAATGTTAATTATGTTTCTATTTTATTGAATTACAATGGTTATAATATTGAATTATTTTAGAATTGGATGGTTTTATAAATATGGACCAGATTCGTGGTCGGACCAGATTCGTGGTCAGATTAGGCCAATGTGTGCCCTGGATCCAGTATAGAGAGCAAACCGTGTACCTTGCTCGGGGTTAGTGCGTGACTGATCAGCAACCTAACCTTGATGTTTAAAAATAAAAAGTGAATATCTAATTCTAATCATTGCTTATCCAGAAATTTGATTCTTCTGAATCATTTCAATTGGTCATATTTTAACCTCAATTATTGCTTTTATGACTTGCTGAGCTAGTTAGCTCACTCTTACAAACCTCCTTTTAATGTTTTCAACAGTTGAAAAGGAAATTGATGTTAACGAGGATTCCCGGTCCAGTGTACGAGCAAGGATTCCAGGTTAAGTTGGATCGATATAGAAGGAGCTTTATATTGTATATGAGTTATGAAAGATTGTAAGAATGATATCATTATCAGTTGTAAGTTGAACTAGTTGAGATTTGGTACGATGTAATAAAAGTTAAGGTTGTGGCTTATTTTCATACTTTAACCTGTTGCGATCCGCGGTTGTGTAAAGAAGGGTAAATGCATATAATATTTTATATACTGGTTCATATATTGTGTGTATGTGTGTTGTGAGCCCCAAACTTCTAACCTAGGTTTGGAGGGCGCCACAGGTTTGGTATCAGAGTTACAGGTTATAAGTCACTGAAACAAGCCTAAATTGTCGGGATTGGGTAAAGGGTTAGGATTATGAATAAGAAATAAAAAGCTAGGAAGTCGTGAGGTTGAGTGCGACTGTTTAATAGGTTCTGGTATGATTCGTGATGAGATTCAAGATTCTTATCTAGCAACATGATTTTCAAATAGCAGTGATGGCAGATTCTTTTATCCCGACTTTCTCTGATTATTCGGAGCCTTCAGTTGGAGGACTATCATCTGATTAATGCCGTGCTCTTTCATCAGTGTTAGCCATATTACCTTCTGTTGTGACGGTTGCACCTTTTCAAGCTATTATTCCATCCCCTGATGTGAGACTACCTATTCGAGGATCCCCACATGCTGATTCTGTATTTACCAGACATTCAGCTGTGAGTGCATCTTTTCAGTTTACCCTACACCTTGTTCTATACCATCAGTTTAAGACCCATCTTATGGAGTAACATCACCTACGAGGATGGATACGAGAGTTACTGTATATGATAAGTACATGGGATATTAAGAAAGGTGAGAAGGAACCTAGAGTGAGGATACGTGTGTTCCGGAGGATAGCCACTACCAGGTTATATGGAACTACTAGTAAGTATGCCACCCATGATTATCTTGTGGAGTGAGCTAGATGGATTTTAAAAGAGTTTGAGAAGATTAGAAATCAAGAGTTTTCTTGGAATTAGATGATGGTGTTATGACCAAATATGATACGTATAGTAGTAATGTGATATAATATTAGTCGACCTTGTTTTATGAAAGAAATTTGATGATTACTGGATAGACTTGTTATACTTAGTAATCATAAGAGATGATGATGAGAGTGTTACCATTATGGAAGACTAGAAGTGAAGTTACGAATAATATAATATGCTACGGTAACTGGAGTTTTTATCGACCAATGAGGGCAAAATGGACCCAATAAGGGATAGAAGATATATGGAAATGAATGGGTTCTTATCTAATTGTTTTCCTAATTGAATACCTTGTGGTAGCTGAGAAGGACAACAACCAACTCATATAGTAATGACGACCAGGTGTATGATTTTCATAATTTTAAATAGTTTTCAAAAGAGATTTTTCTTAACAAGATTTTTCTAAAAGTCCTTTGAATAAAACAAGTTTTAAAACTTGGTTGTCAAACTACTACTTGAATTTCTTGTTTGTTATAAGATTCAGATTATCCAGAAGAATACTTGTTCTAGAATTACTATTGTTAATTCAGAGGGTCAAGTAGACCCGCTATTACGAAGAAGTTTCGATTTTTTTCAATAGAGGAATGCAAATTTTGTTTGATAATGTTAATAACAGACTCAGCGTGCGGAGGCACTATTTAATTCTTGAGACGATTAGAGTTTAAAGAGTTCGTTGATTGAGAAGAAGGCTGAGCATGATCGAAGGAGGTTGAGCAAATTTCCAGATTTTTCTAAAGGGAGAATATTATAAGCAAAATAGTCGATATGTTGGATGATCAGTAGCATAAGCAAAATTTGAAGGTATGATTGTAAATCTTGTAAGAGTGCAAACAAGGTCGAATTATAAAAATATTAAACATGGAAGCGCGATGCTAAAGATACAAGACCTAATAAATAGGAATTTATTCTAATGATCAATTTAAGAAGGCATTTCAGAGAACTTAAGGAAGTTAATGTGTGACTTATAATGGGATCTATTGATCGAACAAGTGCTGAAGATGTACATAAGTGAAATGTGGATGGCAACCAATGATATTATTCTTTTCTACAATATTATAGTGTATAATTTTCTGATTCCTGAATAAAGTATGAACTTTCTTCATGATAAGTTCTAAGAGGTGATAAGGAAAATAAATTTTTTGAATCCCTTTCAAATCATTTCTTCTTTAAAATATTGCTTTCTGATTGAGACAAACAGTGTTATGGTGTAACGCTTTATCGAAATGACAAAGAGTTTGGTGGGACGCCACCTAATCATGTGCGTATGCCATATAGTATGAAAGACTGGCCATCTTGAGTACAAATATGATTGTCTCATTCATATCTAAATCATCATTCATTCTTTCTTCTTCAATTATGATTTATTGATTTTTGAATCCTTCCGATTATTCCTTGTATTGTTATTATTTACAAAAGGTTTCCAATCAGAATCATATACACAAATTCCCTTCTTGTGTAAGGTCTATTCTTTGAATGTTTTAAAAGAAAGTGAAATGATCTCGTGTAGCAGATAGAGTTACATGTTGAGTATGGATAATTGGAAGCCAATAAATGGTGGACATATACGTGCAAAGAAGAATCATTATGCCAATAACGTGGTTGTCATGAAGACATCAAATCAGAAGCGAAAATCTGTATACATGATACATTTCAAGTCTAAGATTTTGGTGTGAATTGAAGTAGTTAGTGAACCATATGAGGTAAATTAACTAAAAAAATAAGAAAGCAAAGCTGCGTATATCGGATATGTGACGGCCTCAACTCCGGGGTCAAGAGTTGACATCATCAATAATAATAATAACAACATAACATAATCCAACTCAACATTATTATATAAGCACAACCCATTTTCCAAGATCATTTCCAGTTTTAAGTATGACTTAGGTTACAATCAACACAAAACCAACTTACTAAAGACAATCCTGACAATACTATCTTAATACAGCAACTCAACAGACCCACTTTGGTCTAACACAACTGTGACGCCCTCCAAACCCGGGTCAGAAGTTTGGGGCTCACAACACACACCATAATATTTAAACCTGTATATAAAGTATTATATGCATTGACCCTTCTTTACAGAACCACGGATCGCAACAGGTTAAAGTATGAAAACAAGCCACAACCTTAACTTTTATTACATCGTACCAAAACCCAACTAGTTCAACTTACAATTGTTAATGATATCGTACTTACAATCTTACACCACTCATCTATAATATAAAGCTCCTGCTAGCTCGATCCAACTTAAACGGAAATCCTAGCTCGCACACTGGACAAGGAATCCTCGTTACCAACGCTTTCTTCTTCAACTGTTGAAAACATAAATTTTTTTGTAAGAGTGAGCTTACTAGCTCAGCAAGTAATAATAGCAGCAATGGAGGTTAAACAATTACCAATTAAAACGATTCAGAAGAATCAGGTTTCTGAATAAGAAATGATTAGAATTGAACATTCACTTTTCATTTTAAAAACCAAGGTTAGGCTGCTGATCAGTCACGCACTAACCCCGAGCAAGGCTCTCAGCTTTGCTCTATATACTGAATCCAAGGCACACATTGGCCTACTATGACCACGAATCTGGTCCGACCATGAATCTGGTCCATATTTATAAAACTATCCAATTCTAAAACAATTCGAAATGATAACCAATGTAATCAATAAGCTGAATCATAAATAACATTTATCTTGAAGCATAGGGTGATTTACAATACCATGTGGGTATAACAAGGCATTCAAAAAGATTGGCTTTCAATCAAGGAAAGAATTAGAAAGTAGAAGACAAAGGGTTCAAGGGTTCCAAGAATTGGTCTTCTGTTAAACAAGGAATAAGGGTTGGTATGTTAAAAAACTCAATATCAGAATCAGTATGTGCTAGATATTTATTTGTGGGGTAGTATCGTATGTTTTTGGATCATATGTGGGAATTCAACAATCAATGGTTTATGAAGAATAAGGCTTATGACTCAATATCAATAAGAATCAGGGTTCAAGGTTAAATAGTTTAAAGTGCTTGCCGTATAAAACATGAGTTATTTGAATAATAGCGACATGTTATGAAACAGTTCGAAAATATTTGCAATATATCTTAAAGAAAGGTTCAGAAGTACTTGCCTTATCATCGACAATTTCCACTTTACTTGTACTCATCTAACAGTTTTACTCATCAACCATTTTTCTTCTCTTTCTATGCCTTGCTTCTATTTATCAATCACTTTCCTTCTCCTTCTACGCTTTGCTTATATTTATAGATCACTGGTTTCCTTTTTTATGCCTCGTTGACTCTGCTAGGCATCACAAGTATCTATCAATACTCAATCTCATATTATTATAATCATCACATAGACGTCACAAGCTTTTACCTACCCTTCGTTTTATCCAAATCCGATGTACGGATTGAAAGTTATGAATAGAACAGTCAAACCATAACCACATAAGAATATAACGCATCAATCAGTGAACACGTAGCACGTAACACATATGGTATTCGATCAAAATAATTTTTCAAAGAAGATTCGAGGTTAAAATAATTTTCCAGGTATTTAATATGAAATTTTGCACATTTTTCGGAATAAAAATTGGACTCCGAATCATTTTATAATTAAATAATAGGGTTCGAATACCCGAATCTGACTTTAAAATAATTTTATAATAATTCTCGAGTCTTGAAAATAATTTAAAATAATATTTGAAAGCTCGAAACTATTTTTCAAATTTTTTAAATCAAAAATAAATAATTAAATCTATTTATTAAATCAATTAAAATCAATTATTAATTAATTAAGTTAATTAATCAATTAATATTAAATTAATTGATTAATTAAAATAATTAAAAACTAAATAAAATTAATTAATAAAATAAATCAGATTTTTTTTTATTTTGAAATTTAAAATGAATTTTGGAATTAAAATAATGATTTTAGGAATTAAAAATGAATTTTAGAAATTAAATAATGTATTTTTGAATTATTTATAAAAAGAAAACTCAGAAACATGTTTTGGTATTGAAATTCAGCAAAAAGAGGATCAAAATCGGGTTTCGGGAATGGGTTATTCAGGTCAAAATGACCCGCTGGACCAGGTTCAATGCCAGCCGAAATCTGGGAAAGATCCGGCGGCTTCGCCGGTTTCCAGTGAGTGCAATCAACGGCCAAACGCGTTGATTCGCTCCGTTTTTCAGTCCAGATTCATTCCAAACAACGTATACAATCTCAATCCAACATCAAAATTCATAAACGATCAATCCAACCCGGAGTCCAGTGAAAACCAAAGTAAAACCGGCGGAGCTCCGGTTAAACACCGATTTCGGCCAAATCTTGATCAAATTCGATGATATGCGTCTGGAAACGATGCTCAGAATACAGGAAATCTAACAACATGATCAAAACCATTCCAGAATGGCCCAAACTCAAAATCCCAAAAATCGATTAAGAACATTGAAGCATATAAACCCTAATTCGAATTTCCAGAATCAAACATCATTTTCTCTATGTTATTGAACTCTATTTTTGACATATAATATACCAAATTGACCAGAAAAATATTATCTACATGATGGAATCATCAAATCATATCAATAACATCAAGAACAAATTTTCATAATTTAATCTATAATTAATTCGAAATAAATTAAGTAAATAAGGAAAATACCTTGATTCTTGGCAATTATCTTTTCTTTGTAATTCTAGTAATTCGTGGCAAAGGTGCACTGCATGCTATTCTCTTTTACTTCCAATCACATTCGAAGCATTTTAATCGTTCTTTTAATCTTCTCGTCCATCTACAATTGTTATACTGGAGCCATGGCGTATTTAATTTCTAACGTTCTCGAGATTATTCCAGAGTTAAGAATTAACGAGAAAATTTCGACTGAATATGACTGACGCGCAAACTTATCACCAAATCTTATTTTCCTTGAATCACAATCGAGTATATTCATCGAGCGAAGATCTCTTACCATTTTGACGAAAGTACATTAACCTGGAGGCATCACCGACATATTTTTAACCCATATCATCATTTCTTTTGGTTCTAAGGAGTTCTCATAAGAAACTGACCGCAATGCTTTCCTTGCCGTCTAATCACATATAACGTTTACTCTTTCTTTATGCCATACTATCACAGAGTCTTCTTTGATATCTATGTTTCGTATCATACCTTCGGAGTAGCTTGAATCTCTTGAGTTATCATTGTTCAACCAAATTTCTGTCTTTTTAGTTCCGCTTTACTTAATATCCGTTCATCTAGGAGTAGTACATACCATCCTTGTTCGATATAATTTATCATATTCTGAATACTCTTGTCAAATTTTAAATCAAACCATATTGATTATCTACAATTAGTTTCTGGATCTGATGACGTACCACCATTTTTTTGAGCAACGAATAACCCACTTATGGAATAAACTGTTTAATCCTAAATGAGAATGATCAGGTTTAAATAATCTATCACTAATAATGCATTTAACGCTTCCCTTACTTTTGGTTCTCAGGTTACATCACCATGGCGTTTCTTGGCAAAATATATCCATCTAGTCTTTGATATCCCGCCTTAACTCCTTGATACATATAACATATGCTAATATATCCTACCATTTCTCTCTTCGTATCTGGCCATCAATAATTTTTTTTTCTAACTCTCTAGACATATTGGAACTTCATGGATGGACCAAATGTCTTGAGTTGTAAGCTTCTTATAAAAGTTCCATCCTTCAATTTTGTCACTAGTGGAATCCTAAATTCTGAAATAAAATCTGGGAATGCCTTGATCATCTCTTTGAGTATATATATATACATATTCTCTAATGATAATATCTTGATCTATTATTTTCCATTGACGTTTTTTTACCTTCTCTAGCAATTCTGGCTGAAAAGTCATACTATACATCTTTGCATTGTTAGGTTTGCACGCTCTGGCTTTAACTTTTGAAATTCCTTGTATAATTCTTCTGACACTGTCAACACGTTTGGTCTTTCCTTTCTGATTAATGCATCTGTTACTACATTTACTTTTCCTGGCATCTTATGAAATCTCTTTATCAACCTTTTGATTCCACTTCCTTTTTTTATCTCCGCTCTTTATTCTCATAGCTTATTCAAAACCGAACTTCTGACATTAATACTCATTTTGTTGTCATATCAAATTAGATATTAATACGAACTTTGATGCTCACATCATCCCATTATGAAGTAAGCATCAATTATCTGCATTAACACCACTTTCGATATTTAACAACAACCTAAGTATCAACATCAATCGGAAATTGAATTAAAACTGTATATCACACTTTATCCAAAACAGAAATACTTGATAAATCATTATTGTATGATTATCAGAAACAAGATGTCCTTTGATAAAACTTTGTTGCAGATGATAACGTCCCCCTGACTGTCTAATGAAATCCACTGGTGTAGTTATTCATTCCTACTTTATTTCATCTCCCTTCTTCCTTTCTTCTCGTTGCTTCATCTTAAATCTTTAGCTCTTGAAAATATTCTGCTCACTTGTCCATACGATTAACTTTTTATTTCTCTTGTCCATTATAAAGGCGTATTTATCCATGTAAAATCTCACACATTTGCAGAAATTTTTTGAATTCTACAAGCGTCCTTACTTCTCCCCAATTCCTCATTATTTTGATTTCAGATTTGAAAGTCACATCAAAATTTAACTTAATCTAATTGGAATCGATCTCCATGTAACTAACCATTAATTGGTACAATTGGCCAACTAACTTACTTAATTGATCAATTGCACCAAGTGATGACTAGCTAAATAAAATCAAAGACCAATTATATATAGTCGAATTGGATGTAACAACCTCTTTCGAGAATTGAGATCACAATTAATTGGAGTATCAACATGAATATCTATAACACAGAAAAGTATACTTTCCCTTTTTAAGAGTAGGGTACTTTCCGAAAAATTTGGGCAACATCTCCTTTATATTATCGACTACTAGTCGGACTCAAGCCGACACCCACAATCGACCAAATAACCAACAATCAACCCTCAAATATACCAGTCTACTTTCACTTTCCAAACTCACCAATTCACCACCTCATGTCATATTAACCAGTACAACCCATGTCTCTAATTCAACTTAAAGTTATAACGAACAGCTCATATTATACCATACATTTTTTTTCCTCATATTTTCTGATTATAACAGAATATCACTGCGGAGTACAATTATAAATTATTCTAAAATTCTTCTTGTTCATGTTTTAATTCAGGCTCTCTACTTAACAATTCATCTATCCTTGGCAATATACACTTGTTCTTATTAATTAACGTGTTTAACTTCTGATAACCAACATCCGGTCTCAAGCAACACTCTTAAAATCTTGCGAATGAGTACATTTGGTTTTAAAGCTTCACATCTTAAAAATTATTGCAGTCAAACCGCCATACCTTCATCTTCCCTTATGTCTTTCCATATTGAACCTTCTTTGTCGTCCCTGCTACAAGCGTAAATTTTACCACAACTCATTTTCTTGAGTGGGAAAGCCCAACCATCTCTTGATAAACACACTTAAAGTTTATCCGTATCTAGCATTTCTTCGATCTTGAATCTTCATGATAAATATCTCCCACATGATTAAGGTATGCTTCATCTTCACAACGTATTACTGGATTATCTGTTTATTGTTAAGAATTTCTTCATTCGCCTTCATTGTCCAATCGATCATTTACCTTATATGATACATGCAGCTTTACTTTCGTGTTTCTCTAGTTAATTTACCTCATACAGTTTGCTAATTACTCCAATTCATGCCAAAATCTCAGACTCGAAATGTATCATGTATATAGATTTTCACCTTTGATATGATGTCCTTGCAACAATTCTGTTATCGGCATAATGATCCTCCTCTGCACGTAAATGTCCACCATTCATCGGCTTGCAATTCTCCATACTTGTTACGTAACTCTGTCTGCTACACGGGTTCATTTTGCTTCCTTTTTAAAACATTTAAAGAGTAGACCATACACAAGAAGAAATTTGTGTATATGATTCTGATTGAAAACTTTCTATAAGGGATAAGAGTACAAGGAAACAATTGGAGAAATTCATGAATCAACAAATCAGGATTTAAGAAGAAAGAATGAATAATGATTTACAAAGGAGTGAGACAACCATATTAGTACTCAAGATGGCCAGTCTTTCGTACCATATGGCACACAGCACATGATTAGGTGGTGTCCCACCAGACTCTTTGTCATTTCGACAAAGCGTCACATCATAACACTGCTTGTCCTAATTAGAAAACACTATTTTGAAGAAGGAACGAATTGAAAGGGGATTCAATAATCACCTTATAAAACTGATCATAAAGGAAGTTCATACTTTACTCGAGATTTATAAGAATGATAAAAAAAGATTGATATCCTTGGTCGTCATCCACATTACATCTGTTTACAGCTTCAATGCCTTTCCGATAAATAGATCCCATGTCGAGACGTATATCTACTTGAGAAAGTTCTCAGAAATGCTTTCTTGAATCGATTGTTAAAATAATTTGCCATTTATTAGGTTTTGTATCTTTAGCATCATGCTTCCATATTCGTATATGATTTTATTTGCAATCGTACGAGGTTTACACTCATAACTTCAAATTTTTCTTATGCTGCTAATCATTCAACTTGTCACCTCTTTTGCTAATAACGTTCTCCCTTTAGAAGGTCTAAAAATTTCCTTAATCTTCTTTGCTTGTGCTCAGATTCTCGTGAATCGACATATTCCTCGTACTCTAATTATCTCAGAAATTGGATGAACAGTTTCTCCGTAATAGCGGTTCCACTTGACCTTCTAAACGAACCATACTAATTTCTAAAATAAGTATTCGTCTGGATAATCTGAATCAAACAAGAAACTCAAGTAGTATTTAGACAACCAAGTTTTTAAAACTTATTTTGTTCTAAGGAATTTTAGAAAAATTTTGTGAAGAAAATCTCTTTTGAAAACTGGTTTAAAATTTTGAAAATCATACACATGGTCGTCATTACTATATGAGTTGGTTGTCGTCATTCTCAACTATCACAAGGAATCCAATTAGAAAAATAATCAGATAAGAGCCCATTCCTTTCCATATATCTTCTACCCCTTATTGGGTCCATTTTGCCTTCACTGGTCAACAAACTCCAGTTACCGTTGCATACTATCTTATTCGTAACTTCACTTCTAGTCTTCCATACTGGTAACATTCCCATCCTCATCTCTTACAGTTACTAAGTATAACAAATCTATCGAGTAATCATAAGATTTATTTTATAACACAAGATCGATTTATATCACATTACTTCTATATGTATCATGTTTGATCATATCATCATCATATAATTTCCAGAGAGCTCTCGATTTCCAAACCTCTCAAATTACTTTAAAGATCCATCTAGCTCACTTCACAAGATAATTGTGGGTAGCATACTCATTAGTAGCCCCATATAACACGGTAGCAGCCATTTTCCGGCACACACAAATCTTCTCTCTAGGTTTCTTCTCACTCTTCTTAATACCTCGTATACTCACCATATACAGTAACTCTCGAATCCAACCTCGTACATGTTGTTACTTCATAAGATGGGTTTTAAACGGATGTTATATAACAGAATGTAGAGTAGACAGAAAGATGCGCACATTATTGAATATCCGGTAGAACTAGAATCAACGTGTGGGGAAAAATTCTCGAATAGATAGCCTCACATCAGGGGACGAGATAATAATGTGAAAAGGTGCAACCGTTGCAACAGGTGGTGACATGGAGAATACCGGTAGACGAGCAAGGCGTGAATCAGATGATAGTCTTCCGAATGAAGGCTCTGAATGATCAGACGATCCAGGGATTAAAGAATCTTCCATCGCCGCCATCTGAAAATCGTGTCACTAGATAAGGATGTCGAATTTTATCACGAATCCTACTAAAACCTACTATTTGATCGCACTCAACCTCTCGACATTTTATCTTTCTATTTCCTAATCCTAATCCTAACCCTCTATCCATTCCCGACAATCTAGGCTTATTTGAGTGACTTATAACATGTAGCTCTGATACCAACCTGTGACACCCTCCAAACCCGGGTCAGAAGTTTGGGGCTCACAACACACACCATAATATTTAAACCTGTATATAAAGTATTATATGCATTGACCCTTCTTTACACAACCACGGATCGCAACAGGTTAAAGTATAAAAACAAGCCACACCTTTAACTTTTATTACATCGTACCAAAACCCAATTAGTTCAACTTATAATTGTTAATGATATCGTACTTACAATCTTACACCACTCATCTATAATATAAAGCTCCTGCTAGCTCGATCCAACTTAAACGGAAATCCTAGCTCGCACACTGGACAGGGAATCCTCGTTACCAACATTTTCTTCTTCAACTGTTGAAAACATAAATTTTTTTGCAAGAGTGAGCTTACTAGCTCAGCAAGTAATAATAGCAGCAATGGAGGTTAAACAATTACCAATTGAAATGATTCAGAAGAATCAGGTTTCTGAATAAGAAATGATTAGAATTGGACATTCACTTTTTATTTTAAAAGCCAAGGTTAGGCTGCTGATCAGTCATGCACTAACCCCGACAAGGATCCCAGCTTTGCTCTATATACTGGATCCAAGGCACGCATTGGCCTAATATGGCCACGAATCTGGTCTGACCATGAATCTGGTCCATATTTATAAAACTATCCAATTCTAAAACAATTCAAAATGATAACCAATATAATCAATAAGCTGAATCATAAACAACATTTATCTTGAAGCATAAGGTGATTCACAATACCATGTGGGTATAACAAGGCATTCAAAAAGATTGGCTTTCAATCAAGGAAAGAATCAAAAAGTAGAAGACAAAGGATTCCAAGAATTGGTCTTCTGTTAAACAAGGAATAAGGGTTGGTATGTTAAGAAACTCAATATCAGAATCAGTATGTGGTAGATATGTATTTGTGGGGTAGTATCGTATGTGTTTGGACGTATGTGGGAATTCAATAATCAATGGTTTATAAAGAATAAGGCTTATGGCTCAAGATCAATAAGAATCAGGGTTCAAGGTTAAATAGTTTAAAGTGCTTGTAGTATAAAACAAGAGTTATTTGAATAATAGCGACATGTTATGAAACAGTTCGAAAATATTTGCAATATATCTTAAAGAAAGGTTCAGAAGTACTTGCCTTATCATCGATGATTTACACTTTACTTGTACGCATCTAACATTTTTACTCATCAACCATTTTTCTTCTCTTTCTATGCCTTGCTTCTATTTATCAATCACTTTCCTTCTCCTTCTACGCTTTGCTTATATTTATAGATCACTGGTTTCCTTTTCTATGCCTCGCTGACTCTGCTAGGCATCACAATTATCTGTCAATACTCAATCTCATATTATAATAATCGTCTCATAGACATCACAAGCTTTTACCTACCCTTCGTTTACCCAAATCCGACATACGGATTGAAAGTTATGAATAGAACAGTCAAACCATAACCACATAGGCATATAACACATCAATCAGTGAACACGTAGCACGTAACACATATGGTATTTGATCAAAATAATTTTTCAAAGAAGCTTCGGGGTTAAAATAATTTTCCAGGTATTTAATACGAATTTTCAAACATTTTTCGGAATAAAAATTGGACTCCGAATCATTTTATAATTAAATAATAGGGTTCGAATACCCGAATCTGACTTTAAAATAATTTTATAATAATTATCGAGCCTTGAAAATAATTTAAAATAATACTTTAAAGCTCGAAACTATTTTTCAAAATTTTTAAATCAAAAATAAATAATTAAATCTATTTATTAAATCAATTAAAATCAATTAATAACTAATTAAAATTAATTAATAAAATAAATCAGATTTTTTTGTTTTGAAATTTAAAATGAATTTTGGAATTAAAATAATGATTTTAGGAATTAAAAATGAATTTTAGAAATTAAATAATGTATTTTTGAATTATTTATAAAAAGAAAACTCAGAAACATGTTTTGGAATTGAAATTCAGCAAAAAGATGATCAAAATTGGGTTTTGGGAAAGGGTTATTCGGGTCAAAATGACCCGCCGGACCGGGTTGAATGCCGGCCGGAATCTGGGAAAGATCCGGCGGCTTCTCCGGTTTCCGGTGAGTGCAATCGATGGCCAAATGCGTTGATTCGCTCAATTTTTCAGTCCAGATTCATTCCAAACAACAAATACAATCTCAATCCAACATCAAAATTCATAAACGATCAATCCAACCCGGAGTCCGGTGAAAACCAAAGTAAAACCGGCGGAGCTCCGGTTAAACACCGATTTCGGCCAAATCATAATCAAATTCGATGATATGCGTCTGGAAACGATGCTCAGAATACAGGAAATCTAACAGCATGATCAAAACCATTCCAGAATCGCCCAAACTCAAAATCCCAAAAAATCGATTAAGAACATTTTAGCATATAAACCCTAATTCGAATTTCCAGAATCAAACATCATTTTCTCTATGTTATTGAACTCTATTTTTGACATATAATATACCAAATTGACTAGAAAAATATTATCTACAAGATGGAATCATTAAATCATATCAACAACATCAAGAACAAATTTTCATAATTTAATCTATAATTAATTCGATATAAATTAATTAAATAAGGAAAATACCTTGATTCCTGCATAAAAATGGATGATTGATTATGAAAGTACTTTTCGAGAGCTTCGTTTTGATATGTTGCATGCCCGAATCGGAGTTCGATAACGCCTTCGTTCGTGCATTTGATTCTCAGGAACGTATCGGTTTCTAGGGTTTTTCTCTGTATTTACTGTATTCGCACTGGTTGCAAATGAATAAATGAATTAAATGAAATAATAAATAAGCTATATATATTTTTGGAATATTGGTTCATTTTGGATCGTTTTGGATCGTTAAATTAATTGCTTAGCCGCTAAGTAACTGCAATAACGATCTGATTTGATACTTGTATTGGATAATTATCCAAACCGGGCTTCTTATAAAACACTATATACGAGAACAACGTAATAATATCCCGTCTTTTGAGAATACGAGGTTTGTTGATTCACCGAAATGATTATCGTATCGAAAATCTTGCGCCGGACCGCGCACGGGTCAAACCGTAATTCGGATCGAAAAAGTCAAAACACGGAAAATGTCCGGAATTACCAGATTATGTTAGGAAGGAGTTTTCGGAAGAGTTTCGGTTTGTAAAAACGTAAAAACGGTTGAAGTGGGACGATTCCCGACTTTATAAAATAATTTTGTAATTATTCAGAAAATAATCAATAAATTCATAAATCAATATAAAATCATTTAACAGCCCAAAAATTAACAGAAAAATACCGTAATTATCTATATTTTATTCTGATCATAATAAAATTAACAAACTTATACTGTATCACATATATGCATTCATATATTCACACCACTCATCAGATAATTTACCAAAAAAATCACATAATAATCATATAAAAATTATTTATTGATAAAAATAATTACACACGATATCCCGGATGTTACAACAACTACCTCAGAGGAGCCTGACACGGAAGGAACTGGAACTCTACCCTGCCTATCACGGAAGAATCCCCTAGGCATCTGCAATGCATATATAAAACATTCTGCAAGGGTGAGCAATCAATTGCTCAGCAGCACCATTATATGAATGACAAGTAAAAATGATTTAAAGTAAAGCAGTTATAGGAACAGAGTTCATAACTCGTTAGAAAACAAGTAAAACATATGTAAACTGGATATCAAAACTAGCATGCTCTGTAAAACAAATCAATAGTCGTGTGCTATGCATAAATACCAGAGTTCAATTTTAGCATGCTATTTCCATTTCCAAATCTTCTGTTCCATAACAGGAACCATAAACCATTCGTCCCATTAAGGGGACCCAAAACCATTTGTTCCGTTACTGGAACCACAAAATCACAATCAGATATGTATTGGATGTTATCTGGGGACGACTGATCAGGCCTCCACACAAGTTATCTAGGATAGTTGGCCGAACTATCACACAAAATGTCTATGAAAGCTGATCGAGCTTTCACAAAAAATAACCGGATCCGCAGAGACTAGCTAGGTCTCTAATTATATATGCTGGACTAATCGGTTATGGAATGCGTGCAACCGAATTAGCCACTTACGCAACGTTATCCAATATCTGATTCATTTTATCCACTTTCAAAATCACTTTTACCTATCTCTTGTTAAAATCAATTCTGTCACAACACACTATTCAAAACCTCTTTTCCATTTTTACTCACATTTTAGAGATAGGTACTTTCAGAAGTTACTTTTCCCCAAAACCCGTATTTAACAACATTTTCAAATACAGGGGATACGTAACTTAAAACGTTTCTGTTCCTGTTCAAAAATAAAACAACATTTCATTCATATATACTGAACTATAAAAGAATGGTCAGGGGTACTTGCCTTGCAGAGCTTTACAACTATTACTGATCGACTCTGAGCCGATTTGGACGCTCAGACTTTATCGTTTAACCACTAGATCACCTTGGATTCGACTTCAACACTCAGGTTCTTCAGTTGAAACCCTACTAAGCTTGTCGGTTGTCCACTAGGTAATCCTTAGTCCAACTTTCACTTTCGGTTTCCCGACTAGAACCTACAGGGTTGAAATACTTTATGTTAGACGTCCAGGTATGCCTGACATATCCTCGCTAACAATCTACCCATACGATATCAAATCATGACTCGTAATTATACATATATTACTGTAATACACGTATTAGTTAGGGTTCACGTTCTCGAAAATCGGTTCGGTGTTCATTTTCAAAAAATACGTACACTTGTCATTTTATCAAATTAAGGTTATTGGTTTTGACAAAACATTTCACTACAACATACAATCAGGTCTCGAATAAAACATAGGTATATATTTACTTATACTCGCTCGATGTCCTGATAATTACCGGATACACTTCCGTATTTCCGTAGTTCGATTTCCCGGAAATCGGACAACACTTCCTTTATTTATCGGCTAACCCGTCGAAGCAATCCGACGTCGATCACAACAACCAATCAATCAGACAAATAATGCAACATCCATCATTTACAATCCAACCCAATCAACAACAACCGCCATTCAATTTCACAAATCCCAACCACAATTCAACCCAACTAATTATTATTATCCGATTATTTACATCTCGAAAATAATATATGAACTACATTAATAAAATTTAAGGACTCAAATAATGATCATCACGGTCCACCGTCGGCTCACCGAGCCTCATCGCCGACAGCGGTAAAATTTGCGGGACCCGAATAATTTCGGGTTTTCAACGCAAATTCAACTGATAATATAGTAATTATTTCCACACGAACTTATTTATTTCACATGTTTAATCAATTAATTTCTGCAGAAAATAAATAAGAAATTTTAATTAGTACTTCCAATCGAGAAAACAGACAAGGCAACAATATAGTCACAACCAACTGCACAGAGAATACACACGCGACAAGGGCCGGAAAATGGCCGGAATGATGAAACCACAGACGAAAAACAGAACACAAGCAAAAACTCTTCACTTAACTAATATATACATGCACAAACACGTACATATATATGCACCAATTAAGCAGACGGAATCGGAAAAAGGTACCGCGGCCGGAAACAGAAAAAGACGAACGGAACAGGGGAGCACCAGAATAAATCCGGCGACGGAACCACCAGGAAACAGTAGGAGGAATCGGGACAGAGAGGAGAAGAAGAGAAACGCAAGAGAGAGAGAGAGACTGTAGAGAGAGAAAAACAAATCGAGAGAGAGAGAGTAGAGAGAGATGAGAAGAGATTGAGATAGAGGAATGAGAAATCAGAGATTAAAAATGAAAGATAAGGATATATGTAATTATCCCTTTCTTTTTCTTATTTTCTTATTATTACAAAATACCAGAAAGCTGAATTTTGACTCGCAATTATGCGATTAAAGGGCAAACTTACGGGTCACAATATCCTGACAAATCATCTGAATGGTTTATTTTTTAAAATTCTCGGAATAATAAAAATAATAATATGAAATTTTTTAAAAAAAATTAAAATCATTTCTGAATCGCGCATCAGGCTTGTATTTTACGATTAACGATCCGAGCTGCACTTAAAACCAATTCAGAAAATTTTGGAAATAGTCTTAAAATGTTGCAAATATCCCGAAGTTTACAGAAACGTAAATTTCAAAATTTTCAGAAAACGCAGTTTATACTCGCTTTTATCAATTAAACGAATCGACGAGCGAGTGAAATTAATCCCAAAAAATTTCCAAAATAATTTTAAAATTCTCAGAATATTCCAAACTTAAATAAATATGAGTTTCACAATTTCTGAAGAATTCTGGAATCAAATACGGATTTTACAAATAAATACAATCAGAAAATCATACATGGCTAAATAATTGATGAAATATTGATTTTTAAATTTTATAAAATCCCAAAAATAGTTATTGTAATTATAAAACCATAAAACAATTTTAGAGATATTCCAAGTATTTATGCAAATAAATTTGCATTAAATCCTTTTAAAAGTGAGAACAATTCAATATACTTAATAATTAATTACACGAACAACCCTGTACACCATAAATCATACACATAGATAAAAAATAAAACAACACATAGCTAACAGAAGCTATACACATATTTTATTTATTTAATAATTCCATAATTACACTTTAATTAAATATAAAAGTATACGAGTCGTTACATCCTTCCCCTCTTAAAAAGATTATGTCCTCAGAATCTGAATTAATGAAACAAGTGAGGATATTTATCAAGCATATTTGACTCTAACTTCCAGGCAGACTCTTCGACTCAAGAATTTATTCAAAACATACTCATTATGGATATAAACTCATTCCTAAGGACTCGCTCTTAACGACCCATGACGAGGATCGATTATTCCACGCAGAATAAATTTGGATAAGAGCCCATTGGCTCCCAATCAATGACTTGGTTCGAATCAGATGCATATCACCTTAATATTGACACGTAGAACACATTACATATACTGTTGTAACAGTAACATCAATTCATGAGCAACTTTATCTATATTTATCAATACCTCGAATGGTTCACTAAATTTAGGACTCAACTTGTCCCTTCTATTTAAACTTAACTAATCTCTTTCAAGGTGAAACTTTTGCCTGTACCACGATCCTACTTCTATATATTCATATTTTTTCAATGCAAATCCGCTTCATTTCTTTGTCTATCCCAAGCTGTTTCAACTCTTTTCCAAATCAACACCCCTACACTCTTGATGTACTGAATTAGCTCAGGACTTAATTATATCCCTACTCCTACTTTCTCTCAATAGAATGAGGACCCACACTTACGTCCATACAAGGCTTCGGAAAGTAGCATTCTCTTACTAACATGATAACTATTAGCATAGAAAACTCAATCCATAGTAGGTGATTACCTCAGTTTCCTTTTTAAACCCAATATATATACTCTCCACATATCTTATATTGTTCAAATCATCTTCTTACTTTGACCCTTCGTTTAAGAATGTGGGCGGTACTCAGTTTCAACTTAATTTCCAAACAGTCGAACACCTCTTACTCATTTTCATCGGTTAAGGCTGAAAAGTAATCTCATATATTCATTTCTTATCACCTTTAGGTATTTGAACTTCCCATTCCACTCTTTCCAATTCTTTTATTAACTCCTCAGTGATCTTAACCACATTCAATCCTTGCCTTCTGCACATGGCATTTGTTACTACACCGGCTTTGCTTAGGTGATTTTTAATGGATCGAAATCCTTTATTTGTCTCAGCTAAAATTCATACTTACAAATTTAGCGTATAGTTACTTCCCTTCTAATCTTCATGAGGAAATCCTTGGGCGTTCAATAAAGACTTCCTTAATCTTTGAATAGCTGAGGATGTTATCAATAATACAATTTACTCTATGTTCTTAAATCCTTATATACAACTGATACACTTGTTACTCCACGTAATATCACCATAACTTGTAATGCTCCTAACTCATTCTAATCGCAATCTTTGATATGTCCTCAGACTGGATCTTAAGTTAATCCCCGAGAAACAATACACTATATGAATTAGGTCACATAAGTAATCAATTCTTGATAGGGGTTACTCATTCTTATTCGTCATTTTGTTAAACTCCCGATAATCAGTATACAACCTCATGATTTCATCCCTCTTCTCCTGCAACATCACCGGCCCACCCCAAGGGACTATATCTAGTATGCTCACTTCCCTTTCCAATAACTTTTACAGTTATCGAACTAATTATTTCGTTCCACCGGCCTATAGAGACTCCAGGGCATTTATTTATTACTCAAACTTCCTCCAAATTAAATATTTTCTTCTTCGTATCTTTATTCATGGTGGATATACCTTATATCCTTAGCTTATTACTCATCTTCTCGCATAATTGGAAGAACTTCTTATATTGCTTCTACACTTAGAAACTTACCTTACTATTGGCTTCTGTATACTTTATAATTCATTTCTTCTAAAAAAACCACTCCTTGCCTTTCAATAGGACAACCAACTCGTTCCTAAAATCACATCGAACTCTTCTAGCTCGAAGGGTGTCAGATTAGCTGTAGCTACATCCATATTATAAATGCTCGATCTCTTGGGGCTTTTGAAAGTTTTACCTCTAGCTGTGCTGGATGTTGGCCCTTGGGATGTAGTACCTCGAGTAGCCGTTTCACAACTCCTTGCTGTAATATCCGGGATATATCGTGTAATTATTTTTGGCTATTAAATAATTATTATATGTGTTTCGTATTTATTCTGTAAATTATTTGTTAAGTGTTAAATGTGTTTGGAAGTTTAAAAATAATATTAATTGAGTATTTTAATTTTTATATGTTCAAAATAAAATATAAATAATTGTCATATCTTCCTATTTATTTTTATGCTGATTTATGAATTTATAGGAATCATATGAATTTTATAAAATCTTTTTCCGGGTATTTAAAACCTATTTTATAAAAACGAGAACCAACCGACGTCATCCGTTGTTACGCTTTTAGAACCCGAAACTCTTCCGAGAACTCCTTCCTAACCTAATTGCAATATTTCAAGCATTTTCCATGTTTCGACTTTTTTGATCCGGCGTACAGTTTGTCCTGCGCGGCTCCCGACGCAACATTTTAGATACAATATTCGTTTCGGTAAATCAATAAAACTCGTATTTTCGATAAACGGGAACTTTTTATTAAACTATCACAATTATCACCTCGTAGTACGTGTAACTAGGCGCTGAGACCAAGACCGCAGTACAAATTGTACTGGTTTGGATAATTATCTCGAAAACCGGTACCGTTTGGATCAGTTTTACAAATAAACGTACCGTTTTATATCTGGAATGATCCAACGGGATACTAATTTATCGTAATTATAAATAGCCTCTACCGTATTTTATTTCGTACCAGAAATTATTTGCAAACAATTAAATAGATAATTATCCAGAGAAACGAACCGTGTTCTTCGTGTTCTTCGCAATCAAACGAGGATTTGAGGACGTTATTGAAATCCGATCGAGGCGTGTGAATAGTCAAATCGAAGTCGTCGACGAGACGATTATATCTGTATTAAAATCTTCGAATAAGGGTATTTACTTTTCAATTTCATATTTTTTTTAAGTTTTAGTATTATTTAGATTTAAATTCGGTTTATAATTTTGAGGGATTGTTTGAATATTTTGTTGACTGAATATGATTCCTGAGATCATGAGGATCATTTTCATATATGCCTTGTGTGATTTTGGTTTTGTTTTGGTTAAAACCGAACTTTTGGTTTTTATAAAATTTCGATTCGAATTTCTGATTATGTTTTTGATTGTTGATTGTTAAGAGTTAGGGTATTAGATTCTAAATGTTCTGGGCTTTAAATCCCCCTATAACTCGTTGATTTTGGTGATGTTTTTGAAGAAGTCGGAGTTTAGCCGAAGTTCTTCGCCGTTTTGCTTAGTTTTGATCGGAGCAGACGATTCCGATATGGGTTGCTCTAATTAGTATGTTATCTGAATTGCAGTTGTTGTTTTAAATGTGTTTGCTGCGAAAACCAGTCGAACTGGTGTTGCTTTAGGGGGTTTTGGGGCCGCCGGAACTCGGCCGAAATCTGGAAATTCCAGAAACCGGTGAGTCGCCGGTCTTCTTCCCCAATTCTTCGGCGAGCTGCTCCACTACAGAGCCGCTGTTTGATCCATTCTGTTGCTTTCCAAAAACCAAAAACCTGTTTTTAGATTTTCTGTTTTAAAATAATTCAAAAATGCTTTATTTAATTCCTAAAAATTCATTTCTAATTCCTAAATTCATTTTAAATGCAGAAATAAATCTGAATTATTTATTTAATTAGTTTTAGTTAATAATTAATTAGTTAATTGGTCAATTAATTTAAATATAAATTGATTAATTAATTTAATTAATTATTAATTAATTTTAATTGATTATTTAATTGGATTTAATTATTTAGTTTGATTTAAAAATTCTGAAAAATAGTTTCGAGCTTTAAAATATTATTTTAAATTGTTTTCAAGGCTCGATAATTATTATAAAATTGTTTTGAAGCCAGATTTGGCCGACCGAACCCTGTTTATTACTTTAAAATTGATCCAACGACCCGTTTTAATTCCGAAAAATGTTTTAAAAATCATTTTAAATACCTGAAAGCCTGTTTATAACCCGAGGCTCCTTTATAAATGACATGCCATTGAATATTAAAGTGTTATGTGTTATATGTGACTTGTTGGTTGACTATCGGTCTATATGTTCGGTGTTTACTTATTTATAGAAGTGTATGTCGAATAGAATCGTATGAGTAAAATATTGATAAATACTTATGATGCCTAGCAGAGTAAGCAAGGCGTAGGAAAGAGAAGCAGGTGATCAGAAAATGGAATCGACATGTAGAAAATACAGCAAGTGATCAGAAAATAGAATCGAGGCATAGGAAAAGTAGACGAGTGGTTGTTGAAGAAAGTCATTTGACGAATAGAAGTGAAATTGGGATCGTTTGTGATGAGGCAAGTACTTCTAAATCTTTCTCGAGATATATTGCAAATATTTGTAAATTCTCTTGTGACATACTGTTAATCCCCCAAATAGCCCTGTTTTATAATGTACATGCTTTGAATCCTTCAGCCTTGAACCTGAGCAACATCATTTGATCTTTGAGCCGTAAGCCTTATTCTTTGTAAACCATTTCTTGTTGATTTACCGGATACTAAACCACACAAACACGATACTAATCCACAAATATATAACCATCATATACCAAACACTGGAACAAAATTGTTTAAACATACATAAACTTTTACACTAAACCATACCTTGTGACATCAAAGTACTAAAACCTTGTAAGAACATTATTCATCTAATACCCAATTATCCTACAGGCTGGAGGCCACTTCTTTTATATACTTTGACATACCCTTTTGGTACCCATGAATTTTCACCATGCTCTTATACAAATGTTTTATTTCCATGGATTATGATATGGTTTTATTGAATTCTATTGTTTATCATATTGAACTGCTTTAGAATTGGATAGTTTTCTTTATGTGGACCAGATTCGTGGTCAGACCATATTAATGGTCAACTTAGGCCAATGTGTGCCTTGGATCCATTGATTAGAGCAGTGTTGTGTGCTTTGCTCGGGGTTAGTCTGTGACTGATCAGCAGCCTAACCTTTGTTTTAGAACTTAAAATGAATATCCAATTCTAATGATTAGTTAAAAAGAAACTTGGTTCATCTGGATTATCTCACTTGATCATTATTTAACTCAGTTATCGTTATTATGACTTGCTGAGCTAGTTAGCTCACTCTTGCAAATCTTTTTATGTATTCTACAGTTAAGAAGGATACGGTTGATAGCGAGGTTTTCCCAGTTCAATGTACGAGCTAGGATTCTAGATTAAGTTAGATCGAGCTAGCAGGAACTTACTACGGTAGTGAGATAGTAAGATTGTAAGAATAATTTCATTATCAGTTGTAAGTTAAAATAGTTGGGATTTGGTACATTGTAATTAAAGTTAAGGTTGTGGCTTGTTTTCATACTTTAACCTATTGCGATCCGTGGTTAAGTAAAGTAGTGTCATTGCAAATAATATTTCATATATAGGTTTATATTTTGTGTTGTGGACCCCAAACTTCTGACCCGGGTTTGGAGGGCGCCACAGGTTGGTATCATAGCTACAGGTTATAAGTCACTAAAACAAGCCTAGATTGTCGGGATTGGGTAGAGGGTTAGGATTAGAAATAGTAAATAGAAAGATAAGACGTTGTGAGATTGAGTGCGATGGTAGAGTAGGTCTCCGGCACGGTTCGTATTGCAATTCGGGGTTCTCAGCTTGCGACTGTTGGATATTAATCGTAGCGGAGGCATGGTAAAACACTTTTACACACATAAAATCCAAATAAAAGCATATAAATCGCGGTAAAAACGTAGAGATCGATTACTAACCTTTAATATACGATCCAAAAGCAACGATCGGAGATCCTTAGCAGCTGCTCCTCAAACGTGAAGCACTCCATCGGTATCCACCAAGAAAACGACGATAAGGAGGAGGAGGAGGTGGAGAGAATTTGGTTTTCTAAAACTTTTGGGTTTTTGGGTTCGAATAAAAATAGGGTCTATAATAGTATAATAATAGTATATTTATAGGCAAAATTTTCAGCTGAAATTTTCCCATAAATATTATTATTATTATTATCCCATTTATTATTCTCATTAATAATTAAAACACCTTTTAATTATTAATCCTTTTTCTAAACACTTTAGAAATAATTCTCTCTCTTGATTTAATTTCAAAATTAAATCCTTTAATTAGTAATATTAAGAACTTTTCTTAATTACTTTATAATCAATTAAATCTCATTTAATTAATTATTAAATTTGCCAATTAATTATTTATTTCATAAATAAGTAATTATCAGCCATTATTATTTAATTCCTCAACCATTAAATCATTCTCTTTTAATGGTGTGACCCTGTAGGTTCAATATTAAGCAGGTAGTAGAAATAATTAATAATAAAACTATTTTATCATTATTTATATAAATTCTCTAATTTATTAAATATGATTAATTAATTAATCATATTTATTCTACATCGTGAGGGATACTTCTCAGCATATCGCGACTATCCGGATAATATGAATTCACTGCTTAGAATACCAAGAACCTATTCAGTGAATATTTACCGTACAATAAACTCCTTCTACCCTACAATGTCCCGATTAAATACAAGGCATGGATCTCATATCAAGCCTATCTAATTTAATCACTTGCTTACCATTTACTATGCGTAGTTCTATGCAAATTAGAAACTCCTTTCTAATTTCATTCACTCTGCCCAGAGATTCTTGAACTAGCATAAGTGGATCAGCCTTGAACATTCGCTTCCTTCACTGGAAGGGGTAGATCCTTTATTGATCATACACTATCTTCGTGTACAAATTCCTATACCCAGTAGAGCCCTAATAATTGTCCCTGGAGACTAAGAACTAAACCAAAGCATAGTTCAGTGTACACAAGATGACTATGATGACCTCAAGTCTAAGGATACTTGTACAACTATCACTATGTGAACAACTGCTGATACGTGAGTGAACTCCATCAGTTGTTCAGCTGTGCGAGTCATGTTCAGTGAACTTATTCTATAATAAGCACCTACATACTAGCTATAGTGTCACCACACAAATGTCTATGAGAACAGACATCCTTCATAATGAAGCAAGCATAGTATGTACCGATCTTTGCGGATTATTAATTACCAGTTAGTAATCCTATGATCAGGAACTATTTAAGTTTAGAGTTATCATCTTTTAGGTCTCACTATTATGATCTCATTATAATCCATAAAAAGCTTTACTCTAAAATATGGTATATCTTATTTAAACACTTAAATAGATAGAGCCCGTAATAAAAACAAAACAAGTCTTTTATTAAAATCAATGAAATCAAAATAGATTACAAAAAGAGTTATTCCTAAATCCTAATACATGATTGGACTTAGGACATATTCCTTTCAATCTCCCACTTGTACTAAAGCCAATCACTCTGGTATCTAATACCCATCTAGTCTTTATGATGATCAAAGTGACTTTCATAAAGTAGCTTTGTGAGTGGGTCTGCTATGTCGTTATGTGTGTCAACTCTAATTCAATACAACACAAGAAATGTTATCGCGCTCCCACTAATCCTTTTGTAGACGCATGGTTCATCTACGTTTTTGATAAAATCAAACTCTTTGATTGTCTCATCAAAATGGATGTTCCATCTACGAGAAGCTTGCTTTAAACCGCATATGGTTCGCAGTATCTTACACACTAGGTTTTCATTTCCCTTGGAAAGAAAACCATCTGGCTATATGCCAGATCTCATAGTCGTAGTAAGCAGCAATCGCAAGCAAAATCCGAACTGATTTTAACAGGGCTACAGGTAAAAAGTTTCATCAAAGTCAATCCATTGCCTTTGTTTGAATCCTTTTGCCAAAAGCCTGGCCTTAAAGGTCTCCACCTGGTCATCTGCTCTAATCATTCTTTCGTATACCGTATACATAGATTCCATTCCGGATTTCATGGCACTATGCCATTTCTCTGAGTCAACACTACTCATTGCCTCATTATAGGTCACAGGGTCGTCATCATCAATGATCGACAACTCATTGTCATTCTCAATGACAAGGCCATATTACCTCTCAAGTTGGCGAGACACTCTCCCTGACCTACGAATGGGCTGTTCCACAAAAGGTTGTTCAGTCAGAACAGGTGTTTCCACTTGATCCGTAGTAGTTTGTGCTTCTTGAACTTCATCAAGTTCAATTTTGCTCCCACTGTTTCCTTCAAGGATAAACTCCTTTTCCAAGAAGGTAGCATGTCTGGAGACAAACACCCGATGATCGGTGTAAAAGTAATACCCTAAAGTCTCTTTAGGATATCCCACAAAACTACATTTTACGGATCGATATTCCAGCTTATCTGGGTCAACTTTCTTGACATAAGCTGGACATCCCCAAATCTTAACGTGTTTAAGACTCGGTTTCCTTTCTTTCCATATCTCATACGGAGTTTGAGGAACAGATTTGGAAGGCACCTTATTCAGTAAATATGCTGAGGTTTCCAATGCATAACCCCATAGGAATACTGGAAGATTTGCATAGCTCATCATGGACCGAACTATGTCTAACAAGGTTTAATTTCTCCTTTCAAATACCAATCTGGAGGAGTCCACTGGGAGACTATAGCATTTACTTTGAGATAATCTAGAAACACTCCATTAAAGTATTCACCACCTCGATCTAATCGAAGAGTTATAATACTATGTTTGGTTGTTTCTCCACTTCATACTTATACTCTTTGAACTTTTCAAAGGCTTCAGACTTGTGTTTCATCAAACACATATCTGAATCTAGATCTATCATCTATGAAAGTAATGAAGTATGAAAATCCACCCATGGCTTACGTAGACGTTGGTCCACATACATCTGTGTGTACCATTCCTAGCAAATTTGCAGTCCTCTCTCCATGTCTACTAAATGGAGACTGCAGTGCCACTATAAAGTGAGATTTTCATCATCCCTTTTCTTTTATTAGTTTGTTCAATCTGAAGTAAATTATGTCACATATATACAGAGCATTATTTAAAGCACCATGTCCATAAAGAATATTATCTCTAAGAATAGAACATTCATTATTCTCAACAATAAATGAAAATCCAGCCAAGTCTAACATGGGAATAATATTCCTCACAAATGAGGGAACAAAATAACAGTTATTTAAAATAATAGTCTTGCCCGTAGGCATATGTAAATGAAATGATTCTATATATTCAGCTGCAACTCTTGCTCCATTTCCCATCAGTAGAATCACCTCCTCTTCCTCAAGAGTCCTACTTCTCCTTGGTCCCTGCAACAAATTGCAGATATGAGAACCACAGGCGGTATCTAATACCCAAGTAGAAATTTGATTTAATGACATATTCACTTCTATCATGAACATACCTGAATCAGAAGCGGTAGTCTCACTACCCTTCTTCTTCTTCAATTCTGCAAGGTAAACCTTGCAGTTCCTCTTCCAGTGCCCCATCTTGTTACAGTGAAGGCAAACAAATTTGCTCTTGGGGTCTTCAGCTTTTGGTGGAACCGGCTTTTCTTCACCTACTTTCTTCTTCTTGGAAGAGTTCCTCTTCCTTTTCTTAGAATTGGAACCTTCACCAATTAGAAGAACAGAACTCTTCTTAGGGGGAAAATTCGATTTCGCAGTCTTCAAAATGTTGTGGAGTTCAGGCAGGCTGACATCCAACTTATTCATGTGAAAGATCACAACAAACTGCGAGAACGAACTCGGAAGCGATTGCAAGACCAAGTCTTGGCTCAGCTCCCCATCCATGGCAAAACCAAGTTGTCCAAGACGTTCAATCAAATTGATCATCTTAAGTACATGGTCATTCATAGATGATCCCTCAGACATTCTAGAACCGAACAACTCCTTCGATATCTCATATCGAGCTGTCCTCCCTACCACATCATACAACTCTTGTAGATGCATGAGGATAGTGTGAGCATCCATATGCTCATGTTGCTTCTGTAGCTCAATGTTCATGGAAGCTAGCATGATGCATTGAGCAACATTTGCATCATCTATCCACTTACGATACACAACATGTTCATCATTATGTGCATCACAAGCAGGTTCAGTAGGCTTAGGTGAGTCAATCACGTATTCCAGCTTCTCAATCCTGAGAACAATTCTCAAGTTTCGAAGCCAGTCAGCATAATTAGGACCAGTCAATTTGTGAGCATCTAGTATGCTCCTGAGTGATAGTGCAGAAGACATAATGTACAAAGTAAATCTGTAAATGATAAACACATAACAACACTTAGCAAATATTCGATTTCATTTCAAAACACTATATGAATCGGGTCTTCATTCATAAGTGGCTCCCACTAGTTTATCTAATTTATTCAACCCCCTACATGAAAAATTAAGCATTCATAATGCTAGTGGGAATAGGGATCCTACATTCCATTACACAACCCCGGCTGTGGCACGAAACGCCATGTAATGTTCAATAGGCAGACAACTCTTGTCAATTACATCTAATGTTATTCCCTAATCAAACTTTAGCCTCTTAAATAATTGAGTCACGGCTGTGGCACGAGAAACTCAATATTCTAAGTCAAGTCTAACCCAACATTCCGTACAATTGAATCAGTCCCCAAAGGCCCACGGCTGTGGCACGTAACGACCTTTAGATTCTTATTCAATGTACACATCTCTATGTAATAGACAAGTATTTCTTATTTCAAAATCAAAGCCCTCGGCTGTGGCATGAAACGACAATGATTCAAAAATAAGAATTACTTTTCTATCATGTTGGAAGGCTATGACCGACACAAGCCCGTTGTGTCATTGGCCAATTACTACTTGATATTATTTAATTTTAGAGGGATTATATTACGTTATAATTATAATCATATTATAAAGAGATTCTTCCTTTTAAATTAAATATTTCAAATCAATAATCAATAATAATATGATTCCCAGATCGGGTGGAGCATTGTCAAGAGGCGTCACTTAATAACCCTTTCTTACAGATAGAAATTTGTTGTTGACAGAATCATCCTTTCTCTCATATCAAAAATTCATATTCAATTACGTGTTTCACAAACACCATAATCTCATGATTGTATTCATAATATTGTTATTAAGGTTATGAAACAATTTCACTATACTAGGTTGTCTAACAAACGCCTTATGTTCATTTAAGTTCACCTAAATCTATCATCGCATGATAAACTAAGCATATATCACATATATAAATATAAATAAACATCAAGGTAGGCATGTTACATCATCTAGCATATTGGTCTAAGCATTATACATCTCTATGTATCACATGAAGCATTTAAAAGCAGTTAAAATAGTTAAAAATAGCTTTAAAACACTTTCGGAAATATAAACAGTTCAAAACTTTTATATAAACTAAAATTCATCACTCCATTAGATCCGTCTCGGAAAAACGAATCCAACGGTATATTGCACGCCCAAAACGGAGTTACGAAACTCCCAGAAAAACAAATTTAATGTGGATAGTCGGGCTGTAACGCATTATAGGAACGCGTTACAAGCCCTGTAACGCATTCCGGTGATGCGTTACAACCCTTTTAAGCCATTAAAAGGTGTAACGCATTCCGTGAATGCGCCACAAGGTGTAACGCATTCCCGGAATGCGCGACACCCCCTTTTTTTTCTTTCCTGTAGCAGCCACCATCTTTTTCCTCGAACAGCGCGCCTGACAACTCTGAACGCCGTACCTGTTCTTTTCTTTGCTTCCGTGCATCACAGATTATGCAGACAACAACACATAATATATATATACAACATATTATATATATATCTATATTTTATTACGAATTTAAATAAAACAACTTCAAAAAATCATAATAAAAAATCCATACATCATAAAATTATGAAAAAAATACCCAAACGATCTACAACACTTGTAGAACCCAGATCAACATTCAAAATTATTCTGAGAAACGATTTCTCATCAGAAAAAATTAATCCATGATATAACTTGTAAAAATTATAACTAATTCATACAAGCACATAAAATTCTGAAATTTTTACCACAGATCTATATGCATACAACCTATGCTCTGATACCATTGTTGGATATTAATCGCAGCGGAGGCATGGTAAAACACTTTTACACACATAAAATCCAAATAAAAGTATATAAATCACGGTAAAAACGCAGGGATCGATTACTAACCTTTAATATGCGATCCAAAAGCAACGATCGGAGATCCTTAGCAGCTGCTCCTCAAACGTGAAGCACTCCACCGGTATCCACCAAGAAAACGACGATAAGGAGGAGGAGGAGGTGGAGAGAATTTGGTTTTCTAAAACTTTTGGGTTTTTGGGTTCGAATAAAAATAGGGTCTATAATAGTATATTTATAGGCAAAATTTTCAGCTGAAATTTTCCCATAAATATTATTATTATTATCCCATTTATTATTCTCATTAATAATTAAAACACCTTTTAATTATTAATCCTTTTTCTAAACACTTTAGAAATAATTCTCTCTCTTGATTTAATTTCCAAAATTAAATCCTTTAATTAATAATATTAAGAACTTTTCTTAATTAATTTATAATCAATTAAATCTCATTTAATTAATTATTAAATTTGCCAATTAATTATTTATTTCATAAATAAATAATTATCAACCATTATTAATTAATTCCTCCACCATTAAATCATTCTCTTTTTATGGTGTGACCCTATAGGTTCAATATTAAGCAGGTAGTAGAAATTTATAATAATAAAACTATTTTATCATTATTTATATAAATTCTCTAATTTATTAAATATGATTAATTAATTAATCATATTTATTCTACATCGTGAGGGATACTTCTCAGCATATCGCGACTATCCGGATAATATGAATTCACTGCTTAGAATACCAAGAACCTATTCAGTGAATAGTTACCGTACAATAAACTCCTTCTACCCTACAATGTCCCGATTAAATACAAGGCATGGATCTTATGTCAAGCCTATCTAATTTAATCACTTGCTTACCATTTACTATGCGTAGTTCTATGCAAATTAGAAACTCCTTTCTAATTTCATTCACTCTGGCCAGAGATTCCTGAACTAGCATAAGTGGATCAGCCTTGAACATTCGCTTCCTTCATTGGAAGGGGTAGATCCTTTATTGATCATACACTATCTTCGTGTACAAATTCCTATACCCAGTAGAGCCCTAATAATTGTCCCTGGAGACTAAGAACTAACCCAAAGCATAGTTCAGTGTACACAAGATGACTATGATGACCTCAAGTCTAAGGATACTTGTACAACTATCACTATGTGAACAACTGCTGACACGTGAGTGAACTCCATCAGTTGTTCAGCTGTGCGAGTCATGTTCAGTGAACTTATTCTATAATAAGCACCTACATACTAGCTATAGTGTCACCACACAAATGTCTATGAGAACAGACATCCTTCATAATGAAGCAAGCATAGTATGTACCGATCTTTGCGGATTATTAATTACCAGTTAGTAATCCTATGATCAGGAACTATTTAAGTTTAGAGTTATCATCTTTTAGGTCTCACTATTATGATCTCATCATAATCCATAAAAAGCTTTACTCTAAACTATGGTATATCTTATTTAAACACTTAAATAGATAGAGCCCGTAATAAAAACAAAACAAGTCTTTTATTAAAATCAATGAAATCAAAACAGATTACATAAAGAGTTATTCCTAAATCCTAATACATGATTGGACTTAGGACATATTCCTTTCAGCGACGTGATTTCCAGACAACGGCAATAGTAGATCTTGATTTCTCAGTGTCATTTGATCGTTTGGAGTTTTCCATTCGAGGATCGCCATCTTCTATCAGATTTGATTTACACCTTGTTCTTCCATCAGTATTAATGGTATTACCTTCTATTATGATAGTTGCGCCTTTCCAAGTTATTTAACGCTATTCTATCATCTCTTGATATGAGATGACCTATTTAAGAAACATCCATCTGCTTATTCTTATTTTACTAGACATCGGCTGTGAGTGTGTCCTTTCAATTTACCCTACACCTTGTTCTATACCACAGTTTAAAACCTGTTATATGAAATGATTGTATTTATGAGGATGGATTCGGGAACTGCAGTAAATGGTGAGTATTGAGATACAAATTAAGGTGAGAGGATTTTAGAAAGAAGATTCAATTGTTCCGGAGGATGGCTGTTATCAGGTTACAAGAAGCTATTAGTAATTAGGCCACTCATGACTAGCTTGTGGAATGGAGTAGATAAGTGTTGAAGAGAGAGAGTTAGAGGAGATGAGGGATCTGAAGATTTTTTTTGAAATTAGAAAATGGTGTTGTAATGATGTGATATATATTTTAACAAGATGATGTGACATTAGCTGACTTGTTGACTATTGGATAGTCTGTTCCACTTAATGATTGCAAAGTGGTTAACGGGAGTAATACCGGTATAGGAGCCTTAATGAAGACTTGGTAACTATTCCATAAAGAGTTATTCCTAAATCCCAATGAAGGAGAGAAGATAAATGGAAGTGAATGGACCTTTAAGTGATCGTTTCTTTAACTTGGTAACTGGTCACAAGAAGGACAACAATCAACTCATACAGTAAGGACAACCGGAGGTGTGATTTTCAAAATTTTCAAAATTTTTAACAAGTTTTCGAAAAAGATTTTTCCTTACAAAATTTCTAAAAGCCTTTTTAAATAAAATAAGTTTTAAACATCGGTTGTCAAGTTACTACTTGAGTTTCTTGTTTGATAAAAGACCAGGATTACCTGGAAGGATGCTGTTTCAGACTTAGTATTGCTAATTCGGAGAATGAGGCAACCTGCGATTATGAAGAAGTTGAATATTTCTAACAGTAAGGTGCAAGATTAACAACAGAACTAGCATACGGAGTAACTATTCATCCAATTATTGGGATTATCAGAGTTCAAAGAATTCATTGATTTAATGGAAGCCTGAGCATGACCGAAGAAGATTGGGAAGATTTCCAGACTTTTCTAAAAGAAGAATATTATTAATAAAAAGATCGCTATGTTGAATGATTCATGGTTATTCCAAATTAAAAAGAGGAAACTCAAGGTTATCTGATAAAAATGCCATTATGATCGAATTGTTAAAGTATTATACGTGTAGGTGTGACGTTACAGACGCGAGACTTAACAAGTAAGAATCTACCATAATGCTTAGTTGCGAAGGCATTTTAGCATACTTCTAAAGTTGTTATATGACACAATTGGGATATGATCGATCAAACTCGAAAGATGAATACAAGTAAAATGTGGATGGTGACCAATGGTATCATTCTTGTCCTCAACATTATAGTGTATATTCCTTTTTAATTCCTAAAAATGTATGAACTTCTTTTCTTAATAAATTCTTTCTGATGATATCAAAACGGAGGATTTTACATTCCTTTCAAATTTAATTGTTCCCCTCAAGTTTTGCTTTCTGATTGGGACAAACAGTGTTATGATGAGACAGTTTGTCTGAATGACGAAGAGTCGGGTGGGACGCCACCTAATCATGTGTTGTATGCCATGCGGTATGAAAGACTGGCCATCTTAAGTACCACTGTGGTTGTCTCATTCATATTCAAATCATTACTTCTTCTTTCTTTTCAACTCTAGTTTTTGTTAAATTGTGAATCCTTCTAGTTGCTTCGTTGTACTGTCGTTCTTTGCAAGAGTTTTTCAAACAGAAATCAACGTATTATGGACCAAGCGGGCAAAGTTCCATCTACCTCTCACGCATGGGAAGAAAACAAGGGCATATAGTGAGAATTGCAAATCACTGGCCCTAGCCAGGGATGCATTAAGAGTCAAGGGAATCTACTTCAATAAGGAATACGTCTCCGAGAATGAGAATTTGCGATTTTCCTGAGAAATATGTTATTTAGAATATGGATGTGATGACGTGGAAGATTATTGCGGATACCTTATGCGTTAAAGTATTGAAAGATGTGGGAGCAACTTAATCGTATATCTCTCAAGGTTTTATTGATAAGATGAATTATCCTGTCGAATCAATAAGTTTATGACTAAAGGACTAGCAAGTTAAGAACGTGCATTTATTGAATAAGTAAGTACCAATGGCGGAATCGATATTTCTGGAAATAAGTTGTGAAGAATTGATATCATTTGAGATAAGAGGATTTAACATTATTCTAAGGAGTGGATTAACTATTCAAGGGTGATGCCTAGGTAGACCGTCGTGATGAAAGATAGTTCTGAAGACGCCCAATAAGAAGATGAAGAAGTTTAAAGGACAAAGGAAAGTAAAGAACTTGTTAAGAACAATTTAAGATTACAATGACCAAAATATAAGTGCTATGGCGATTATAAATAAGAGTTAGGAGCAAACCGAACTTGAAGATTTTACATATGTTTCCATACGAGTTACCAATATTTCCTCTAGATAAAGAAAATGCGTTTATGATTAATTTAGCACCTGAAATGAAGCCAGTGTTCAAAGCCTCACACAGAATGGCACCAGATAAAATAAAGAAGTTACCAGAGAAAACGTAGGAGGTAATTAAAAAAAAAGGCAACTGGACCTAGCGTACCCCCTAAAGTGCACCGGCACGATGTGTTAATAAGAAAGATGGAAGTGTGAGATTATGTGTTAGCGAAAGCTCAACAAGTTTACTCTCAAGCGCAGATATATGTTACCTCGAACCAATGATTTGTTAATTAAATGAAGGAAGCAAAGTATTTTCAAAAGATTAATTTAAGACTGGGTATATTACCAAGTGAAGATTGAACTTATGGACATACTAAAGATAATTTTCAGAACTCGGTACTGTTGTTATAAAATTCTAGAAATGTTAGTTAATTGAACTGATATACCAGTGATATTTAAATTTGATGAGTAAAATCTTGAAGAAAGAATTTGGATAAGATGTACTTGTGTTACTTAAGAAGGACCATGCAACCTATACAATGATAGCTGAGGAGCCAAAGAAGAAAGAAGAGGTACGAAAAGTTTACCAGATGAAAACTTTAATGGCAGAAAGTATAATTCTTAGCATAGATAGTCAGTGAGGAGGAGACAAAAAGGGATTCAACATAAAAAAATTTAAGGATAGTATGAATGAAGAAAGATCAAAAACATCATCAAAAGTAAGAAGTTTTATTATTAGCCGGTTATTATCGGAAATTTGTTCAAAATTTCCTAAAAGTTGCAGTAAAGCAAGAAGTTTTTATAAAGTGGATAAGGGTGAAGAAAGTTTTGCGAAGTTAAATGAGAGAATGGTTACGACACCTGTTTTATCAATTGAAAAGTATTAAGGAGATTTGATAGTTTATAGTAATGCTTCTCATAAGGGAATCGAATGTGTGTCGATGCGGCACAATAAAGTATTGTATATGCATCCAGAAAACCGAAACCTTATGAGTAGAAGTATCCTACTCATAATTTGGGACTAGCAGTAATAATATTCATTTTGAGAGATTGGGAAATATGATATGTATGGAGAAAGATGTAAAATCTATACGGTCCATAAGAGTTTGACGTATGAACTCCGGAGGAAAAGCAAATGTAGTGGCACGAGATAAGTAAGAAAGAGAGAGGATGAACATAGAGACTGTACCAGAAGAATTATCTATGGAATTCTAGAAGTTGGAATTGGAAGTCAGGGTTCATGATCCAAAAGGAGTAAGAATGTATAGTATGACTTTTCAGTCGGAGTTGTTAGAGAAGATTAGGAAGTGTCAGGAAGAGGTAATGGATCAGGATATAAATCATTTGGTAGGTGAAGAATTGTGCACGCAAAAAGGATGATCAAGGTATTCTTAGGTTTTCTTCTAGAATTTGGATTCCACCAGTGACGGAATTGAAGAATGAAACTTTACAGATTGCTCATAATTCAAGGTATTCAATCCATTCAGAGAGTACCAAAATGTATAGAGATTTAAAGGAAAATTATTGGTGACCAGATATGAAGAGGGAAATTGCGGAATGGATTAGCAGATGTTATACATGTCAAAAAGTTAAAGTAGAGCATGAGAGACCAAGTGGGCTGCTACAGCCACTGGAGGTTTCAGAGTAGAAGTGGGAGCATATCGCCATGGATTTCATAGTTGGGTTACCAAGGACAAAAGCTAATCATGATGCCATTTGGGTTATAGTGGATAGACTTACCAAGTCAGCTCATTTTCTGTCTATAAATGGACGATTTTTACTGGACAAGTCAGTTCATATGTACTTAAAAGAAATTGTAGTTCGTCATGGAGTTCCTGTGTCCAACGTATCCGATCGAGATCCAAGATTTAATTCAAGATTTTGGAGGAGTTTTCAAGAATGTTTGGGAATGAAACTGAATATGAGTATGGCTTACCATCCACAGACGGACGACCAGAGTGAAAGAACGATCCAGACAATTGAAGACATGTTACGTGTTCGTGCTATTAATTTCAAAGGAAGTTGGAACAAGCATTTACCTCCGATAGAATTTGCTTATAACAACAGTTATCACGCCATTATTGGGATGCCACCCTACGAAGCCCTTTATGGACGCAAATGTAGATCTCCAGTGTATTGGGATGAAGTAGGAGGACGCAAAATACTTGGACCTGAATTAGTGCAGCAGATAAAGGAAGTTGTTAAAGTTATCCAGAAAAGATTGATAGAAGCACAAGATCGTCAAATGAAGTATGCAGATCAATCAAGGAAAAATATGGAATTCGAAGAAGGGAATTTGATATTACTAAAAGTATCACCGTGGAAGGGATTAACGAGATTTGGAAAGAAAGGAAAACTGAGCCCAAGATATGTCGGACCTTTTGAGATTTTAAAGCGTGTTGGCAAAATAGCTTACGAGTTGACATTACCTCCGCACATGGAGCGCATTCACAATGTTTTTCACGTATCGATGTTTAGGAAGTATAATCCAGACTCCAAGCATGTAATAGAGTAGGAGCCAATAGAGCTTCAGGCAGAGAATCCGATAGAGATTCTAGAAAAAAGAGAGAAATTATTGAGAAATAAAGTGGTAAAATTAGTAAGAGTATTGTGGAGAAACCCAAAGGTTGAAGAGTCAACCTGGGAGTTAGAAAAAGATATGAGAGAAAAGTACCCTCATTGGTATTCTTAGAAATTCTGAGGACAGAATCCTTTGAAGGGGGGAAGAATGTAATATCCGGGATATATCATGTAATTATTTTTGGCTATTAAATAATTATTATATGTGTTCCGTATTTATTCTGTAAATTATTTGTTAAGTGTTAAATGTGTTTGGATGTTTAAAAATAATATTAATTGAGTTTTTTAATTTTTATATATCCAAAATAAAATATAAATAATTGTCATATCTTCCTATTTATTTTTATGCAAATTTATGAATTTATAGGAATCATATGAATTTTATAAAATCTTTTTCCGGGTATTTAAAACCTATTTTATAAAAACGGGAACCAACCGACATCATCCGTTGTTACGCTTTTAGAACCCGAAACTCTTCCGAGAACTCCTTCATAACCTAATTGCAATATTCCGAGCATTTTCCATGTTTCGACATTTTCGATCCGGCATACGGTTTGTCCTACGCGGGTCCCAACGTAACATTTTCAATACAATATTCGTTTCGGTAAATCAATAAAACTCGTATTTTCGATAAACGGGAACTTTTTATTAAACTATCACAATTATCACCTCGTAGTACGTGCAACCAGGCGTTAAGACCAAGACCACAGTACAAATTGTACTGGTTTGGATAATTATCTCCAAAACCGGTATCGTTTGGATCAGTTTTATAAATAAACGTACCGTTTTATATCTGGAATGATCCAACGGGATACTAATTTCCCGTAATTATAAATAGCCTGTACCGTATTTTATTTCGTACCAGAAATTATGTGCAAACAGTTAAATAGATAATTATCCAGAGAAATGAACCGTGTTCTTCGTGTTCTTCGCAATCGAACGAGGATTTGAGGACGTTATTGGAATCCGATCGAGGCGTGTGAATAGTCAAATCGAAGCCCTCGGCGAGACGATTATATCTGTATTAAAATCTTCGAATAAGGGTATTTACTTTTCAATTTCATTTTTTTTAAGTTTTAGTATTATTTAGATTTAAATTCGGTTTATGATTTTGAGGGATTGTTTGAATGTTTTGTTGACTGAATATGATTCCTGAGATCATGAGGATCATTTTCATATATGCCTTGTGTGATTTTGGTTTTGTTTTGGTTAAAACCGAACTTTTGGTTTTTATAAAATTTCAATTTGAATTTCTGATTCTGTTTTTGATTGTTGATTGTTAAGAGTTAGGGTATTAGATTCTAAACGTTCTGGGCTTTAAATCCCCCTATAACTCGTTGATTTTGGTGCTGTTTTTGAAGAAGTCGGAGTTTAGCCGGAGTTCTTCGCCGTTTTGCTTGGTTTTGATCGGAGCAGACGATTCCGATATGGGTTGCTCTGATTAGTGTGTTATCTGAATTGCTGGTGTCGTTTTAAATGTGTTTGTTGCGAAAACCAGTCGAATTGGTGTTGTTTTAGGGGGTTTTGGGGCCGCCGGAACTCGACCGGAATCTGCAAATTCCAGAAACCGGCGAGTCGCCGGTCTTCTTCCCCAATTCTCCTGCGAGCTGCTACACTACAGAGCCGCTGTTTGATCCATTTTGTTGCTTTCCAAAAACCAAAAACCTGTTTTTAGATTTTCTGTTTTAAAATAATTCAAAAATGCTTTATTTAATTTCTAAAAATTCATTTCTAATTCCTAAATTCATTTTAAATTCAGAAATAAATATGAATTATTTATTTAATTAATTTTAGTTAATAATTAATTAGTTAATTGGTCAATTAATTTAAATATTAATTGATTAATTAATTTAATTAATTATTAATTAATTTTAATTGATTATTTAATTGGATTTAATTATTTCTTTTGATTTAAAAATTCCAAAAAATAGTTTCGAGCTTTAAAATATTATTTTAAATTGTTTTCAAGGCTCGATAATTATTATAAAATTGTTTTGAAGCAAGATTTGGCCGACCGAACCCTGTTCATTACTTTAAAATTGATCCAACGACCCGTTTTAATTCCGAAAAATGTTTTAAAAATCATTTTGAATACCCGAAAGCCTGTTTATAACCCGAGAATCCTTTATAAATGATATGCCATTGATTATTTGACGTGTTATGTGTTATATGTGACTTGTTGGTTGACTATCGGTCTATATGTTCGGTGTTTACTTGTTTATAGCGTAACTTTCAATCCATTAATCGGATTTGGGTGAAACGAAGGGTAGATAGAAGTGTATGAGTAAAATATTGATAAATACTTATGATGCCTAGCAGAGTAAGCAAGGCGCAGGAAAGAGAAGCAGGTGATCAGAAAATGGAATCGACATGTAGAAAATACAGCAAGTGATCAGAAAATAGAATCGAGGCATAGGAAAAGTAGACGAGTGGTTGTTGAAGAAAGTCATTTGACGAATAAAAGTGAAATTGGGATCGATTGTGATAAGGCAAGTACTTCTAAATCTTTCTCGAGATATATTGCAAATATTTGTAAATTCTCTTGTGACATACTGTTAATCCCCAAAATAGCCCTTTTTTATACTGTACATGCTTTGAATCCTTTAGCCTTGAACCTGAGCCACATCCTTTGATCTTTGAGCCGTAAGCCTTATTCTTTGTAAACCATTTCTTATTGATTTACCGGATACTAAACGACACAAACACGATACTAATCCAAAAATATATAACCATCATATACCAAACACTGGAACAAAATTGTTTAAACATACAGAAACTTTTACACCCAACCATACCTTGTGACATCAAAGTACTAAAACCTTGTAAGAACATTATTCATCTAATACCCGATTATCCTACAGGCTGGAGGCCACTTCTTTTATATACTTTGACATACCCTTTTGGTACCCATGAATTTTTACCATGCTCTTATACAAATGTTTTATTTCCATGGATTATGATATGGTTTTATTGAATTATATTGTTTATCATATTGAACTGCATTGAAATTGGATAGTTTTCTTTATGTGGACCAGATTCGTGGTCAGACCATATCAATGGTTAACTTAGGCCAATGTGTGCCTTGGATCCAGTGATTAGAGCAGTGTTGTGTGCTTTGCTCGGGGTTAGTGCGTGACTGATCAGAAGCCTAAGGTTTTAGAACTTAAAATGAATATCCAATTCTAATGATTAGTTAAAAAGAAACTTGGTTCATCTGGATTATCTCACTTGATCATTAATTAACTTAGTTATCGTTATTATGACTTGCTGAGGTAGTTAGCTCAATCTTGCAAATCTTTTTATGTATTCTACAGTTAAGAAGGATACGGTTGATAGCGAGGTTTTCCCAGTTCAATGTACGAGCTAGGATTCTAGATTAAGTTGGATTGAGCTAGCAGGAACTTACTACGGTAGTGAGATAGTAAGATTGTAAGAATAATTTCATTATCAGTTGTAAGTTAAAATAGTTGCGATTTGGTACGTTGTAATAAAAGTTAAGGTTGTGGCTTGTTTTCATACTTTAACCTGTTGCGATCCGTGGTTATGTTAAGCAGGGTCATTGCAAATAATATTTCATATATAGGTTTATATTTTGTGTTGTGGACCCCAAACTTCTGACCCGGGTTTGGAGGGCACCACACTCGCAATATGCCCAATCCTCCCACAATTGTAACAAGTAACTCCTGGATTTTCTGGGTTGCATTCCAACGAATAATGACCCTTATAACCACACTTGAAACATTGCACATTCTTTTTGCACAAACCACTGTGTCTTCTGTCACAGGACTTGCAGTCCATTGTTGACTTAACTGACTGGGATGGAGTGGAAGCAACTGAAGTAGCACTAGAGCTAGCCTGAGAGAAACTTTGTCTCCGGAATCTCTTACTTCTGCTTCGGCAAAACTGATTCTGCAATTCTTGACTAGATTCTTCTTGATCTGCCTTGTCCATAGCACCATCAGACTTCCTTTTTTTATCATTCTTTTCCTTAATAGCCAACATCTGGTCACCTTCTATTACCAGGGTGGCCTAAACCATAGATGAGTATATCTTGAGTTGCAATGCCACCACTCCTCTGTGAATTTCAGGCTTCAACCCTTGTTGGAACCTCCCTACTTTCCTGAATCTCCGTGCTTACATACTCAAGAACTAATTGGGTTAATTCTGTAAATTTGGCCTCATACTCCAACACACTTCTTTCACCTTGTTTCAGTGCTAGAAACTCGACTTCCAACTGATTCCTTAAACCATCAGGAAAATACTTCTCCAAGAATAATTATGTAAATCTTTCCCAAGAAACAGGGCCTTCTCCTTCCAACGCTCCAGTGGATTCCCACCAATAATTTGCTTTATTCTTAAGGAAGTAACTCGCATAATCGGTCTTAAATTGCGTGAGGGTAAATACCTTTGCCATTTCCTTCATCCAATTTCTGGAAACAACAGGATCCACTTCGCCCTTGAACTCTGGGGGCTTAACAGACTAAAAGGATTTAAAACTGGTAGTTTCGTTTAGCTCACTTTGTTGATGTTGTTGCTGCTGAATCTGTTGGATTAACTGAAACTGTTGTTGTTGTTGCTGGCGCAACAAGTCTAGAATTTCATTTATAACCGGACCCTCCGCCAAACTATTACTATTTTCTTTAGACTTGGTAGCTTTCTTGGGTGGCATTTTCCTGAAATATTAGAGGAAATTTATTCAAAACATAGCGAAGATGTATATCAAAAATATCACCGTTCAAACGGTGCACCTGTGTCAGGAAAATGCTGCCCAATCAAAGCACCAATGTCTTTATTCTTAAGATCCATTTATAAAAGATATCTAGATTAGCAACACTAGCAACAATAACAACAATAATAGTAGCAGAATCAACAACCGTGCTAAAAACTAGGATATAAAGGTACTAAACATTATAAAATGCCCTCTCACTATAACAAAAAACTGAGCAACCTTCCAGCACAATTAAAATACAACACTAACAAATTCCATATACAGAAAAGCTAGATGGGTTATACTAGGCATCACCCAAACAGGGTAAATTGGTAAGTCAAGTCGAACTTAAGAAATCACAGACTTGGCTAACGCACTAGTTTGAGTTTCAATCAACCATTACTCCCAAAGCGACTTCTTAGCTCTCACACTCGACCCATCTTCCACGGGGTTAATTTTTCTGAAGCTGCAATCTTCAATATCGAATCATAAATCCTCTCTACTATTTCATTTCTGAAGTAGCAACCCTATGTAAAACTTCTATTCCTCTAGACAGTCAGCTCTTGTTTACTTTCAATAACCAGGATTGTCTAATTACAAAAGCTACTGACAATTCATTACCTCGTGATTTCAAATAAAATTTCAAAGTCAAGGAATTAATAATACAGGGAGGACAAGAGAAGAAGACATATGTATGACTAAGAGCAACCATACAAGTATATAAGATGGCCAGTCTTAGTACCGCATAGCTCACAACACATAACTCGGTGGCATCCCACCAGACCCTTTTGTCACACATACAAATGGTCAACTCATATGCATTGTTTGCCCCAATCAACTGATAGAATCTCCGAGAAAAGAAACAATGTTTAAATAGAGATGTACAAATAAGGAGGGAGAAAATTTGATTTATAATTGAACCAATAGAACCCTAAGTGGCTTACTCTGAGTTCTCAACTTCCTCACAGGAAAAGTAAACAACTTATAGGATAAGAAACAATGACTCTGGAAACAAAATACGTTTCAAGAAAAAAGTATAAGGGTTCAAAATATAGACCACAGTACTGATCCACATTCACTATGAGACTTGGATGTCATAACAGTCACTGACTATTATCATTCCAATTGGACTCGCCGAGGTTGCACACTGGGTCCAACAACATCACTTAACATAGATAATATGATATTTAGAATAACGTCGGTATCTCTTTAGCAGATACATCAAGGTCCGCTCCAAAGCTGAATTCTCGTAACCAGATTCGTTTTCTCGAGTAGGATATCTAAACCTCTATCGATATTATCAACAATAGCTATACGAGAAAGACAAACTAAAAGTTTGGGCAGTTCCAGCCGATCCTCAACAGACGTTAGGGTTTCGCCTTAGAAATCCTCGACTGAACTCATAGACTCGCTCCTCTGATTGAGTTGCTGACTCACATCTATATATAAACTTTCCTATACTCTTTTGACTCTACTCTTAACCCAATTCAGGGACTCAAACCTGTAGCTGTGAAACCAACTGTGACGGTCTCAACTCCGGGGTCAAGAGTTGACATCATCAATAATAATAACAACAACATAACATAACATAATCCAACTCAACATTATTATATAAACACAACCCCTTTTCCAAGATCTTTTCCCGGTTTAAGTATATTATATATATTTGATAATGTCATGTCTAATATGATTTATGTTTAGTTTTCAGATCTTACTTAAACAGGATAAATCAGTACTAACTGAAATCAATACTTATACTGAAGTCGGAACTTAAGTCATCAGTACTTAAGGTTCAGGAGATATTTATCAGAAGATAATATCAGGACTTAAAGGAAACGTTCAGATAAGGAAGGCGGTTGATTAAAGGAAAAAAAGATCAAGACAAACGTAAGAAGAGATATGCATGAAGAAGGAATTCTATGAAGAATAGAATACTTGGAAGAAAAGATATCTGATTGATATATTTTAGGAAGCAGAATTATATTCCATATCAATTAGCGATTATCTTGTAACTGTGTAGTATATAAACACAGACATAGGGTTTAAACTATAAGTGTTATCATTATGGAGAAGATTATTCATTGTAACCCTAGCAGCTCTCGTGATATTTGTTCATTACTGAGAGAGGACAGTTCCATACTGTAACAGAGTTTATTGTTTTGAATAAAGTTTGTTTTCTGTTGAGATATTATAGTTCGATTTGATTGTGCTATACACTGTATTCACCCCCCCCTCTACAGTGTGTGTGACCTAACAAGTGGTATCAGAGCGTATCTGTTAACACACAAACAGTTTAAGATCCAAAAACAATCATGTATGAAGTAGAAACTCCAATTAAGCCCACCAAAACTGAAGAACCTCCAAAGACACAAATCCATAGCCGATATGAGGCTATTAGAGTTCCCATATTGAGACCATCTGAATATCCCATACGGAAGGTGAGGATGACTATGTTTCTGGAAGTTACAGATCCAGAATATCTTGATAGAATCAAGGAAGGGCCTCATAAACCAACCAAGCTCGCAGTTGCAGTTGCAGGTGAAGCAGCAAAGTCAGTACCAAAGGAGAAGAGTGACTACACTGCTGAAGATATCGCATCAATTGCTAAGGATGCTAAGGTACGACACTTACTGCACTATTAATAATGTAATGTCAAAAAGGGTAATAAACTGCAAGACTGCAAAGGAGATATGGGATGCCTTGGAAACAAGATGTCAGGGAACTGATACGATTAAGAAGAACATCAAGACAATACTCACTCACGAGTGTGAACACTTTGACTCAAAGGCTAATGAGTCATTGACTGATTTATATGATAGATTTGTCAAACTCTTAAATGATTTGTCACTGGTTGATAAGGAGTATGATCTTGAAGATTCAAACCTTAAATTCCTATTGGCTCTTCCTGAAAGCTGGGATTTGAAGGCAACAACAATAAGAGACAACTATAATCTTGATGAAACAACTCTTGATGAGATTTATGGGATACTCAAGACTCATGAACTTGAGATGGAACAAAGAAGCAAGAGGAAAGGAGGAAAGTCAAGGACAGTTGCTCTTAAGGCTGAAGAAGAATCCCCCAAGGCAGCCACCTCAAGGAAAGGCAAGGGTAAAGCGCTCTTCACAAAGTCTGATACTGAGTCATCAAGTTCTGATAGTGATGATGACTCAGAATCTGAAAGCTTGCCTGAGACGGATGTTGATGAAGAGATGATGAAGCTGTGTGCCCTTATGGTGAAAGGAATCACAAAGATTGCATACATGAAGTTCAGGAGGGGAAAGAAGTTTTCCAAGAAAGGTGCAAGTTCTGATAAGAAAGGTTTCAGAAAATCTGAAGACAAAGGCAAGGCTCTTGTCACAAAGAAGAAAAACTGGACAGACACCTCAGATTCTGAAAGTGAGGAGAATTATGCCTTGATGGCAAATGCTGATATGGCAAGTGCTGAAAGCAGTTCTGAAGCTGCTGAGTTAAAGGTACCCCAAACTACTTATTCCTTTCATACTGATGATATTAATGATTTGAGAAGATATCTTAAAACCATGTTCATTAGCTATAGAGATCAAATTTAACATGTGAAAGATTAACTTCTGAAAATCTTGCTTGTAAAAAGAGGAATCATTATTTAGAAAAAGAGTTAGTCATGTTCCATCAAACTCAGAAAGATAGAGATGATGCTTTCTATGTTAGGGATGAAGTGCTTAAAATGAATGAATCTCTAAAAGCTGAGTTAGAAAAGGAAAGAGAGATTATCATGACTTGGACTAACTCTGGCAGAACAACTCAGAATTTGTTAAGTAGTGAAAACTGGAAAGAGGGCTTATGTTATGGAGATGATAAGAATGATAAAGGAACTGTAGAAATTAAGCCTATAGTTGTTAATCAAAAATCTAAGTTAAAGCCTATTAAGTTTGTTGCTTTAAAGTCTAATACTGAGAAATCAGAAGTTAAAAAGGAATTAACTTCTGACAAACTAAAACAGGAAAAGACAACTGAAGTAAATGTAGGCTTAATGACAAAGAAGCAGCTTAAGCATAAGCTGAAAGATGTTAAGAATGTAAACAAGGTAAAATCACCTAGGAAAAATAGGAAGGGAAAGGAAGGTGTGAATAAAAGCAATGATTATAAGCCTGTTCCTGATGCTCCTAGAAAAACATGTCATAACTGTGGAAGCTCTAACCATCTGGCTTCTTTTTGCAGGAAGAATAAGAACATAAACTCTTTACCTTCAAAGTCAGGAGTTAAGAGTCAGTCTGTTAGATATAAGCCACAAAATCCTTGTTTTCATTGTGGTAGTTTATGGCATTCCATTTATACTTGTAAGGAATATCATAGTTTGTACTATGATTATTATCAAATAAAACCTTCTTTAAAGAAAGTTAGCATTGTTCCTTCTAGTGTAAGTTCTGATTCAAAGTCTGATAGTGTAAATTCTGATAAGAAAATTGTAAACATAAACTCTGATGCTAAATCCGCTGCAAATGTTAACAAACTTAATAAGGCCAAAGGATCCAAGCAAGTCTGGGTCCTTAAAACTAATCATTAGTGGTCTTTGTGATTGCAGGGAAACAGGAAAAATATCCTAGTTCTGGACAGTGGATGTTCAGGACATATGACTGGAAATAAAGCCCTGCTATCAGACTTTGTGGAGAAGGCTGGCCTAAGTGTTTCTTATGGAGATGGCAACATTGGAAAAATGTTGGGATATGGCAATATCAATCTTGGGAATGTCATCATTAAAGAAGTAGCTCTGTTCTCAGGACTTAAACACAATCTGCTGAGTGTTAGTCAAATCTGTGACAGAGGTTATCATGTGGATTTCTTTGAAGAACTCTGTGAAGTTATTAGTAAATCTACAGGGAAAGCTGTTCTAAAAGTATACAGGCATGGTAACATCTATAAAGCCAAGCTTTCAACAAGTACTGATGGTTCTGCAATCTGTCTGATGAGTAGAGCATCAATTGAAGAAACCTGAAATTGGCACAAGAAACTCTCTCATTTAAATTTCAACAATATAAATGAACTAGTCAAGAAAGATCTTGTGAGAGGACTGCCAAAGTGAGTATTTGCTCCTGATGGCCTTTGTGATTCTTGTCAGAAGGCTAAACAAAGGAAATCCTCATTCAAGAGCAAGACTGAATCATCAATTCTTGAGCCTTATCACCTACTACATGTTGATCTATTTGGTCCAGTAAATGTCATGTCTATTGCAAAGAAGAAATATGCTATGGTCATAGTGGACGAGTTCACCAGATACACATGGGTGTATTTCTTGCACACAAAAAGTGAAAGTGCATCTCTCTTGATTGATCATGTCAAGCAACTGGATAAATTGGTCAAAGATTCAGTGAAGATAATAAGAAGTGATAATGGTACTGAGTTCAAGAATTTGATAATGGAAGAGTTCTGCAAAGAGCATGGAATCAAGCAGGAATTCTCTGGTCCTGGAACTCCATATCAAAATGGAGTTGTTGAAAGAAAGAATAGAACTCTCATTGAAGCTGCACGTACAATGCTTGATGAAGCAAAGCTTCCAACCTATTTCTGGGCTGAAGCTGTGTAGACTACTTGTTTTACTAAGAATGCAACACTCATTAACATGCAAGGAAAGACACCATATGAGATGGTGAAGAAAAAGAAGCCAAATCTGAAGTATTTTCATGTATTTGGATGCAAATGTTTTGTTCTTAAGACTCACCCTGAACAGCTATCCAAATTTGATCTAAAAGCTGATGAAGGAATCTTTGTTGGATAACCACTTTCCACAAAAGCCTTCATAGTCTATAACTTGAGAACAAGAGTGGTCATGGAATCTATTAATGTCTTTTTTGATGATAAGAAGATTAATGGACTTGAAGATTTCAATGATCATGATCAGCTGAGATTTGAAAATGAAGACTTAAATTCTGATACTGAAAATCCTGACAGTCTAAATCCTGATACTGTAAACTCTGATGGATTAAACTCTGATGTTATTGAAACTGTGGTGACTACACCAAAGGAAGATGCACCTATACAGGGGGAGCATACTCAAGATACAACCACCTCTCAAGAAGCATCAGAACATACAACTGGCTCTTCAAGTTCTGATTCGTCAAGTTTTGATAAGCCAAGTTCTGATAACTTAAATTCTGAAGGATCCAACTCAGAGAGCATAGTTTCAGGGGGAGCATCAGAAAATGTTGATGAAGATAGCACGGATCATGGGGGAGCATCCAGTTCTAGAGAAAACCTTCCATCTGCAAGGAAGTGGACTAAATCACATACACCTGACTTAATTATTGGAAATCCTGATGCATGTGTCAGAACTAGAACAACTACTTCAAGTGAATGTCTTTACAATTCTTTTCTTTCTCAGACTGAACCAAAGAAAGTGGAAGAAGCTCTTCAAGATGCTGATTGGGTGTAAGCAATGCAGGAAGAGTTAAATGAATTTGAATGAAACAAAGTCTGGACCCTAGTGCCAAGACCAAAGAACATATCTGTTGTTGGTACAAAGTGAGTATTCAGAAACAAAACTGATAGTGATGGCATAATTACAAGGAATAAGGCAAGGTTGGTTGCGAAAGGATATTCTCAACAGGAGGGAATTGATTATGATGAAACATTTGCACCAGTTGCTAGATTGGAAGCCATAAGGATATTTTTGGCTTATGCTGCTCACAAAAAGTTTACTGTCTTTCAAATGGATGTGAAAAGTGCTTTTCTCAATGGAGAATTGGAGGAGGAAGTATATGTTGAACAACCTCCAGGCTTTGTAGATCCCAAATATCCTAATCATGTCTACAAGCTTGATAAAGCACTTTATGGCCTTAAGCAAGCTCCAAGAGCATGGTATGAGACTTTAGCTCAGTTTCTTCTGGAAAGTTGATTTAACAGAGGAACTATAGACAAAACACTGTTCTACCTCAACCATGGAAAGGACTTACTTCTGGTTCAGATATATGTTGATGATATCATCTTTGGTTCTACAAATGACAGACTTTGCAAGAAGTTTGCCAAACTGATGCAGTCAAGATATCAAATGAGTATGATGGGGGAACTTAGCTATTTTCTGGGCCTTCAAGTCAAGCAGAATGAAGAAGGCACTTTTATTTGTCAACCCAAGTACACCAGAAATTTGCTGAAGAAATTTGGAATGCAAGATTGTTCAAGTGCATCCACTCCCATGGCCACTGCAATAAAACTCGATAAGGATACTGGTAAATCAGTAGATATTACTGATTACAGAGGTATGATTGGCTCTCTACTCTATCTAACTGCTAGTAGACCTGATATCATATATGCTACTTGTCTTTGTGCAAGATTTCAAGCATATCCAAGAGAACCTCACTTAACAGCTATGAAAAGAATTTTCAAGTATCTTAATGGAACAGCTGATCTGGGATTGTGGTATCCCAGAGAATCAGATTTTAAACTAATAGGTTACTCAGATACAGATTTTGCAGGTTGCAAAATTGACTAGGAAAAGCACAAGTGGAAGCTGCCAATTTCTTGGAGGCAGATTGGTTTCTTGGTTTAGCAAGAAACAAAAGTCAATTTCCACATCAACTGCAGAAGCAGAGTACATTACTACAGGAAGCTGTTGTGCACAGATTCTTTGGATGAAGAATCAGTTATTGGATTATGGGTTAACATATTTTAAAATCCCTATTTACCGTGATAATCAAAGTGCTATTGCTATGATAGGTAATCCAGTTCAACACTCAATGACAAAGCACATCAGCATTAGGTACCACTTCATAAGGGAACATGTGGATGAAGGTACAGTGGAATTGCACTTTGTTCCAACAGATCAACAACTAGCAGATATCTATACAAAACCACTGTGTGAAGTTACTTTTACAAGATTGGTAAATGAAATTGGAATGGTTTCAGGTTCTTTCTCTAAATCCGCATAGCTTTTGTTCTGATGCATCAGACTTTATGATCAGTATATACAGAAATTACTCTTTTTGTGTATTATGTGCTTAATTGAAAATTGCTTAAGTACTGATTGTTGTTTGATATGAATTTCTAAACTCTGATAGTTAACTGACCGTTTCTATGGCTATTCAATCCTATGAGGATAACTGTGCTAGATGCTGACCTAGTAGTCTTTAACATACTAGAGATCCCAAGTTAGAAGTAATTATTTATGTGGAAATCTATTGACACAAGCAAATTTTGATATTGAGCTTAGTCACGTTTACTTTGTCTATCTTATTAATAAGTCAAAAACTAGAATAATGCTTCTCATCTGTTAAGTTCTAATGTTAGTAAATCTGATGGATGTATTAAGTGCTGATAAACCTCACTCATCAAAAGAAAAGGGAATAAAAATCAGGTACTCCTTTGAGATCTAGAGTAAAAATGTGGAAGGGACGACCCAAGTGCATTGATGGTATTAAGTAATATGCATCAGAAAAGCAAATAATTATTTTTCTTGGTGACTTTTCACACTCTATGATTACTGGAGAAATACTCTAATAATAGCATAAATTCTGATAAGCAGTCGTGACTCACTTACAAAGAGAACCCACTGTAAAATGGAATTTCAAAAGATGCATAAAATAAGCACAAAACAGTTGAGGTGGACTCATGCATGAACTCATTCAAAAGTAAACTTCAGAATATAGACAGATTTTTAGTAAAGTTCTTAGTTATGCCTTATTTTTAAGATGTACTGAAGTGAATCAGACTTTACTCTTTGTCTGATATTTTGCTTAATGCACACACTTACACTCCATATGAATGATGAAAATTACTGTGGTGTTCAATGTTGTTTTAGATGAACAGTTTATGTGTCAGATTGCATAAATTCTGAGGACATGTTCTTATGGAAGTTCTGATAAATAAGTTCTGAAGAACCGAAATCAGAATTTGTGTGAAGAATCACAGAGATAGGCATTCATTTTTCGAGTTAAGAAATCATATTCTGATGACCATTTTAATTGCTGATATAAATTAAGTTCTGATTCTAAAATGTCAGTACTTGTTTATTTGATTTATTTTTTGGTCATTCTCACACTTTATATTTTTCCAAAAAATGGGTTTTGCAGCAAAAATGATTAAAAAAGTGGGAACAGTTTAAATTTTGAATTAAAACTGACTTACCTCAATTAATGGGATTACTTGGTAAGTGGAACGGTTTTTCCTTGAAAAACTGCACGTGATAAGTAATATTACTGTTTTCCCGTGCCCATTAACTATTCATTATTGCTGCATGTCTGACAGGGTCCAACGGTTATTTTTTTTTAACCATGTATAAGAGAGAGAGAGAAGATTATACAATCTTTTATTTACTTTTACACTTTATCTCTCTTTCTTTACTTTTACTCTCTCTCATCTCCTGACGTTGGTTTTCATACAGACATTTTATCAAATACCTTACAGGCAACCTTAATTCTCAATTTTTTTTCTCATGGCACCTAAGGATTTGATTATAGATGGAGCCAAGTTTGTTCCCAACAACTATGATGCAATCTTAAATCATGATGAAACTCCATCTGAGTTGCACTTTGTGCAAGATCTTCTTGCACACAGTGAAATTGGGTATGCATTGACCCAGCCACTAGTCTTTTCAAGCTAACAAGTTCTGACATTTTGGCGGAATGGGCATTTTGATAATGGTGGTGCTACTGGTACTCTCAGCATTGTTTTTGAAGTCAATGATGTTGAACATGTGGTAACTCCTGGAACAGTTCGTAAAGCTCTACATTTACCAGAAGGTTGCATTTTCTCAACACCGGAGGAACCCATTCTACAGCAGCTCATGGCCAATTTAGGGTATGAGCAGAGTTTGGCTAAGCTTGGACAGTTGAAACGAGCACATATCAGAAAGGAATAGAGCTTTTTCTTCGACTGCATCACTAAAGCCTTCGGGAATAAGTGTTCCAACTTTGATGCCATTCCAATAATGAGTCAGCACATCGGGTATGCTATTATTAAACAAACTCATTTTGATTTTGCAAGTGATGTGCTAGGTTTTATAGGGGATAGGATGACAGAGGATAGGATTGTTGTCTACTTTGCTAGATTTTGTCAGCTTATATATAATTTTTGTTGTGCCGATGAACCCCAACCTACCACTGACTTATTTCCACCCTTTAAACTTATAAAATGGGCTTTTAATGACTTGGTAAATGCTGACCTTAAGAAAATGGCGGTTAGACCTTTACAGATTCCTCAGTCTGTAAAACAGATCCTGGTAAATGCTGATCCTCAAACCTATAGATTTGTTTATCCTGATGTTCAACCTACCACCACATCCCAAACACCACTATAACCATCAGAACATACCACTCATACATCTATACCTCAATCCTCTATCAGAACACATCTTAAACCTTCACAGATAGCTCAACCTTCATACTCAGCACCTACTGTGAAGCCTTCATCTTCCAAGCCCAAGAGGACAAGGACTGTCCCTCAGACACCACAGAAGAGAAGGAGGATTGTTCTGAGAGATGAGTCTGATAGTGAGGAACAGGTTTCTGCATCAAAACCTGTTGTTAAAGAAGCTGAGAAGGTCCCTTCTCAGAAGGATTCTGGAATTGGAGGATCTAAGCTTCTCAAAAGGCTTAGAAGAATGACTTATGCTGAACCTCCCAAGGAATCCCCACCTTCAAAGAGATACAAGAAACAGAGAGCTAAAAGGACAGCTTCAGATAATGAGGAAGCAGTAGCTAAGGAAGGAGATCAGGAATCTCTGATCTCAAAAGAACCAGAATTTGCTGAAGCTACTGCATCTCCCTCTCCATTGTCCCTAACTCAGGAAGCTGCTAACGATAAGGCAAACACACCATCTGTGTCTCCTGTACATGAAACTGTATCTCCTGTAGACCCAGGCACAAGTGCTGAAATTGATATTCACAACCTGGTTGTGCATGAGGTTCTCTACTTAGAAGCTCCAACAACAATTAATCCATCAAAAAGACCTTTTACTGATGCTACTCAAACTCCAGAATTGTCTACAACACCTTCTCTGCATCTAGATGTTGATGATCAGAATATAGGTGAGCATCAGGATATGGCTGTTGATAAGAACTTAGAAACAGATCAGCACTTAGAGGATGATGTTGAAGCCTCAATTGCTTCTCATACTGTTGTTTTATCGGAAGATGCTGATTATGTCCGTTCTAATGCTTCAAATGCTGATACTACTGGTGATGCTGCTACTAATGCAGATGCTGATGAAGCTGGTCCTTCAGGACATGCACCTCAACAAACTGTTGATAAATCTGAACTAGTTAAGAAGTTTATTACAAGAGCAGCACCAGTACCTTGGAGTGAAACTCCTAGAGGACAGGAGTGGAATAAGGAATGGAACTCAGTTACCTTTGTTCCATCTGAGAAGATTCTTGCTGAGCACTTGGCAAAAGCTGATGAAATGTTAATTAATGATGATTTCGAGACACAGCTTCGAGTCACTGCATTGAGTACTAGACATCTGCAAAGTCTCCATTCAATAACTCATGCAGAGTTACATAAAATTCAGGAAGAATTGTTCAAGCAAGAAACGGTTAAGAAAATTGAAAAGAAAAAATTCTTCCAACCTACCTTTGACAGAGTTGCTTACATTGAGAAGACCCAAGAGAAGCAACAGTCTCAGATTGATGATATTTTGAAAAATCAAGCTTCTCAGCAATCTCAACTTGATGAAATCCAAGCCTCAGTGGAATTGCTTGTCTCTCTTCTCTTACCTCCTGATGCCAAAAAAGGGGGAGAAAGTAATTAAGTCCAAATGCAAAACTGTTAAGACACTGAAGGGGAAGGATGATGAAAAAGATGACCAGGGAAACTCTGGAATGGGTGGAGGTCATGGTCAAGGTAGAAGTTTCTCATCAAGAAGAGCTGAAATTACAAGTCACTGGACAAGTTCTGATGTTGGAAAAAGAATTACTTCTGCTATTGGTAAAAGGATAAGTTCTGATGAACTTTTGGATCTTGATGAAGAAATATCAAGACAGCTATTTCTGAAAGAAAATCCAGAAATGGACTTTGAGAGCCTGATGGAAGAAGAAGCTAGACTTAAGTCAGAAAAAGTCAAATATAAATCTGAAGCTTCCGTTAGTAAAAGGAAACCTCCAAAGGCCATAGGCATTGTGATAAAAGAAAGAACAAATCCTGAAGCAACCAAGGCTAAATCACAATTGCAGATAGATCCAAGGTCCTAGGGCAAAGAGAAAGTTGGTGAACCTATCAAAGTTTATGTGCCTCTTGTGGATGAAGAAAAATTTCTAAGACAACCTCTGACATGGCTCAAGTTGTTCAGAGTCAAGATATAGTTAGTTCTGATATCTCAAAGAAGCAAGTTACCTCTAACATAGCTCAAGTTAACTTGATATCAGAAGATAAATCAAAGGAAACCTCTGACATTGCTCATATTAAACCTTCAAAGTTACTCCTACCAGGATTCACCAAAGCCAAACAGACTCAACTTTGAAGACTGCTGTAAGTGGTTTTGAAGCAAGAGTGGTTACTGGAAAGGAAGCAAGAGATAAATCTGGATTGGGTAGTGCTGATGAAGAAGAATACAGAACACAACCAATGATCCAACTTCCTTAAGTGAACCAGGTATTGGAGCAACTCTTGAAAGATTGAATCAACTAGAATCTGTACAGATGGTTTACCATACCTACTTGAGAGAACACATCTTATTGTACTTCATGACAGATGGTAGGGTTTATGATATAAGGGAAAATGCCATTCCACTGAAGTATTTTGAAGAATTGGAACATGTATTATTCTTACTTCAAGTGAATGACAAAATAACAAAAAGTGCTGCAAACTATTTGAAGAGTCAAATTCAGATACAGAAAATACAGAGATTGCAAGGGTGATATTGTTGAGATGAAGCCTAACTCTGCTAAGATTATAACTACCTTCTAGGTTACAAGGCTGTGGAATTCAATCTTGAGTCTGACAAGGCATATTTGATCAGACTGGATCAGGACATAAGAAAAGCTAAAATTAATTATCTCAGGGCTGCAATTTTTCAAACTGGTGAAGATTCTGCAGAACTTAAAGATGCTAAAAGGAGGATGATTGATGAACTCATATATGCTGAGAGATGTTTTTTAAAGAACTATCTCAGAACAACTCCTGACATCAGAGAGATCAGAAAGTGAAGCCAAGTCAAGATCTACAACTGCTCAAATTCTGATATGTATACAGACTGAAGTTGTTATAAGAAGTTTTAGGACAACTCCTGACATCAGAGAGATCAGAAAGTAAAGCTTTAAGGACTGTAAGTTGTAGTTATCTAGTTAAATTCTCATGCATTTGTACTTAATGTTTTTGACATCATCAAATATCTGTTAAACTTGTATATTATGCTAATTTACAAGTTGGGGGAGATTGTTAGATATATTTGATAATGTCATGTCTAATATGATTTATGTTTAGTTTTCAGATCTTACTTAAACAGGACAAATCAGTACTTAACTGAAATCAGCACTTATACTGAAGTCAGAACTTAAGTCATCAGTACTTAAGGTTCAGGAGATATTTATCAGAAGATATTATCAGGACTTAAAGGAAACATTCAGATAAGGAATGTAACACCCCCAGATCCGGGGTCGGGGATCCGGGTCGTCACGGTCTTTCTTTCCACAATATCACTTCACTTAATTAATAATAATAACCTTATGCTGTGACCCCACACTAACACACACCACAACCCGTTATAGTCTCAGAGATGAAATTTAAATAAGTACAAGTCTTTGAATCCACAATTTAAAAGTTATTACAACCCAAAATGATTTCTTGATAAATTTACAGTTAATTGCCATTATCTGCCACAAGTTATAATTATACATAATTGATTCTCAAAAGTAGATGATCTGATCTACAATAGATCTACCTCTGCAGCTATAGCAGCTACAACATCAACGGGAAGACGCGGGACGCTTCCCACGCGCTTGCGCTGGGTCTGCTGGAGTCTGGCCATCTTTCCTAACTGTTGTTGTGTGATGAAGAAATAAAGCAAGGGTGAGCAGCAAGCCCACCAAAATAATATGTATAATGATTTACAATATATGAGCCTTCTCATAGTACTCATGAAAGTCTTGGTCAAAAGAAATGAACCAAGTTTGATATCTTAATGCGATGAAGTCGCAAAATATTCAGTATATATACATATATACTTTTCAAAATCTTGGAAGTCCTCTTCCATGCATAATATACACAGAGTTCCAGTGTATAACTGTATAAAAATATCGTTGCAAGGTGATCTCATATATCTAACCTTGTCTCAACGTTTTTCTGAAAATCTTTGTCATGCATAAGATAATCATTAACTAGATATAAGTTTAAAAGATGAAGTTACAAGATACCCCAAAATACTTATATCTTTCCCAAATACTACTTGAACTACCCCCGTTCAAGTTATAATCAGTTTCAAAGGTTTATCACATAGATGAGACTACAAGACAAGATTTGAATAGATTCAATCTTTGAATATCATTATAAATAATGAAGTTACGAGATACTTCATTAAGACCCGATATATAAATATCATATATATATCTCCCATACATTTCCTGAAAACCTCTGTCATGTAAAGTATGAACAGAGTTGCAATATCCAATGAATTTGTAAGGAAAAGAATTTTGGCATAAACCAGATATCTTGCTGATCAGGCAAAGATACCAATAAGTAACCTTTTCTACTGTAGATGGATGAATTCCTCACCGGTCATCACCCTGGCCGCATTAGGACCTCGCGCTAGACCGTTACCCGGCCACTCACGCGTTGATGGACTGCCACCCAGCCACTTACACATTCATAGACCGTACCCCGGCCTGTCGCTTATGCCGACTCAATCAGATGGACTTACTTCCCGAACATTGGGCAAGTAATCAAATTATTTTCTCAAAACAGCAACCATGTTGCGAATATAAAATACACCACAGAGCCGGATCCCCAAGATTTTGAGCGAATATTCAAGTCTCCTTCGAAAGGAAGATCTTAAATCGGAAAACGAGTTTTGGGATCCGCTCTAACTTTTAAAATCATTTTGAAGACTCGAAAACATTTTTAAGAATGTTTGGAGTAAAGCTGATTTAATGAAATAATTCAGTCCCGATATATTAGAAAATATCTGAATATTATTATTTAAATAATATTCCCATAAAGAATAATCTTTATAAAAATAATTGAAGTAGAAGTATTAAAACTTATACTAGAAACGAGTATTAAATAACCAAACATACACTTATATGAAAGTATTATCTTTATTTGAATACTCGAAAATAAGTTTGATTATTAACACCTTATTCTTTAATAAAATAAAGAATATATTTCAGTAATAAGCGGAGTCATAATACCTCGAATGAATATTATAAATAATATTCATTAAATAAAATAAAGGAGTCATACATCCTCAAATGAATATTCAAATAATATTCAATTAATAAAATAAAAGGAGTCATAAGCCCTCGAATGAATATTCAAGATAATATTCATTAATAAAATAAAGTTATCGAATAAACCTTATTCGATTAATAGTTTTGAAAACTATAACCATATATATATATAAATATATATATATATAAAATCTACTCGGGATCCTCGACTCCCGGTTTTAGAAAATGTTTTTACCTTTGGGTCCCTATACTAAGGGTATATGCAAATTACTGCTATTCTCTAGCATAGGTATTATCAACTGAATCAACAGATATATATGGCAAGAATACGAAACAGGCATGCATATATATACCATATCAGCATGCTTCAATATATCGCAACATTTGCTAATTAACCAACATGCATCTATCGCAAGATAATGCATATACATATATTCATCACAACAACAGTATAACGGGTAGAAAACTTGCCTGAGCGACTGGGGGTTACGAATGGCTCGGGACGAGTCTGGTAACCTATAAGCAACAAGTAAGTTGGAATTAAACCAAAGTCACTTGTAAATCTATACTCTAACCAACTCAGACTCTAACGCTCGTTTTGCGCTTACTGATTTGCTTAAGTCACCCGGGTACCCTCGGCTCCACCATTTTTAATAATTTAACCTTTACGAGTTTTAAGGCGATTCCTTCGCGAGTGTCTTACCAACTGCCTAACACACTTACCATAAATGTTTCATACATTAATTAACCCTTTTTGGTCTTTAACCTATGTTTCAAAGTAAGGCGAGGGGAAAAGTTTCGTTCGCGAAACGCCGTTACTTGAAACGGTCGTTTCTCCTAAACCGTGCATCGGAATCGAACGAACTACATATCAAAATGAAGCTCGTAACATGAGCTATCTAGACATGGCAATTGTCATAATTTAGCAGGGTGTTCTCGGGTCCTAATGTTATGCACAAAAACAGTCTAAAGAAAATCGGACGTTACGACGGCTATATTTACGCGATTTCCAATATTTTAAACCATTCAAAACCATCCCAAATCAACCTCAAATCCAACATACAACCAACATCCATCCTTATCACATCATAACAACCCCAACCAATTCAATTTAATCATTCATACTTATGTCTAAGCTTAACTTTAATCATACTTAAGTTCTTTTAATCAAAACAACAACATTTACCAATCCAACAACATCCCAAAACTCACTAATCTCTACATACACAACCATCAAGCCTCTCATGAACTACAATACTCATATTATGCTCTTAACATTCAATAACAAAGCTTGGTTAAGAGATTATACCTTCCTTGAAGCTTTTTAACACAACACAAGAACTTTGAATGCCTAAAGAACCTTGATCCTTGCTTGTATAACCTTAATCTTTCATAAAAATTCAAGAAAACTAAAGTTATTTCTTGAAGGTTACTATTCACCATCTTCTTCCTTGATTTATTGGAAGAGATTGTGAAGGAATTAGGAGCTTAAACTTATAGCATATCCATATCTATGTACAAGGAAGCTTAGATAATTACCTTGTGATTTAACAATGCTTGGAACTTGATTTTTGATTTTTCTTCCTTTGAAAAAGATGAAAAGCCGAGAGCAATGCTTGAAGAATGAAAAATTTTGTGTTTGCTTTGATTTGTTTTGGCTAGCTAGGTTGTTTTGGTTTTGTTTTTGGTTAATTACCCTTCTAACCTTGAACTTTGTGTGGTTTACAATCATCCAACAATTCCTTCCTTTTTTGTCATGCCTATGTCACCTTGCACATGTCATAATGCTCCCACTTGTCCACACCTTGTGGTTTGATGATGTCACAATCCCTGGCTTCTTGTACAAGCTTGTCTCTTGGTCACTTATTTGTTTTACGGTTCGCTTATCTTTCGTTCTCGTTTATCGTTTGAGGGATCATACCCGGGATCTTATTACTTAGGTTCCCTTAACCTTTCTCAATATATTATATTCCTTTTATGATCCTCTCCTATAATCCTTTAATTTAAATCCTTTTTTATCCTGTTACCTTTTTCTCAATTCTTTCCGTATCTAGTGGATTTCCGGGAAAAATCAAAGTGTTCGAAATTGGATTCTGACGATATTTACATACACTTATATACCATATAGAGTACTAATAAAATCTCAGAATATCCATAACAGAACCCCTACATAGTGTGGCATGAAAAGTTTTCTCGTTCAGCAAAAACACTATTCATAAGGGTTTCAAAAATTTCCCAAAAATTGGGATTATTACAGTCTCCCCTCCTTAAAAGGATTCCGTCCCGGAATCAGATAGAAAATGAATAGGGATACTCTCTTAGCATTGCACTTTCTAACTCTCGAGTAAATTTTCCCACATTGTGGTTCTACCATCAAACTCTTAATAGTTTGATAACCCTTCTCCTAAGCACTCGTTCCCTTTTACTCTATACCCTTCCTGGTTGCTCCATATAGGTTACGTCTGGTTGCATGTCTATGCGCTCATATGCCCCTATTTGTCTAGCATCCGAATTACACTTTCTTAACATTGATACGTGAAACACGCTATGACTTGCTACATGTTCTGGGGTAAGGCTAGCTCATATGCTAACTTCCCAATACTCCTTAATATATCCAAGGGTCCAACAATTGGTGGACTTAGCTTTCCTTTCTTTCCGAATCTCATCAATCCTTTCCAAGGGATACCTATAACATTACTAGGTCCCCTATTTCGTACTCTTTATCCTTTTGTGTCAAATCAACATACTTATCATGTCCATCTTGGGCTACTACCAGCCGTCCTCTGATTAGATCTATCATATCCTTGGTCCTTTAGACCACTGCTGGTCCAAGCATCTTGCGCTCTACAACTTCATCCTAACATAAGGGAGATCGATATTGTCTTCCCTCAAGGATCTCATAAGGCGATATCTCAATACTGGCATATGATCTATTGTCGTAAGAAAACTCAATCCGTGTTAAGTGATCATTCCAATTTCTTTCAAGTCTATTGCACAGACTCTCATTATAGCTTTTAGCATTAGAGCTTTTGCTTCTCAATACCCATTCTTTTCCAGTTCGTAATCGCTACTACCTTCCGTTCCTAATATTATACTGGTTATACTTTTGCTCGTTAGCGTTCTATAACCTTTTAATAACCACGTCAACCTTAGTATCACGAATGTGTTCCCATTCCGCATACTACCATCACTTTATTACTCCTTTTTCAGTTGTTTCTATTTTCCAAAATTTGATCAATCAAATAGAAGTAAAGGAATTTGTTGAGAGATCACTATGATCATGAACACTTGTTATATCGCATAGTTAGTACAGAAGGTGGCCAGCCTTTAGTACTTAACAAGCAATTAAGCAATAGCTGGTATCCTACTTGGCTTCTATCACACAGATAGATAGTCATTCGGCAATACCTCCCCTTCTGGAAGGGTTGTTCTTCTCAGCTTACATTAAATGAAAAGAAGAGAAAAGAACGAACTGAAGAGAATTGTATATTCATAAAAAAATTTTATTGCCATAAAATATCTGGCTTGGAATCTACCTCTGAACTATAGAGGTTTGTCATAGAAGAACAAAACATATATGTATTTATATCAACATCAAGTATTATAGCATCGCATTTCACGTGCCTAAATATTTTCGCTATCCCGTCCATCATTCTATGGACCCATTCTCTTCCTCGAGCTTATACACAATCACCTTTGAAACTCCCTCGACATCGAAAATCGAATTTGGGATCTCATTCTATATATCACCGTTACTAGGATTCTATGCTCGCACCGCAACCTTCCTCGTATAGTAATACAACTCTCTATTGATAAGAAAGAATAATTATTCACTAGGTAGATACTCTACTTAATTAGTCTATCAATGATAACTTATACACTACCACAACCCGATTAGGGGTACTCAATCTCAACACCCATTCCAATACAACTCTCATGGTTGTAATCAGCTCACTACTCGCAGAATCATTGCTGCCTTACTATGGTCCACCACTGACCCACTATAGTCATTCATTTTCCATGAAGTCTTAATAGCTAACCATACGGAGTCCATACATGTCGTATCAAATCCTTCTAAGGAGGTAACATAATCACCATTTATGATTCATGGAGTACACTCCTGATTCTGACATACATACATGACATGAAGCAGATAAAAGTGCAGAAGAGTTTCAATCAAAGCAACGATAGCAGGTTAATACCATTCTTAATCATACGCCCTAAATAGAAGAATTAACTCAAGGGTTCATCTAGTCCTTTTTGAAACATGGTCCTGGATTATCTCAAGATAGGACCTTCTAAGATAGATAGCCTGCTCATGGCGATTACACGAATTAAACCTTTACCAACTACTATTAGGGTTGGGTATTGCACAGTCATCAGAAGGAATGTCAATCTTCCAAACCATAATACAACCTTCACAGCTTTAACCATCATCACTGTATTCCTCTCGCACGAGCGTCTATAATTATTCTCTTACATTTAAAGCGTCGGCCACCTCTTTGGCCTTTCCTGATAGTAAAATTTCCTTATAGTCAATTTCATTTTAACCACTTTCACAAATTTTCTACCCTATTTCCGATCACTGCTTGAGTGAAGATGTTTTCCATAAGTTATTGCCTCAGTCTTTAGAGGCTAATCACTGTCAAGACTGATTCTCAATCATACTTAGAACATCTTTTGTCTTAGGTCCTAATTGCCCTGAACAATTTCGACCTTTACTGGTTCGATCCATACTTTCTCGTGGTTCAACACGTGCCCCACTTGGCATCATTATAATTACGTCATATTTCCTTTATCCACATTTCTATTCTTAAGAATTTTGAATATTACATTTCTCCGTGTAAAACCTCTAAGGTTATCCTTCAATCGTTCCTCCTGTATTCCCTAGATACAGGGCATATCAAAATACCATTCACTATTACTAGAACCATTGTCTATATACTTCTGAAAAATTTCTCCACTGATCCTTAAAGGTTATTATTACCTTAATCCTTTCCAATTCATACTGTCAAAACTCATACTATCCCTATTAAGGGTGAAATGCCAACCTTTATGCATTCCCCTAGGATTCATTTTAAGTTACCGATGTTCTATCCTTAATTCCACCTTTGAAAAGGTACATGCATCCATCCATGGATAAACCAAGTCATATATCCTTGATAGATTATCTTCTTCATCATTCCCACCTCGATAGTCTATACCTAACTTCATAATAGCATCCTTATTCAAATTGAGGTCAATCCATATGGCCTCCAAAAGATAACAATGGTCATCCGCTTTTCTTTCCTGATTTGGTAATGATAACATGGATGTTCTGGAAGATATTGGTCGTGTTCAACGTGAACTTCTTCTTACTAATTCCTTATTTACTTTTGTTGTTTATCTCAACAGTCACCTCAATGTTGGGATATCTTTCATACCTGGCGTCTCCCTTTCTGGGTATCAAGCCACCGGTCTTACATTTCACCTTCTTGAAGGTCACTTCCTTCATCCAATTTTTCCTAATTTCTTACTTCCTTATCCCCTTAGTCTATCCGCGTCTCATTATTTATCCTTCGAATTATCTCAAGGTTTCCTCGAATCCTCCCAACTTACAGGGGATAAACAATATGTATCTCTTATGCCCTCAACCATCAATTTTAACTTATGGTGAATCACCCTCATCCTGACGAATGCATACTTTTCTATTTCTATTACTACGAGTCGTTAGGGTTTCCTCATACCCAACTCCCTTATCATACCTCAAACTCTATTGCCGTTATATTCCTTTCCACTTCAATTTCTTTTTATTTTCCTTTCTCTTATCATTATTTCATGAACCAACACAACATAAGCATTGATTTCAAACATCCCGTCATTCTGGATTCGTGTCCTCAGAACGAATCTTGATAACTTTTACAACTTAGATTCATAATTCATCATACTCGTCTGCCTTTGTTCTGTCTCTAAAGCTTTTACACTATCTCCATAACCTTGGGAAGTACTTTCCTAAAACAATTGACTGAACTTAAATCAGTTTATTATAACCTCTGGCTCCGTGCCTTTCTTGGTCTTTCACCAGCGGGTGGCCTCTCTCTTAGGAGGGTAAGTGACAAAAACAGTCCTTTGTGGTTCGTCAATCATTTAGAATCTCAAATGATTCCTCTATTTCCTTTAGCCAGGCTCTTGCCTCGGCTGGGTCAGCTTGTTCCATGGAACTCTGAGAGCTTAGCGACTTAAAGGTCCTGAAAGAATTTCTCACCGCACTGTCTCCTCAGGGTGGTGGTTGGGGATAATAGTCTAAGTTCTCTTTAGACAGGTCCATGAATTGCCGTATAGGGGTACCATCTCGGGTCTCCTTTCCTTACTCGACTTTTTGTTTCCTTAGTATGAAATGTTTCATCCTACTCCCCATAATTGGGGTCATTTTTTAATTTAAAATCCTCATTTTCCACTCCATTATGTCATGGGTTCCTTCTATCTTGATGGCGACCTCCCTGACTATCACGTTCAGGGTTTGCTCTAAATCTTATTCCTCAAACTAGCTTTTATCTAAGATCTCATCTTTAAGCTCTTGAACATTTGGAACCCAAATTCTGTAGGAATACCTCATTATTCCCTTCTCATCTTTCTCGGTATTAACCTCTTATCTATTTGTTGGCTCTCTGCCTTCATTCATAACTTTTTCTGGCACAATATGATCTTTTCCAATAATTCGGGCTGTATTGCTATCTCAAACAGCTTTTCGGTACCGGCTCCGGTTACCTTCACTACTATTTCCATTTTCTTAAAATCTCTTATAAACTCTCCAAAAGACATTATCATCTTGAGTCTCTCCTTTTTAGTAAGGGCATCAGCCACCATATTGGCTTTCCCCGAATGATAAAGAATCTCCCAATCATAATTCTTGATTAGCTCTAACCGCCTCCTCTGGCGTATGTTGAGCTCTTTCTACGTAAGAATGTACTAGAGCACTTATGGCTTAGGTAATTCTCGCACTTCTCTCCATACAAGTAGTGCCTCCAATCTTTAGGGTAAAACTATTGCCACGAGCCTAAGCTCATGGGCGGGGATATCGAATTTCATATTACCTTAATTGTCTTGACGCAGACGCGATTATCTTGCTGTGCTAAGAAGCACCCTAATTCCTTATGCGAAGCGTCACTTACAAATCACAAAATCTCCTTTTTCCATCCGGCAACGCCAGCATAGGGGCCATCACCAACCTCTGCTTCAGTTCTTGAAAGCTGTTCTCGCATTTCTCTGTCCATTCGAACTTCTCAGTCTTACGAGTAAGCCGCGTTAAAGGGGCTACTATCTTTACAACTTGAACGAACCTCCGGTAGTGACCGACCAATCCTACCTCTGGTAGTTGCCCTAACCATGGTCATCAATTCCTCAGTGGTCCTTTATTCATTCTTGTCAGGATCCTCCATGGGATCCTCCTCAGCAACTATCCCTTCTAGGACAACATCCTCAACCGCTACATCCTCAATATCAACATCATCCGGTCCCGCGTTAGGACGCTCTATCGGATCCATAATCTGATCCCCAATAAATAATAAAACATCATCGCGTTGATGTTCCTCAACTTCAGGGTTCGGAGTCCCGCTACCATATACGATAACGAACTACGCTTCTATCGCTACATTTATAAGGGTTCCCATAAGGGTTTTAACTGTCAGTACTACGTTAGGTAGTCCGACTATGAACTTGGCAAGAGTTCTTATTATCTTAGAGAATTTATTATCTTAACGTCCCATCATCTCTGAGGTTTATAACGCTTAGCTCTGATACCATTTCTGTAACACCCCCAGATCCGGGGTCGGGGATCCGGGTCGTCACGGTCTTTCTTTCCACAATATCACTTCACTTAATTAATAATAATAACCTTATGCTGTGACCCCACACTAACACACACCACAACCCGTTATAGTCTCAGAGATGAAATTTAAATAAGTACAAGTCTTTGAATCCACAATTTAAAAGTTATTACAACCCAAAATGATTTCTTGATAAATTTACAGTTAATTGCCATTATCTGCCACAAGTTATAATTATACATAATTGATTCTCAAAAGTAGATGATCTGATCTACAATAGATCTACCTCTGCAGCTATAGCAGCTACAACATCAACGGGAAGACGCGGGACGCTTCCCACGCGCTTGCGCTGGGTCTGCTGGAGTCTGGCCATCTTTCCTAACTGTTGTTGTGTGATGAAGAAATAAAGCAAGGGTGAGCAGCAAGCCCACCAAAATAATATGTATAATGATTTACAATATATGAGCCTTCTCATAGTACTCATGAAAGTCTTGGTCAAAAGAAATGAACCAAGTTTGATATCTTAATGCGATGAAGTCGCAAAATATTCAGTATATATACATATATACTTTTCAAAATCTTGGAAGTCCTCTTCCATGCATAATATACACAGAGTTCCAGTGTATAACTGTATAAAAATATCGTTGCAAGGTGATCTCATATATCTAACCTTGTCTCAATGATTTTCTGAAAATCTTTGTCATGCATAAGATAATCATTAACTAGATATAAGTTTAAAAGATGAAGTTACAAGATACCCCAAAATACTTATATCTTTCCCAAATACTACTTGAACTACCCCCGTTCAAGTTATAATCAGTTTCAAAGGTTCATCACATAGATGAGACTACAAGACAAGATTTGAATAGATTCAATCTTTGAATATCATTATAAATAATGAAGTTACGAGATACTTCATTAAGACCCGATATATAAATATATTCATATATATATCTCCCATACATTTCCTGAAAACCTCTGTCATGTAAAGTATGAACAGAGTTGCAATATCCAATGAATTTGTAAGGAAAAGAATTTTGGCATAAACCAGATATCTTGCTGATCAGGCAAAGATACCAATAAGTAACCTTTTCTACTGTAGATGGATGAATTCCTCACCGGTCATCACCCTGGCCGCATTAGGACCTCGCGCTAGACCGTTACCCGGCCACTCACGCGTTGATGGACTGCCACCCAGCCACTTACACATTCATAGACCGTACCCCGGCCTGTCGCTTATGCCGACTCAATCAGATGGACTTACTTCCCGAACATTGGGCAAGTAATCAAATTATTTTCTCAAAACAGCAACCATGTTGCGAATATAAAATACACCACAGAGCCGGATCCCCAAGATTTTGAGCGAATATTCAAGTCTCCTTCGAAAGGAAGATCTTAAATCGGAAAACGAGTTTTGGGATCCGCTCTAACTTTTAAAATCATTTTGAAGACTCGAAAACATTTTTAAGAATGTTTGGAGTAAAGCTGATTTAATGAAATAAATCAGTCCCGATATATTAGAAAATATCTGAATATTATTATTTAAATAATATTCCCATAAAGAATAATCTTTATAAAAATAATTGAAGTAGAAGTATTAAAACTTATACTAGAAACGAGTATTAAATAACCAAAGATACACTTATATGAAAGTATTATCTTTATTTGAATACTCGAAAATAAGTTTGATTATTAACACCTTATTCTTTAATAAAATAAAGAATATATTTCAGTAATAAGCGGAGTCATAATACCTCGAATGAATATTATAAATAATATTCATTAAATAAAATAAAGCAGTCATACATCCTCAAATGAATATTCAAATAATATTCAATTAATAATATAAAAGGAGTCATAAGCCCTCGAATGAATATTCAAGATAATATTCATTAATAAAATAAAGTTATCGAATAAACCTTATTCGATTAATAGTTTTGAAAACTATAACCATATATATATATAAATATATATATATATATATATATAAAATCTACTCGGGATCCTCGACTCCCGGTTTTAGAAAATGTTTTTACCTTTGGGTCCCTATACTAAGGGTATATGCAAATTACTGCTATTCTCTAGCATAGGTATTATCAACTGAATCAACAGATATATATGGCAAGAATACGAAACAGGCATGCATATATATACCATATCAGCATGCTTCAATATATCGCAACATTTGCTAATTAACCAACATGCATCTATCGCAAGATAATGCATATACATATATTCATCACAATAACAGTATAACGGGTAGAAAACTTGCCTGAGCGACTGGGGGTTACGAATGGCTCGGGACGAGTCTGGTAACCTATAAGCAACAAGTAAGTTGGAATTAAACCAAAGTCACTTGTAAATCTATACTCTAACCAACTCAGACTCTAACGCTCGTTTTGCGCTTACTGATTTGCTTAAGTCACCCGGGTACCCTCGGCTCCACCATTTTTAATAATTTAACCTTTACGAGTTTTAAGGCGATTCCTTCGCGAGTGTCTTACCAACTGCCTAACACACTTACCATAAATGTTTCATACATTAATTAACCCTTTTTGGTCTTTAACCTATGTTTCAAAGTAAGGCGAGGGGAAAAGTTTCGTTCGCGAAACGCCGTTACTTGAAACGGTCGTTTCTCCTAAACCGTGCATCGGAATCGAACGAACTACATATCAAAACGAAGCTCGTAACATGAGCTATCTAGACATGGCAATTGTCATAATTTAGCAGGGGTTCTCGGGTCCTAATGTTATGCACAAAAACAGTCTAAAGAAAATCGGACGTTACGACGGCTATGTTTACGTGATTTCCAATATTTTAAACCATTCAAAACCATCCCAAATCAACCTCAAATCCAACATACAACCAACATCCATCCTTATCACATCATAACAACCCCAACCAATTCAATTTAATCATTCATACTTATGCCTAAGCTTAACTTTAATCATACTTAAGTTCTTTTAATCAAAACAACAACATTTACCAATCCAACAACATCCCAAAACTCACTAATCTCTACATACACAACCATCAAGCCTCTCATGAACTACAATACTCATATTATGCTCTTAACATTCAATAACAAAGCTTGGTTAAGAGATTATACCTTCCTTGAAGCTTTTTAACACAACACAAGAACTTTGAATGCCTAAAGAACCTTGATCCTTGCTTGTATAACCTTAATCTTTCATAAAAATTCAAGAAAACTAAAGTTATTTCTTGAAGGTTACTATTCACCATCTTCTTCCTTGATTTATTGGAAGAGATTGTGAAGGAATTAGGAGCTTAAACTTATAGCATATCCATATCTATGTACAAGGAAGCTTAGATAATTACCTTGTGATTTAACAATGCTTGGAACTTGATTTTTGATTTTTCTTCCTTTGAAAAAGATGAAAAGCCGAGAGCAATGCTTGAAGAATGAAAAATTTTGTGTTTGCTTTGATTTGTTTTGGCTAGCTAGGTTGTTTTGGTTTTGTTTTTGGTTAATTACCCTTCTAACCTTGAACTTTGTGTGGTTTACAATCATCCAACAATTCCTTCCTTTTTTGTCATGCCTATGTCACCTTGCACATGTCATAATGCTCCCACTTGTCCACACCTTGTGGTTTGATGATGTCACAATCCCTGGCTTCTTGTACAAGCTTGTCTCTTGGTCACTTATTTGTTTTACGGTTCGCTTATCTTTCGTTCTCGTTTATCGTTTGAGGGATCATACCCGGGATCTTATTACTTAGGTTCCCTTAACCTTTCTCAATATATTATATTCCTTTTATGATCCTCTCCTATAATCCTTTAATTTAAATCCTTTTTTATCCTGTTACCTTTTTCTCAATTCTTTCCGTATCTAGTGGATTTCCGGGAAAAATCAAAGTGTTCGGAATTGGATTCTGACGATCTTTACATACACTTATATACCATATAGAGTACTAATAAAATCTCAGAATATCCATAACAGAACCCCTACATAGTGTGGCATGAAAAGTTTTCTCGTTCAGCAAAAACACTATTCATAAGGGTTTCAAAAATTTCCCAAAAATTGGGATTATTACAAGGAAGGCGGCTGATTAAAGAAAAGAAGATCAAGACAAACGTAAGAAGAGATATGCATGAAGAAGGAATTCTATAAAGAATAGAATACTTGGAAGAAAAGATATCTGAATGATATATTTTAGGAAGCAGAATTATATTCCATATCAATTAGCGATTATCTTGTAACCGTGTAGTATATAAACACAGACATAGGGTTTACACTATAAGTGTTATCATTATCGAGAAGATTATTCATTGTAACCCTAACAGCTCTCGTGATATTTGTTCATCACTGAGAGAGGACAGTTCCATACTGTAACAGAGTTTATTATTCTGAATAAAGTTTGTTTTCTGTTACTTGAGTTATTAGAGTTCGATTTGATTGTGCTATACACTGTATTCACCCCCCTCTACAGTGTGTGTGACCTAACAAAGTATGACTTAGGTTACAATCAACACAAAACCAACTTACCAAAGACAATCCTGAGAATACTATCTTAATACAGCAACTCAACAGACCCACTTTGGTCTAACACAACTACCTCAGAGGAGCCTGACACGGAAGGAACTGGAACTCTGCCCTGCCTATCACGGAAGAATCGCCTAGGCATCTGCAATGCATATATAAAACATTCTGCAAGGGTGAGCAATCAATTGCTCAGCAGTACCACTATATGAATGACAAGTAAAAATGATTTAAAGTAAAGCAGTTATAGGAATAGAGTTCATAACTTATTAGAAAACAAGTAAAACATATGTAAACTGGATATCAAAACTAGCATGCTCTGTAAAATAAATCAATAATCGTGTGCTGTGCAAAAATACCAGAGTTCAATTTTAGCATGCTATTTCCATTTCCAAATCTTCTGTTCCATTACAGGAACCATAAACCATTCACCGTTACGTGGACCCAAAACCATTTGTCCCATTACTGGAACCACAAAATAATAATCAGATATATATTGGATGTTATCTAGGAACGACAGATCTGGCCTCCACACAAGTTATCTAGGATAGTTGGCCGGACTATCACCCAAAATGTCTAGGAAAGCTGATTGGGCTTTCACAAAAAATAACCGGATCCGCAAGGACTAGCTAGGCCTCTGATTATCTATGCTGGACTAATCGGTTATGGAATGCGCGTAACCAAATTAGCCACTTATGCAACGTTATCCAATATCTGATTCATTTTATTCAGTTTCTAAATCACTTTTACCTATATCTTATTAAAATCAATTCCGTCACAACACACTATTCAAAACCTCTTTTCCATTTTTACTCACATTTTAGAGATAGGTACTTTCAGAAGTTACTTTTCTCAAAAACCCGTATTTAACAACATTTTCAAATATAGGGGATACGTAACTTAAAACGTTTCTATTCCTGTTCGAAAATAAAATAACATTTCATATATATACTGAACCATAAAAGAATGGTTAGGGGTACTTTCCTTGAAGAGCTTTACAACTATTACTGATCGACTCTGAGCCGATTCGGACGCTCATGCTTTATCGTTTAACCACTAGATTACCTTGGATTCGACTTCAACACTCAGGTTCTTCGGTTGAAACCCTACTGAGCTTGTCGGTTGTCCACTAGGTTATCCTTAGTCTGACATTCAGTTTCAGTTTCTCGACTAGAACCTACAGGGTCAAAATATTTAATGTTAGACGTCCAGGTATGCCTGACATATCCTCGCTAACAATCTACCCATACGATATCAAATCATGACTCGTAATTATACATATATTACTGTAATACACGTATTAGTTAGGGTTCACGTTCTCGAAAATCGGTTCGGTGTTCATTTTCAAAAAATACGTACACTTATCATTTTATCAAATTAAGGTTATTGGTTTTGACAAAACATTTCACTACAACATACAATCAGGTCTCGAATAAAACATAGGTATATATTTACTTATACTCGCTCGATGTCCTGATAATTACCGGATACACTTCCGTATTTCCGTAGTTTGATTTCCGGAAATCGGAAAACACTTCCTTTATTTATCGGCTAACCCGTCGAAGCAATCCGACGTCGATCACAACAACCAATCAATCAGACAAATAATGCAACATCTATCATTTACAATCCAAGCCAATCAAAAACAACCGCCATTCAATTTCACAAATCCTAACCACAATTCAACCCAACCAATTATTATTATCCGATTATTTACATCCCGAAAATAATTTACGAACTACATTAATATTTTAAAATTTTAGGACTCCGATAACGATCATCAAGGTCCATTGTCGACTCGCCGAGGCTCATCGCCGACGGCGGTAAAATTCGCGGGTACCCGAATAATTTTGGGTTTCCAACGTAAATTCTACCAATAATATAGTAATTATTTCCACACGAACTTATTTATTTCACATGTTTAATTAATTAATTTCTGCAGAAAATAAATAAGTAATTTCAATTAGTACATCCAATCGAGAAAACAGACAAGGCAACAATATAGTCACAACCAACTGCACAAAGAATACACGTGCGACAAGGGCCAGAAAATGGCCGTAATGATGAAACCACAGGCGGAAAACAGAACACAAGCAAAGACTCTCCACTTAACTAATATATACACGCACAAACACGTACATATATATGCACCAATTACGCAGACGAAATCAGAACAAGGTACCGCGGACGGAAATAGAAAAAGACGAACGGAAAAGGGGAGCACTGGAATAAATCCGGCGACGGAACCACCAGGAAACAGTAGGAGGAATCGGGACAGAGAGGAGAAGAAGAGAAACGCAAGAGAGAGAGAGACTGTAGAGAGAGAAAAACAAATCGAGAGAGAGAGAGAGTAGAGAGAGATGAGAAGAGATTGAGATAGAGGAATGAGAAATCAGAGATTAAAAATGAAAGATAAGGATATATGTAATTATCCCTTTCTTTTTCTTATTTTCTTATTATTACAAAATACCAGAAAGCTGAATTTTGACTCGCAATTATGCGATTAACGGGCAAACTTACGGGTCACAATATCCTGACAAATCATCAGAATAGTTTTTTTTTAAAATTCTTTGAATAATAAAAATAAAAATATGAATTTTTTGTAAAAAAATTAAAATCATTTCTGAATCGCGCATCAGGCCTGCATTTTACGATTAACGATCCAAGCTACACTTAAAACCAATTCAGAAAATTTCGAAAATAGTCTTAAAATGTTGCAAATATCCCAAAAAGTTTACAGAAACATAAATTTTGAAATTTTCAGATAATTTCTAAAATGCAGTTTATACCCGCTTTTATGAATTAAACGAATCGATGAGCGAGTGAAATTAATCCCAAAAAATTTCCAAAATAATTTTAAAATTTTCAGAATATTCCAAACTTATATAAATATGAGTTTCATAATTTTTGAAGAATTCTGGAATTAAATATGGATTTTACAGATAAATACAATCAGAAAATCATACAGGGCTAAATAATTGATGAAATTTTGATTTTTAAATTTTATAAAATCCCGAAAATAATTATTGTAATTATAAAACCATAAAACAATTTTGGAGACATTCCAAGTATTTATGCAAATAAATTTGCATTAAATACACTTTTAAAAGTGAGAACAATTCAGTATACTTAATAATTAATTACACGAACAACCCTGTACACCATAAATCATACACATAGATAAAAATAAAATAACACATAGCTAACAGAAGATATACACATATATTATTCATTTAATAATTTCATAATTACACTTTAATTAAATATAAAAGTATACGAGTCATTACAGGATAAGGGAAATGATTGATTGGACAGCAGAAGCGAATGAAGAAATTCTTAATAATAACCGGACAATCGACTAATATATTGTGAAGATGAAGCTACCTCAATCATGTGGGAGATACTTGTCATGAATGATCGAAGAAATTCTAGTTATGAATAAACTTTGAGTGTGTTTTTTAAGGAATGATTGGGATTTCCCACTCAAGTAAGTGAGTTATTGTAAATTTGATGCTCATAACTGAGCCATCGAAGAAGGTTTAGTAAGGAAAGACATAAGTAGAGATGAAGATATGGTGGTTTAACTGCAACAATTTTTTTAAGTAATGCTTTAAACCCAGTGGAGTTCTTTCATATGAATATGATAGTGTTGGTTGAGATCATGTGTTGGTTATTAGAAGTTGAACAAGTTAATTAGTAAGAACAAGTGTATATTGTCAAGGATAGATGAATTGTTAATCAGAGAGCTTGAATTGAAACATGGACTAGAAGAATTCTAGAATAATTTGTAATTGTATTCATTAGTGATATTCTGTTATAATTAGAAGAAACGAGAAAAGGTATAGTATAATAAGAAATGGTTCGCTGTAATCTTAAGTTGAACTAAAAAAATATGGGTTGTAATGATTAGTATTATATGTGGTGGTGGAATGGTGAGTTTAGAAGTTGGCAGTTGATTGGTATACTTGTGGGTTGATTGTTGGTTGTTTGATTGATTGTTGTCGTCGGCTTGAGTCCGGCTAGTAGTAAATAATATAAAGGAGATGCTGCCCAAATTTTCGAAAAATACCATACTTTTAAAGATAGACAGTATACTTCCATGTGTTATTGAAATTCCTGTTGATACTCCAAGTAATTGTGATTTCAGTTTTTGAAAGAGGTTGTTACATCCAATCTGACTATAAATAATTGGTCTTTGATTTTATTTAGCTAATCATCACTTGGTGTAATTGATCAATTAATTGAGTTAATTGGTTAATTTTACCAATTAATGGTCAGTTAGATGGAAATCGATTCCAATTAGATTAAGTCAAATTTTGATGTGATTTCCAAATCTGAAATCAAAGCAATGAGAAATTTGAAGAAGGTAAGGACACTAGTAGAATTCAGAAATTACTGCAAGTGTGTGAGGCTTTACTAGGATGAATATGTCCTTTGTAATAGATGATAGAAATAAAAAGTTATCAGTATAGATAAGTGAGAAGGATGTTTTCAAGAACTAAAGTTTTAAGATAGAGCAAAGAGAAGGAATGAAGGAAAAGAATAAGGGAGGTGGAATAAAGAAAAGATTAATAACTACACCAATATGGATTTTATTAGACAATCAAAGAGATTTTATCATCTATAATAAGGTTTTATTAAAGGACTTGAAAGTATACCAATATAAAACAACGAGGTAATGAGAATTACTCCAAAATACCGGAACACTCGTGAATACAAGTATCCGACGTATGGTAGAAGTTAATAATGATATTATATGAAAGAAGGATGTGGAAGCATCAGTTATTGAAGGAAAAAGTATGGAAATTACACAGACTCCAACAGGTTAAGGTATATCTTTATCTAGAAAAAAAATCAAATATGAGACAAAGATGCAGGTTAAAATTGATTAAAGATGATAGTTATAGTTGATGGAAGGATGATAAAGAAACTTTATAAAATGCCATGATATAGGTAAGATATGGGTATTATGTGGGGCAGAAGTAAAGTGAAGAATTTGATGAAACATTGGTAAATTGAGATAGAGAATGCATCCCAGGAGTACGATTAAGTACCGAGGGCTAAAAGAAAATATCTAGTGATCGGACATGAAAAGAAAATAGGGGAAACATGTAAGTAAATGTTATACCTACCTAAGAAGTAAGGCGGAACATCAATGGCTAGATGGATTATTATAACCGTTGACTTTCTAAAATAAAGATAGATACATTTCTCCAAGAGACATCGTAGTGAAATCACCTGAGAACCAAAGGTAAGGAAAACGTTAATTGAATCATTATTGATAGGTTATCCAAACCTAATCATTCTCTCTTATTAATAAACATTTTGTTCGATAAGTGGGTTAGTTGCTGCTTGAAGAAATGGTGGTACGTCATCAGATCCAGGAATTGATTGTAAATGATCAATGTTATTTGATTTGAAATTTGACAGAAATATTTAGAATACAATGAATTATGTCGAACCAGAATAGTATATACCACTCTTAGATGAATGAACATTAAGTAAGGCAGAACTAAAAGATAGAAATTTGGCTAAACATCGATAACTCAAGGGATTCAAATATGATACAAGACATAGATGTCAAAGAAGACTTTTTGATAATATGGCATAAAGAAAGAATAAATGGTATATGTGACTAGACGTCAAAGAAGAGCATTACAGTCAGTCTCGTATGAGAACTCCCTAGAACCAAAATAAATGATAATATGGGCTAGAATATGCCGGTGATACCTCTAGGCTAGTATATTTTTTTTCTTTTTTCTTCTAAATAGTAAGAGATTTTTGCTTGGTAAATATACTTAATTGTGATTCAAGGAAATTAAGGTATGAGGATAAGTTTGTGCGTCAATCATATCCAGTCGAGATTTCCTCGTTAATTCTTAATTCTGGAATAATTTCGAGAACGTTAAAAATCGAATACGCCATGGTCTCAGTATATTATTCGCAGATGGACAAGAAGAGTAAGGGAGTGAGTAAAGAGCCTCGAATGTGATTGGAAGAGATTACAATCTAGGCTATTTGAACAAAGAAACATGTGGGAATGAGGTTCAACAACTAGTAAATGTTGAAAGCGTTCATGAACACGAATTATTAGAATTAGAAAAAATGGATAGTATGCATTATGTTGGTCCTTTTGAGACGGTAAGATACACAGGAAGATTGTGAGTGAGTTGGCTTTGCCGCCTTATGTATAACAGGTTCATAATGTATTTATATGTGTATAACCAAGAAGAGTAATTTGGCTCCAATATATATATATGGATACTTGAGTTGAGTTATATGAGCAACTAATAGAATATGATGTCAGCATGAGGCTGTGGAGTAATGATGTATGTTGCAAGTTATAGTTTATGAAAAATTATAAGTTTGAAGGATCAACCTGAGAAAATGGAAGTGAGATACTTGAATGTATCATTATATGATCTTTAGTGTGATTCTGAGGACATAATCCTTTTAAAGGAGGAAGGATGTAATATCCGAGATATAGCGTGTAATTATTTTTATCAATAAATAATATTATGTAATTATTAAATGAATTTTTGGTGAATTATCTGATGATTGATGTTGATATGTGGATGTTTATATGTGGTAAAGTATAGGTATGTTAATTTTATTATGTCCAGAATAAAATCTAGATAATTACGCTATTTTTCTGGTAATTTTTGGACTGTTACATGATTTTATAATGGTTTATAAATTTATTAATTATTTTCTGTATAATTTGTTAGGCCTCAATGATACTATAGAAGGGGGTTGAATATAATATCTACAATTAATTCGATTATAAACACAAGTATATAACAGAAAATAAGTTTATTCAATATATCAAACTCTATTATAGTAGGTTTAATCTACTCTTTCAATGATGTATGATATCACTAAGAGCTGCTAGGGTTACAATGAATAATATTCTCGTGAATGATAACACATATAGTGTAAACCCTAATCTGTGTTTATATACTATACAATTACAAGACATCTCCTAATTGATATGATATGTTATGTTTCCTAAAATACATCAATCAGAGATTATCTACTGTAGTCATTTAGTTGTATAACTCTCCAAGCATATCTTCTTTTGTTTAATCCAGATCATCTCCTGTAAATCAGCCGCTTTTCATCCCTGAAGTGTATCCGCACTTAAGTTCTGATATAAGTCCTGATGGCTTAAGTTGTGATAACTTCCTGTCTTCAGTAAGTTCTGATTTCCAGTTAAGTTCTGATAGTAAGTTCTGAAACTAAGGAAAATCAGATTAGACATGACATCACAAATATATCTAACAATATCTCCCCCAACTTGTAAATTATCAAAATATACAAGTTTATAGATTTGATGATGTCAAAAACATTTAAGTACAAATGCAATGATAGTTTATATGTATAACTAAATATAACTTACAGTTCATGCAGCTTTTACCAAATTCACTGAATCAGCCTAAATCCATAATGATTCCTTACAAAGTCTGATACCAGCTTGGTCTCTGCATTTCTTTTAACTTCAAGTAACTGAGCTTTGACTTGCTGCAGTTCTTCATCTTCAGTATCACCAATCTGATATATGGCAGCTCTAAGTGTAGAAATTGGATTTCTTTCAAGTCCATCTCCCAGTCTGATTATCCTTGGATGTGTAGAATCTTCATCATAGCATAAGCATCTTCCTTTCAGAATTACTTCTACCTTAGCAGAAATCTTCCTCATAGGAATTTTTCTTCCATCATCCTCAGTCATCATTGGAATATACTCTGTTATTCTTGCACCAGAAATTCTGAGTAAATCTCTTATTGTCTTCAGAATATATTCTGACCATTTCCTGGTAACTCAGAATTTACCTCCAGTAGATAATGAATATATTGGAGCTCTTTGACAGATTTCTTCAGCACATCAAAGTCAGATAATCTATAAGTTCTGCCATCAATCAAAGATAAGATCAATTTCTCTTTTTCTTCATAACCATCATGAGTATCCATCACTTCTTGAGCAGAAAGCACTTTATCAAGGTGCTTCTGTGTGATCTCTCCATATAGCTTGTCAGTCAATGTGAATGGATCTCTAATATCAACTTCTATCCCAGTCTGGAATTTCTCTCTGTCGGAACCTAATCCAGAAGTGTCTCTAGCTTGCTTGGCTTTTACCCCAAATGCTGCAAGTTGATTCAACATCTGATTTGTCTTAGGCTGAACTGGAATAGACTTATTCCATAGCAGCTTCTTCTTATCTTCTAATGTTAAGCTGTCTATGTCAACTTGAGCAATGTCAGAGGTTGATGTCTTGATGAATTGGTCAGGATTTATAGTTTCATATGTAGCTTGGTGTTCTGAAATATCTTCAAGAATTATTAAGTTCTGAACTTCTTCACTCTGAATAACTTGAGCTACATCAGAGGTTGTCTTAGATTCTTTTGTTATCCTCTTTCTCTTTAGAGTTTCAACTGTTTCATCTTCAGCAGCAGCATCATCAAAGACTTGAACCATCTTGCACACAGGATCCATCAGAATTTGAGGAATCTTCATCTTCTGTTTCTTGACTGTCTCCCCAACTTTTCCTTTTCCCTTGTCTTTGGGATCAATAGTAATTTGAGATCTAGTCCTTGATCTAGGAATCTATGTGGAAAATCTTTCTCTTATCACAATCCCCTTTTCTTTTGGCCTTGGTGGCTTTTTAGCATCAGAAGCTCTTGACTTGGGTTTGCTCTTCTCAGCAGCAAATTTAGCTTCTTCTTCTCTTAATTCCTCTAAATCCACTCCAAAATTATCCTTAAGGAATAGTCTCTTGGCCAATTCTTCATCAACAGATTGAATTTTCGGATCTTTGTAGAAGAATGTTGCTTTCTTTCCTTTGAATTTCAAAGTCTGCAAAAACTTCTGTGACTCTTGGCTTCCAGCTTAGACTATCACACCAGAAGTAGTTGTCAGAACTTGATCATCAATATTTGAAGTATCAGCATTTGTGATCAACAAAGGAACATCCTGATCTGTTGGCTTTTTTCATTCCTTATTCCTCCCTTGCATAGCAGAATTATCAGAGTTCTTGCTACCTGACATTCACTGATGAGAACTTGTCTGTTGAGTGGAAATTCTGCTCAGTTTCTTCTGTTGACTTTGACATCTACTCTTTTCAGAGTTTCCCTGGTTATTTCCATGATCATCCTTTTTCTTCAGTGTATGGCTTGGTGAGCATTTGGACTTAACTACCTTCTTCCCCTTTTTGGCATCATCTATCAGGAGTAGAGAAAGAAGGAGTTCCACTGAAGATTGGATCTCATTTAACTGAGTCTGTTGAGCAGCTTGATTTTGTAATACCTCATCCAGTTGGGCCTGCTGCTTGGTTTGAACAAGCTCAATAGCATCCACTTTTTCTTCAATTGGTCTGATAAACCTCTTCTTGTCTAGATCTTGCATCATGGCTAGCTTATCTGTGGCACCCTCCAAACCCGGGTCAGAAGTTTGGGTTCCACAACATATCCACAATATATAAACCTGTATAGGGAATATTATTTAAAATGACCCTGCTTTACATAACCATGGATCGCAACAGGTTAAAGTATGAAAACAAGCCATCATCTTAACTTTTATTACAATGTACCAAATCCCAACTAATTTAACTTACATCTGATACTAAAATTATTCTTACAATCTTACTATCTCACTACCATATGAAGCTCCTGCTAGCTCGATCCAACTCAAACTGGAATCCTAGCTTGCACTTTGGACTGAGGGACTTCACTATCATCCATATTCTTTTTAACTGTAAAATATATAAAAGAATTGCAAGGGTGAGCTAACTAGCTCAGCAAGTCATAACAGTGATAACTGAGGTTAAGCAATGTTCAAATTGAATGATTCAGAAGAATCAAGTTTATTGTTAAACAATCATTAGAATTGGATATGCATTTTAAGTTTTAAAACCAAGGTTAGGCTGCTGATCAGTCACGCACTAACCCCGAGAAAAGCACACATCACTGCTCTAATTACTGGATCCAAGACACACATTGGCCTATAATTGACCACGAATCTGGTCTGACCACGAATCTGGTCCTTATTTAGAAAACTATCCAATTCTAGAATAATTCAGTATGATAAACAATATACTTCAATAAAACAAAATCATAATCAATGATGATTAAACATTTGAATAAAAATGTAAAGAAATTCATGGATACCACAAGGGTATTGTTAGGTCACACACTCTGTAGAGGGGGTGTATACAGTGTAAAATACAATCAAATCGAACTTTAATATCTTAAGTAACAGAAAACAAACTTTATTGAAACAATAAACTCTGTTACAGTATGGAACTGTTACCTCTCAGTGATGAACAAATATCACGAGAGCTGCTAGGGTTACAATAAATAATCTTCTCGAATATGATAACACTTATAGTGTATACCCTATGTCTGTGTTTATATACTACACAGTTACAAGATAATCGCTAATTGATATGGAATATAATTCTGCTTCCTAAAATATATCAATCAGATATCTTTTCTTCCAAGTATTCCATTCTTCACGAAACTCCTTCTTCATGCATATATCTTCTTATGTTTATCTCGATCTTCTTTCCTTTAATCAGCTACTGTCCTTATCTGATCGTCCTTCAGCACTTAAGTTCTGATATCCAACTTCTGATGATTATCTCCTGATAATATAAGTACTGATATCCTTAAGTCCTGACTTCCAGTATAAGTACTGATTTGTCCTGTTAAGTAAGATCTGAAAACTAAACATAAATCATATTAGCCATGACATTATCAAATATATCTAACAATCTCCCCCAACTTGTAAATTAGCATAATATACAAGTTTAACAGATATTTGATGATGTCAAAAACATTAAGTACAAATGCATGAGAATTAGACTAGATAACTATAACTTACAGTCCTTAAAGCTTTACCAATATTTAACTTCTGATAACAACTTCAGTCTGTACAAATATCAGAATTTAAGCAGTTGTAGATCTTTGACTTGGCTTCATCTTCTGATATCTCTGATGTCAGGAGTTGTTCTGAGATAGTTCTTCAACAAACATCTCTCAGCATATCTAAGTTCATCAATCATCCTCCTTTTAGCATCTTTAAGCTCTGCAGTATCTTCACCAATTTGAAAGATTGCAGCCCTGAGATCATTAATCTTTGCTTTTCTTATATCCTGATCCAATCTGATCAAATAAGCTTTATCAGACTCAAGATTGAATTCCACAGCCCTGTAACCTAGAAAGGTAGTTATAATTTGAGCAGAATTGGGATTCATTTCAACTATATCACCCTTGTGATCTCTGTACTTTGGAACATATATGCTGTCAGACTTAACAGAATAAAGCCTTTTCTGTCTCTGAATCTGATCCTTCAAATAGTTTGCAGCAGTTCCTGTCAATCTGTCATCCACTTGAAGTAAGAATAGTACATGCTCCAATTCTTCAAAATACTTTAATGGAATGGCATTTTGCCTTATAAGATAAACCCTACCATCTATCATGAAGTACAACAAGATGTGTTCTTTCAAGTAGGTATGGTAAACCATTTGTACAGATTCCAGTTGATTCAATCTCTCAGGAGTTGCTCCAATACCTGGTTCACTCAAGGAAGTTGGATCATTGGTAGTGTTTTGTATTCTCCTTTCATCAGCACTTCTCAATCCAGTTTTATCTCTTGCTTCCTTTCCAGTAACTACTCTAGCTTCAAAACTACTTGCAGTAGTCTTCAAAGGTTGAGTCTGTTTTGCTTTAGTGAATTCTGGTAGGAGTGTCTTTGGTCTATCTTCTGATATCAAGTTAACTTGAGCTATGTCAGAGGTTACTTGCTTCTTCGAAATATCAGAACTTACTGTCTCTTGACTCTGAACAACTTGAGCCATGTCAGAGGTTGTCTTAAAAAATTTTCTTAAAGTCAGAGCAAGATCATCCTTTTCATCAGTAATTTCTTCATCCTCAGGAGGCATATAAACCTTGATAGGTTCACCAACCTTTTCTTTACCCTTGGATCTTGGATCTATCTGCGGTTGTGATTTAGCCAATGTTGCTTCAGTATGTGTCCTTTCTTTGATCACAATGCCTTTGAGTTTTGCAAGTGGCTTTTTACCAGAAGCTTCAGATTTAGATGCGACTTTCTCTGATTTAAGTCTGGCTTCTTCTTCCATTAAACTCTCCAAGTCCATTCCTGGATTTTCCTAAAGAAATAACTGTCTTGACATTTCTTCATCAAGATCTAAAAGTTCATCAGAACTTATTCTTTTACCAGTAGCAGAACTAATTCTTTTCCCAGTATCAGAACTTGTCTTGTGACTTGTGGTTTCAGCTTTTCTTGATGTGAATCCTCTACCTTGACTATGACCTCTACCCGTTCCAGAGTTTCCTTGATCATCATCCTTCCCTTTCAGTGTCTTGTCAGTCTTGCATTTAGACTTAATTACTTTCTCCCCCTTTTTGGCATCAGCAGGTAGTAGAAGAGAGACAAGCAATTCCACTGAGGCTTGAATTTCAGTAAGTTGAGATTGCTGAGAAGCTTGATTTGTTAGAACATCATTAATCTAAGCTTGTTGTTTCTCTTGAGTCTTCTCAATATAAGCAATCTTGTCAAAGGTAGGTTGGAAGAACTTTTTCTTATCAATCTTTTGAACTTGTTCCTGTTTGATAAATTCTTCCTGAATCTTGTGTAGCTCTGCATGAGTAGTTGAATGAAGACCTTGTAGATGTTTAGTACTCAATGCAGTGACTCTAAGCTGGGTTTTGAAATCATCAGAATTTAACATTTCATCAGCTTTAGTTAAGTGCTCAGCAAGATGCTTCTCAGTTGGAACACAGGAAACTGAGTTCCATTCCTTAGTCCACTCCTGTCCTGCAGGAGTTTCACTCCAAGGCACTGGTGCTTCTCTGGTAACAAACTTCTTAACAAGTTCAGATTTAAGAATAGTTTGTTGAGGAGCATGTCCTGAAAGACCTGCTACATCAGCATCTGCAGTTGGGGCAGCATCACCAGTATCTCCAGCATTTGCAGCATCAGAACTTACAGAATCAGTATCTTCTGATAAAACAACAGTGTGCGTAGCAATGGAGGCTTCAACATCCTCTAATTGCTGATCTGGTTCTAAGTTCTGATCAACAACCATATCCTGATGCTCACCTAAAGTCTGATCATCAGCATCTAGATGCAGAGAAGGTGTAGTAGATAGCTCTGGAGTTTGAACAGCATCAGTAACAGGTGTTGTTGAAGGATTAGTTGCTGTTGGAGCTTCTAAGAGAATTACTTCAGGCACAACCAAGTTTTGAACATCAATATCAGCACTTGTGCCTGGATCAACAGGAGATACAGATGGTGTGTTGGCCTTTTCAGAAACAGCTTCCTGAGATGGAGTTGATGGAGAAGAAGTGACTTTAGCAAATTCTTTTTCTTGTGAGACCAGAGATTCCTGATCCCCTTCCTTAGCTTCTTCCTCTTCATCATCTGAAACTGGCCTATTTGCCCTCTGTTTCTTATATCTCTTTGTAGATTTGGATTCCTTGGGAGTTTCAGGAACTGTCATTCTTCTAAGCCTCTTGAGAAGCCTAGATCCCCCAATTCCAGAATCCTTCTGAGAAGTCTCTTTCTCAGCTTCATCAATAACAGGTTCTGAAGAAGGAACCCGGTCCTCACTATCAGATTCATCTCGCAAGGCAATCATCCTTCTCTTTTGAGGTGTTTGAGGAACAGTCTTTGTCCTCTTTGGCTTGGAAGATGAAGGCTTCACAGTAGGTACTGAGGTTGAGGGTTGAACTGTCTGTGAAGTGGAAAGATAGGATTTGATATATTGCCTGAGGGTTGGTTGAGTAGAATGGGTGGTAGGTGCTGATGGTTGTTGTGGTGTTTGGGAGGTTGTTGTTGGTTGGACATCAGAATAAACAGATCTATAAGTATCAGGATCATCATTTACTAAGATCTGTTTTACAGATTGAGGAATCTGTAAAGGTCTAACCATTGATTTCTTAGTATCAGCATTTATCAGGTTATTAAAGTAACATTTTGCAACCTTAAAAGGTGGAGTTGAGGAACTGACTAATTGAGGTTCATCAGTACAAAAAGTATATATAAGTTGACAGAATCTAGCAAAGTACACAATATTCATATCCTCTGTCATCCTATCCCCAATAAAACCAATTATTGCAGTTGCAAAATCAAAATGAGTTTGGTTTATAATAGCATACCCGATGTGCTGACTCATTATAGGAAGAGCATCAAAATTTGAACACTTGTTCCCAAAAGCTTTAGTAATGCAGTCGAAGAAGAAGCTCCATTCTCTTCTGATATGAGCCCGTTTCAACTGCCCAAGCTTTGCCAAACTCTGTTCATACCCTAAATGGGCCATTAAATCCTGAAGAGCTGATTCTTCTGGAATTGAAAAGGTACATTCTTCTGGGAGATGTAGAGCCTTGCGTATTGTACCAGGAGTGACTGCATAGGAAGAATCACCCACTTCGAAAACAATACTGGGAGTGCCATATGTACCACCATTATCAAAGTGCCCAGTCCGCCAAAATGTCAGAACTTGTTGGCTCGAAAAGACTGAAGGCTGGGTCAATGCATACCCAATCTCACTGTGTGCAAGAAGATCTTGCACAAAATGCAATTCAGATGGAGCTTCAGCATGATCAAGAATTGCAGCATAGTTTTTTGGAACAAATTTAGGTCCATCAATGATTAAATCCTTAGGTGCCATGTGAAAAATTTAGATTTAAGAGTGCCTGTTAGGTGTTTGATAAAATGTCTGTATGAAAAACCAACGTTAGAAGAAGAAAGAGAGTAAAAGCAAGTAGAGAAAAAGTATGAAAGGAAATAAAAGATTAAAAAATCCGCTCTCTCTCTTACTTATACTCTGAAAAAAAATGTTACCGTTGGACACCTGTCAGACATGCAGTAATAACGGATAGTTACTGGGATCGAAAAAACAGTAATCATTACTTACCCACTTGCCATTTTTCAAGGAAAAACCATTCCACTTACCCGGATATTCCATTAATCAAGGTGAAACAGTTTTAATTCAAAATTGAAACCGTTCCCACTTATTTAATTATTTTTCACTGCAACATTAATATTCTGAAAATAAATCAAGTGAAAATGACCAAAATAAATCAGATGAGTAAGTACTGATAAAGTAAAATCAGAACTTAAAGTAAAACAGTATTTATATGGTCATCAGAATATGAATATTTACCAGGATTTATCAATGCATTACAAAATATCTCAGAGACAAAATCTTGAAACAAAAACGAATTTCATTAATATATCAAGAGAATACATTCATGAAATTGAAAGTACATCAGAATTTATACAAGATTTCCCTAAGCTGCTAAACCTAACATCAATAGCCTTAGTCCTAGCTCAAGAAGCAGGGCAAGGCTGATGATGAAGAAAAACAGGAAGAAGAAAATAAATCATTTCTTCTTCCTACTCTCGACAAACAGAATGGCGAGTCGAATGATTCGCTCTTGCTGGCGGAGAGCTTCCAGCCTTTCCTCCTCCAATCGCTCCAGATGGCGATGGTAATCCATATAGAAGAACAGGAGGTGGGTGAGTACCTCCTGTGGGACAGAGTCCCATATCTCATCAGGAATGGCAGTGACGTGCCATTCCTGCTGCTACTCAGCACAACTTAGCTCCATATTGAAGGTTTCGTAGTTCGAAAACATGTTGTATCTGACCATGGTGTTTTTGAAAGAAAAAGTATGAAGGTAAGTTTGTGAGAAAAGATTTGGTAAGAAGGCTGAAGGGAAGTGGTTGCTTATATAGGCAAGAGAATTCCAGGAGATGCAAAGAAATTTAATGTTGACAGGTAGAATTAATTCTACCTCGTCTCCCCAAACTTGGAAAAAGAAAAACATTCATTGGAAAGAGAAAACATGGTTTAATACGCACAAGAAGCAAGTAAAAGTTGACTGTTCAAGTACGAGTACCACTAACCCTAACCATAGTGACTATTAATCTTCCACTTTAACATATTCTAGTTTGAACCGAGACTGTTATCAAATTTTATCCACAGATAAGTCAAGTAAAGAATTTGACTGTAATATCAGAACTTAGACTTATATCAGAACCTAACAGTCATCAGAACATAATTCCTTAACTCGAAAAAGGAATGCCTATTTTAGTAAGTCCGCAAACAAGTTCTGATTTATATTCTTCAGAAATTAATCATCAGAACATGCATCCAGAAATTGTCCTCAGAATTTGTGCAATGTGACACAATGACTGTTCATCGAAAACAACATAGATCACCACAGTAATTTTCATCATCATATGGAGTGATTAGTGTGTGCATGAAGCTAAATGTCAGATACAGAGTAAAGTCTGATTCACTTCAGTACATCTTAGAAATAAGGCATAACTAAAACTTTGCTAAAAAGTTGTCATTATTCTGAAACCTACTGTTGAATGAGTTCATGCTTGAGTCCACCACAACTATTTTGTGCTAATTTTATGCATCTTTTTAAATTTACATTTCACAGTGGCTTCTCAGTGTAAGTGAGTCACGACTGCTTATCAGAATTTATGCTATTATCAGAGTATTTCTCCAGTAATCATAGAGTGTAAAAAGTCACCAAGAAAATATTTTGCTTTTCTAATGCATATTTACTTAATACCAGCAATGCACTTGGGTCATCCCTTCCACATTTTTACTCTAGATCTCAAAGGAGTACCTGATTTTTTCTTTGATCCTTTTGCTTTTTCTTTTGATAAGTGAGGTTTATCAGCACTTAGTGCATTCAACAGATTTACTAGTATCAGAACTTAACAGATGAGTAGCATTATTCTAATTTGTGACTTAGTAATAAGATAGACAAAGTAAACTCAACTAAGCTCAATTATCAGAATTTGCTTGTGTCAATAGATTTCCACAGAAATAATTACTTCTTACATGGGATCCCTTGTTTATTGAAGACTACTGGGTCAGCATCTAACACAGTTATCCTCATAGGATTGAATAGTTACTTAAACAGACATATCAATTATCAGAGTTTAGAACCATATATCAGACAACAATCAGTACTTAAACACATTTGTCAATTAAGCACAGAATACACAAAAAGATTAAATTCTGTAAATACTGATCATAAAGTCTGATATAACAGAGCAAAACTAAGCAGATTTAGAGAAAGAACCTGAAACCATTCCAAGTTCATTTACCAATATTGTAAAAGTGGCTTCACACAATGGTTTTGTGAAGATATCTGCTAGTTGTTGATCTGTTGGAACAAAGTGCAATTCCACTGTACCTTCATCCACATGTTCCCTTATGAAGTGGTACCTGATGCTGATGTGCTTTGTCATAGAGTGTTGAACTGGATTACCTGTCATAGCAATAGCACTTTGATTATCACAGTAAATAGGGATTTTGAAATATGTTAACCCATAATCTAGTAACTGATTCTTCATCCAAAGAATCTGTGCACAACAGCTTCCTGTAGCAATATACTCTGCTTCTGCAGTTGATATGGAAATTGACTTTTGTTTCTTGCTGAACCAAGAAACCAATCTGCCTCCAAGAAATTGGCAGCTTCCACTCGTGCTTTTCCTTTCAATTTTGCAACCTGCAAAATCTGCATCTGAGTAACCTATTAGTTTAAAATCTGATTCTCTAGGATACCACAATCCCGCTGTTCCCTTAAGATACTTGAAAATTCTTTTCACAGCTGTTAAGTGAGGTTCTCTTGGATCTGCTTAAAATCTTGCACAAAGACAGGTAACATACATGATATCAGGTCTACTAGCAGTTAGATAGAGTAGAGAGCCAATCATACCTCTATAATCAGTAATATCTACTGATTTACCAGTATCCTTATCCAGTTTTGTTACAGTGGCCATGGGAGTGGATGCACTTGAACAATCTTGCATTCCAAATTTCTTCAGCAAGTTTCTGGTGTACTTAGTTTGACAAATAAAAGTGCCTTCTTCATTTTGCTTGACTTGAAGGCCCAGAAAATAGCTAAGTTCCCCCATCATACTCATCTGATACCTTGACTGTATCAGTTTGGCAAACTTCTTGCAAAGTCTGTCATTTGTAGACCCAAAAATGATATCATCAACATAAATCTGGACCAGAAGTAAGTCCTTTCCATGGTTGAGGTAGAACAGTGTTTTGTCTATTGTTCCTCCGTTGAATCTACTTTCCAGAAGAAACTGAGCTAAAGTCTCACACCATACTCTAGGAGTTTGCTTAAGTCCATAAAGTGCTTTATCAAGCCTGTAGACATAATCTGGATGTTTGGAATCTACAAAGCCTGGAGGTTGTTCAACATATACTTCCTCCTCTAATTCTCCATTGAGAAAAGCACTTTTCACATCCATTTGAAAGATAGTAAACTGTTTGTGAGCAGCATAAGCCAAAAATATTCTTATGGCTTCTAACATAGCAACTGATGCAAATGTTTTATCATAATCAATTCCCTCATGTTGAGAATATCCTTTTGCATCCAGCCTTGCCTTATTCCTTGTAATTATGCCATCACTGTCAGTTTTATTTCTGAATACCCACTTTGTACCAACAACAGATCTATTCTTTGGTCTTGGCACTAGGGTCCAGACTTTGTTTCTTTCAAATTCATTTAACTCTTCCTGCATTGCTTGCACCCAATCAGCATCTTGAAGAGCTTCTTCCACTTTCTTTGGCTCAGTCTGAGAGAGAAAAGAATTGTAAAGATATTCGTTTGAAGTACCTGTTCTAGTTCTGACACCTGCATCAGGATTTCCAATTATCAAATCAGGTGTATGTGATTTAGTCCACTTCCTTGCAGATGGAAGGTTTTCTCTAGAACTGGATGCTCCCCCATGATCCATGCTGTCTTCATTTTCATTTTCTGATGCTCCCCCTGAAACTATGCTCTCTGAGTTGGATTCTTCAGAATTTAGATTTTCAGCACTATCAGAACTTGACTTATCAGAACTTGACGAATCAGAACTTGAGGAGCCAGATGTATGTTCTGATGTTTCTTGAGATGTAGTAAGATCTTGAGTATGATCCCCCTGCATAGGTGCATCTTTCTTTGGCGTAGTCACCACAGTTTCTATAACATCAGAGTTTAATCCATCAGAGTTTACAGTATCAGGACTTAGACTGTCAGGATTTTCAGTATCAGAATTTGAGTCTTCATTTTCAAATCTCAGCTGATTATGGTCAATAAAATCTTCAAGACCAGTAATCTTCTTGTCATCAAAAGAGACATTGATAGATTCCATGACCACTTTTGTTCTCAAATTATAGACTCTGAAGGCTTTTGTGGAAAGTGGATATCCAACAAAGATCCTTCATCAGCTTTTAGATCAAACTTGGATAGCTGTTCAGGATGAGTCTTGAGAACAAAATGTTGGATTTTTAAACGCAGCGGGGCATGGCAAAACACTTTTACACATACAAAATCCAAATAAAAGCATATAAATCGTGAATAAAAATTCGAGGGATCGAATCTAACCTTTTAAAATTAATTCGGAGACAACGATCAGACATCCTTAGCAGTTGCTCCTCAAGTGTGAAGCACTCCACCGGTATCCACCAAGAAAACGACTTTTAGGAGGAGGAGGAGGTGGAGAGAATTTGGTTTTCTGAAACTTTTTGGGTTTCTGGGGTTAGACTAAAATAGGGTCTATAATAGTGTATTTATAGGCAAAATTTTTAGCTGAAATTTTCCCATAAATATTATTATTATTATCCCATTTATTATTCTTATTAATAATTAAAACACCTTTTAATTATTAATCCTTTTTCTAAACACTTTAGAAATAATTCTCTCTCTTGATTTAATTTCCAAAAAATTAAATCCTTAATTAATAATATCAAGAACTTTTCTTAATTAATTTATAATCAATTAAATCTCATTTAATCAATTATTAAATTTGCCAATTAATTATTTATTTCATAAATAAATAATTATTAGCCATTATTAATTAATTCCTCCACCATAAAATCATTCTCTTTTTATGATGTGACCCTGTAGGTTCAATATTAAGCTAGTAGTAGAAATAAATAATAATAAAACTATTTTACCATTTACTATGCGTAGTTCTATGCAAATTAGAAACTCATTTCTAATTTCATTCACTCTGGCCAGAGATTCCTGAACTAGCATAAGTGGATCAGCCTTGAACATTCGCTTCCTTTACTGGAAGGGGTAGATCCTTTATTGATCATACACTATCTTCGTGTACAAATTCCTATACCCAGAAGAGCCCTAATAATTGTCCCTGGAGACTAAGAACTAAACCAAAGCATAGTTCAGTGTACACAAGATGACTATGATGACCTCAAGTCTAAGGATACTTGTACAACTATCACTAAGCGAACAACTGCTGACACGTGAGTGAACTCCATCAGTTATTCAGCTGGGCGAGTCATGTTCAGTGAACTTATTCTATAATAAGCACCTACATACTAGCTATAGTGTCATCACACAAATATCTATGAGAACAAACATCCTTCATAATGAAGCAAGCATAGTATGTACCGATCTTTGCGGATTATTAATTACCAGTTAGTAATCCTATGACCAGGAACTATTTAAGTTTAGAGTTATCATCTTTTTAGGTCTCACTATTATGATCTCATCATAATCCATAAAAAGCTTTACTCTAAACTATGGTATATCTTATTTAAACACTTAAATAGATAAAGCCCGTAATAAAAACAAAACAAGTCTTTATTAATATCAATGAAATCAAAACAGATTACATAAAAGTTATTCCTAAATCCTAATACATGATTGGACTTAGGACATATTCCTTTCAATCTCCCACTTGTACTAAAGCCAATCACTCTGGTATCTAATACCCATCTCATCTTTATGACGATCAAAGTGACTTTCAAAAAGTAGCTTTGTGAGTGGGTCTGCTATGTTGTTGTGTGTGTCAACTCTAATTCAATACAATATAAGAAATGTTACCGCGCTCCCACTAACCCTTTTGTAGACGCATGGTTCATCTATGTTTTCGATAAAATCAAACTCTTTGATTATCTCATCAAAACGAATGTTCCATCTTTCGAGAAGCTTGCTTTAAACCACATTAATCGCAAGTAAAATCCGAACTGATTTTAACAGGGCTTCATGTAAAAAGTTTCATCAAAGTCAATCCATTGCCTTTGTTTGAATCCTTTTCCCAAAATCCTGGCCTTATAGGTCTCCACCTGGCCATCTGCTATAATCTATCTTTTGTATACCGTATACATAGATTCCATTCTGGATTTCATGGCACTATGCCATTTCTCTGAGTCAACACTACTCATAGCCTTATTATAGGTCACAGGGTCGTCATCATCAATGATCGACAACTCATTGTCATTCTCAATGACAAGGCCATATTACCTCTCAGGTTGGCGAGACACTCTCCCTGACCTATGAATGGGCTGTTCCACAAAAGGTTGTTCAGTCAGAACAGGTGTTTCCACTCGATCTGTAGTAGTTTGTGCTTCTTGAACTTCATTAAGTTCAATTTTGCTCCCACTGTTTCCTTCAAGGATAAACTCCTTTTCCAAGAAGGTAGCATGTCTGGAGACAAACACCCGATGATCGGTGCAAAAGTAATACCCTAAAGTCTCTTTAGGATATCCCACAAAACTACATTTTACGGATCGATATTCCAGCTTATCTGGGTCAACTTACATAAGCTGGACATCCCCAAATCTTAACGTGTTTAAGACTCGGTTTCCTTTTTTTCCATATCTCATACGGAGTTTAAGGAACAGATTTGGAAGGCACCTTATTCAGTAAATATGCTGAGGTTTCCAATGCATAACCCCATAAGAATACTGGAAGATTTGCATAGCTCATCATGGACCGAACAATGTCTAACAAAGTTCAATTTTTCCTTTCAGATACCAATCTGGAGGAGTCCACTGGGAGACTATACCATTTACTTTGAGATAATCTAGAAACTCTCCATTAAAGTATTCACCACCTCGATCTAATCGAAGAGTTATAATACTATGTTTGGTTGTTTCTCCACTTCATACTTATATTCTTTGAACTTTTCAAAGGCCTCAGACTTGTGTTTCATCAAACACATATCCGAATCCAGATCTATCATCTATGAAAGTAATGAAGTATGAAAATCCACCCATGGCTTGCGTAGACATTGGTCCACATACATCTGTGTGTACCATTCCTAGCAAATTTGCAGCCCTCTCTCCATGTCTACTAAATGGAGACTGCAATGCCACTATAAAGTGAGATTTTCATCATCCCTTTTATTTTATTAGTTTGTTCAATCTGAAATAAATTATGACACATTTATACAGACCATTATTTAAAGTACCACGTCCATAAAGAATATTATCTCTAAGAATAGAACATTCATTATTCTCAATAATAAATGAAAAATCAAGCCAAGTCTAACATGGGAATAATATTCCTCACAATCGAGGGAACAAAATAACAATTATTTCAAACAATAGTCTTGCCCGTAGGCATATGTAAATGAAATGATTCTACATCTTCAGCAGCAACTCTTGCTCCATTTCCCATCAGTAGAATCACCTCCTCTTCCTCAAGAGTCCTACTTCTCCTTGGTCCCTGCAATAAATTGCAGATTTGAGAACCACAGGCGGTATCTAATACCCAAGTAGAAATTTGATTTAATGACATATTCATTTCTATCATGAACATACCTGAATCAGAAGCGGTAGTCTCACTACCCTTCTTCTTCAATTCTGCAAGGTAAACCTTGCAGTTCCTCTTCCAGTGCCCCACCTTGTTACAGTGAAAGCAAACAACTTTGCTCTCGGGGTCTTCAGCTTTTGGTGGAACCGGCATTTTCTCACCTACTTTCTTCTTCTTGGAAGAGTTCCTCTTCCTTTTCTTAGGATTGGAACCTTCATCAATTAGAAGAACAGAACTCTTCTTAGGGGAAAAATTCGATTCCGCAGTCTTCAATATGTTGTGGAGTTCAGGCAGGCTAACATCCAACTTATTCATGTGAAAGTTCACAACAAACTGCGAGAACGAACTCAGAAGCGATTGCAAGACCAAGTCTTGGCTCAGCTCCCCATCCATGGCAAAACCAAGTTGTCCAAGACGTTCAATCAAATTGATCATCTTAAGTACATGGTCATTTACAGATGATCCCTCAGACATCCTACAACCGAACAACTCCTTCGATATCTCATATCGAGCTGTCCTCCCCGCCACATCATACAACTCTTGTAGATGCATGAGGATAGTATGAGCATCCATATGCTCATGTTGCTTCTGCAGCTCAATGTTCATGGAAGCTAGCATGATGCATTGAGCAACATTTGCATCATCCATCCACTTACGATACACAACGTGTTAATCATTATGTGCATCACTAGCAGGTTCAGTAGGCTTAGGTGAGTCAATCACGTATTCCAGCTTCTCAATCCTGAGAACAATTCTCAAGTTTCGAAGCCAGTCAGCATAAATAGGACCAGTCAATTTGTGAGCATCCAGTATGCTCCTGAGTGATAGTGCAGAAGACATAACGTACAAAGTAAATCTGTAAATGATAAACACATAACAACACTTAACAAATATTCGATTTCATTTCAAAACACTATATGAATCGGGTCTTTATTCATAAGTGGCTCCCACTAGTTTTCCTAATTTATTCAACCCCCTACGTGAAAAATTAAGCATTCATAATGCTGGTGGGAATAGGGATCCTACATTCCATTACACGACCCCGGCTGTAGCACGAACCCCCATGTAATGTTCAATAGGCAGACAACTGTTGTCAATTACATCTCATGTTATTCCCTAATCAAACTTTAGCCTCTAGAATAATTGAGTCTCGGCTGTAGCACGACAAACTCAATATTCTAAGTCAAGTCTAACCCAACATTCCGTACAGTTGAATCAGTCCCCAAAGGCCCACGGCTGTAGCACGTAACGACCTTTAGATTCTTATTCAAAGTACACATCTCTATGTAATAGACAAGTATTTCTTATTTCGAAATCAAAGCCCTCGGCTGTAGCACGAACCGACAATGATTCAAAAATAAGAACTATTTTTCTATCATGTTGGAAGGCTATGACCGACACAAGCCTGTTGTGTCATTGGCCAATTACTACTTGATATTATTTAATTTTAGAGGGATTATATTACATTACAATCATAATCATATTATAAAGAAATTCTTCCTTTTAAATTAAATATTTCAAATCAATAATCAATATCAGATGATTCCCAGATCGGGTGGAGCATTGTCAAGAGGCGTCACTTAATAACCCTTTCTTACAGATAGAAATCTGTTGTTGACAGAATCATCCTTTCTCTCATATCGAAAATTCATATTCAATTACGTGTTTCATAAACACAAGAATCTCATGATTGTATTCATAATATTATTATTAAGGTTATGAAACAATTTTACTATACTAGGTTGTCTAACAAACGCCTTATATTCATTCAAGTTCACCTAAATCTATCATCGCATGACAAACTAAGCATACATCACATATATAAACATGAATAAACATCAAGGTAGGCATGTTACATCATCTAGCACATTCGTCTAAGCAATATACATCTCTATGTATCACATGAAGTATTTAAAAGCAATTTAAACAGTTAAAACAGCTTAAAAACACTTCTGTTAGCTATAAACAGTTCGAAAGAATTTCATAAAACATCATATAATATACCATTAGAAGCGTCTCGAAAATACGAATCCATCGCCACCAAAATCACCCCATTCTGAGCTTCCACGCGCCCGCACGCGCCCCGAGAAGATGTCCCACGCGCCGCCACGCGCACACGCGCTGTCAGGCGCGTGTCAGACCTCCCCCCACGCGCGCCCACGCGCCCACGCGCCTCACGCACCCCTAACCCCTATGCTGACGTCAGCATGACGTCATCTGATGACGTCAGCATGACGTCACCAGCGCGTGTCTTCCACGCGCCGCGCGTGGCACGCCAGCGCGTGAGCCCCACGCGCGCGTGGTCGACGCGCGGTCCTTTGTCCTGTTGTCAGCAGTCGCACGTTTTCTTCTCTCACTTCTACCATGTCTGTCTGTGCTTCTCTCGTGCAATCAACAGCACATATGCAGATGTAGAAACAAACACAAATATATATATACTTACAAATAATATATATATATATAAGATTTATTTAATTACGAATTTAATTATAACAACTTCAAAAATTCATAATAAAAAATCTATACATCCTAAAATTATGAAAAAAATACCCAGACGATCTACAACACTTATAGAACCCAGATCAACATTCAAAATTACTCTGAGAAACGATTTCTCATCAGGCAAAATTAATCCATAATATAACTTGTAAAAATCATAATTAATTCATACAAGCACATAAAATTCTGAATTTTTTACCATAGATCTATATGCATACGACCTATGCTCTGATACCATTGTTGGATTTTTAAACGCAGCAGGGCATGGCAAAACACTTTTACACATACAAAATCCAAATAAAAGCATATAAATCGTGAATAAAAATTCGAGGGATCGAATCTAACCTTTTAAAATTAATTCGGAGACAACGATCAGACATCCTTAGCAGTTGCTCCTCAAGTGTGAAGCACTCCACCGGTATCCACCAAGAAAATGACTTTTAGGAGGAGGAGGAGGTGGAGAGAATTTGGTTTTCTGAAATTTTTTGGGTTTCTGGGGTTAGACTAAAATAGGGTCTATAATAGTGTATTTATAGGCAAAATTTTCAGCTGAAATTTTCCCATAAATATTATTATTATTATCCCATTTATTATTCTTATTAATAATTAAAACACCTTTTAATTATTAATCCTTTTTCTAAACACTTTAGAAATAATTCTCTCTCTTGATTTAATTTCCAAAAAATTAAATCCTTAATTAATAATATCAAGAACTTTTCTTAATTAATTTATAATCAATTAAATCTCATTTAATCAATTATTAAAGTTGCCAATTAATTATTTATTTCACAAATAAATAATTATTAGCCATTATTAATTAATTCCTCCACCATAAAATCATTCTCTTTTTATGGTGTGACCCTGTAGGTTCAATATTAAGCCGGTAGTAGAAATAAATGATAATAAAACTATTTTATCATTATTTATATAAATTCTCTAATTTATTAAATATGATTAATTAATTAATCACATTTATTCTACATCGTGAGTGATGTTTTTCAACATTTTGCGACTATCCGGATAATATGAATTCACTGCTTAGAATACCAAGAACCTGTCAGTGAATAGTTACCGTACAATAAACTCCTTCTACCCTACAATGTTCCGATTAAATACAAGGCATGGATCTCGTGTCAAGCCTATCTAATTCAATCACTTGTTTACCATTTACTATGCGTAGTTCTATGCAAATTAGAAACTCCTTTCTAATTTCATTCACTCTGGCCAGAGATTCCTGAACTAGCATAAGTGGATCAGCCTTGAACATTCACTTCCTTCACTGGAAGGGGTAGATCCTTTATTGATCATACACTATCTTCGTGTACAAATTCCTATACCCAGAAGAGCCCTAATAATTGTCCCTGGAGACTAAGAACTAAACCAAAGCATAGTTCAGTGTACACAAGATGACTATGATGACCTCAAGTCTAAGGATACTTGTACAACTATCACTAAGTGAACAACTGCTGACACGTGAGTGAACTCCATTAGTTATTCAGCTGGGCGAGTCATGTTCAGTGAACTTATTCTATAATAAGCACCTACATACTAGCTATAGTGTCATCACACAAATGTCTATGAGAACAGACATCCTTCATAATGAAGCAAGCATAGTATGTACCGATCTTTGCGGATTATTAATTACCAGTTAGTAATCCTATGACCAGGAACTATTTAAGTTTAGAGTTATCATCTTTTTAGGTCTCACTATTATGATCTCATCATAATCCATAAAAAGCTTTACTCTAAACTATGGTATATCTTATTTAAACACTTAAATAGATAAAGCCCGTAATAAAAACAAAACAAGTCTTTATTAATATCAATGAAATTAAAACAGATTACATAAAAGTTATTCCTAAATCCTAATACATGATTGGACTTAGGACATATTCCTTTCACAAAACACTTGCATCCAAATACATGAAAGTACTTCAGATTTGGCTTCTTTTTCTTCACCATCTCATATGGTGTTTTTCCTTGCTTGTTAATGAGTGTTGCATTTTGAGTAAAACAAGCAGTCTGCACAGCTTCAGCCTAGAAATAGGTTGGAAGCTTTGCTTCTTCAAACATTGTACATGCAGCTTCAATGAGAGTTCTATTCTTCCTTTCAACAACTCCATTTTGCTGTGGAGTTCCAGGAGCAGAAAATTCCTGCTTTATTCCATGGTTTTTGCAGAACTCTTCCATTATCAAATTCTTGAACTCAGTGCCATTATCACTCCTTAAGGTTTTCACAGAATCTTTGACCAATTTATCCAGATGTTTGACGTGATCAATCAAGATAGATGCAGTTTCACTTTTTGTGTGCAAGAAATACACCCATGTGTATCTAGTGAACTCATCCACTATGACCAATGCATATTTCTTCTTTGCAATAGACATGACATTTACTGGACCAAATAGATCAACATGTAGTAAATGATAAGGCTCAAGAATTGATGATTCGGTCTTGTTCTTGAATGAAGATTTTATCTGTTTGGCCTTCTGACAAGAATCACAAAGGCCATCAGGAGCAAATACTGACTTTGGAAGTCCTCTCATAAGATCTTTCTTGACCAGCTCATTTATATTATTGAAATTTAAATGAGAGAGTTTCTTGTGCCAATTCCAACTTTCTTCAATTGATGCTCTACTCATCAGACAGATTGCAGAACTATCAGTACTTGTTGAAAGCTTAGCTTCATAAATGTTACCACGCCTGTATCCTTTCAGAACAACTTTGCCTTTAGATTTACTCACAACTTCACAGTGTTCTTTAAAGAAATCAACATGATAACCTCTGTCACAGATTTGACTTATACTCAGCAGATTGTGTTTAGGTCCTGAGACCAGAGCTACTTCTTTAATGATGACATTCCCAAGATTGATATTGCCATATCCCAATGTTTTTCCAATGTTGCCATCTCCATAAGAAACACTTGGGCCAGCTTTCTCCACAAAGTCTGATTGCAGGGCTTTATTTCCAGTCATATGTCCTGGACATCCACTGTCCAGAACTAGAATATTTTTCCTGTTGCCCTGCAATCACAAAGACCACTAATGATTAGTTTTAAGGACCCAGACTTGCTTGGATCCTTTGGCCTTATCAAGTTTGTTAACATTTGCAGCGGATTTAGCATCAGAGTTTATGTTAACATTTTTCTTATCAGAACTTACACTATCAGACTTTGAATCAGAATTTAGCCTAGAAGGAACAATGGAAACTTTCTTCAAAGAATGTTTTAATTGATAATAATCATAGTACAAGCTATGATATTCCTTACAAGTATAAATGGAATGCCATAAACTACCACAATGAAAACAAGGATTCTGTGGTTTATATCTAACAGACTGACTCTTAACTCCTGATTTTGAAGGTAAGGAGTTAATGTTCTTATTCTTCCTGTAAAAAGAAGCCAGATGGTTAGAACTTCCACAGTTATGACATGTTTTCCTAGGAGCATCAGGAACAGGTTTATAATCATTGCTTTTATTCACACCTTCATTTCCATTCCTATTTTTCCTAGGTGATTTTACCTTGTTTACATTCTTAACATCTTTCAGCTTATGCTTAAGCTGCTTCTTAGTCATTAAGCCTATGTTTACTTCAGCTGTCTTTTCCTGTTTTAGTTTGTCAGAAGTTAATCCCTCTCTAACTTCTGATTTATCATTATCAGACTTTACAGTTACAAACTTAACAGGTTTTAACTTTGGCTTTTGCTTAACAACATGCTTAATTTCTACAGTTCCTTTATCATTCTTATCCTCTCCATAACCTAAGCCCTCTTTCCAATTTTCACTACTTAGCAAATTTTGAGTTGTTCTGCCAGAGTTAGTCCAAATCCTGATTATCTCTCTTTCCTTTTCTAACTCAGTTTTTAGAGATTCAATCATTTTTATCACTTCATCCCTAACATAAAAGGCATCATCTCCATCCTTCTGAGTTTGATGGAACATAACTAACTCTTTTTCTAAGAAATCATTTCTTTTCTTAAAAGCAAGATTTTTAGAAGTTAATCTTTCACATGTTAAATTTTGATCTCTATAACTAACAAACATGGTTTTAAGATATCTTCTCAACTCATTAATATCATCAGTATGAAAAGCATAAGTAGTCTGAGGTACCTTTGTTTCAGCAGCTTCAGAACTGCTCTCAGCACTTTCTTTATTAGCATTTGCCATCAACGCATAGTTCTCCTCACTTTCAGAGTCTGAGGTGTTTGTCCAGCTTTTCTGCTTTGTGACAAGAGCCTTGCCTTTGTCACCCTTTACCTTCTTGCAATCAGGAGATATGTGGCCTTTCTCACCACAGTTATAGCATTTGACATTAGTATAATCTCCTCTATTAGACTTTCCTCCTCTGCCTTCAGATCTTCTAAAATTCTTCTTATCAGAACTTATGCCTTTTCTGGAAAGCTTCTTTCCCTTCCTGAACTTCCTGTATGCAATCTTTGTGATCCCTTTCACCATAAGAGCACACAGCTTCATCATCTCCTCATCAGCATCAGTCTCAGGCAAGCTTTCAGAATCTGAGTCATCATCACTTTCAGAACTTGATGACTCAGTATCAGATTTTGTTAAAAGAGCTTTACCCTTGTCTTTCCTTGAGGTAGCTGCCTTGGGGGATTCTTCTTCATCCTTAAGAGCAACTGTCCTTGACTTTCCTCCTTTCCTCTTGCTACTTTGTTCCATCTCAAGTTCATGAGTCTTGAGCATTTCATAAATTTCATCAAGAGTTGTTTCATCAAGATTGTAATTGTCTCTTATTGTTGTTGCCTTCAAATCCCAACATTCAGGAAGAGCTAACAGGAATTTAAGGTTTGAATCTTCAAGATCATACTCCTTATTAACCAGTGACAGATCATTCAAGAGTTTGACAAATCTATCATATAAATCAGTCAATGACTCATTAGCCTTTGAGTCAAAGTGTTCATACTCTTGAGTGAGTATTGTCTTCCTGTTCTTCTTAATTGTGTCGGTTCCCTGACACCTTATTTCCAGAGCATCCCATATCTCCTTAGCAGTCTTGCAGTTAATTACCCTGTTTGATATTACATTATCAATGGCACTATGCAGTAAGTGTCGTACCTTAACATCCTTAGCAATTGATGATATATCTTCAGCAGTATAATCACTCTTCTCCTTTGGTACGGTCTTTGCTGTTTCACCTGCAACTGCAACAGCGAGCTTGGTTGGTTTGTGAGGCCCTTCCTTGATTCTATCAAGATATTCTGGATCTGTAGCTTCCAGAAACATGGTCATCCTCACCTTCCATATGGCATATTCAGATGGTCTCAGTATGGGAACTCTGATGGTTTCATACCGACTTTGGATTTGTGTCTTTGGAGGTTCTTCAGTTTTGGTAGGCTTAGTTGGAGTTTCTGTGTCAGATATGATTGTGTTTGGATCTTTAACTATATGTGTGTTAACAGATAGGCTCTGATACCACTTGTTAGGTCACACACTCTGTAGAGGGGGTGAATACAGTGTAAAATACAATCAAATCGAACTTTAATATCTTAAGTAACAGAAAACAAACTTTATTGAAACAATAAACTCTGTTACAGTATGGAACTGTTACCTCTCAGTGATGAACAAATATCACGAGAGCTGCTAGGGTTACAATAAATAATCTTCTCAAATATGATAACACTTATAGTGTAAACCCTATGTCTGTGTTTATATACTACACAGTTACAAGATAATCGCTAATTGATATGGAATATAATTCTACTTCCTAAAATATATCAATCAAATATATTTTCTTCCAAGTATTCCATTCTTCACAAAACTCCTTCTTCATGCATATCTCTTCTTATGTTTATCTCGATCTTCTTTCCTTTAATCAGCTACTGTCCTTATCTGATCGTCCTTCAGCACTTAAGTTCGGATATCCTACTTCTGATGATTATCTCCTGATAATATAAGTACTGATATCCTTAAGTCCTGACTTCCAGTATAAGTACTGATTTGTCCTGTTAAGTAAGATCTGAAAACTAAACATAAATCATATTAGCCATGACATTATCAAATATATCTAACAGGTATATCAGGGGATGTATAAGAAACGGTTTTCAGTTTGTAAAAGGATCAGGTATTAGACCAATAATGTTTTTTCAGGGTATGGTTCTTTGAGGTTATAAAGAATGGTTAGAGTATAAAAGTTTCTGTATTTTCAAATAATTCTCTTCCAATGTTTGGTGTTTGGTAGTTATACATTTGGGGAGTAGTATCATATTTGTGTGATTTGGTATCTGAGGATCAACAAAGGATGGTTTACAAAGAATAAGGCTTACGGCTCAAGATCAAGAAAAATCAGGGTTCAAGGGTAAATAGTTTAAAGCGCTTGCAATATAAAACATGAGTTATTTTGAATAATAACGACATGTTATAAAACAGTTCGAAAATATTTGCGATATATTTTGGAGAAAAGTTCAGAAATACTTGCTTTACAGGGCTTTACAACTATTACTGATCGACTCTGAGCCGAATTTTCCGCTCAGGCTTTAACGTCCAATCACTAGACCATATTAGATTCGACTTCGACACTCATGTTTTTCTGTTGAAACTCTACTGAGCTCGACGACTAACTACTAGGTCATCTTTAGTCCAACGTCCACTTTCGATTTCCCGACTAGAACCTACAGGGTCAAAATACCCTATATTAGACGTCCAGGTATGCTTGACATATCCTCGATACCAATTCTACCCAATGATATTCAAACCCGACTCGTACTTATGTATATTATAATAACACACGCAACAAGTAGGGTTCACAATCTCGAAAATCGGTTCAGTGTTCGTTTTCAGAAAATACGTATACTCGTCATTTTACGAAATTAGGGTTATTGAGTTTTGGACAGAACGTTCACCACAACATACAATCAAGTTCGTATAAAGTATAAGTATATATATTCACTCGACGTCCCGATAATTATCAGATACGCTCCCGTATTTCCATAGTTGATTTTCCGGAAATCGGGCAGCGTCTCCTTTGATTATCGGACTACCCGTCGAAACATCAATCGACGTCAATTCAACAACAACCAATCCAATAATTACTTCAACCGATGCCATAACCGAAATCCAAGTCACAGATCCCAATCACCGATTCAACTACTTTATTATTACTATTATTCGCATTCCAATTCGGACTTTAATAATTATATCCGACTATTTACAATTCGAAAATAATGGTACGAATCAAATACTAAATATTGTTTTATAATTATAGGACTCAGAATTAATTCATCACAGTCCACCGTCGGCTCATCACCGACGGCGGTAAAATTTGCGGGTACTCGAAAAATTTTGAGTGTCCAACACGTATTCTACCGATTAATTAATCATAATTCCCGCAGAAATATTTACTTCACGAATTACAATCAATAAAACCCTGCAGAAATTTTATAAAATTAATTAATTAATCTTGTCAATCCAAAGTAAACGGCAAAACAGAGTAGGGGGAATAGGCCACACGCGCTACCAAAAGATACAGGGTCACCTCACCGTAATCAGCCCAGCGGCGACCAAAGAAAACGACACAACCCTTAACTGCAGTACACACAGAAATACGTATGTATATATATAAATATACAATTAAGCAGAAACAAGATCAAGCGACCGAGACCAACCGGAATTGGGCGGCGGCGGTTCACCGGAGTTGCACAGCGGCGAGAACGCGGGAAGAACAGAATGAAAAGAAAACCGGATAATACAGGGAAACAGAGAAGAGGATAGAAAGATTAAGAGAGAAAAAATTAGAGAGACTTCTAGAGAGAATTGATGTTGCTGTCTCCTGATGAAGAAAGGAGGTGAAGAAATAAAATATAAATGATAAACTGTAATGCTGCCACGCGTCTAAAATAAGGGACACGTACCTTATTCATAAGCGTATATCCCATTTTTAACACCGATTTATGAATTTTTAACGATGCATAGCACGTGAAAATTTCATCAAAATAATACAAAAAAATAATTTTAAAGTTTTATAAATATTCTGAAACTACTAAAACGAGAAATTAGCAATTTCAAAACATTTTGCATCACGCGATATACCCGCAATTGACAATTAACGAACTGAGCTGCACTTAAAACAAATTCAGAAAATTGCGAAAATTATCTTATAATATTATAAATATCCCGAAGTAAATATTAATGTAATTTTCATAATTTTAACACAATTTTTGAAATACCACTTATACCTGCTTTTATCAATAAAATGAAACAACGCGCGGGTAAAATTAATCCCAAAAATTACCAAAATAATTTTAAAATTATTGGAATATTCCAAACTTCAATAAATATGAGTTTCATATTTTTCAAGAATTCTGGAATTAAATACAGATTTTACAAATAAATGAAATCAGAAAATCATGCAGGGTTCAATAATTGATAAAATATTGATTTTTAAATTTTGTAAAATCCCAAAAATAATTATTGAAATTATAAAATCATAAAACTAATTTTAGAGACAATCCGAATATTTATGGATTTAAGACTGTAATAAGATCACCTTTAAAAATAAAACAGTACAATATAACTCAATCTTTAACTACACATTCCAATCCTTTATACCAATAAATCACAGACAAATAGTATATATCAACATGTTGCTGCCAAAACCAAGACTCATATTTTATTTAATCAATACTTCCACAATTACATATTTAAAAAATTCAAAAATACCCGAGTCGTTATATCCTTCCCCCCTTAAAAAGATTCTGTCCTCGGAATCTGCTTTTACTAAGTAAGTGATGATATTTGTCAAGCATATCTGATTCTAGTTTCCAAGTAGACTCTTCTACTCGAGGATGTCAAACGTACTTACTATAGATATACACTCATTTCCAATGAATCTCCTTTAACGATCAAGAATTCGGATCTATCATTATATGCAAAACAAACTTGGACAAGAGCCCATTGGCTCCTGATCAATCACTTGATTCGAATCAAATACTTATCGCCTTAATATTGACATGCAGAATATATTATATGTACATACTGGTGTGATGGTAATATCAATTCAAGAACAACTTTATCTATATTTATCAATACCTTGAATGGTTTACTAAATTTAGGACTTAACTTGTCCCTTCTACTCAACTTATCCAATCTCTTTCAGGACGACACTTTTACTAACACTACGGGTCCTATTTCTATACTCATACTTTCTCTCGATACAATTTCGCCTTCTTTCTTTGTCTATTCCGAGCTGCCTCAATCAATATCACTACACCTTTGGTGTGCTAACTTAACTTAGGAATTGACGACTTCCTTTCTCCCACTTTATCTCAATAAAGTGGGGACCTACACTTGCGTTCACATGAAGCTTGGTAAAGTGGCATTCCAAAGCCGACATCGATGATAAATGATCATTCCAGTGTTTCCTTAAAACTCAATCTCTCAACATATCTTACATTTCCTGAATCACTTCCGTACTTTGACTCTCCGTTTAAGGATGATAGGCGGTGCTCGTTTTCAACTTGGTTTCCAAACATTTAAACATCTCTTACTCTTTTCCATCAGTTAAGGCTGAAAAGTAATCTCATAGATTCACGTATTATCATCTTTAAGTATTTGAACTTCAGATTCCACTCTTTCCAATTCGTTTATTAACTCCTCGGTGGTCTTAATTACATCCAATCCTTTCTGTCGGCATAAGGCATCTGTTACCATACGGCTTTGCTTAGGTAGTTGTTGATGGATTAATTCAGAATCTTTTGTTAACCTTAGTCAAAATTTCATTCTTGAAGACTCAACGTATAGTTCCCTGAATAGCTGAAGATGTTGTCGATAAATACAATTTACTTATCTTAGTACTCCTTATACAACATGTTCCTTAATTCCTTTTAGACAACTGATACACTTGTTATTTCACATAATATCACCGGAGCTTGCAATGCTCATAACTCACTTTAATCGTAATCTCTGATATGTTCTCAGGTCGGATCTTAAGTTAATCCCCGAAATATAACATACTTCTGGAATTAGGTCTCGTAAGTAATTAATTCTTTATAGGGTCATTTATTCTTATTTGTTGTTTTGTCCAACTCCCGATAATCAGTACATAATCTCATAATTTCATTCCTTTTCTCCATCAACATTACTGGTACCCTTTACGATTTGCTTCTTGTAAAACCACTTTTTGGTCTGCCTTGTCCACCAGGCCTCCGATACTTCGCCTTAATTCTTTGACATATCTGACACTTCCTAATCCATTTTGAAATTTCCTTCTTGTACCTGGTTATCACTATTTTTCTTTAAATTCTCGTATATCTTGGCATTTCTTCAGTAAATCAATTACTTTATATTGTGCATTCCCTGTAGGATCTCATTTCTTAATTCTTTTACTTGTAGCATCCAAGTGCTGAAAGAAAACCTGGGGATATCGTGATCGTTAAAATTTTCTATTACTAACTGCTAACATCATGATTCATTATCTTCTCTTGACATCTCCTTATCTTTCTCTTAATAACTTCGACTGAAAAGTCATACTATCTATCCTTGCTCATTTTGGATTATGAACTCTAACTTCCAATTCCAACTTCTAAAATTCCATAGATAATTCTTCTGGTGAAGTTTCTATTTTCATTCTCTCCTTTTTGCTTATTGCTTGCCACTACATTTGCTTTTCCTTGTGAATACATACTTCAAACTCTTATGGTCCATATAAATCTTACACCTTTCCCCATATATATCATGTGTTCCCAATCTTTCAAAGTGAATATTATTACTGCTAGTCCCAAATTATGAGTAGGATACTCCTGCTCATAAGGTTTCGGTTGTCTGGATGCATATACAATAACTTTATTGTACTGCATCAACACACCTCCTATTCCCTTATGAGAAGTATCACTATAACTACCAAATTTCCTTGATACTTTCAAAGTGATAAAGGAGGTGCTGTAACCATTCTTTACTTTAACTCCGCAAAACTTTCTTCACCCTTCTCCATTTTATATAACTTCTTGCTTTTCCTGGTTAGCTTCGTCAAAGGTATTACGACTTTCAAGAAATCTTGCATAAATTTTCAATAATAACCAGCCAATGGTAACCCTTCTTACTTTTGTTGGTGCTTTGGCCTTTCTTTATTCATAGTAAATTTAATTTCTACTGGATCTCCTTTGGTCTCCTCCTCACTGATTACTTATGCTTTCTACCATCAAAACTTTCACCTTATAAACTTTACATACAACTTCTTTCTTCTCCGACTCCCCAGTTGTCATTAAAGGCTTCGCATGGTCCTCCGTTGACTTTAAGTATCACAGATACAACTTATCCAGATATTCCTTAAAAATTATGTCCATCAAGTTTAAATATTATTGGTATATTGGTTAATTCAAATGACATCACTAGAACTTTATAGCAGCAGTACTTAGTTCTGAAAATTATCCTTGATATGTCCACAGGCTCAATCTCCAATTGGTAACGCCCAAATCTTAAATCAATTTTAGAAAATACTTTGCTTCTCCTGTTTGATCAAACAAATCAGTAGTTCGAGGTAAAAGATACTTACTCTTGATAGTAAACGTGTTGAGCTTTCTTTAGTCGACGCATAATCTCATACTTCCATTTTCTTATTAATAATTAGTACCGGTGCACCTCATAGGATATACTGGGTTTAATCACTTCTTTTTCGAACATCTCTTGCATCTGCCTTGCTAGCTTCCTCATTTTAACTGGTGCCATTTTTTGTAAGGCCTTGGTCACTGGCTTCGTCTCAGGTGCTTAGTCAATCGGAGCTTCATTCCTCTATCTGGAGGAAATGTTGATAACTCATCTGGAAATATATCTTGAAACTCCTTAATTGCTATAAAATATTCAAATTTTGTTTGCTTCTAAATTTTATTTATCTCATAATCACCATAATGCCCACATCTTAAACACCGTAATCATCGTTAACAAATTCTTTACCTTCTTTCATCTTCTGAACCTCATCACCTTCTCATTTGGCGTTCTTAGAATTATCATTTCATCACGACGATCTATCTGGACATCACGCTTAAGTAGTTGATCCATTCCTTAGAATAATGTCAAATCCTCTTATCTTAAATGATATCGATTCTTCATAACTTATTGCCAGATATCTTAATTCCACCATTGGTACTTACTTATTTAATAAATACACGTTCTTAAATTTGCTAGTCCTTTAGTCATAATCTTATCAATTCAATGGGGTAAATCATCTTATCAATTCCTTGGGGGAAATAAACAATCAAGTTGCTTCCACATCTCTCAATACTTTAACGCATAAGGTATTCACCATAATCATCTATATCATCACGTCCATATTCTGAATAACATATTTTACAGACAACTCGCAAACTCTCATTCTTGGAGACATATTCCTTATTGGAGTAGATTCCTTCGACTCCTAGTGCATCCCTGACTGGGCTAGTGATTTGCAATTCTCGCCATATACCCTTGTTTTCTTTCCATGCATGAGAGGTAGATGGAAGTTTTCCCACTTGGTTTATAATACGTTGATTTTTGTTTGAAAAACTCTTGCAAAGAATGACAATACAACGAAGCAACTAGAAGGATTCACAATTCAATAAAAATTAATGTTGAAAAGAAAGAAGAAATAAGGATTTGAATATGAATGAGACAACCACATTGGTACTTAAGATGGCCAGTCTTTCGTACCATATGGCATACAACACATGATTAGGTGGCGTCCCACCCGACTCTTCGTCATTCTGACAAAGTGTCTCATCATAACACTGTTTGTCCCAATCAAAAAGCAAAACTTGAAGGGAACAATTGAATTTGAAAGGAATGCAATATCCTCCTTTTTGATATCATCATAAGGAGTTTATTAAAAAAAGAAGTTCATACATTTTTAGGAATTAAAAAAGGAATATACGCTGTAGTATGGAGGACAAGAATGATACCATTGGTCACCATCCACATTTCACTTGTATTCATCTTTCGAGCTTGTTCGATTATATCCCAATTGTGTCATATAACAATTTTAAAAAGCACGCTGAAATGCCTCCGCAAATTAAGCATTATGGTAGGTTCTTACTTGTTAAGTCTTGCGTCTTTAACATCGCACCTACACGTATAATACTTTAACAATTCGATCATAATGGCGTTCCTACCAGATAACCTCGAGTTTCCTCTTTTTAATTTAGAATAACCACGAATCATTCAACATAACGATCCTTTTGTTAATGATATTCTTCTTTTAGAAAAGTCTGGAAATTTTCCCAATTTTCTTCGATCATTCCCCGGCTCCTTTTAAATCAAGGAATTCTTTAAACTTTAATGGTCTCTGCAACTGGATGAATAATTACTCCGTATGCAGATTCTATTGTTAATCTTGTCAAATAATATTTGCACCTTACTGTTAAGAATAATCAACTCCTTCCTAATCGCGGGTTACTTTGTCCTCTGAATTATCAATACTAAATCTGAAACAAGTATCCTTCCAGGTAATCCGGGTCTTTTTAGCAAACAAGAAACTCAAGTAGTAACATGACAACCAATGTTTAAAACTTATTTTATTCAAAAAGGCTTTTAGAAATTTTATAAGGGAAAATCTTTTTCGAAAACTTGTTTAAAATTTTTGAAAATCACAAATCTGGTTTTCCTTACTATATGAGTTGGTTATGGCCCTTCCTACCTATCACAAGGTACCAAATTAAAGAAATGATCACATAAAGGTCCATTCACTTCAATCTACCTTCTCTCATTTATTGGGTCTATTACCTTCCTTAATCGATGAAAACTTCAGCTGTCGTTGTATATTATCTTATTCGTAGCTTCATTTCAGAGCTTCCATACTTGTAGTACTCCCATCATCATCTTTGCAGTCATTAAGTAGAACAGGTCTATCCAACAGCCAACAAGTCTATTTCATAGAACAAAGTTTGCTTATATCACATCACATCACTACTTTACATATCACATTTATCATAGCACCATCATTTAATTCTACCAAAATTCCAGATCTATACTCTATTTTTTTCTCTAACTCTTTCAAAATATATCTAGTCCATCCCACAAGCTAATCACGGGTGGTCTATTCACTAGTGGCTCTATTTAATCTAGTAGAAATTATCCTCCGAAACACGCGAATCTTCTTTCTAAACTCCCTTTCACCTTTATTAATATCTTATGCACTTACCATTTACTGTAACTATCGAATCCATCCTCGTAGGGACTGTTGCTTCATAAGACGAGTTTTAAACTGGGGTATAGAATAGGGTATAGGGTAAACTGAAGAGATACACTCACAATCAAATGTCCAGTAAAATTAGAATAAACAGATTGAGGTTCTCGAATAGGTACTCTCATATCAAGAGGTGGAAAATTTGTGTAGAATAGCTTGAAGAGGTGCAACTGTTATAACAGAAGGTAGTCCATTAATGCTGGTGGAGGAACAAGGTGCAAATCAAATCTGAGAGAAGATTACGATCCTTGAACGGAAAGCTCCAAACGATCAGATGATACAGGGAAATCAGGATCTTCCATTGCTGTTGTCTGGAAATCATGTCGCAAGCTAAGAATCCCGAATTGCAACACGAACCGTACCGGAGACCTACTATATAGTCGCACTCATCCTCACGATGTCTTATCTTTCTATTTCCTATTCCTAATCCTAACCATCTACCCAATCCCAACAATCTAGGCTTGTTTCAGTGACTTATAACCTGTAGCTCTGATAGCAACCTGTGGCGCCCTCCAAACCCGGGTCAGAAGTTTGGGGTCCATAACACATCCACAATATATAAACCTGTATAGGGAATATTATTTAAAATGACCCTGCTTTACATAACCATGGATCGCAACAAGTTAAAGTATGAAAATAAGCCATCACCTTAACTTTTATTACAACGTACCAATTCCCAACTAATTTAACTTACATCTGATACTGAAATTATTCTTACAATGTTACTATCTCACTACCATATAAAGCTCCTGCTAGCTCGATCCAACTCAAACTGGAATCCTAGCTCGCACTTTGGACTGGGAGACTTCACTATCATCCATATTCTTTTCAACTGTAAAATATATAAAAGAATCGCAAGGGTGAGCTAACTAGCTTAGCAAGTCATAACAGTGATAACTGAGGTTAAGCATTGTTAAAATGGAATGATTCAGAAGAATCAAGTTTATTATTAAACAATCATTAGAATTGGATATGCATTTTAAGTTTTAAAACCAAGGTTAGGCTGTCGATCAGTCACGCACTAATCCCGAGCACAGCACACAGCACTGCTCTAATTACTGGATCCAAGGCACACATTAGCCTATAATTGACCACGAATCTGGTCTGACCACGAATCTGGTCCTTATTTAGAAAACTATCCAATTGTAGAACAATTCAGTATGATAAACAATATACTTCAATAAAACAAAATCATAATCAATGATGATTAAACATTTGAATAAAAACGTAAAGAAATTCATGGATACCACAAGGGTATATCAGGGGAAGTATAAGAAACGGTTTTCAGTTTGTAAAAGGATCAGGTATTAGACCAGTAATGATTTTTCAGGGTATGGTTCTTTGAGATTACAAAGAATGGTTGGAGTATAAAAGTTTCTGTGTTTTCAAACAATTCTCTTCCAGTGTTTGGTGTTTGGTAGTTATACATTTAGGGAGTAGTATCATATTTGTGTGATTTGGTATCTGAGGATCAACAAAGGATGGTTTACAAAGAATAAGGCTTACGACTCAAGATCAAGAAAAATCAGGGTTCAAGGGTAAATAGTTTAAAGCACTTACAATATAAAACATGAGTTATTTTGAATAATAGCGACATGTTATAAAACAGTTCAAAAATATTTGCGATATATTTTGGAGAAAAGTTCAGAAATACTTACCTTACAGGGCTTTACAACTATTATTGATCGACTCTGAGCCGACTCTGCCGCTCAGGCTTTAACATCCAATCACTAGACCACATTAGATTCGACTTCGACACTCAGGTTTTTCTGTTAAAACTCTACTGAGCTCGACGACTGACTACTAAGTCATCTTTAGTCCAACGTCCACTTTCGATTTTCCGGCTAGAACCTACATGGTCAAAATACCCTATGTTAGACGTCCAGGTATGCTTGATATATCCTCGATACCAATTCTACCTAATGATATTCAAACCTGACTCGTACTTATGTATATTATAATAACACACGCAACAAGTAGGGTTCACAATCTCGAAAATCGGTTTAGTGTTCGTTTTCAGAAAATAAGTACACTCGTCATTTTACGAAATTAGGGTTATTGAGTTTTGGATAGAACGTTCACCACAACATACAATCAAGTTCGTATAAAGTATAAGTATATATATTCACTCGACGTCTCGATAATTATCGGATACGCTCCCGCATTTCCATAGTTGATTTTCCAGAAATCGGGCAGCGTCTCCTTTGATTATTGGACTACCCATCGAAACATCAATCGACGTCAATTCAACAACAACCAATCCAATAATTACTTCAACCGATACTATAACCGAAATCCAAGTCACAAATCCCAATCACCGATTCAACTACCTTATTAATACTATAATTCGCATTCCAATTCGGACTTTAATAATTATATCCGACTATTTACAATTCGAAAATAATGGTACGAATCAAATACTAAATATTTTTTTATAATTATAGGACTCAGAATTAATTCATCACAGTCCACCGTCAGCTCGCCGAGGCTCATCCCCGACGGCGGTAAAATTCGCGGGTACCCCAAAAATTTCGAGTGTCCAACACGTATTCTACCGATTAATTAATCATAATTCCCGCAGAAATATTTACTTCACGAATTGCAATCAATAAACCATGCAGAAATTTGATAAAATTAATTAATTAATCCTGTCAATCCAAAGTAAACGGCAAAACAGAGTAGGGGGGATAGGCCACACGCGCTACCAAAAGATACAGGGTCACCTCGCCGGAATCAGCCCGGCGGTGACCAAAGAAAATGACACAACCCTTAACTGCAGTACACACAGAAATACGTATGTATATATATGAATATACAATTAAGCAGAAACAAGATCAAGCGACCGAGACCAACCGGAATTGGGCGGCGGCGGTTCACCGGAGTTGCACAGCGGAGAGAACGCGGGAAGAACAGAATGAAAAGAAAACGAGATAATACAGGGAAACAAAGAAGAGGATAGAGAGATTAAGAGAGAAAAGAATTAGAGAGACTTCTAGAGAGAATTGATGTTGCTATCTCCTGATGAAGAAAGGAGGTGAAGAAATAAAATATAAATGATAAACTGTAATGCTGCCACGCGTCTAAAATAAGGGACACGTACCTTATTCATAAGCGTATATCCCATTTTTAACACCGATTTATGAATTTTTAACGATACATAGCACATGTAAATTTCATCAAAATAATACAAAAAAATAATTTTAAAGTTTTATAAATATTCTGAAACTACTAAAACGAGAAATTAGCAATTTTAAAACATTTTGCATCACGCGATATACCCGCAATTGATAATTAACGAACTGAGATGCACTTAAAACAAATTCAGAAAATCGCAAAAATAATCTTATAATATTATAAATATCCCAAAGTAAATAAAAATATAATTTTCATAATTTTAACACAATTTTTGAAATACCACTTATACCCGCTTTTATCAATAAAACGAAACAATGCGCTGGTAAAATTAATCCCAAAAATTACCAATATAATTTTAAAATTCTCGGAATATTCCAAACTTGAATAAATATGAGTTTCATAATTTTTGAAGAATTCTGGAATTAAATACAGATTTTACAAATAAATGAAATCAGAAAATTATGCAGGATTAAATAATTGATAAAATATTGATTTTTAAATTTTTTAAAATCCCAAAAATAATTATTAAAATTATAGAATCATAAAACTAATTTTAGAGACAATCTGAATATTTATGGATTTAAGACTGTAATAAGATCACCTTTAAAAATAAAACAGAACAATATAACTCAATCTTTAACTACACATTCCAATCCTTTATACCAATAAATCACAAACAAATAGTATATATCAACATGCTGCTGCCAAAACCAAGACTCATATTTTATTTAATCAATACTTCCACAATTACATATTTAAACAATTCAAAAATACCCGAGTAGTTATATTATCAGTTGTTTCCTGAAGTTTATCAACCTTTGCATGAGTTTGGGAGTGTTGACCTTGTAGAGTTCTTGTACTGAGAGCAGTGACCTTTAGTTGATGCTTGAAGTCAGAACTTGTCAGCAACTCATCAGCTTTTGAAACATGTTCTGTCAGAACTTATGGGCTGGGAATAAAATCAGTATCATTCCATTTATGCATCCACTCAGCCCCTCTAAAGGTTTCCTTCCATAGAACTGGAGCAGCCTCTTCCACAAAATGGAATAATGCCTCCTTTCCTGTAGGCACTAGAGTGTTTACTGAAGCTGACTCTCCAAAACTTGCTAGAATCTCCTCATCTTCAGATAACACCAAGGTGTGTGTGGCTGTAGGAGACTCTGAAGCAGTTGCAACTTGTCTAAATTCTGATCTTCAGTTCTAAGATCAAGAATTGGTGTTGTTGGTATCTCAGCCTGTAAAATTGGAGAAGTAACATGAGTTGGCTGTTTTGTAGTAGGAGCTTCCAGATATAGAATAGTAGGTATATTCAAATTATGAATATCTATTTCAGGACTTGTCTCTTGTTCTTCAACATCATCTGTAGCTTTGATTGGAGAGTGAGGTGGAGAAATCACAGATTCTTGTATAGGTTCTGATCTGTGGACTTCAGGAATTTCAGATTCCTGAATCAGAACTTCTTCAGCTACTGGCAGGGCTTCAATCACAATAGGTTCCGATGAGATCAGAGATTCCTGATCCCCTCCCTCAGCATCCTCTCTCATCTTCCTCAAATTTAATTTCTAGATGGAGGGGTGACATGATCTGTATCAGAATGTGAAGACCTCTTTCTTTTCTGAATGCCAGAAGCTTCAGCTGCTTTCTCCTTCTGAAGAGTTGACTCTTCAGCTTCTTCTGTCACAGGTTCTGATGTAGGAACATGGACCTGTTCTTCCTCATCTGATTAATTTCTCAGAATCAGCCTTCTCTTTCTCCTTGGTGGAGATTGAGGAACAGATTTAGCTCTTGAGGTTTTGGGTCTGGAGGATGTGTCAGATTTTACAACTGGCACCTTTTGAGAAGTACCAGAGGTTGGTTTGGTTTTGGATTTGGGTCTGGACTGTGAATTGCTGATAATAGGTGCTGATGTTGGTGGTTGTGAAGTAGACTGTGGTTGTTGAGTAGTGGATGGTTGTGATGGTGCTACATCAGGGCATATGGCTGTGTAAGTGCCTGGGATAGTGTTGACTAAGAACTGTTTGACAGATTGGGGTATTTGGAGAGGTCTTAGCACTTCCTTCTTGTTATCAGTAGATAACAAGTCAGTAAATGCCCTTTTATGTAACTTAAAAGGTTCCATTAGGTCACTGAACACTTGTGGCTTATCAGGATAACAATAACTATAAATTAATTGACAGAACCTAACAAAATATACTACATTTGCATCTTCCTTCATTTGGTCACCAATATAGCCTAACACAGCAGATACATAATCAAAATGAGTCTGATTAAGATGTGCACACCCTATTTGTTGACTCATGATTGGAATGGCATCGAAATTGGAGCATTTATTTGCAAAAGTCTTTGTGATGCAATCAACGAAGAAGCTCCATTCCCTCCTGATGTAATGCCTCTTCAACTGTCCTATCTTGGACAAGCTTTTCTCATATCCTAAGCTTGCCATCATGTTCTGAAGAACAGATTCTCCAGTTGTTGAGTTGTAAGTGCAGTTTTCAGGCAGATAAAGAGCCTGCCTCACTATAGTAACAGTTACCATATACTCATCTTCTCCTGATGAGAAGATGATGCTTGGAGATCCAGTTTCACCTCCATCATCATAGATTCCAGTCTTCCAAAACTCTAGCACTTGTTTACCAGAGATTGCTTGAGGTTGGCTCAGAGCATACCCAATCTCATTGTGAGCCAAGAAATCTTGAACAAAGTGAAGTTCTAAAGGAGCTTCATCCTTGTTCAAGATAGCAGAGTAGTTGTTTGGGACAAAGTTAGCTCCATTAAAAAAACATCTTTTGGTGCCATTTCTGCTGAGAAATCAAAATAAAAATTTTGTGTTTGCAAAGTGTTTGATAAAGTGCCTGTAAGAGAACGTTAGAAAATAAGAGAGTAAGAAAATAAGAGAGAGAGAATAGAGTAAAAGAGTGGGTAAAAGATTGTATAATCTTTTATCTCTGATATTTGTACTCTGCACATGGAAACGTCTCTTTTTATGAATTAGAACCAGCGGTTTTACACTTGGCAGCGTGTAATCAGTTAAAACATAAATAGTGGGCATGGTAAACATGCAGTAATTATTGCACACCTGCACATACCAAAACCAACACGCAACCCACTAACAAATGATTATGACTATTTTTATCTCACCTAATTATTTTTCTGCGAAATATAACCGTTACAGTAAATACCAAAAATAAGTCAAGTAAATAAATAATGCTACGCAAGCATTAGGATTTGCATCAGAAGTTGACTATTATCAGAATTTAACGGTCATCAGAACATGGCTTCTGTACTCAAAAAGTGAATGACTATTTATGTGTTTCTTCACACAAATACTGACTAGTTTCTTCAAAGTTTAACCATCAGAACATAATCAGAACTTGTCCTCAGAATTTATGCAAATAATACTTAACTGTTTATTAGAAACAACTTAATCACCATAGTAATTTTCATCATTCATATGGAGTGACAGTGTGTGTATGTGCAAATGATCGGATAAAGATTAAAGTCTGATAAACTTCAGTATATCTTAGAAATAAGGCATAACTAAGAAAAATGCTTAAAATCTGTCTTGAATTGTGAAGTCTACTGTAGAATAAAGTTATGCAAGAATCCACATCAACTGTTTGTGCTTATTTTATGCATCTTTTGAAATTCTTTTGACAAGGGCTTCTCAGTGTAAATGAGTTACAACTGCCATAAGAATTAATGTTGTTATCAGAATATTTCTCCAGTAATCAGAGAATGTGAAAAGTCACCAAGAAAAATTAATTTTCTTTTCTAATGCATATTACTTAATACCAGCAATGCACTTGGATCTTCCCTTTCACATATTTACTCTAGATCTCAAAGGAGTACCTTATTTCAATTTTTCTTTTCTTTTATTTTTTTCAGATAAGTGAGGCTTATCAAGCATGTAGTTCATCCTTAAGATTTACTAACATCAGAATTTGACAAATAAGAAGCAATAATCTAGTTTGTGGCTTAGTAATAAGATACAGGAAGTAAGTTTGACTAAGATCAAAATCAGAATTTGCATGTGTTCGTGATTTCCACATAAATAACTAATTCAAACATGGGATATATAGTTTGTTAAAGACTACTAAGTCAGCATCTAACAAAATAATCCTCATTGGATTGAATAGTCACAGAACATTCAAAACACTTTCAGAGTTTATAGAATCACATCAGATAATAAGCAGTTTTTAATATGTTACAATTTAAGCACAGATTACATTGAGATAAGAAAATCTGTAAACACTGATCATAAAGTTTGATGTATGAGAACAAAAACTAAACAGATTTTGAGAAAGAACCTGAAACCATTCCAAGTTCATTTACCAGTCTTGTAAAAGTAGCTTCACATAGTGGTTTTGTGAAGATATTTGCTAGTTATTGATCTCTTGGAACAAAATGCAATTCCACTGTACCTTCTATCACATGTTCCCTTATGCAATGGTACCTAATGCTGATGTGCTTTGTCATTGAGTGTTGAACTGGATTTCTTGTCATAACAATAGCACTTTTATTATCACAGTAAATATGTATTTTAGAAAATTCTTACCCATAGTCCAGTAACTGGTTCTTCAAAGAAGGTTTTATTTCATAATAATCATAGTACAAACTATGATATTCCTTACAAGTATAAATAGAATGCCATAAACTACCACAATGAAAACAAGGATTTTGTGATTTAAACCTAACAGACTGACTCTTAACTCCTGATCTAGGAGGTAAAATGTTTATATCTTTATTTTTCCTGCAAAAAAAAAGCAAGATGGTTAGAGTTTCCACAATTATACCATTTCTTTCTAGGAGCATTAGAACAGGCATATAATTATTACTTTTATTCACACCTTCCTTTTCATTCCTATTTTTCCTAGCTTCTTTTACCTTGTTCACATTTTTAATCTCTTTTAGGTTATACTTAAGCTGCTTCTTTGTCATTAAGCCAATGTTTACCAAAGCTGGTTTATCCTGTTTTAATATGTCAGAAGTTGACTTTTCTTTGACTTCTGTTTTAGAGTCTTTCATCTCTTTAGAATCAGACACAACAATTTTTACAACAAATTTAACAGGATTTACGTTTGGCTTTTCAGTTTGTTTGATAGCAATTGGCTTAATTGTGGCGCCCTCCAAACCCGGGTCAGAAGTTTGGGGTCAACACACACACACACACCTTATTTATAACCTGCTTATAACAATAATAAAGATAATAATAATATGCAGTGACCCTACTTACCAACTACCACAGACCGCAACAAGTTAAAGTATGCACACAAGCCACACACACACACACTTATATTACAAGCGCCCAAATCCCAACTATTTAAACTTACAACTGAATATTAAACATTATTACAAACTTCATAAACTTAAACTATTCCAAAAGCTGACAGCTAGCTTAAATCAATCAACCTGGAACCCTAGCTCTCGCACTGGATTGGGGATCCTCGCTACCAACAGGTTTCTTCTTAATTGGAAAAAAACATAAACAACATCGCACAAATGAGCTAACTAGCTCAGCAAGTCACATTGACAAGACTGAGAATAATGATCATCAAGTGAAAAGAGTTATGGTATCAAGTGAACAATGAATAATGATTAAATTGGATATTATATTTTCATTTAAAAAAAAACAAGGTTAAGCTGTTGATCAGTCACGCACTAACCCCGAGTAAGGCACACAACTCTGCTCTAATTACTGGATCCAAAGCACACATTGGCCTAACTTGACCACCAATCTGGTCTGACCACGAATCTGGTCCACAATTTTATAAAACAATCCAATTCTAACATAATAACAGAATAAATAATGTAAAGCAGTAAACAAAAATCATAAGCAACATTGGATGTCCAATAATGAGATGGTTCCAATCTTCACAAATGAAATATGGCTATCAAATGGTGAAAGAAATGGATAACAAAAGAATCAAAGTTTCAATGTTATAAGGAATTGGTCTTTCAGAGTGTAAGGTGCAATGGTTTAAATATATAAGCAATCTGATTCAGTGTTTGGTATTTAGTTTGCATGTATTTATGGAGTAGTATCGTATATCGGTGGTTCGTATTCGGGGATTTAACAATTAATGGTTCAGAAAGAATAAGGTTTACGGCTCAAAAATCAATAGCTGGAATCAAGGTTTAGGGTTCAGTGCTTCAAAGCACTTGCAATATAGGACTATCAGTAAACTACAATATATCTCGAGAAAGTTCAGATACTTGCCTGGTACTAGCTTGCTATACTTCACCAATTTCCAATCACAATCTCCTACTCCTCGACTATTTGTTTCCCTTTCCTATGCCTTGCCTCTTCTGCTCACATAATATAAGTATCTATCAATACTCAACTCATACGATTCTGTTTGGTATACACTTCTATCTACCCTTCGTTTTACCCAAATCCGACTAACAGATTGAAAGTTATGCTAAAAACAAGTAAACACTGAACATATAGACTGATAGTGAAACAAACAAGTCACATATAGCACATAACATGTCAGACAATCAATGAAATTTCATTTATAAGGATGTCTCAGGTCATAAACAGTCTTTCGGGTATTTAATATGATTTTTAAAACATTTTTCAGAGTCAAAATATGTCGTTGGGTAAAGTTTAAAGCAATAAGCAAGGTTCAGTTGGCCAAATCTGGCTTCAAAATAATTTTATAAAAATTATCGAGCCTTGGAAATAATTTAAAATAATATTTTAAAGCTCGAAACTATTTTTCGGAATTTTTAAATCATTTATAAATAATTAAATCTAATTAAATAATTAATTAAAATCAATTAATAATTAATTAAACCAATTAATCAATTAATTTTTGAATTAATTGACCAATTAACTAATTAATTATTAACTAAAATTAATTAATTAATTAATTCATATTTATTTTATGTTATGGATTAAAAACTAAGGTGTATAACTGCTGTATTTATTACTAAGGAACGTGAGCTTCGAGGCACGATTTGACTGCTCTTGTGTTTCGTGACTCAATCAGCCTTAACAAGATGCCTACGTACCTTGCCGATTGCCAAGGATCAAGTCAAAAAATGTAGTTCTGATTTGTGGGGTGAGGCCCCTTATATAGATATTGGGAGTCCCTGAATTGGACTTGGGTTAGGTGACTTGGTGGGCAAGTCTCAGAATTAGAATGGACTTTGGAGTCCTAAGAGGTAGGAAGTTTATTCCTTATCCCACCAGGTTCCTTGGAGGCCAATCTACAAGGATTTATATCCCCACTAGGACTTATCTTAATAGCTGTTTCTCTCCCCTATTAATTAATTACGAAATTAATTAATATTCAGGGTTTTGGGCCTTCTTTGTTCCATCAGGCCCGATCTGGTCCATCAGGCCTGATCAATGTGTTAACCTTTTTGGTCTGAATGTCATACATCTTCTCATTTGGCCTTGTAGCCCAAATCATGTGCAATCAATGCAATATTTAATTACGTAATCAGGATTTATTTATCCCCTATCATTTGCCCCCCAACTTTTGGGAAACCGTATAAGATTCCGCAAAAGTTAAGTTTACTCATTTCCTTACAGGGTATCGTTTTGTGTAAAGTGTGGAGCGACCTACACATTTACAATGATTTTCCTTGCACGCAACTTCAGGGTCGTTCAAAAACTTCCCTATTATCTTCTTACCTTTTTCCTTTTTTTAGGAATTTTCTGGTATTTCTTAGGAATTTTCCCTTTATTTACGAGATTTTTCCAAATTTTCTGCAATTTTTCACAAACATTTTTTTTTAATTTTCAGCCCTTTTTCGACCAGGATCCTAGTCGAAATTTCGACCTAGATCCTAGTCGAATTTTGGGCCATCCTTTCAATCCTGGTCAAAGGATTTCGTGTTAGATATATTTGATAATGTCATGTCTAATATGATTTGTGTTTAGTTTTCGGATCTTACTTAAATAGGACAAATCAGTACTTAACTGGAAATCAACACTTATACTGAAGTCAGAACTTAAGTTGTCAGAACTTAAGTTATCAGGAGATATTTATCAGGAGATAATATCAGGACTTAAGGAGACTTTCAAATAAGGAAGGCGGCTGATTGAAAAGAAAGAAGATCAAGACAAACGCAAGAAAAGATATGCATGAAGAAGGAATTCTATGAAGAATAGAATACTTGGAAGAAAAGATAACTAGTTGATATATTTTAGGAAGCAGAATTATATTCCATATCAATTAGCGATTATCTTGTAATTGTGTAGTATATAAACACAGACATAGGGTTTACACTATATGTGTTATCATTATCGAGAATAATATTCATTATAACCCTAGAAGCTCTCGTGATAATTTGTTTATCACTGAGAGAGGACAGTTCCATATTGTAACATAGTTTAATAAAGTTTATTTTCTGTTACTTTTGTTCTTTTAATTCGATTTGATTGTGATAAACACTGTATTCAACCCCCTTCTACAGTGTGTGTGACCTAACAAGTGGTATCAAAGCAGATCTGTTAACACACAAACAGTTTAAGATCCAAAATTAATCATGCCTGAAGTAGAAACTCCAACCAAGTCTACCAAAACTAAAGAACCTCCAAAGACTCAAATCCATAGTCGATATGGGACTATTAGAGTTCCCATACTGAAACCATCTGAATATCCCATATGAAAGGTGATGATGTCTATGTTTCTGGAAGCTACAGATCCAGAATATCTTGACAGAATCAATGAAGGACCTCACAAGCCAACCAAACTCGCAGTTGCACTTGCAGGTGAACCAACAAAGTCTGTACCAAAGGAGAAGAGTGATTACACTGTTGAAGATATCTCTTCAATTGCGAAGGATGCTAATGTACGACACTTGTTGCATAGTGCCATTGATAATGTAATGTCAAACAGGGTAATTAATTGCAAGACTGCAAAGGAGATATGGGAAGCCTTGGAGACAAGATGCCAGGGAACTGATTCAATTAAGAAGAACAGGAAGACAATACTCACTCAAGAGTATGAACACTTTGACTCAAAGTCTGATGAGTCATTAACTGGTTTATATGACAGATTTGTCAAACTCTTGAATGATTTGTCAGTAGTTGATAAGGAGTATGATCTTGAAGATTCAAATCTTAAATTCATGTTAGCTCTTCCTGAAAGTTGGGATTTGAAGGCCACAACTATAAGAGACAACTATAATCTTGAAGAAACAACTCTTGATGAAATTTATGGGATGCTGAAGAGTCATGAACTTGAGATGGAACAAAGAAGCAAGAGGAAAGGACGAAAGTCAAGGAAAGTTGCTCTTAAGGCTGAGGAGGAATCTCCCAAAGCAGCTACCTCAAGGAAAGGCAAGGGAAAAACTCTCATCACAAAGTCTGATACTGAGTCATCAAGTTCTGATAGTGATGATGACTCAGAAACTGAAAGCTTGCCTGAGATGGATGCTGATGAAGAGATGATGAAGCTGTGTGCTCTTATGGTGAAAAGAATCACAAGGATTGCATACAGAAAATTCAGAAAGGGAAAGAAGTTTTCCAAAAAAGGTGCAAGTTCTGATAAGAAGAGTTTCAGAAAATCTGAAATCAAAGGAGGAAAGTCTGACAGAGGAGATTACTCAAATGTCAAGTGCTACAACTGTGGTGAGAAAGGCCACATATCTCCTGATTGCAAGAAAGTGAAGAGTGACAAAGGCAAGGCTCTTGTCACAAAGAAGAAAAACTGGACATATACTTCAGATTTTGAGGAGAACTATGCCTTGATGGCAAATGCCGATAGCAGTTGTAATAACCCCAATTTTTGAAATTTTTGAAACACTGATGAATAGTAACTTTTTGCTGATGATGCTGATTAAGGAAAATTATCAGACAACACTATATAGGAGTACTGTTATGGAAATTCTGAGATTGTATTGGTATTTCATAAAGTAAATGAGTGTATGTAAAGGTCGTCAGAATCGAATCCGGACACTTTGATTTTTTCGTGAAAATCCACCAGATACCGAAAGAATTGAGTATAAGATAACATGATTAAAAGGATTTAAATTCAAGGATTATAAGAGAGTATCATAAAAGGAATATAAAATATTGAGAAAGGTTTAGGGGAACCCAAATAATAAGATCCCGGATATGATCCCTCATACGACGAACGAGAACGAAAGTTAAGCGAACCGTATAACAGATAAGCAGTCATTAGCCAAGTAATTAAGGGTTAATCAAAGAGGTTAGTGGGTGATGATGTCATCACACCACAAAGGGAAGACAAGTGTTAAAAGATGACACAAGCTTGATGACATAAGCATGACAAAGGGATTTTGTTTTGTTGGTTGATTTTGGACCATGCAATATTAACCATGGTAAAAAATTTAAATCATTTGCTAAGACAAAAAGAGAAGCAACCAAGCATTATTTCATAAAACAAAAAGAAGGAGAGTTGACTTTGCTTCCAAGAATAAAGCTCTCGGCCAAAACAAACCCATAAACTTCAAAGCCTAACTTTGTGTTCTTGATTTCTTTGGAAAGATCAAGCTTGTAGGAGGCTCCCTAAGGCTTCCTAGCAGCTGAACACGTCCCAAGGAAGGTATAAAATTCAAACCCTAGCCTTTAATTTGATTATTAGTGAGTTTGATGGTTGGTTTTCTAAATGAGAAGCATGATCTTTGATTATTAGTAGTTTGATTTGAATTTGGAGTGATTTGGTGAATGAATCTTGTTATAGTTAATAGAACTTGATTGTAGTTGGTTGAGATGAAGAATCTGGAGAATAAGGACTGGTATAGTATTATTTAGTTGAGGTTTTGATGTGTTAATAATTGTGGGTTGTTTGGTGAGGTTTTGGTGTAGTGAGAAACTTGGAAAACTCGTAAACATAGCCGTCATAATGCCCGTTTTCCTTAGACTGTTATACATGAATCTCGGACCAGATAACTCACTGACCAATCTGTAACTTTGCCATGTTTAGCTAGATTGTTTCGTAAGCTTCATTTTGGTATGTAGTTCGCTTGAGTCCGATGTACGGTTTAGGAGAAATGACCGTTTTAAGTAATGGCATTTCGCGAACGAACCTTTACCCCTCGCCTTACTTTGAAACCTTGGTTAAGGCCCTTAAATGACTAATTGGGGTATGAAACAATTTTTTAAAGTGTATTATGCAGTTGGTAAGGCACTCGCGAAAGAATCGCCTTAAAACCCTTAATGGTTAATTTATTAAAAATGGTGGAGCCGAGGGTACTCGAGCGACTTAAGTGAATCGTTAAGCGCAAAAGCGAACGTTAGGGTTCAATTGGTTAAAATCAAGTTTCTTAAGCGACCGGGGTTTAATTCCGACTTATGTTGTCGTTCATAGATTATTGGACCCACTCTAAGCCTAAGTCTATCCGGGAGCACTCAGGCAAGTTTTCTACCCGTTATACTGTTGTGGTGATGTATATATGTATATGCATGATCTTGTGATAGATGCATGTTGGTTAATTAGCAAATTTTGCGATATATTGAAGCATGCTGAGATGGTATATATATGCATGTCTGTTTTGTAATCTGGTTATCTATCTGTTGATTTGAATGCTTATAAGTTGCATAATACCTATGCTAGAGATAAGCAGTAGTTGCGTATACCTTTAGGATAGGGGACCCAAAGTTGAACATTTTCTAAAACCGGGAGTCGATGTTCCCGAGTATATTATATATATATATATATTTATATATATATATATTGATATAGTTCAAAACTATTAATCGAATAAGGTTTATTCGATAGCTTTATTTATTTAATGAATATTATTTTGAATATTCATTCGGGGGCTTATGACTCCGTTAATTTTATGAATGAATATTATTTTGAATATTCATTTGGGGGCTTATGACTCCGTTTATTTTATTAAATAATATTATTTTAAATATTTATTCGAGGACTTATGACTCCGTTTATTTTATTAAGGAATATTATTTTGAATATTCATTCGGGGGCTTATGACTCCGTTTATTTTATTAATGAATATTATTTTGAATATTCATTCGGGGGCTTATGACTCCGTTTATTTTATTAATGAATATTATTTTGAATATTCATTCAAGGACTTATGACTCCGATTATTTTCTAATTATTATTCTTTATTTTATTAAAGAATAATGTGTCGATAATCAAACTCACTTTGATTATTCAAATAAAGATATTACTTTTGTATAAGTATATCTTTGGTTATTTAATATTCATTTCAAGTATAAGTTTTACAACTTCTACTTCAATTATTTTTATAAAGATTATTCTTTATGGGAATATTATTTAAATAATAATATTCGGATATTTTCTAATATATCGGGACTGATTTATTTCATTAAATCAGCATTACTCCAAACACTCTTTAAAGTGTTTTCGAGTCTTCAAAATGATTTTTAAAAGTTAGAGCGGATCCCAAAACTCATTTTTATATTTAAGATCTTCATTTTAAAGGGGATTTAAATATTCGCTCAAAACCTGACGAATCCAGCTCTGTGGTGTATTTTATATTCGCAACGAGGTTGCTGCTTTGGTAAATGAATTGATTACTTACCCAACGTTCGGGAAGTAAGTCCATCTATTGAGTCGGCATAAGCAATATGGGCTCAGTGGGCGTCCATGAAAGTGTAAGTGGCTCAGTGGGAGTCCATCAAATGCGTAAGTGGCTGAGTGGCAGTCCAGCATAAGGTCCTATTGCGGCTAGGGTGATGACCAGTGGGGAATTCGTCCATCTACTAGTAGAAAAGGTTACTTATTGGTATCTTTGCCTAATCAACAAGATATCAGGTTTATGTCAAGGTTTTCTCCTTTCCAAAATTCATTGGATATTGCAACTCTGTTTATAATTTTCATAACAGAGGTTTTTAAGGAGTGTATGAAATGTATATATATAGGTGTATATATATATCGGGACTTAATGAAGTATCTCGTAACTTCATTATTTATAATGATATTTCAAGGATTGAATCTATTCAAGTCTTATCTTGTAGTCTCATCTGGGTGATGAACTTTTGAAACTGATTATAACTTGAACGGTGGTAGTTCAAGTAGTATTCGGATATAAGTATATTGGAGTATCTTGTAACTACATCTTTTAAACTTATATCTAGTAAATGATTATCTTGTGCATGTCAAAGATTTTCGGAAAAACGTTGAGACAAGGTTAGATATATGAGATCACCTTGCAACGATATTTTATACAGTTATAAACGGGAACTCTGTGTATATTATACATGTCAGAGGATTTCAAAGATTGTGAAAAGTATATATATATATATATATACTGAATATTTTGCGACTTGGTCGCGTTAAGATATCAGCTTGGTTCATTTCTTCTTGACCAAGACTTTCATGTGTACTATGAGAATGCTTATATATTGTTAGTTATTATACATATTATTTTGGTGGGCTTGTTGCTCACCCTTTCTTTCTTCTTTCATCACACAACATCAGATAGACAAGAAGAACAGGACCAAGCTCCCAATTCGCGAGCGGATAGGAAACGTTCCGCAGTTTCCTATAGGCGTTGATGTCGCTGTAGCTGAGGTAGGAACTACCAATAGGCTAGGATTTCAACTTTTGATGTACCAGACTTATGTATCTTTATCAATTGTAATAATGGCAAAGAAATGAAAATTTATTCAGAAACCCTTTTAAGGTGTATTGGCATATAATTTTGGAATAAAATGACTCGTGTTATTTTTGGATATTCATCTCTGAGACTATAACTTGTGGTGTGTGTGTTTATTGTGGGGTCACAGTACAGAGTAGTTGATTGTTTATTAAGATTGGGTGTTATTAAGGGAAATGGAACTCGTGACAACCCGAATCCCCGACCCCGGATTTGGGGGTGTTACAGCAGTTCTGATGCTGCTGAGTTAAAGGTACCTCAAACTACTTATGCCTTTCATACTGATGATATTAATGAGTTGAGAAGATATCTTAAAACCATGTTCATTAGTTATAGAGATCAAACTTTAACATGTTAAAGATTAACTTCTAAAAATCTTGCTTTTAAAAAGAGGAATGATTATTTAGAAAAAGAGTTAGTCATGTTCCATCAAACTCAGAAAGATAAAGATGATGCTTTCTATGTTAGGGATGAAGTACTTAAAATGAATGAATCTCTAAAAACTGAGTTAGAAACGGAAAAAGAGATTATCAGGACTTGGACTAACTCTGGAAGAACAACTCAGAATTTGTTAAGTAGTGGAAACTGGAAAGAAGGCTTAGGTTATGGAGATGATAAGACTGATAAGGGAACTGTAGAGATTAAGCCTATAGTTGTTAAACAAAAGCCAAAGGTAAAACATGTTAAGTTTGTAGCTGTAAAGTCTGATACTGAGAAATCAGAAGTTAAAGAGAAATTAACTTCTGACAAACTAAAACAGGAAAAGCCAACTGAAGTTAACATAGGCTTAATGACTAAGAAGCAGCTTAAGCATAAGCTGAAAGATGTTAAGAATGTAAACAGGGTAAAGCCACCTAGGAAAAATAGGAATAGAAAGGAAGATGTGAATAAAAGCAATGATTATAAGCCTGTTCCTAATGCTCCTAGAAAAATATATCATAACTGTGGAAATTCTAACCATCTGGCTTCTTTTTGCCGGAAGAATAAGAACATAAACTCCTTACCTTCAAAGTCAGGAGTTAAGAGTAAGTCTGTTAGATATAGGCCACAAAATCCTTATTTTCATTGTGGTAGTTTATGGCATTCCATTTATACTTGTAAGGAATATCATAGCCTGTACTATGATTATTATCAAATAAAACCTTCTTTAAATAAAGTTAGCATTGTTCCTTCTAGTGTAAGTTCTGATGCAAAGTATGATACTGTAAATGTTGATAAGAAAACTGTTAACATAAATTCTGATGCTAAATCCGCTGCAAATGTTAACAAACTTAATAAGGCCAAAGGATCCAAGCAAGTCTGGGTCCTTAAAACTAATCATTAATGGTCTTTGTGATTGCAGGGCAACAGGAAAAACATCCTAGTTCTGGACAGTGGATGTTCAGGACATTTGACTGGAAATAAATCCCTGCTATCAGACTTTGTGGAGAAAGCTGTCCTAAGTGTTTCTTATGGAAATGGAAACATTGGAAAACACTGGGATATGGCAATATCAATCTTGGGAATGTCATCATAGAGAAAGTAGCTCTGATCTCAGGATTTCTTTGAAGAACACTGTGAAGTTGTAAGCAAATCTACAGGCAAAATTATTCTGAAAGGATACAGGCATGGTAACATTTATGAAGCTAAGCTTTCAACAAGTACTGATGGTTCTGCAATCTGTCTGTTGAGTAGAGCATCAATTGAAGAAAGCTGGAATTGGCACAACAAACTCTCTCATTTAAATTTCAACAATATAAATGAACTAGTCAAGAAAGATCTTGTGAGAGGATTGCCAAAATCAGTATTTGCTCCTGATGGCCTTTGTGATTCATGTCAGAAGGCAAAACAAAAAAAAATCTGCATTCAAGAGCAAGACTGAATCATCAATTCTTGAGCCTTATCACCTACTACATGTTGATCTATTTGGTCCAGTGAATGTCATGTCTATTGCAAAGAAGAAATATGCTATGGTCATAGTGGATGAGTTCACCAGATACACATGGGTGTATTTCTTGCACACAAAAAGTGAAACTACATCTATTTTGATTGATCATGTCAAGCAACTGGATAAATTGGTCAAAGATTCTGTGAAGATCATAAGAAATGATAATGGCACTTAGTTCAAGAATTTGATCATGAAAGAGTTCTGCAAAGACCATGGAATAAAGCAGGAATTTTCTGCTCCTGGAACTCCATGACAAAATGGAGTTGTTGAAAGAAAGAATAGAACTCTTATTGAAGCTACACGAACTATGCTTGATGAAGCAAAGCTACCAACCTATTTTTGGGCTGAAGCTGTGCAGACTGCTTGTTTTACTCAGAATGCAACACTCATTAACAAGAATGGAAAGACACCATATGAGATGGTGAAGAAAAAGAAGCCAAATCTGAAGTATTTTCATGTATTTGGATGCAAGTGTTTTGTTCTTAAGACTCATCCTGAACAGCTATCCAAATTTGATCTAAAAGCTGATGAAGGAATTTTTGTTGGATATCCACTTTCCACAAAAGCCTTCAGAGTCTACAATTTAAGAACAAGGGTAGTCATGGAATCTATCAATGTCTCTTTTGATGATAAGAAGATTACTGGACTTGAAGATTTCAATGATCATGATCAGCTGAGATTTGAAAATGAAGTTTTAAATTATGATACTGTAAATCCTGACAGTCTAAATCCTGATACTGCAAACTCTGATGGATTAAACTCTGATATTATTGAAACTGCGGTGACTACGCCAAAGGAAGATGCACCTGTGCAGGGGGAGCATACTGTGTTGGATTTTAAACGCAGCGGGGGCATGGTAAAACACTTTTTCACATATAAAATCCAAATAAAAGCATATAAATCGTGAATAAAAATTCGAGGGATCGAATCTAACCTTTTAAAATAATTCGGAGACAACGATCAGAGATCCTTAGCAGTTGCTCCTCAAGTGTGAAGCACTCCACCGGTATCCACCAAGAAAACGATGTTAAGGAGGAGGAAGGAGGTGGAGAGAATTGGGTTTTCCAAACTTTTTGGGTTTTCGGGTTTCTCGGGTTAGAATAGAAATAGGGTCTATAATAGTGTATTTATAGGCAAAATTTTCAGCTGAAATTTTCCCATAAATAATATTATTATTATCCCATTTATTATTCTCATTAATAATTAAACACCTTTTAATTATTAATCTTTTTTCTAAACACTTTAGAAATAATTCTCTCTCTTGATTTAATTTCCAAAAATTAAATCCTTTAATTAATAATATTAAGAACTTTTCTTAATTAATTTATAATCAATTAAATCTCATTTAATCAATTATTAAATTTTCCAATTAATTATTTATTTCATAAATAAATAATTATCAGCCATTATTAATTAATTCCTCCACCATTAAATCATTCTCTTTTTTTATGGTGTGACCCTGTAGGTTCAATATTAAGCCGGTAGTAGAAATAAATAATAATAAAACTATTTTATCATTATTTATATAAATTCTCTAATTTATTAAATATGATTAATTAATTAATCACATTTATTCTATATCGTGAGTGATGCTTCTCAACATATCGTGACTATCCAGATAATATGAATTCACTGCTTAGAATACCAAGAACCTGTCAGTGAATAGTTACCGTACAATAAACTCCTTCTACCCTACAATGTCCTGATTAAATTCAAGGCAAGAATCTCGTGTCAAGCCTATCTAATTTAATCACTTGCTTACCATTTACTATGCATAGTTCTATGCAAATTAGAAACTCCTTTCGAATTTCATTCACTCTGGCCAGAGATTCCTGAACTAGCATAAGCGGATCAGCCTTGAACATTCACTTCCTTCACTGGAAGGGGTAGATCCTTTATTGATCATACACTATCTTCGTGTACAAATTCCTATACCCAGAAGAGCCCTAATAATTGTCCCTGGAGACTAAGAACTAAACCAAAGCATAGTTCAGTGTACACAAGATGACTATGATGACCTCAAGTCTAAGGATACTTGTACAACTATCACTATGTGAACAACTGCTGATACGTGAGTGAACTCCATCAGTTGTTCAGCTGTGCGAGTCATGTTCAGTGAACTTATTCTATAATAAGCACCTACATACTAGCTATAGTGTCACCACACAAATGTCTATGTGAACAGACATCCTTCATAATGAAGCAAGCATAGTATGTACCGATCTTTGCGGATTATTAATTACCAGTTAGTAATCCTATGACCAGGAACTATTTAAGTTTAGAGTTATCATCTTTTTAGGTCTCACTATTATGATCTCATCATAATCCATAAAAAGCTTTACTCTAAACTATGGTATATCTTATTTAAACACTTAAATAGATAGAGCCCGTAATAAAAACAAAACAAGTCTTTATTAATATCAATGAAATCAAAACAAATTACATAAAAGTTATTCCGAAATCCTAATACATGATTGGACTTAGGACATATTCCTTTCAATCTCCCACTTGTACTAAAGCCAATCACTCTGGTATCTAATACCCATCTTGTCTTTATGACGATCAAAGTGACTTTCAGAAAGTAGCTTTATGAGTGGGTCTGCTATGTTGTTATGTGTGTCAACTCTAATTCAATACAATACAAGAAATGTTACCGCGCTCCCACTAACCCTTTTGTAGACGCATGGTTCATCTTCGTTTTTGATAAAATCAAACTCTTTGATTGTCTCATCAAAATGAATGTTCCATCTTTCGAGAAGCTCGCTTTAAACCACATATGGTTCGCAGCAGCTTACACACTAGGTTTTCATTTCTCTTGGAAAGAAAACCATTTGGCTATTTGCCAAATCTCATAGTCGTAGTAAGCAGCAATCGCAAACAAAATCCGAACTGATTTTAACAGGGCTATAGGTAAAAGGTTTCATCAAAGTCAATCCATTGCCTTTGTTTGAATCCTTTTGCCACAAGCCTGGCCTTATAGGTCTCCACCTGGCCATCTGCTATAATCTATCTTTTGTATACCGTATACATAGATTCCATTCTGGATTTCATGGCACTATGCCATTTCTCTGAGTCAACACTACTCATAGCCTCATTATAGGTTACAGGGTCGTCATCATCAATGATCGACAACTCATTGTCATTCTCAATGACAAGGCCATAATACCTCTCAGGTTGGCGAGACACTCTCCATGATCTATGAATGGGCTGTTCCACAAAAGGTTGTTCAGTCAGAACAAGTGTTTCCACTTGATTCGTAGTAGTTTGTGCTTCTTGAACTTCATCAAGTTCAATTTTGCTCCCACTGTTTCCTTCAAGGATAAACTCCTTTTCCAAGAAGGTAGCATGTCTGGAGACAAACACCCGATGATCGGTGTAAAAGTAATACCCTAAAGTCTCTTTAGGATATCCCACAAAACTACATTTTGCGGATCGATATTCCAGCTTTTCTGGGTCAACTTACTTGACATAAGCTGGACATCCCCAAATCTTAACGTGTTAAAGACTCGGTTTCCTTTCTTTCCATATCTCATACGAAGTTTGAGGAACAGATTTTGGAAAGCACCTTATTCAGTTAATATGCTGAGGTTTCCAATGCATAACCCCCTAGGAATACTGGAAGATTTGCATAGCTCATCATGGACCGAACTATGTCTAACAAAGTTCGATTTCTTCTTTCAGATACCAATCTGGAGGAGTCCACTGGGAGATTATACCATTTACTTTGAGATAATCTAGAAACACTCCATTAAAGTATTCACCACCTCGATCTGATCGAAGAGTTATAATACTATGTTTGGTTGTTTCTCCACTTCATACTTATATTCTTTGAACTTTTCAAAGGCCTCAGACTTGTGTTTCATCAAACACATATCCAAATCTAGATCTATCATCTATGAAAGTAATGAAGTATGAAAATCCACCCATGGCTTGCGTAGACATTGGTCCACATTTATCTGTGTGTACCATTCCTAGCAAATTTGCAGTCCTCTCTCCATGTCTACTAAATGGAGACTGCAGTGCCACTATGAAGTGAGATTTTCATCATCCCTTTTCTTTTATTAGTTTGTTCAATCTGAAGTAAATTATGTCACATTTATACAGACCATTATTTAAAGTACCACGTCCATAAAGAATATTATCTCTAAGAATAGAACATTCATTATTCTCAATAATAAATGAAAATCCAGCCAAGTCTAACATGGGAATAATATTCCTCACAATCGAGGGAACAAAATAACAATTATTTAAAACAATAGTCTTGCCCGTAGGCATATGTAAATGAAATGATTCTACATCTTCAGCAGCAACTCTTACTCCATTTCCCATCAGTAGAATCACCTCCTCTTCCTCAAGAGTCCTACTTCTCCTTGGTCCCTGCAACAAATTGCAGATTTGAGAACCACAGGCGGTATCTAATACCCAAGTAGAAATTTGATTTAATGACATATTCACTTCTATCATGAACATACCTGAATCAGAAGCGGTAGTCTCACTACCCTTCTTCTTCTTCAATTCTGCAAGGTAAACCTTCCAGTTACTCTTCCAGTGCCCCACCTTGTTACAGTGAAAGCAAACAACTTTGCTCTTGGGGTCTTCAGCTTTTGGTGGAACCGGCGTTTTCTCACCTACTTTCTTCTTCTTGGAAGAGTTCCTCTTCCTTTTCTTAGGATTGGAACCTTCACCAATTAGAAGAACAGAACTCTTCTTAGGGGGAAAATTCGATTCCGCGGTCTTCAACATGTGGTGGAGTTCAGGCAGGCTAACATCCAACTTATTCATGTGAAAGTTCACAACAAACTGCGAGAACGAACTCGGAAGCGATTGCAAGACCAGGTATTGGCTCAGCTCCCCATCCATGGCAAAACCAAGTTGTCCAAGACGTTCAATCAAATTGATCATCTTAAGTACATGGTCATTCACAGATGATCCCTCAGACATCCTACAACCGAACAGCTCCTTCGATATCTCATATCGAGCTGTCCTCCCTGCCACATCATACAACTCTTGTAGATGCATTAGGATAGTGTGAGCATCCATATGCTCATGTTGCTTCTGTAGCTCAATGTTTATGGAAGCTAGCATGATGCATTGAGCAACATTTGCATCATCTATCCACTTACGATACACAACATGTTCATCATTATGTGCATCACTAGCAGGTTCAGTAGGCTTAGGTGAGTCAATCATATATTCCAGCTTCTCAATCCTGAGAACAATTCTCAAGTTTCGAAGCCAGTCAGCATAATTAGGACCAGTCAATTTGTGAGCATCTAGTATGCTCCTGAGTGATAGTGCAGAAGACATAACATATAAAGTAAATCTGTAAATGATAAACACATAACAACACTTAGCAAATATTCGATTTCATTTCAAAACACTATATGAATCGGGTCTTTTTCATAAGTGGCTCCCGCTAGTTTTCCTAATTTATTCAACCCCCACATGAAAAATTAAGCATTCATAATGCTAGTGGGAATAGGGATCCTACATTCCATTACACAACCCCGGCTGTGGCACGAAACGCCATGTAATGTTCAATAGGCAGACAACTCTTGTCAATTACATCTAATGTTATTCCCTAATCAAACTTTAGCCTCCTGAATAATTGAGTCACGACTGTGGCACGACAAACTCAATATTTTAAGTCAAGTCTAACCCAACATTCCGTACAATTGAATCAGTCCCCAAAGGCCCACGGTTGTGGCACGTAACGACCTTTAGATTCTTATTCAATGTACACATCTCTATGTAATAGACAAGTATTTCTTATTTCAAAATCAAAGCCCTCGGCTGTGGCACGAAACGACAATGATTCAAAAATAAGAACTACTTTCTACCATGTTGGAAGGCTATGACCGACACAAGCCCGTTGTATCATTGGCCAATTACTACTTGATATTATTTAATTTTAGAGGGATTATATTACGTTACAATCATAATCATATTATAAAGAGATTCTTCCTTTTAAATTAAATATTTCAAATCAATAATCAATAATCAGATGATTCCCAGATCGGGTGGAGCATTGTCAAGAGGCGTCACTTAATAACCCTTTCTTACAGATAGAAATCTGTTTTTGACAGAATCATCCTTTCTCTCATATCGAAAATTCATATTCAATTACGTGTTTCACAAACACAAGAATCTCATGATTTTATTCATAATATTGTTATTAAGGTTATGAAACAATTTCACTATACTAGGTTGTCTAACAAACGCCTTATGTTCATTTAAGTTCACCTAAATCTATCATCGCATGATAAACTAAGTATATATCACATATATAAACATGAATAAACATCAAGGTAGGCATGTTACATCATCTAGCATATAGGTCTAAGCATTATACATCTCTATGTATCACATGAAGCATTTAAAAGCAACTAAAACAGTTAAAAATAGCTTTAAAATACTTCATGGAAATATAAACAGTTGAAAACTTTTATATAAACTAAAATTGATCACTCCATTAGATCCGTCTCGAAAAAACGAATCCAACGGTATATTGCACGCCCAAAACGGAGTTACGAAACTCCTAGAAAATCAATTTTAAAATTAACAGACGGGCTGTAACGCATTACAGGAACGCGTTACAAGCCCTGTAACGCATTCCGGTGATGCGTTACACCCCTTTTAAGCCATTAAAGGGTGTAACGCATTCCGTGAATGCGCCACAGATGTGTAACGCATTCCCGGAATGCGCTACACCCCTATTTTTTTTTTCCTACAGCAGCCGCCTTCTTTATCTTGCCTCGAACGCCGTGCCTGTCCTGTTTCTTTGTCTCTTTCTGTGCATCACAGTAACAACAGCAGACAAACACAGCAGATGATGTACAGCAGCAGATGCTTAATATATATATACTTACTTATAATTCATATATAAATATATATATCTTTATTTAATTACGAATTTAATTACAAGATCCTCAAAAATTCATAATAAAAAATCTATACATCATAAAATTATGAAAAAAATACCCAGACGATCTATAACACTTGTAGAACCCAGATCAACATTCAAAATTATTATGAGAAACGATTTCTCATTAGACAAAATTAATCCATAATATAACTTGTAAAAATCATAATTAATTCATACAAGCACATAAAATTCTGAAATTTTTACCACAGATCTATATGCATACAACCTATGCTCTGATACCATTATTGGATTTTAAATGCAGCGGGGGCATGGCAAAACACTTTTTCACATATAAAATCCAAATAAAAGCATATAAATCGTGAATAAAAATTCGAGGGATCGAATCTAACCTTTTAAAATAATTTGGAGACAACGATCAGAGATCCTTAGCAGTTGCTCCTCAAGTGTGAAGCACTCCACCGGTATCCACCAAGAAAACGATGTTAAGGAGGAGGAAGGAGGTGGAGAGAATTGGGTTTTCCAAACTTTTTGGGTTTTCGGGTTTCTCGGGTTAGAATAAAAATAGGGTCTATAATAGTGTATTTATAGGCAAAATTTTCAGCTGAAATTTTCCCATAAATAATATTATTATTATCATATTTATTATTCTCATTAATAATTAAACACCTTTTAATTATTAATCCTTTTTCTAAACACTTTAGAAATAATTCTCTCCCTTGATTTAATTTCAAAAAATTAAATCCTTTAATTAATAATATTAAGAACTTTTCTTAATTAATTTATAATCAATTAAATCTCATTTAATCAATTATTAAATTTGCCAATTAATTATTTATTTCATAAATAAATAATTATCAGCCATTATTAATTAATTCCTCCACCATTAAATCATTCTCTTTTTATGGTGTGACCCTGTAGGTTCAATATTAAGCCGGTAGTAGAAATAAATAATAATAAAACTATTTTATCATTATTTATATAAATTCTCTAATTTATTAAATATGATTAATTAATTAATCACATTTATTCTACATCGTGAGTGATGCTTCTCAACATATCGTGACTATCCGGATAATATGAATTCACTGCTTAGAATACCAAGAACCTGTCAGTGAATAGTTACCGTACAATAAACTCCTTCTACCCTACAATGTCCCGATTAAATACAAGGCATGGATCTCGTGTCAAGCCTACCTAATTTAATCACTTGCTTACCATTTACTATACGTAGTTCTATGCAAATTAGAAACTCCTTTCTAATTTCATTCACTCTGGCCAGAGATTCCTGAACTAGCATAAGTGGATCAGCCTTGAACATTCGCTTCCTTCACTGGAAGGGGTAGATCCTTTATTGATCATACACTATCTTCGTGTACAAATTCCTATACCCAGAAGAGCCCTAATAATTGTCCCTGGAGACTAAGAACTAAATCAAAGCATAGTTCAGTGTACACAAGATGACTATGATGACCTCAAGTCTAAGGATACTTGTACAACTATCACTATGTGAACAACTGCTGACACGTGAGTGAACTTCATCAGTTGTTCAGCTGTGCGAGTCATGTTCAGTGAACTTATTCTATAATAAGCACCTACATACTAGCTATAGTGTCACCACACAAATGTCTATGAGAACAGACATCCTTTATAATGAAGCAAGCATAGTATGTACCGATCTTTGCGGATTATTAATTACCAGTTAGTAATCCTATGACCAGGAACTATTTAAGTTTAGAGTTATCATCTTTTTAGGTCTCACTATTATGATCTCATCATAATCCATAAAAAGCTTTACTCTAAACTATGGTATATCTTATTTAAACACTTAAATAGATAGAGCCCGTAATAAAAACAAAACAAGTCTTTATTAATATCAATGAAATCAAAACAGATTACATAAAAGTTATTCCTAAATCCTAATACATGATTGGGCTTAGGATATATTCCTTTCATACTGAAGATACAACCACATCTCAAGAAGCATCAGAACCTACAACTGGCTCTTCAAGTTCCGATTCATCAAGTTCTGATGAGCCAAATTCTGATAATTCTGGAAACTCAAATTCTGAAGGATCCAACCAGAGAGCATAATTTCAGGGGAGCATCAGAAAATGTTGATGAAGACAGCATGGATCATGGGGGAGCATCCAGTTCTAGAGAAAATCTTCCATCTGTAAGGAAGTGGACTAAAGCACATACACCTGACTTAATTATTGGAAATCCTGATGCAGGTGTCAAAACTAGAACAGCTACATCAAATGAATGTCTCTATAATTCTTTTCTTTCTCAGACTGAACCAAAGAAAGTGAAAGAAGCTCTTCAAGATGCTGATTGGGTGCAAGCAATACAGGAAGAGTTAAATGAATTTGAAAGAAATAAAGTCTGGACCCTAGTGCCAAGACCAAAGAACAGATCTGTTGTTGGTACAAAGTTGGTGTTCAGAAACAAAACTGATAGTGATGGCATAATTATAAGGAATAAAGCAAGGCTGGTTGCAAAAGGATATTCTCAACAGGAGGGAATTGATTATGATGAAACATTTGCACCAGTTGCTATATTGGAAGCCATAAGGATATTTTTGGCTTGTGCTGCTCACAAAAAGTTTACAGTCTTTCAAATGGATGTGAAAATTGCTTTTCTCAATGGAGAATTGGAAGAGGAAGTATATATTGAACAACCTCCAGGCTTTGTAGATTCCAAACTTCCACATCATGTCTACAGGCTTGATAAAGCACTTTATGGCCTTAAGCAAGCTCCAAGAGCATGGTATGAGACCTTAGCTCAGTTTCTTCTGGAAAGTGGATTTAACACAGTAACTATTGACAAAACACTGTTCTACCTCAACCATGGAAAGGACTTACTTTTGGTGCAAATATATGTTGATGATATCATTTTTGGTTCCACAAATGACAGACTTTGCAAGAAGTTTGCCAAACTGATGCAGTCAAGATATCAAATGAGTATGATGGGGGAACTTAGTTATTTTCTGGGCCTTCAAGTCAAGCAGAATGAAGAAGGCACTTTTATTCGTCAATCCAAGTACACCAGAAATTTGCTGAAGAAATTTGGAATGCAAGATTGTTCAAGTGCATCCACTCCCATGGCCACTGCAACAAAATTGGATAAGGATACTGGTACATCAGTAGATATTACTGATTACAGAGGTATGATTGGCTCACTACTCTATCTTACTGCAAGTAGACCTGATATCATGTATGCTACCTATCTGTGTGCAAGATTTCAAGCAGATCCAAGAGAACCTCACTTAACAGATGTGAAAAGAATTTTTAAGTACCTCAAGGGTACAGCTGGTTTGGGATTATGGTATCCTAGAGAATCAGACTTTAAGCTAATAGGTTACTCAGATGCAGATTTTGCAGGATGCAAAATTGACAGGAAAAGCACAAGTGGAAGCTGCCAATTTCTTGGAGGCAGATTAGTTTCTTGGTTTAGCAAGAAACAAAAGTCAATTTCCGCATCAACTGCAGAAGCAGAGTACATTGCTGCAGGAAGTTGTTGTGCACAGATTTTTTGGATGAAGAATCAGTTACTGGATTATGGGTTGACATATTTTAAAATCCCTATTTACTGTGATAATCAATGTGCTATTTCTATGACAGGTAATTCAATTCAACACTCAATGACAAAGCACATTAGCATTTTTTTTATCGTAGGTAACCCGCAGCCGCTACCTTCGGGTGCGCACTGGGTAAACCCTACGGGCTCACGCAATAGCCTGCAAACCACGTGAACCAAGGTAAACCACATTTAAGCGACAGGCTCTGACTCAGGAGACATAATGATAAATTCTCCTCCCGTGGGATTCGAACCTATGACCAAGAAGATAGTTTTCCTCTCTTTAACCAGCTGAGCCAACCCTTGCGGGCGCACATTAGCATTAGGTACCACTTCATAAGGGAACATGTGGATGAAGGTACAGTGGAATTGCATTTTGTTCCAACAGATCAACAACTAGCATATATCTTCACAAAACCACTGTGTGAAGCTACTTTTACAAGATTGGTAAACGAACTTGGAATGGTTTCAGGTTCTTTCTCTAAATATGCTTAGTTTATGTTCTATTATATCAGACTTTATGATCAGTATTTACAGATATTACTATTTTTGTGTATTCTGTGCTTAATATGAAATTTGCTTAAGTGATGATTGTTGTCTAATGTTAATTTCTAAACTCTGATAGTGATATGCATGTTTCTGTGACTATTCACTCCAATGAGGATAACTGTGGTAGATGCTGACCTAGTAATCTCTAATATACTAAAGGTCCCATGTTTGAAGTAATTGTTTATGTGGAAATTTTAACACAAGCAAATTCTGATATTGAGCTTAGTTAAGTTTACTTTGTCTATCTTATTATCAAGTAAAAAACTAGAATAATGCTTCTTATCTGTTAAGTTCTGATGTTAGTAAATCTGGTAAATGTACTAAGTGCTGATAAGCCTCACTAATCAAAAGAAAAAGAAAAGAAAATAAAATAAAAATCAGGTACTCCTTTGAGATCTAGAGTAAAAATGTGGAAGGAAAGACCCAAGTGCATTGCTGGTATTAAGTAATATGCATCAGAAAAGCAAAATAAAATTTTCTTGGTGACTTTTCACACTCTATGATTATTGGAGAAATACTCTGATAATAGCATAAATTCTGATAAGCAGTCGTGACTCACTTACACTGAGAAGCCACTGTAAAAAGGAATTTCAAAAGATGCATAAAATGAGCATAAAACAGTTGAGGTGGACTTATGCATGAACTCATTCTATAGTAGACTTCAGAATAATGACAAATTTTGAGCAAAGTTCTTAGTTATGCCTTATTTCTAAGATGTACTGAAGTGAATCAGACTTTAATCTTTATCTGATATTTAGCTTATTGCACACACATACACTCCATGTGAATGATGAAAATTACCGTGGTGATAAATGTTATTTTAGATGAACAGTTTAAGTGTCAGATGCATAAATTATAAGGACAAGTTCTGATGGAAGTTATGATGATTAAATTCTGATAAAACCATATCAGTAATTGTGTGAAGAATTACAGGAATAAAACATTCACTTTTCGAGTTAAGGAATCATATTCTGATGATCTTTTAAATTCTGATAATAATCAAGTTCTGATGCTGATGTGGCAGTATTTATTTACTTGGTTTATTTTTGAAAATTTACCTCACTTGTCATATTTTTACAGAATATTGGTAAAGCAATACTAATAGTTTATTTAGTGGGAACATTTTTAAAAAAAAAACTGAACGTCCTTGATTAATGGGATTACTTGGTTAGTGGGATGGTTATTCTCCTTGAAAAACTGCATGTGATAAGTAATGATTACTGAATACCCGTGCCCATTAATTATCTTTTACTGCTGCATGTCTGACAAGTGTCTCAACGGCTATTTTTTTACCATGTATAAGTAAAAGAGAGAAAAAATTGTAAAATCTTTTATTCACTTTTATACTCTATCTCTCTCTATTTTTACTCTTATTCTCTCTCATATTCACTGACGCTTTACCATACAGACATTTTATCAAACACCTTACAGGCAACCTTATTTCTCACATATTTCTCATGGCACCTAAGGATTTAATTGTTGATGGAGCCAAGTTTGTACCTAACAACTATGCTTCAATCTTGAACAAGGCTAAAGCTCCATCTGATTTGCACTTTGTGCAAGATTTTTTAGCAAATAGTGAGATTAGGTATGCTTTGACCCAACCTCAAAATATTTCAAGCCAACAAGTTCTGACGTTTTGGAAAACTGGGATTTTTGATGATGGTGGTGCTACTGGTACTCCAAGCATAGTTTTTGAAGTGAATGATGTTGAGCATGTGGTTACTCCTGGAGTAGTTCGTAAAGCTCTTCACTTACCAGAAGGCTGTACATTCTCAACAGCGGAGGACCCTGTTCTACAGTAGCTCATGGCCGGTTTGGGTTATGAGAAGAGTTTGGGCAAGCTTGGACAGTTGAAAAGGGCAAATATCAGGAAGGATCAGAGCTTTTTCTTCGATTGTATCACTAAGGCATTCGCCAATAAGTGCTCCAACTTTGATGCCATTCCAATTATGAGTCAGCAAATCGGGTATGCTCTTATTCATCAAACTCACTTTGATTTTGCAAGTGCTGTGCTAGGTTTCATAGGGGATAGGATGACAGAAGATAGAAATGTAGTGTACTTTGCTAGATTCTGTCAGCTTATATATAATTTCTGTTGTGCTGATGAGCCCCAACCTACCACTGATTTAATTCCACTCTTTAAGCTTGCAAAAAGGGCTTTTAATTATTTGTTAAATGCTGACATTAAGAAGAAAGTGGTTAGACCCTTACAGATACCTCAGTCTATAAAACAGATTCTTGTAAATGCTGATCCTCAAACCTACACATCTGTTTACCCTGATGTTCAACCCACCAGCACATCCCAGCCACCACAACAACCATCAGAACATACCACTTCTCAACCTCAACCTACTCAACCCTCCATCAGAACATATTTCAAACCATCACAGACATCTCAACCTTCACCATCATCATATTCTGTGAGGCCTTCATCTTCCAAACCTAAGAGGACAAAGAGTGTACCTCAGACACAACAGAAGAGAAGGAGGATTGTTCTGAGGGATGAGTCAGACAGTGAGGAATAGGTTCCAGTATCAGAACCTGTTGTTGTAGAAGCTGAGAAGGTCTCTTCTCAGAAGGATACTGGAATTGGGAGTTCTAGGCCCCTAAAAAGGCTTAGAAAGCTAAATTCTGTTGGTGCAGCTCCTACAGTCTCCTCAAAAGCTAAAAGAATTAAAACATTAGCTAAAAGGCCTGCAGATTCTGGTAAAGGACTGGAAGCAGCAGCTAAGGAAGGGGATCAGGAATCTCTGATCTCACAAGACCCTGTTGAAGCTAACAATTCTCTAAGTGCTGATCCAGATCTTCATGCAACTTATCACTCTCCACTTCATGAGCCAGAAACAACTCATATTCCCATACCTCCAGTAACTCCAGTACATGCTGATAAACAGGGGACAAGTGATGAAATTAACATCCATAACTTGGAAGTGCCTCAGGTTTTGTATTTAGAAGCTCCTCCTACTCAAATCACTCCACCACCATCACCACTTCTTGATGCTGATTTTAATCCAGAATTGCCTACAACACCTTCTCTACATCTAGATACTGAAGATCAGATTTTAGGTGACCATCAGAATATGGATGTTGATCAGAACTTAGTTGGAGATCAGCACTTAGAGGATGACGTTGAAGCCTCTATAGCCTCTCATACTATTTTTTTATCAGAGGATGCTGATGATGCTGATTCTATAAGTTCTGATGCTGCTAATGATGAAGTTACTGGTGAAGCTGCTGCTACAAATGTAGATGCTGATGCAGCTGGTCCATCAGGACATGCACCTCAACAAACTGTTCATAAAGCTGAGATAGTCAAGAAGTTTGTTACAGGGGAAGCACCAGTACCTTGGAGTGAAACTCCTAGAGGACAAGAGTGGACTAAGGAGTGGAACACAATTAGTTTTGTTCCTTCTGAAAAGATTCTTGCTGAGCATCTTGCAAAAGCTGATGAAATGCTGATAAATGATGATTTCAAGGCACATCTGAGAGTTACTGCATTGAGTACAAGGCACCTTCAAGGTCAACACTCAATAACTCATGACAAGGTGAATAAAATTCAAGAAAACTTGATCCAGCAAGATATGAATCTAAAACTTGAAAAGAAAAGGTTTTTCCAACCTATATTTGATAGAATTGCCAACATTGAAAAAACCCAAGAGAAGCAACATTCTCAGATTGATGAAATTTTAAAGAATCAAGCTTCTCACCAATCTCAACTCAATGAGATCCAATCCTCAGTGGAATTGCTTGGCTCTCTTCTTTTACCTGCTGATGCCAAAAAGGGGGAGAAAGTAATTAAGTCCAAATGCAAACCTATCAAGACACTGAAGGGAAAGGATGATGAAAAAGATGACCAGGGAAACTCTGGAATGGGTGGAGGTCATGGTCAAGGTAAAGGTCTTTCATCAAGTAGAACTGGAACTACAAGTCAAAGAACAAGTTCTGATACTGGGAGAAGGTAAAATGATAAGTTCTGATGAACATCTGGAACTTCATGAGGAGATTTCAAGACAGTTATTTCTGAAAGAAAATCCAGGAATGGACTTTGAGAGTCTAAAGGAAGAAAAAGCTAGACTTAAGTTAGAAAAAGTCAACTCCAAATCTGAAGCTTCTGTTATTGAAAAGAAACTTCCTAAGGCTAAAGGCATTGTGTTGAAAGAAAGGACAAATCCTGAGGCAACTAGGGCCAAATCACAAATGGAGATAGATCCAAGGTCCAAGGGCAAAGAAAAAGTTGGTGAACCTGTAAAGGTTTATGTGCCTTCTATGGATGAAAAAATATTTGATGAAGATGCTAATCTTACTCTGATTTCAAAGAAGATTTCTCAAACAACCTCTGACATGGCTCAAGTTGTTCAGAGTCAAGATATTGTAAGTTCTGATATGACACTAAAGCAAGCAACCTTTAACATAGCTCAAGTTGGCTTGATATCAGAAAATAAGGGAAAGGAAACCTCTGACATTGCTCATGTTAAACCTTCAAAGTTACTCCTACCAGGATTCACCAAAGCCAAACAAACTCAACCTTTGAAGCCTGCAGCAAGTGGTTTTAAAGCAAGAGTTGTTACAGGAAAGGAAGCAAGAGATAAATCTGGATTGGGTAGTGCTGATGAAAGAAGAGTACATAACACAACCAATGATCCAACTTCCTTAAGTGAACCAGGTGTTGGAGCAACTCCTGAAAGATTGAATCAGCTTAAATCTGTACAGATGGTTTACCATACCTTCTTGAAAGAACACATCTTGTTATATTTTATGACAGATGGAAGGGTTTACCATATTAGACAGAATGCTATACCACTGAAGTATTATGAGGAACTAGAACATGTTATATTCTTACTTCAAGTGAAAAATAGATTAACAGATGGTGTTGCAAATTATTTGAAGACTCAAATTCAGAGATAGAAGAAGCTTTATTCTGTAAAGTCTGACAGCACATACTGTCCCAAGTACAGAGATCACAAGGGTGATATTGTCGAGATGAAGCCTAACTCTGCTAAGATTATAACTACTTTTTTGGGTTATAAGGATGTGGAATTCAATCTTGAGTCTGACAAGGCATATTTGATCAGACTAGATCAAGATATAAGAAAAGCTAGAATAAATGATCTCAGGGCTGCTATCTTTCAAATTGGTGAAGATACAGTTGAATTGAAGAATGCTAAAAGGAGGATGATTGATGAACTTAAATATGTTGGGAGATGTTTGTTAAAGAACTATCTCAGAACAACTCCTAACATCAAAGAGATCAGTAATTGAAGCCAAGCTAAGATCTACAACTGCTCAAATTCTGATGTGTATACAGACTGAAGTTGTTATCAAAAGTTAAAGATGGTAAAGCTTTAAGGACTATAAGTTATAGTTATCTAGTCAAATTCTCATGCATTTGTACTTAATGTTTTTGACATCATCAAATATCTGTTAAACTTGTATATTATGCTAATTTACAAGTTGGGGGAGATTGTTAGATATATTTGATAATGTCATGTCTAATATGATTTGTGTTTAGTTTTCAGATCTTACTTAAACAGGACAAATCAGTACTTAACTGGAAATTAGCACTTATACTGAAGTTAGAACTTAAGTTGTCAGAAATTAAGTTATCGAGAGATATTTATCAGGAGATAATATCAGGACTTAAGGAGACTTTCAGATAAGGAAGGCGGCTGATTGAAAAGAAAGAAGATCAAGACAAACGCAAGAAAAGATATGCATGAAGAAGGAATTCTATGAAGAATAAAATACTCAGAAGAAAATATAACTAATTGATATATTTTAGGAAGCAGAATTATATTCCATATCAATTAGCGATTATCTTGTAATTGTGTAGTATATAAACACAGACATAGGGTTTACACTATATGTATTATCATTATCGAGAATAATATTCATTATAACCCTAGCAGCTCTCGTGATAAATTGTTCATCACTGAGAGAGGACAGTTCCATATTGTAACAGAGTTTAATAAAGTTTGTTTTCTGTTACTTGTGTTCTTTTAATTCGATTTGATTGTGATAAACACTGTATTCAACCCCCTTCTACAGTGTGTGTGACCTAACATTTCGACTAAGATCCACGACCTAGATTTCAACCAGGATCCTAGTCGAACCTTCGACCTGGATTTTGGTCAAAATTTCGGTCCTTGTTTGATTCCTGGTTGAAGAATTTCGACTAGGTTCCATGACCTGGATTTCGACCAGGATACTAGTCGAACCTTCGACCTGGATTTTGGTCGAGATTTCCAGCCTTATTTGATTCCTGTTCGTAAGGTTTCGACTAGGAATCACGACCAGGGTTTTGACCTGGATCCTAGTCAACCTATGACCTGGATCTTGGTCGAGATTTCTAGCATTATTTGATTCCTGTTCGTAAGGTTTTGACTAGGAATCACGACCAGGGTTTCGACCTGGATCCTAGTCGAACCTACGACCTGGATCTTGGTCCTCCTTAAAAATTTTGTGTCTGATTTATGACCAGAATTTTGACTTCAATCCAGGTCTTATTGATAAGTGTTTTTCTGGCCTCTGTTCGAAAGAATTCTAACTGGATCTATGACTTCAGTTTCGACCTCAATCCTGGTCTTTTTATCCCGTATTTTTCGGCGCCTGTTCGAAAGAATTCGAATAGGATTTATGACCAGAGTTTCGACCTCAATCCTGGTCTTTATTTGGCTTCTTCTTAATCCAACTTGGATTGGGCCTTGTTTCGGGCCTTTACCTTTCCAAATCCTTTTTGGATTTGGGCCTCGTTTGGGCCCTCACTTTTCCAAATCCTTATGGGATTTGGGCCTTCACTTTTTCCAAATCCTTTTTGGATTTGGGCCTCGTTTGGGCCTTCACTTTTTCCAAATCCTTTTTGGATTTGGGCCTCATTTGGACCTTCACTTTTTCCAAATCCTCTTTGATTTAGGCCTTGTTTGGGCATTCAGATTTATTGAAGAAATTCTGGAAGGTCCCAGAGCTTAATGACTTTAAAGATATTCTGGAACATTCCAGAATTTGGGCTTTTTCTTTGGGCCTTCAGCTTAATAGGCTTTCATGCCTTTTCATCTTCCCTTTTCCTCCTATATAAAGGAGTGACTAGGGTCACTCATTTCTCACATTCTCATTTCTTTCCCTTTTCTTCTCCTAAAGATCTCAGAGAAATAATTAGTAGGTCAGAGTTTTTGAGCCCCGAAACCTTTACTTAGCATGCTAGCCCCTCTTTGCATTGTTACTTCAGGTAAAATACCTTTCTCTCTTCTTTTCTTTTGCTTGTTTTTGCATACCTCGTGTTTTAAAATCTTCTTCTTTCGCGCCCTTTTCTCATATGGCTGACAAGAGAATTAATCGTTTGGCCAAGATGAACGTGTCCAAAAAGTCCATTGAGTTCCCCATTCGATCGAGGTACACTTCCTTGATTGATATGATCAACAGCCGAGGGGATGAGTACCCATCTGACGCGCATCTGGACGCGCATGACCATATCAGTGTCTTCCGGGATCCAAAGGAGCTGTTGTTTCGAAATTAAGGAACCCTTCAAGCTTGTTCTTGCGGGTCCGGCCGACAGGGCCTGTCAATGGAGGAAGGACGCAATATGCGTCTACAGGGACACTCTAAGGGCAGGTATCAGACTCCCCTTTCACCCATTTATCCCTATTTTTCTAGCTGATGTGGGCATCAGCCCTTGCCAACTCCCTCCAAACTCTTGGAGGTTGATTCTGTGCTACCTGTCGAAATGCGCCAAGCACAATGTCCCTACCTCGGTTACCATTTTTAGAAAGATTTTTCAGTTCAAGAACAGTCCCGACAAGAATCCGGGGTGGGTTTCTTTGAACCAGCGCCCAACCGTTCCCCACATAGTGAATGAGAAGTCCATCCCTGAAAATAATTTGGGGAGGAAGAAAGATTTTATGTACGTCCTTTGGGAGGGTGACGATTGGGGAACCCTCTTTCGTTCGTCTTTTGGGCTAGCTATAGATGGGAGCCCTATTGATATAGTTTTTTCTGAGGAGGAGACCAGAGCTTTCAACCTCCTTACTCAAGATAATAGGACTTCCCACTCTTGGGATCTTATCAGGGAGACCGTTCTTGTAGGACGTGGCATTTCTCCCGTTCCTAAAAAGAGTATGTTTCCTTTCTTTTCTAGTTATCTTTTTTTTCCACTTTTTACTTTGCTAATAACTCACTTATCTTATATGTTGCAGTGGCTGAGAAGATCGAGGAGGCTACAAAGCCTAAAGACCCGGAAACGACCAGGATGAAACGTGCTGGGAAGGTCTTCAAAGACCCGCGCCTCGGGGATCGCTTCCCGGAGTTCCTACTCCAGGCGAATGAAGCAGGCGAGGAAGGCCCCAACCAACCTTTACGTACTAAACAAAAACCAGGGGCTTTCTTCCAACCCGCTTGGGGAATCTGGGGAAAGGATTCGATTGTTGGCAACACAGCGCTTGCCAAGGAATGGTCTATGCATTCCATTTCCCCGGTAGACTATCATGACCTTGTCCTTCAACAGGACTTGGAGGCTAACGAGCTTTTCGGAGATCAGGCTTTGGCGACGGTACGTCTTTTTCTTTTGGCATTCATAGCTTTTTGCCGTAATTTTTCTCGTTTCTCACTTTTCCTTTGTCTCCTGCAGGCGAACGTCCACTTTTAAGGGGCAATTAACCAAGCCAAGGCTTGGAAAGTTAGTCTGGAGGCTAACAAGAAGCTTGAGGAAAGTTGGTCTGGACACCAAGAAGAAGCTTGAGGAGGCTAACCATCGTATATAGGCTCTTAAAGCTCAACTTGCCTCCTCAACTTCTGATCTTGAAACGGCCAGGGCTGAGATTGTCATTCTCAAGGCTCAAAAGGACAAAACCTTTGACGGCTGGATGAATACTCAAGATTTCAAGGACTTAATGGTGGAGCATGATGCCCTCCTACATCCAGTCAGCTACAAGGAAGGCTGGGACGCTGCTGTGGAGGCTATCCAGGAAGAGTTTCCTGAGGTTCTTGAACAAACTTCTTTCCCATACCCTGTGAAAGTCCCAACACTTGGGGGCATTGTAGATAAGCTTGCCGATCTGATTAAGGACGGCCCATCAGGGTGTCAGGGCCCAGGCCAAAAAAGGAAGGAGCTTGAATCCAGCTCTGAAGAGGAGGAATCTTCTTCTGAGGAGGAGATCGAGCCTGTTATAAAGAAGGCCAGGGTAGAAGAGCCTCCAAAACCAGCATTTCCTAAACCACCATCTCCTGCGGCATCCAAAGTGTCCAAGGATAATTCCGAGGAAACCTCTGCGGAGACTTCCAAAGAGACTTCCGAGGGACCGACTGAAGAGACGTCCGAGGAGACTTCGGATAGTGATTCTGAAGAATATGAGCCTTCCAAGGCCTAAGTTTTATGTATTATTTCTTTTTTTAGACAATATCGAACTTTGTAGTTGACTTTTACTATTTTCATTTGTATTGTCCAAGTATCATCGTGTTTTTTTGAGTTTTTGAACTCAAGTTTATAACTTGGTTTTAACCTTCACAATGCATCAATTTAATAGGCTAGAATAAGCCGAACGCTTTTTATTATAACTTGGTATTCTTGATACCTTACATGAGATGGGTTCAACCCTGATAAAATCTAAACATATCTTCTATAAAAAATCATAAGCAAGCAAAGCTTCAAGGTGCTTTTAAACCTACTTGTCACTCTGACAAGTGAGAATCGTGCTTTAACTGTTTTACACATAGTAAACCTTCAGGTTTTGCGCATGCCAAGTTCTCGGGACTTCAAAACCATCCATAGTCTCCAACTTGTAGGTTCCTCTACCTTGAACGCTCTTAACCTTGTACGGCCCATCCTAATTTGGGGCAAGTTTCCCTTTCTGCCTTACACCAGAAGCTTCCACCTTCCTCAAGACTAAGTCACCTTGTTGGAAGAACCTTTCTTTAACCCGTAGGTTATAGTAGAATGAAGCCTTTTCTGATATTCCACTATCTTCGCATGTGCCTCATCTCGTACTTCATCAATTATATCCAGGGCTAACCTTTGCCCTTCCTCGTTTTCCTCAGCATTGAAAGCTTGAATCTTGGGGGAGGAATGTGATATCTCTACAGGAACAACTGCTTCTGCCCCATATGCTAACATGAAGGGAGTTTCTCCAGTCGTGACTCTACAGGTAGTCCTATAAGCCCATAGTATTGGGAGTATTTCATTCACCCAGTTATTCCTCGACTTCTCGATCCTCTTCTTTAGTCCATCCAGGATTATTCGATTCGCCACTTCCGCTTGCCCATTGGCTTGCTGGTGAGCCACAGAGGTGAATCGCAACTCAATTTCATTCTCCTCACAATACTTCTTAAATTCCTCATTGTTGAATTGTGTTCCATTGTCAGTGACTAGGATGCGGGAAATTCCATACCGGCACATAATATTTTCCCACAGGAACTGTGCAACCTGCTTAGTTGTGATTTTGGCCAAAGGCTTGGCTTCAATCCACTTAGTAAAATAATCAATAGCTACAATCAGGAACTTCCTTTGTGTCGTGGCCATGGGGAAAGGCCCAAGTATATCCATTCCACACATAGCAAAGGGGATTGGCGAGTTGATGGAGGTCAGCATCTCGGGGGGTTATCTAACGACTAGTGCATGCTTTTGACAGCGGTCACACTTTTTCACATATTCTTTGGCATCAGCCATCATTTCTGGCCAATAGAAGCCTAAACGGGTTACCTTATGAGCTAAAGCCCTGCCCCCCAAGTGTTGCCCATAGATACCTTCATGTACTTCTTCAAGAGCCAAGCGCGCCTCATCGGACCTGAGACACCTCAAGTAAGGAACCACGAAGGATCTTTTGTACAGAACCCCATCTATCAAAGAGTATCTTAATGCTCAAACAACCAATTTTTGTGCTTCAGTAGTATCGTTCGGCAACCAACCGGTTTGGATATGAGTCTTAATGGGTACCATTTATGACATCCCCAGACCTATAGGAGCTACAAGCTTAACATCAATGCTCCGTATCTTCAGAACGTGAAAGTACATACTTCTTGAACTTTCCTCTTTCTCCGATGAAGCAAACTTTGATAATGCATCTGCCTTAGCATTTTCCATCCTCGGAATGTGCTCAACATGGCATTCATCATATTGAGTCATCACAGCCCTTACTAGGAGAACATATTTAGCCATCGTATCATCCCTTGCCTCCAACTCTCCCTTTACCTGGGATATGACCAGCTTCGAGTCTCCACAGACCTTTAAGTTCTTGACTCTAAGTGTCCCTGCTAAGCCAAGACCCACTATCAGAGTTTCATATTCTGCCTCATTATTTGTGGTCGGGAAGTCTAACTTCATGGCATACTCAATTAAGAACCCATCAGGGCTTTGTAAAACCAAACCTACTCCACTTGAATTTTTTTTTGATGCTCCATCAAAATAGAGACCCCGGTATTCTTTCTCCTTATCAACCTTTTCTTTGTCCTCCTTATCAACTTCCTTATCTTAAGGCATGGTATCTTCCTGCCCCCCGACTTCTTGGTTGGGTATGGTACATTCCACCACGAAGTCAGCCAATGCCTGGGATTTTATCGCCGTTCGTGGCTTATACTTGATGCCGAATTCTCCCAACTCTATTGCCCACTTAATCATCCTTCCACTAGCCTTGGGACTATGAATGATATTTCTCAGGGGTTGATTTGTTAGCACCTCAATCTTGTGAGCCTGGAAGTAAGGACACAACTTTCTCGAAGCCATTACCAAGGCTAAAGCAAACTTCTCAATAATTGAATAATTCAACTCAGCTTTATGTAAAATTTTACTGACATAGTACACGGGTTTCTGGATTTTCAGTTCCTCCTTAACCAGTACAAAGCTCAAGGAATTCTCTGAAATGGCAAAGTATAAGTATAAAACTTCATTAAAAGTTGGCTTGGCCAACAACGAGGACTGAGCCATATATTTCTTTAATTCCTCAAATGCCTTCTGGCTTTCCTCACTGCATTCAAAATCTTTGACCTTCTTTAAGGACTTCAAGAACGACAAGCATGTGTCCCCTGAGTTGGAGATGAATCGTCCCAGCGCAGCAACCCTTCCGGTGAGATTCTGAACATCTTTGATAGTTTTTGGTGGCTCCATGTCCAGGATTGCCTTTATTTTATCGGGATTGGCCTCGATTCCTCTCTTGGAGACCATCAATCCTAAAAACTTTCCAGACCTTACTCCGAAAGCACACTTCGTAGGATTTAACATCATCTTATGATATCTCAGGACCTCAAAAGCTTCCCTCAAATGGATTATATGGTCAGTCTTTACTAGACTCTTGACTAACATGTCATCAACATAGACTTCCATGGTCTTGCCAATAAGATCCTTACAAATTTTATTTACCAACCTTTGATAGGTGGCTCCTACATTCTTGAGACTAAATGCCATAACAAGATAACAATAAACACCAAAGTCAGTTATAAATGATACCTTTGGAATATCGTCCGTGTGCATCTTGATCTGATTGTATCCACTAAACCCATCCATAAATCTCAACATCTCATGCCCAGTAGTGGCATCTATCAAAGTATCGATCCTTGGTAACGGGAAACAGTCCTTAGGACAGGCATCATTCAGATCAGTGAAGTCCACACACATCCTCCATTTTCTATTGGCCTTCTTTACCATTACAGGGTTTGCTAACCATTCCGGAAATTGAATCTCCTCAATGAAACCAGCCTCTAAGAGCTTTTCTACTTCCTGTTTTATAGCTTCTTGCCTCTCTGAAGCAAAACTTCTTTTCTTTTGTTTCACTGTCTTCTGATTTAGGTCTACATTCAGCTTGTGAGTAATCAGTTCCGGGTCTATTCCTGGCATATCAGCTGCTGACCATGCAAATACGTCACTATTTTCTTGCAAAAATTTCACCAACTTCCCTCTAAGGGGCTCCTCGAGCGTGTCTCCAATAAAAGTCACCTTATCAGGATCTTCGGGCGCTAAAGGAATTGAAACCAAGTCTTTTGCTGGCTTTCCTCTTTTCTCATCATTCTCTCGGATATCCAGATCTTTAATAGGAAGAACCTGCCCCCCAACTCCATCTGCCCTCAAAGAGGCCACATAACAACTTCTAGCCATTTTTTGATCTCCTCTTTCTTCTTCGATCCCATCCCGGGTTGGAAACTTCATAACTGAATGATAGGAAGAAGGGACTGCCTTGAAGGCGTGTATCCCCGTTCTTCCCATGATAGCGTTGTAAGTCGAACTAGCCTTCACCACAATAAAGTCCAGCATCTGAGTTGCTTGCCTTGGTTTCTGTCCTATGGTTGTTGGTAACTTGATTATCCCTTCTACAGGGCACTCCACTCCCGCAAATCCATATATCGGCATGTCAGTTGGGGTCAATTGGGAGTCGTTATATATAACGACTCGTGTTTTTTTTTAAGTTATTTAAATATATGATTATTATGGAAATTATTAAATAAAATATGTGTGTTGGTTTTGACCACTATGTGATGCTTGAGTATTATCTATATGTGATTTATAGTGCACCGGGTTATCCGCGCGATTAATTATGGGATCGTATTGAATTATTTTCACTTTCAAAAGTGGATTATTGGAAATTTATTTGCATAAATACTGGAACTATCTTTAAAAAAAATTATGATTTTATAATGACAATATTTATTTTTGGGATTTTATAAAATTGAAAAATTAATATTTCATCAATTATTTAACCCGGTATGATTTTCTGATTGTATTTATTTGTAAAACTTATATTTAATTCAGGAAATCTTTAAAAATTATGAAACTTATATTTATTTAAAGTTTAGAATATTCCGAGAATTTTAAAATTATTTTGGAAATTTTCGGGATTAATTTTACCTGCGCGTTGTTTCGTTTATTTGATAAAAGCGGATATAAAGTGCATTTTAAAAATCATTTTAAAATTTCAAAATTCATGTTTTTATTAACTTCGGGATATTTGTAATATTTTAAGATTATTTTCATGATTTTCTGAATCTATTTTAAGTACACCTCGGTTCTTTAAATGAGAAATACGGGTATAAATTGCATTTCAGAAATTATTTTAAAATTACGAAATTTATGTCTTTATAAACTCCGGGATACTTATGATATTTTAAAAATATTTTTTTAATTTTCGGGGGCTGTTTTATTCGCACCTCGTTTCGTTAATTTCGAATTTCGGGGCAATTAGGCCTTAAAAACTCGTAATTATCCTTGCAAACACACGTGTCAGTTTTTCATATTAGAGGGGGGGCACATGTTGCCTCTCATTTGCACCATCTGTCAACTAAAAAAAAACAAAAAACACACACGCAGATACCCACCCCACCCCTGTTTTCTCATCGCTGAGCTTCTTTTCCCCCTCCCCTCGCGATGGTTATGGTTCGGAAAGCTTCTCGGATGTGCTCTTCAGTTTATTTGCCGTGATTCTCGTTCTTTCCGGTGATTCACGCGGTATCAGCCGCCCTTCCTCGGCTTCCGACGAGGCGGTGGTGGCGATGCCGTGGTGGTGTTCGGCCGTGTATTATATATGTATGTACATGTCAAATACATGTCTGTGTTGCCTGGGTTGTACAGTTCTGTGTGCCTACTATTCTTGTCTGATTTTGCTTCACGTTTCTGGCCATTTTCCGGCCGATTTGTGATGTGTAATCGGGTTGCTGCTTTGCTTCTTCGTGATGGAGTGTGCTGATTTTAATTATTATTTATTCTATGCAGGAAATTTAATTGAATAATTTCGTGAAATGAAATTAATTTCGTGCTGTAGTTATTCGAGTTAATTGGTGAAATTTGCGATGGAAACCCGATGTATACGGATACCCGCGAATTTTACCGCCATCGGCGATGAGCCTCGGCGAGCCGACGGTGGACCGTGATGATCGATATCTGAGTCCTAAAATTCAAAATATTAATTTAGTTCATTAATTATTTTCAAGATGTAAATAATCGGATAATAATAATTAATTGATTTGAATTGACGTTTGGGAATTTGTGACTCGTGATTGGGTTGTTGGTTCGAGATTATTGGATTGCGTGGTTGAGTTATGAATTTGAGTTGATTAGATTAATTGTTGATTGAGACGTCGAATTGTATCGACGGGTAGTCCGATAAACAAAGGAGACACTGTCCAATTTTCGGAAAATCAAACTACGGAAATACGAGAGTGTATCCGAGGATTATCGGGACGTCGAGCGAATATAAGTAAATACATATACGCATGTTTTATACAGAACCTGATTGTATGTTGTGTTGTATGTTTTGACCAAAACACAGTTACCCTAATTTCATAAAATGACGAGTATACGTATTTTCTGAAAATGAACACTAGATCGATTTCAAGAATGTGAACCCTAATTATTCTCTGTGTTATTCTAATATGAATAATTACGAGTCGCGTTGAATATTGTTGAGTAAGAATTAGTATCGAGGATATGTCAAGCATACCTAGACATCTAACGTAGGGTATTTCGACCATGTAGGTTATAGTCGGGAACCTGAAGGTGGACGATGGATTAAAGATAACATAGTGATCAGTCGACGAGCTCAGTAGAGTTTCAACAGAAAAACCTGAGTGTCGAAGTCGAATCCAATGGGATCTAGTGGTTGGACGTTAAAGCCTGAGCGGCAGCGTCAGATCAGAATTGATCAGTAGTAGTTGTAAAGCCTGTAAGGCAAGTATTTCTGAACTTTGCTTCAAGATATATATTACCAATGTTTTCGAACTGTTTCATAACATGTCGCTATTATTCAAAATAACTCATATTTTATTTTGCAAGTTCTTTAAACTATTAAACCTTGAACCCTGATTTTCTTGATCTTGAGCCGTAAGCCTTGTTCTTTGTAAACCATCCTTTGTTGAACCTCAGACACCAAACCACACAAATATGATACTATTTCCCAAATGTTTAACTAGCAAACACCAAGCACCAGAAGAAGATGGTTTGAAAACACAGAAACTTTTATACTCCAATCATTCTTAGTAACATCAAAGAACCATATCCTGAAAAATCATTACTAGTTTGATACCTGATCCTTATACAAACTGAAAATCGTTTCTTATACATACCCTGATATACCTTTGAGATATCCATGAGTTTTCTTACATTTTTATGCAAATGTTTAGCCATCATCGATTATGATCTTGTTTTATTGAATCATATTGTTATCATATTGAACTGCTTTAGGGTTGGATAGTTTTTATATATGTGGACCAGATTCGTGGTCAGACCATATCAATGGTCAAGTTAGGCCAATGTGTGCCTTGGATCCAGTAATTAGAGCAGTGCTGTGTGCTTGCTCGGGGTTAGTGCGTGACTGATCAGCAGCCTAACCTTGGTTTTTAAAACTTAAAATGAATATCCAATTCTAATGATTAGTTAAAAAGAAACTTGATTCCTTTGAATCATCTCATTTGATCATTGTTCAACCTCAGTTATCACTATTATGACTTGCTGAGCTAGTTAGCTCACCCTTGCGACTCTTTTATATATTTTACAGTTGAAAAGAATATGGATGATAGTGAAGTTCCTCAGTCCAAAGTGCGGGCTAAGGTTCCAGTCGAGTTGGATCGAGCTAGCAGAAGTTTCACGCGGTAAAGAGAGATTTAGATTGTAAGAATGATTTTATTATCAATTGTAAGTTAAATTAGTTGGGATTTGGTACGATGTAATAATTAAGGTTGTAGCTTTTTCTCATACTTTAACCTGTTGCGATCCGTGGTTATGTGAAACAGGGTCATTGCAATTAATATTTTATGTACAGGTTTATATATTGTGAATGTGTTGTGGACCCCAAACTTCTGACCCGGGTTTGGAGGGCGCCACATTATATCCCATCCTTAAAAAGGTGTCATGGAGCAGGATATCCACTGAAGCACCATTATCCACAAGGACCCTTCTCACCGGGCTGTTCCCTATTATCGGGGTTATGACCAACGGGTCGTCATGGGGAAATTTCACACTTTCTAGATCAGAATCATCAAAAGACATTGTTACTCCTGTCCTGGCCCTTTTCGGGGCTTCCCCAACAATATGCATAACTTCCCGAGCATACGCTTTCCTGGAGTTCTTGGATAACCCAGCAGCAGTTGGTCCTCCAAAAATTGTGTTTATCACAGGCCCTCGGGGTCGCGGACCTCCGAAGATTGTATTTATCACCGGTCCCCTAGGTTGGGGATTTCGCCCCTGATCTTCTTGATCTCTTCTTCGATCGTCAAAGTTTTTTCTCACGTTGTTGCTTCTATCTCCTCCATCTCCAGTGTACTTGTTCATCTCCCTTTTCTAATAAGGAACTCAATTTCATCTATCAGTTGCCTACACTCATCGGTGTCTTGACCAACATCCTTGTGAAATCTACAATACTTCCTCTTATCTAACTTGGCAGGATCGGCTATCAAGGGCTTAGACCAGCGAATATCTCGATCTTTCTCGATTTCCATTAAAATTTGGCTCCTTGGAGCATTCAGCTTAGCATACTCAGTAAATTTTTGCCCAGGTCCTCCTCTCTTGGGAGTTGAGTCAGGATTCTGCTCAGTTCTAGGATACTTGTCCTTAGCGATGTATTCCAGATTGGTCTTCCGCTTCTTGCCTCCAGCGGGCTCGTTGCTTACGACGGTCTTCCTCATACTCTCTTCCACCTTGATATACTTCCCTGCCCTATCTTGGAGCTGTAGCATGCTTTTAGGGGGGTGTTTGTCCAAGAACATCTTGAAAAACTCATCTCTAGTTCCCTGTTGCAACACTATCATGGCTACCTTGTCATCAAGGTTCGGGACTTTTAAAGCTTCCTTTGTGAAACGGTTCAGGTAGTCTCTTAAGGATTCCTTCGCCCCCTGCACAATGCTCATGAGGGATGCTGAACTTTTCTCATGCATTCTCCCACTAATAAATTGCTTAATAAAAGCCTGACTTAATTCTCTGAAGGACCCAATAGAGTTTGGGGGTAAACGACTATACCACCTTTGAGCCATACCCGACAGTGTTTGAGGAAAGGCCCGACACTTAATAGCGTCATTCATGGGCTGTAGCAATAGTGCATTGGAGAATGTCCTAACATGATTGGCGGGATCTCCAGTGCCATCATAAGCTTTAATAGTGGGCATCTTGAACTTCCTTGAGATACGGGCATTCATTATTTCTTCAGTGAATGGTGGAGTAGGATCAACCGGATCTCCAAGGGGAAGAAGATTGCTCGGATCAGCCCTTGGGACAACAACCCTTCTCTGTATCGGACCATCCAGGTCTATGATAGGGGGAGGATTCCTCCCCCTTGGGGGTAATGGGGGTCTGGTGTTTTGGTGTGACTCCAAGTCGCGCTTCAGCCTTTGAATCTCAGCCTCATGAGCTCTGATCCTTTCCAGCAGTTCTTGGGAATTCGTCCCTTGGGTGCTCCTAGGACGTTAGCGACCATCAGCCATCGGCTCTTTGCCAGAACGCCTCCTTCTTGGGGCCACTTCATCATCTGAAGATTCGGAGTCCCTCTCAGTGTAAGGACCAGAAAATTCCTGATCCTCAGGGATTGGAGCCAAACCTTGTATATAGGGGCGATCGCCCTCTTGCCTCACTCCGCCCAGCACGTCCGCTTCCTCCAACCTCGGGGTAAAGGGGCATCCCATATGGGGGGTTAATAGTCACAATAGTTGAATACTCATACCCAATGGGTCGAGAATTCACAGGTGCATGTAGTTGTTGAACTTGGGGATTCATACCTTGAGTAGCCGAGGAAATCGTCCCTTGTGGCTGAGGTTCAGTTGCCCCTATCTGGGCTTCTCCTTGCGTGGATGCATAAGTTGAATGAGGAGGTACCTCCACGGTTGACGAAATAACTTGGGTTGTCCCCGTTGGTGTTCCTCCTTCAAGGGCTCTAACCGTTCTCCGTGTTCTCGCCATGGTTGTTGTTGTGCTTCCCCACAGTCGGCGCCAAATGTTATGGATTAAAAACTAAGGTATAGAACTGCTGTATTTATTACTAAGGAACTTGAGCTTCGAGGCTCGATTTGACTGCTCTTTTGTTTTCTGACTCAATCTGCCTTAACAAGATGCCTACGTACCTTGCTGATTGCCAAAGATCAAGTCAAAAAATGTAGTTCTGATTTGTGGGGTGAGGCCCCTTATATAGATATTGGGAGTCCCTGAATTGGACTTGGGTTAGGAGACTTGGCGGGCAAGTCTCAGAATTAGAATGGACTTTGGAGTCCTAAGAGGTAGGAAGTTGATTCCTTATCCAACCAGGTTCCTTGGAGGCCAATCTACAAGGATTTATATCCCCACTGGGACTTATCTTAATAGATTTTTTTCTCCCCTATTAATTAATTATGAAATTAATTAATATTCAGGGTTTTGGGCCTTCTTTGTTCCATCAGGCCTGATCTGGTCCATCAGGCCTGATCAATGTGTTAACCTTTTTGGTCTGAATGTCATACATCTTCTCATTGGGCCTTGTAGCCCAAATCATGTGTAATCAATGCAATATTTAATTACGTAATCAGGATTTATTTATCCCCTATCATTTTTGAATTAAAAATAATTTTTTTGGAATTAAAATAATAATTTTTGGAATTTTCAGTAATGAAAAATGAATTTTTATAATTAAAATAAATAGAAAATATGATTTTTAAATATTTTATAAACAGGAATCCTATTTCTGCAACTTCTAGAAACTACAGGGACTAAACTTCATTGTTCTTAAAAGTAGGGGTACTAAACTGTAATTTTCACAAGGTTCGCCGGAAAACACCCATGTCTCGTCCGAGAAGATGATCCAGGGATGGTCAGGCCACCACCATCTTCAGATCATATCTACACAACACCAGGAACACAACCATGCCATCAATTTATTCTAATAATCCCTGAGTTAGCCGGAAATTAGCCGAGAAGTTCGCCGGTTTCCGGCGAGCTCGACGTAAACTTCAAATGACAATTCCCTCCTCTACAGACCTCGTCGATTTGCAAGACTTATACGAATCGATTGCAAATTTCATAAGGAACACAACCCACCCCTCTAGAACATCTATCTATCCCGAAATAAGAAACCCCCAAATTCAATCAAGAACATTCAAACGAATTATAAACCCTAATTTCAAAATTCGAAAATCAAACTCAATTTTAAACATGTTATTGAACTCCAAATCAGTCATATGACATATCAAAATCATCAGGAAAATAAGCTCTACAACATGCAAGCATCAAATCATTCAAACAAGCATCCATATAAAATCAACCTTTGGTTCTGCAGTAAAACGAGTTATGGAATCTGATAGTACTCCTCAAACCCTTTGATTTGGTCACTCGAGCTTTCCAAAAAAAGATAAATAGCACATTTAAAAGCTGGTTTGATTTTCAGAAGATTTTATGAATATATGAATTTTCTCTGTAAATTTCTATAATTACTGTTTGCAAATGATTTTCGGTACGAAATAAAATACGGTAAAGGCTATTTATAATTACGGAAAATTAGTATCCCGTTGGATCATTCCGGATATAAAATAGTACGTTTATTTATAAAAATAGATCCAAACGGTACCGGTTTTCGGGATAATTATCCAAATCAGTACAATTTGTATTGTGGTCTTGGTCTCAGCGCCTGGTTACACATATTACGAGGTGATAATTATAATAGTTTAATAAAAAGATCCCGTTTATCAAAAGTACGAGTTGTATTGATTTACCGAAACGAATTTTGTATCGAAAATATTGTGCCGGGACCAGCACAGGACAAACCGTACGTCGGATCGAAAAAGTTGAAACATGGGAAATGCTCGGAATATTGCAATTAGGTTAGGAGGGAGTTCTCAGAAGAGTTTCGGGTTATAAAAACGTAAAAACGGGTGACGTCGGCTGGTTCTCGATTAAATTAAAAAGTTTATAAATACTCGGAAAAAGAATTTATAAAATCCATAAATTTCCTATAAAATCATAAATCAACATAAAAATAAATAGGAAGATATGACAATTATCTATATTTTATTTTAGACATATAAAAATTAAAATACTCAATTTATATTATTTTTAAACATCCAAACACATATACCACATAACAAATAATTCACATAATAAATACGGAACATGCATAATATTTATTTATTTACAAAATAATTACACGATATATCTCAGATATTACATTAATTGGTGAAGTCCCTTTATCACTTTTACCATCTTTATAACCTAACCCTTCTTTCCAGTTTCCATTACTTAGAATATTCTGAGTTGTTCTGCCTGAGTTAGTCCAAGTCCTGATGATTTCTCTTTCTTTTTCTAATTCAGTTTTTAGATAATCATTTTGTTTAAGCAATTCATTCTTAACATAAACATCATTATCTCTCTCTGTCTGAATAGTGTTCATCTTGACTAACTCTTCTTCAAGATAGCTGTTTCTGTTTTTGTACTTTAGATTTTCAGATTTTAATCTTTCATTCTCTAAAGTCTGATCTCTACAGCTAATATAAATGTTTTTCAGAAATAATCTCAACTCAGTATCTTCTGTATCAAAAGCAAGAGTTGATAGAGGTACCTTTAGTTCAGCAGCATCAGAACTGCTATCAGCATTTGCCATTAAGGCATAGTTCACCTCTTCTTCAGATTCTGAAGTGTCTGCCCAGTTTTTCTTCTTTGTGATAAGTGCCTGGCCTTTATCACCTTTTCCTTTCTTGCAATCAGGAGAGATGTGGCCTTTTCACCATAATTGTAACATTTGACATTTGAGTTGTCTCCTCTGTCAGACTTTCCTCCTTTGTCTTTAGTCTTTCTAAACCCTTTCTTGTCAGAACTTCCATCTTTCCTGGAAAACTTCTTACCCTTTCTGAATTTCTTATAGGCTATCTTTGTGATACCCTTCACCATAAGAGCACACAGTTGCATCATCTCTACATCAACATCCACTTCAGATAAATTTTCAGGTTCTAAATCATCATCATCAGAATCTGATGACTCTGAATCAGACTGTATGATGAGAGCCTTTCCTTTTGCCTTCCTAGAGACAATTGGTTTTTTTTCAATCTTTAAGGAAATTGTCTTAGACTTCCCTCCATGCCTCTTCTTTCTTTGCTCCATCTCAAGTTCATGAGTCTTGAGCATCCCACAGATTTCATCAAGAGACATATCAGCAAGTTCATAGTTGTCTCTTATTATAGTAGCTTTCAAATCCCACTTTTCAGGAAGAGCTAGTAGGAATTTCAGATTTGAATCTTCTGGATCATATTCCTTATCCACTAGTGACAGATCATTCAACAGCTTTGTGAATCTGTCATATGTATCAGTTAGTGACTCATCAAATTTTGAGTCAAAGTGCTCATACTCCTGTGTGAGTATTATCTTCCTGTTCTTTTTGATGGCATTGGTTCCTTGAAATCTCACTTCCAATGCATCCCAGATTTCTTTTGCAGTCTTGCATCCAATCACCCTGTTTGACATGACATTGTCAAGTGCACTATGAAGCAAGTGTCTTACTTTTGCATCCTTGCCTAGTGAAGAGATGTCTTCAGTGGTGAGTTCTCTCTTTTCTTTGGGAATCATCTTATGTGGCTCATTCCCAACTGCAACAGAAAGCTTTGTGGGCTTGTGTGGACCATCATAAATTCTGTCTAAATATTCTAGATCTGTAGCTTCCAGATACATGGCCATCTTCACATTCCATACAGGGTACTTAGACACCCTGAGCATAAGAACCTTGATGGTTTCATATCTACTGGTGTTTTGAATGGGTTGAACCTTTGCAGGTTCTTGAGGCTCTTGTGTTTTTGATTGATCAGACATGATTGATTATTTGTTTGGATCTTAACTGTTTATAAGCTTAACAGATTGGCTCTGATACCACTTGTTAGGCCTCAATGATACTATAGAAGGGGGTTGAATATAGTATCTACAATCAATTCGATTATAAACACAAGTATGTAACAGAAAACAAGTTTATTCAATATATCAAACTCTGTTACAGTAGGTTTAATCTACTCTCTCAGTGATGTATGATATCAGTAAGAGCTGCTAGGGTTACAATGAATAATATTCTCGTGAATGATAACACATATAGTGTAAACTCTAATCTGTGTTTGTATACTACACAGTTACAAGATATCTCCTACTTGATATGATATGTTCTGTTTCCTAAAATACATCAATAAGAGATTATCTACTTAGTCCTTTAGCTGTACAAGTCTCCAAGCATATCTTCTTTTGTTTAATCCATATCATCTCCTGTAAATCAGCCACTTTTCAACCCTGAAGTGTATCCGCACTTAAGTTCTGATGTAAGTCCTGATGGCTTAGGTTCTGATAACTTCCTGTCTTCAGTAAGTTCTGATTTCCAGTTAAGTTCTGATAGTAAGTTCTGAAACTAAACAAATCAGATTAGACATGACATCACAAATATATCTAACAAACCTCTAACATGGGCTCATGGGGATATTTTCCTTGTGAGTTCGCTTATTATCTAAATGTTGTTCTAGGAAAAATGAATTGATATGGCTGTTTGTTGCTATCAATTATTTGCATGCTTATCAATCATTTATATAGTAATAGGTGATCACATGAATACATGACTAAATGAGAACCTTTTTAGATTAATGGCTTGCTAAGATACAATTAAAATTAGTAATATATGTTCATATTCTAAAACTTGCGATTTTTTTAGAACATTCTACACAATTATATAGCTTTTTCCTTTTGTTTATGTTTCTTTTAAACTTTAGTTGTTAGATTGACACTGTCAATATATCGATATATATCAGATTTCTCAATGATTCTTTTACCCGTACATTGTTATAGTAATCACTTCCGATCTATTTTTTTTATATGTCTGCTGCATGTGTCGATACCTATTGTTATCAACTGATATTTTAAATCGTAAGAGTCAAACAACTGGACTGAATTTCAACATAAAAAGAGGTCTAAGCACTCGTATTATAACAAAACAAACATCTAAACATGATTTGGTTAAATAATAATGAGAACACGTATCTTTGTACAAAGTACATATGTGACTTATATTTTTCTAGTGTAAAATATTTACATCAATTTCAATTGTTTTACTGTTGTATCCAAGTTACTTGTAGGTTTATATGATCCTCTAGTGACTAGTGATGTACAAATTCTCTTTCACTGTTATATGCATTGCACATTCTGAACATATATTTAGTCACAGGCTCATGGCTATTTAGATTTAGCTTCAGTATAATTATTATAGAGTTAGAGTACATAAATGTTATCGCTTTCAAGTAAAGACTCACCATATTTTTTAATATATGTCATCATATAGTATATATTTTGGCTACTAGAGGTTAACATCAGAATACTCAGCAAAAAAGGAGGTTAACATCATAATATGATTTGAGGTCAATGTACTTAATTATGGCGGTTCTTATTTAGTAGTTCAATGAGAGTACAAATTTTACACATTTTTGTGCACTATAAAATTTATTTAGGGTCTGGAACAGTTATATTAAAAACAATATAATTATAATTAGATAGAGGGATATAAATACACGTAAACCTAAATATCTATTATGTTGTGTGCAGGATAAAGTTCCTGATTTGCTTAATTTAAGTTTCAGATTGTATCATGCTTTTAACTACAACTGAAAGTCGTTGATTTCTCAATGTAAAGCTTGCTTCTGCACTGTCATAAACATTTGATCAGGTAACATAAAGCCACAGTACTTGCAATTTGATTAATTTTGGGTTCCAGAATCAACATTTGTGTAGAACTAACTTTTTCTATGCTACATGTAGTCATTGAGGTTGTTTATATTTTTATCCAGACATTCATCTACAGCATTGTCCTATTTACATTTTCAGGGAGGGAGAAAAGACAATTATAGAAGTGCTTATTAAATTTGTTGAGATGTACAAGAGAAAGATGAGCAAAGATTTTGAGGTGGCTAAGCTCAAGAAAGTGGTTAAAAAAACTGTTATAAGACCAAGAAAAGCTGCAGATGACACCCAAGAGCGCACACAATATTTTTGCTTAAGCTCTGTCTATTTAATCATGTAGTTTTTGAATTAATAACAAAACTAATCATTCTCATCTTTGTTTATTTTTTTGACTTGTATGAAAAATAGGATTATGGCATGTTTTCTATTAATTTGTTTTGAGAAATATGTTACATTAGGTACTTAAATGTTACAAACAAATTGATATAATATAATACAAATTATTATAAAATGTTACAGTATGGAAAAAAATGTTACAATGATTTTGGGGCCCACGGGTGAACCCCATTTTTTTGCAAATTCTAAGTGCAAAGATAACATACATAGTGTGATACTATAGACGTAGTTTGATGTTACCTTTGACTTCTATTGTAATACAAATGTCAATGTTATAATAGGGCAGAAGGGATGTTACCTTAGGGGCCAAAGGTAACTCGAAAAAAAGGAAATTAATTTTTATGTTACCTTAGGGCTTTAGCTGGATGTGGTAATATTTTTTTGGGTATGTTGTAACATTTTCTTCTTGTAACATGTTCTTCTAGTATTAAATATTTACGAAATCATAGTTTTCATTCCACAACAACTATAAAGGGTCATTTGTTAAATCTAAATAATTAAAATTTTGGATGACTAAAATTTCTTGATCATTAAAATCAAATTCCGAATGAATAAGATCATTTGGCAGTAGATTTAAAAAATTTCTAAGTGAAATTATTATACAAATTTTTCCTTGTTATAGACTATTTTTTAACATATAAATTATATCCAAAATATTTTATTTTTTTTTATTTCTAGACATGTGATAATAATTTTACTATAAATGAGAAATCAAATATAACAACATCAAAACTAAAAATTCTAATAACATAACTTGATGCACTATATATTAATAATTATTGCTAGCATGTAATTCGTAACTTATATAATAATTATTATTGTTATACAATCTATGCAGAAACAAACCAATATGTGTATGTGTGTGTGAACAAAATGAACAAACAGAGTAACAGAAAAAGAGGAGAGAAGGATATAATCTGAGTCCAGTGCAGAATTGTCTCCTTAAAGCTTATTAGCCCTCACCGTCGTGTGAGAGCGAAAAGTCTCCCAAAATAAAACGGATTGGAGTGATGTAGAACAACACTCTCAGCGAGCTTGAAATAGAGCAAGACATTATCACCGGATGAGATAGAGGCGGGGTTTTGTGTTTAGATATGTGTTTTTGGTGTGTCTAACCGTAACGCCCTAGAGGTGTTTATATAGGTATAGATAGACTTGTACGCTACTCTTTTCCATAATTAAATATCATTAATTATGAAATCGGTGTAATACTTGCAAGCTACTCTATTCCATAAAAAACCTGAAACAGAATCAAATTAAATATATCAAGACATACACCATATCAATTAATATGAAACAAAATAAAATTAATTTATGACATAATATTTTAGCCAAATTTTAGTGGAAAATAATAATTTCTATTATTAAGAGAATATCATCATATCTCACAGATCTTTTAGTCATAATGCTGAAAATATGACTTACCAATATGGGACTTATACACATATTTTCCAACAATCCCCCACATGGGTAAGATTGGTGATCTTAGTAGCACATACCAGATAGAAAAACAGACAGACACAAGGTTTGACTTGGTGATAATTTCATCAATCAGATATAGCATATGATAGGTAGAGAATACTCCTTGAACATTCGCTCGAGTAAGCATACCGACTTTACTGGTAGACAGTAGACGTGCTTGTCCTTGAATTGTTCGACCGTTTATGTAAACGATGATAAACTTATCACTATATCTTTTCTGACTCATTCATCTCTCATGGGTATGTCCATTTTGGCCATGGACCATCATCTTGGTTCTGTAGGAGTTTCCAAAGAATTATGCCTTGCAATTCTCCTTTAAAGTGGCCCCACTTCTCTCCCACATAGGTGATCTTTGTCTTATAGAGTAACCCGCGTTTACTCAACTGAATTCCATGCATTCAACATTTTGAACTCCATGTATTCACCGAAAGATCATAAAAAGCTCAGAAGTTTAACCTCGTACCTTACGGGTCTCACTGTTTCTCATCATATGAACAGGCCAAAGGTTACCCCTACAGTGATTTAGTCGTCATGATTTAGTTTTCCCATTGAACCAAGTCCTTGGGATCTCCAGTCAGCAATAGTCGGGTGTCTACCATGATGTCGTTAAGAAATAAGCTTAAGGCCCATCCCTCTCGATGATTTCTCAACCACTTTTCTTGATAACCCTTTAGTTAGCGGATCCGCGATAATATCCTTTGACGATATATAGTCAATGGTAATAACTGCGGTTGAGATTAATTATCTAATGGAACTATGTCGTCGTCATATATGATGGAACTTTCCATTATACATCGTGCTCTGTGCTCTGCCAATAGCGAATTGACTGTCACAATGTATCCTTATTGTAGTCACAGGATTTGGCCATCTTGGAATATCCTCCAAAAACTGGCATAGATATTCAGCCTCTTCGACGCATTTATCTAGTGCCACGAACTCGTCTTCTATCGTGGAATGAGTTATCACCGTTTGCTTGGAGGATTCCATGATGCTACCGCTCCGGCTAGTGTAAATATGTAGCCACTCGTAGAGTTTAGTGTCTTCTTGCTAGATATCCGATTTGCGTCATTTATCCCTCTAATACTGCTGGATATATGTCATAGTGCAGTCCTTAGTTTTGAGTTCCCCTCAAATACCTCAGTACTCTTATGATTGATTTCCAGTGATCAGCTCCCGGATTACTCGTAAATCTACTCAACATGCTAATTGAGTATGCAATATCTGGTTTTGTAAAACTCATAAGGTACATTAGATTTCCGATTATTCTCGAGTATTCCACTTGGGAGACTCATACACCTTTATTCTTGGATAGATGTAAAGTCATATCCACAGGTGTCCTAGCTTTCTTAAAGTCATCCTTAAGAAACTTTTCTAGGATCTTGTCAATGTAATGAGGTTGAGTTAGTGCGAGACCCTCTGATGTTCTAGAAATTTGAATTCCTAGAATAACATTTGCTAGTCCCATGTCTTTCATGTCAAATCTTGATTTCAACATGTCCTTAGTAGATTTGATCACTTTATCATTGCTTCCGGCAATAAGTAGATCATCTACATATAATGTCATCATGACATAACCACTGTCATTTTCCTTGATATAGTTTTTCTCGTTTTCCTTGTAATAGACACAACTATCACATTCATTGATTTTTAAGCCATTTTCCAGCACGATCTCATCAAATTTTTCATGCCAATTCATAGGTGCTTGTTTTAGACCATATAGTGATTTCATTAATTTACAGACTTTTCTCTCTTGTCCAGGGACAACAAACCCTTCAGGTTGTTCCATATAGATTTTCTCATCTATATCCTTATTTAGAAAAGTTATTTTCACATCCATTTGATGTATTGTTAGATTTTGCATTGCAGCGATAACAAACATCATCCTTACAAATGTTATTCTCGTTACAGGAGAATATGTATCGAAGTAATCAAGGCCTTTGTGTTGCTTGTATCCTTTGATTACAAGTATGGCCCTATACTTATTGATAGTGCCATCGGTTAACAACATCACATCAACTGCGGAAGTCCAGAGCTTAACAACATCGCATTCATCATCTCTTTAAGAGTGCAATTCTTCCTCTCAGCTATACCATTTGACTGAGGGGAGTATGGTGCAGTGACCTCATAGATTATACCATGTTGTGAACATAATTCCCCAAAGGGTTCAACATATCCACCTCCCCGATCACTTCGTATTGTTTTGATTTTCTCAGATTGTTGTGTCTCAACTTCTTCCTTATAGATTTTAAATTTATCTATAACTTCATCTTTGCTTTTCAGCAAATATACATAGCAGTATTTTGTACAGTCATCAATGAATGTAATAAAATACTTGTTTCCTCCTCTTGTTGGAGCGAATTTTAAGTCACATATATCGCTATGTATTAGGTCTAGGACTTTGGTGTTTCTTTCCACACGTTTAAATGATGATCTCGTTAATTTTTCCTAAACACAAGTATGACACATATGTTTTAAATCAATTGTTAATTTTGGTATGTATTCTTTTACACTTAACATTCATAAAGTGTCATAATTAACATGTCATAATCTAGCATGCCATAAATTAGGAGACTCAAGCAAGTAAGCAGAAGAATTCTTCATTTCATTATCATCCTTAATGGACATAACATTGAGCTTAAAAAGCCCATCGGTTACATAACCCTTACCTACAAATATACCACTCTTAGACAAAACAACTTTATATGACTCTGTTACAATGCGAAAGCCATGCATATTCAACATAGAACCAGACACCGGGTTCTTGCGAATATCAGGCACAAAAGTACATTCTTTAAAGTCAGATTCTTTCCAGAGGTCATCTTCAGAATCACCGTGCCTTCTCCTTCAATCATAGAAGTTGCAGAGTTCCCCATGTAGAGCTTCTCACCAACATTAGAAAATTTGAGGCTAGAGAAGATTTCCTTGTCCGAGCAAACATGCCTTGTAGCTCCAGTATCAATCCACCATTCCCTTAGATTTGAGCCAACGAGGTTTACTTCAGAGATTATAGCACATAGGTCTATATCACCTATCTCCTTGGACACATTATCAATCATGTTTGCTTCCTTTTTCTTATTGGGCTTCTTGGACTTCTTGCAATTGGCAGACGTATGCCCCATTTTATCACAGTTGAAGCACTTTCCTTGAAACTTTGACGGCTTCAAAATTCCTCCTTTGGGTGCCAGCTCCCCCCATTTCCCAAAATTGTTCTTATTGGGCTTGGAGCTCTGGTGCTCCACCATGTTTGCCTTTTCAGTGCCAACATTAGTTTTCCTCTTGGATCCTCTAGTGTCTTCTTCGATACGAAGTCTAACGATAAGATCCTCCATAGACATCTCCTTACGCTTGTGCTTAAGGTAGTTCTTGAAATATTTCCATCCAGATGACAACTTTTCAATCACAGTAGCAACTTGGGAGGACTCACTAATGACCATCCCCTCAGCATGGATATCATGGATGATTACTTGTTGTTCTTGCGCCTGACTGACCACAGTCTTAGAATCCGCCATCTTGTAATCAATAAAGCGACCAACGATCCACTTCTTTGCCCCAGCGTCCTCGGTTTTATACTTATGGTCAAGTGATTCCCATAAGACCTTAGCTGTTGTTTTCGAGCAGTATACGTTATACAATGAATCAGCCAAACAGTTTAGCACATAGTTCTGACAGATATAGTCGGCGTGCTTCCAGGAATCTGCAGCATACACAGTTTGCATATCACTCTCAGCAGTGAGCAATGGTACTTCCTCCTTGAGATATCGATCAAGGTTTAGAGTGGTCAGATAAAACAATATCTTTTGCTGCCAGCGCTTGAAGTTCAATCCGTTGAACTTCTCAGGTTTCTCAGCGTGTGCAGTAGGCACAGCAGGATGAGTAGGCGCTACAGGATGCGTAGGCGTAACTGGTGTCTATACACCAGTATTCGGTCCAAGAGGCACCTGGAACTGTCCAACGACAGTATATCCCCAAGGCATTCTTCCCCAAGGCACAAATTCCCTTCTTGTGTAAGGTCTATTTTTTGAATGTTTTAAAAGAAAGTGAAATGATCTCATGTAGCAGATGGAGTTACATGTTGAGTATGGATAATTGCAAGCCAATAAATGGTGGACATATACGTGCAAAGAAGAATCATTATGCCAATAACGTGATTGTCATGACGACATCAAATCAGAAGCGGAAATCTGTATACATGATACGTTTCAAGTATGAGATTTTGGTGTGAATTAAAGTAGTTAGTGAACTATATGAGGTAAATTAACTAGAAAAATAAGAAAGCAAAGCTGCATATATCGGATAAGGCAAACGATTGATTGGACAACAGAAGCGAATCAAAAAATTCTTAATAATAACCAGACAATCGACTAATACATTGTGAAGATGAAGCATACCTTAATCATGTGGGAGATACTTGTCATGAAGGATCGAAGAAATTCTAGTCATAAATAAACTTTGAGTGTGTTCTTCAAGGAATGATTGGGTTTTCCCACTCAAGTAAGTGAGTTATGGTAAATTTGATGCTCATAACTGAGCCATCGAAGAAGGTTCAGTATGGAAAGACATAAGTAGAGATGAAGATATGGTGGTTTAACTGCAAAAAATTTTTTATGTAATGCTTTAAACCCAGTGGAATTCTTTCATAAGAATATGATAGTGTTGGTTGAGAGCATGTGTTGGTTATTAGAAGTTGAACAAGTTAATTAGTAAGAACAAGTGTATATTGTCAAGGATAGATGAATTGTTAATCAGAGAGCTTGAATTGAAACATGGACTAGAAGAATTCTAGAATAATTTGTAATTGTATTCATTAGTGATATTCTGTTATAATCAGAAGAAACGAGAAAAGGTATAGTATAATAAGAAATGGTTCGCTTTAATCTTAAAATGAACTAAAAAAAATATGGGTTGTAATGATTAGTATTATATGTTGTGGTGGAATGGTGAGTTTAGAAGTTGGCAGTTGATTGGTATACTTGTGGGTTGATTGTTGGTTGTTTGATTGATTGTTGTTGTCGGCTTGAGTCCGGCTAGTAGTAAATAATATAAAGGAGATGCTGCCCAAATTTTCAAAAAATACCCTACTTTTAAAGATAGACAGTATACTTCTGTGTGTTATTTTTTGAAATTCCTATTGATACTCCAAGTAATTGTGATTTCGGTTTTTGAAAGAGGTTGTTACATCCAATCTGACTATAAATAATTGGTCTTTGATTTTATTTAGCTAATCATCACTTGGTGCAATTGATCAATTAATTGAGTTAATTGGTTAATTTTACCAATTAATGGTCAGTTAGATGGAAATCGATTCCAATTAGATTAAGTCAAATTTTGATGTGATTTCCAAATCCGAAATCAAAGCAATGAGAAATTTGAAGAAGGTAAGGACACCGATAGAATTCAGAAATTACTGCAAGTGTGTGAGGCTTTACTAGGATGAATATGTCCTTTGTAATAGACAATAGAAATAAAAAGTTACCGGTATAGAAAAGTGAGAAGGGTGTTTTCAAGAACTAAAGTTTTAAGATAGAGCAAAGAGAAGGAATGAAGGAAAGGAATAAGGGAGGTGGAATAAAGAAGAGATTAATAACTACACCAATATGGATTTTATTAGACAATCAAAGAGATTTTATCATCTGCAATAAGGTTTTATTAAAGGACTTGAAAGTATACCAATATAGAACGACGAGGTAATGAGAATTACTCCAAAATACTGGAACACTCATGAATACAAGTATCCGACGTATGGTAGAAGTTAATAATGATAGTATATGAGAAGGATGTGGAAGCATCAGTTATTGAAGGAAAAAGTATGGAAATTACACAGACTCCAAAAGGTTAAGGTATATCTTTATCTAGAAAAAAATCAAATATGAGACAAAGATGCGGGTTAAAATTGATTAAAGATGATAGTTATAGTTGATGGAAGGATGATAAAGAAATTTTATAAAATGCCATGATATAGGTAAGATATGGGTATTATGTGGGGCAGAAGTAAAGTGAAGAATTTGATGAAACATTGGTAAATTGAGATAGAGTATGCATCCCAGGAGTACGATTAAGTACCGAGGGCTAAAATAAAATATCTAGTGACCGAACATGAAAAGAAAATGGGGGAACATATAAGTAAATGTTATACCTACCTAAGAATTAAGGCGGAACATCAAGGGCTAGATGGATTATTATAACCATTGACTTTCTAAAATAAAGATAGATATATTTCTCCAAGAGACATCGTAGTGAAATTACCTGAGAACCAAAGGTAAGGAAAACGTTAATTGAATAATTATTGATAGGTTATCCAAACATAATCATTCTCTTTTATTAATAAACGGTTTGTCCGATAAGTGGGTTAGTTGCTGCTTGAAGAAATGGTGGTACGTCATCAGATTTAGGAATTGATTGTAAATGATCAATATTATTTGATTTGAAATTTGACAGAAATATTTAGAATACATTGAATTATATCGAACCAGAATAGTATATACCACTCCTACATGAACGGACATTAAGTAAGGCAGAACTAAAAGATAGGAATTTGGCTAAACATCGATAACTCAAGGGATTCAAATATGATACAAGACATAGATGTCAAAGAAGACTTTCTGATAATATGGCATAAAGAAAGAATAAATGTTATATGTGACTAGACGTCAAGGAAGAGCATTGCAGTCAGTCTCGTATGAGAACTCCCTAGAACCAAAATAAATGATAATATGAGAACTCCCTAGTATATTTTTTTTCTTTTTTCTTCTAAATAGTAAGAGATTTTCGCTCGGTAAATATACTTAATTGTTGTGACGGCCTCAACCCTGGGGTCAGGAGTTGACGTCATTAATAACAATAATAACAACCCTAATATAATCCAAATCATTAATAATATATAATCACGACCCCTTCACCAAGATCTTTTCCAGGTTTAAGTATGACTTAGATTACAACTATTAATAAACCAACTGACTACCACAAACCATCCTGACACAATTAACTTAATACAACAACTCAGTAGACCATCTTGGTCCAACATAACTACCTCAAAGGAGCCTGACACAAAAGGAACTGGAACTCTGCCCTGACTACCACAGAAGAATCTCCTAGGCATCTGCAATAAATATATAAAACATTCTGTAAGGGTGAGCAATCGATTGCTCAGCAGTACCACTATATGAACAACAAGTAAAAATGATTTAAAGTAAAGTAGTTATGGGAACAGAACTCATAAAATGTTAGAAACATGTAACACATGTATAAACTTGATATCAAAACTAGCATGCTCTATAAAATAAAACTGACAGTCGTGTGCTGTGCATAAATATCAAAGTTCAATTTTAGCATGCTACTTTCATTTTCAAACCTTCCATTCCATTACAAGAACAATAAAACCATTTGTCCCGTTACGGGGACCTAAAACCATTTGTTCTGTTACCGGAACCTCAAAATCATCTGTTCCGCTATGGGAACCACAAAATCATAATCAGATATGTATTGGATGTTATATAGGGACGACTGATCAGGCCTCCACACAAATTATCTAGGATAGTTGGCCGGGCTATCACACAAAATATCTAGGAAAACTGATCGGGCTTTCAACCAAAATAACCGGATCCGCAAAGACTAGCCAGGTCTCTGATTATCTATGTTGGACTAATCGGTTATGTAATGCGCGCAACCGAATTAGCCACTTACGCAACGTTATCCAATATCTGATTCGTTTTATTCAGTTTTCAAATCCACTTTTTACCTATCTCTTGTTAAAAACAATTTTGTCACATCACACTATTCAAACCTCTTTTCTATTTTTAATCGCATTTTAGAGATAGGTACTTTCAGAAGTTACTTCTCCCCCAAAACATATATTTAACAATATTTCAAACACAGGGGATACGTAACTTAAAACATTTCTGTTCCTGTTCGAAAATAAAACAACATTTCATTCATATATACTGAACCATAAAAGAATGGGCAGGGGTACTTCCCTTGCAGAGCTTTACAACTAATACCGATTGACCTTGGACTGATTTGGACACTCGGCTTTACCGCGTTACTAACAGACTATCCTGGATCCGACTTCCACGCTCAGATCCTTCGTTTGGAACCTCTTCGTGCTTGTTGACTGATCACTGGGTTATCTTTAGTTCAATACCAATTCCTGAGTCCTTCGACTAGAACCTACAGAGTCGATATACCCTACGTTAGACGACCAGATATGCTTGACATATCCTCAATAACACATCTACCCTGCGATATCAAATCCCGACTCGTACTTATATACATTATTACAATACACACATCCATTTAGGGTTCACCTTCTCGAAAATCGGTTAGGTGTTCATTTCTAGAAAATACGTATACTAGTTATTTTACGAAATTAAGGTTATTGGTTTTGGCAAAATAATTTACTACTACATACAGTCAGGTCCGCACAAAATATATGTGTATACTCATTTATACTCGCTCGACGTCCCGATAATTACAGGGTATGTCCCGCATTTTCAAATTTAATTTCCAAAAATTTGGGCAGCACCTCCTCCGTTTATCGGCCTACCCGTCGAACAACTCGACGCCACAATCAACCAATCAATCCAACAAACAGGCAACCAATCCAACTTCACATTCCAAATAATCCTGAAACGTATTATTTAACTACTACTTTTTATTTTGAATAATAATATGTGAACTAAATCATTTATTTTAAAATATTAGGACTCAGAACAAATCATCATAGTCCACCATTGACTCACCAAAGTTCACCGTCGATGGCGGCAAAAATTTATTATGCCCGACACGAGTCGGGTTTCCAAATAAATTTCACCGATCAAATATTAATTTCCCGCACTATATTTATTTATTATTTTACAAAGAAAATCAATTAAACAATTTATGCAGGGAATTAAAATCAAACAGCAGTAACAACATCCGTGACACCGCCACAGGCCACCTCGCAGGAAAAGAATCCGGCGGCGACCGAAAAGAAATTAACGGACCACATCAAAACACACATAACATCATCTAGGATAATAATCCGAAGAAAATAACAACAGGCCAGAGAAAATAAACCAGAAAGAACCAAGAACCCAGGCGGCAATTCAATAAAAATCGCCTCCCTGACTTCAACACATGCACACACGCACGAGTATATACACGTATATGACATAACAACACACCACTGAACCTCATCGGAGAACCAGAGGGGCGACAACAATTTGATCGGAAAAAGAATAGCGGTAACAAAAGCATAGCGTGTATACACATGCCTGAAATTAAAGAACAGCAGCAAGAATCATCGGAACGGAAAACAGGGGAGTAAAGGCAGGAATGGATCGGAGAAAAATGAGTGGAGGGGGTGTGCGAGAGAGAATGAAAGAGAAAATGGGAGTAGATTACACGGGATAAGGATGTTAGTCCTTATTCGGTTCGTTCCTTTTTACTATTTCGATCTAACAACGTAATAAGCTGCTAACAATACCTATCACGCATTATAATTCGTCAAAACGATTCCGAAATAATTTCAAAATTTCAGGAATATTAATAAACTAGTAAAACAAAATTTTCTTAATTTTTAAAGTATTTTTAAAACATAACTCGTACCCGCATTTTAAAATTAACGGACCGAGGTGAATTTAAAATGATTTCAGAAAATCATGAAAACAGTCTCAAAATATTATAAATATCCCGAAGTTTATTAAAATATAAATTTTGAAATTTTAAAACAATTTTTGAAACGCACTTCATACCTGCTTTTAACAATTAAACGAAACAACGCGCGGTTAAAATTAATTCCAAAAATTGCCAAAGTAATTTTAAAATTCTCGAAATATTCCAAACTAAACAAAATATGAATTTCATAATTTTTGAAATATTTCTGATTTTATTATCGAATTTACAATAAAATACAATCAGAAAATCATCCAGGGCTAAACAATTAAGGAAATATTTATTTCTAAATTTTATAAAATCCCAAAAATAATTATTATAATTATAAAATCATAAAAACAATTTTAGAGACATTCAAGATATTCATGCAAATAAATTTGCATTAAATCCACTTTTAAAAGTGAAAACAATTCAGTACAACTCAATAATTAATTACGCGAACAACCGGTACACCATAAATCACACATAAATAATAATAAAACAACATCGAGCCGACAGAAGCTATACACATATTTCATTTATTTAATAATTTCATAATTATGTATTTAAATAATACAAAAATACACGAGTCGTTATATCAGATTATATTAGGGTTTTTATTATTGTTATTAATGACGTCAACTCCTGACCCCAAGGTTGAGGCCGTCACAGTTGGTATCAGAGCTACTGGTTTGAGTCCCTTATTTAGGTTAAGAGTAGAGTCAAAAGAGTGCAAGAAGGTTCATGTGTAGATGTGAGTCAGCAACTCAATCAGAGGAGCGAGTCTATGAGTTTAGTCAAGGGTTTCAGAGACGTAACCCTGACGCCTATTGAGGATTGACTAGAACTGCCCTAGTCTTTAATAGGTCTCCCTCGTATATATGTATCGTTGGCAATGCCGATAGAGGTTTAGATATCCCTTCCGAGAAAACGAGTCTGATCGCGAGAGTTAAGTGTTTGAGCAGACCCTTGATGTGTCAGTAAAGAGACACCAATGTTATTACTAAATATTTCATTTCCTATTCCAAGCGATGTCACTGGACCGAGTGTGTGACCTCGGTGAGTTCGGATAGTATGATAATAGTTGGTGGCTGATATGACAGCCAAGTTTCATGAAGTATGTGGATTAGTACTGTGGGTTGTATCTTTGAACCCTTATACTCCTTTCTTGAGACTTATTTTGTTTCCAGAATAATTGTTTTCTATTCCATAAGTTACTACTATTCCTGTGAGAAAGTTGAAAATGTGGGGTGATCAACTTAGGATTCTGTTGATTCCATTATAAATCAAATTTTCTCTCTCCCTATTTATGAATTTTCTATCTAAACATTGTTTCTTTCCTTGGTGACCCTTTCGGTTGATTGGGGAAAACAATGCGTATGAGTTGACCATTTGTCTGTGTGACAAAGGGTCTGGTGGGACGCCACCGATGTATGTGTTGTGAGCTATTTAGTACTAAGACTGGCTGTAACACCCCCATATCCGGGGTCGGGGATCCGGGTCGTCACGGTCTTTCTTTCCATAATATCACTTAACTTAATTAATAATAAATAACCTCATGCTGTGACCCCACACTAACACACACCACAACACGTTATAGTCTCAGAGATGAAATTGAAATAAGTTCAAGTCTTTGACTCCACAATTTAAAAGTTATTACAACCCAAAATGATTACTTGATAAGTTTACAGTTAATTTCCATTATCTGTCACAAGTTATAATTATACATAATTGATTCCCAAAAGTAGAATGCCTGATCTACAAATAGATCTACCTCTGCAGCTATAGCAGCTACGACATCAACGGGAAGACGCAGGATGCTTCCCACGTGCTTGTGCTGGGTCTGCTTGAGTCTGGCCATCTTTCCTAACTGTTGTTGTGTGATGAAGAAATGAAGCAAGAGTGAGCATTACAGCTCGCAAGATAATATATAAGTGTAAAAAGTAATACAAGTATCTAAATAGATAACTTACTAGAAACCTTTAACAAGTGTAAGGTAATTACTTATTGGATATAAGCTTAAAGGAAGATGAAGCTACCAATTACTTCCCTTATACTTATACCATTTTAGAAACCTACTTGAACTACCACTGTTCAAAGTATAATAAGTTTTCGAAGGTTCATTATATAAATGAAACTACAATATAAGACTTGACTGGATTCAATCTTTGAAATGTTTTTTAAAGGAAATGAAGTTACGAGATACTTCATTCGATGGAAACACCATTATAACTGTTTGACCCTGTCAATGCTTCGGCAACCACCCATCCGTAGCCTTTCGATCGAAATGCTCCGGGTAGTGTTGCAGAAATATCCAACTGAATGATGAACTCATTACGGGAGTTTGCCGCTCCAGGAAGACCAGTTATGATGATCAGTCGCAGTAGTGCAACCCCATCATTTTCTACATGTAGAGGAGTACCTGTCAGATTTACTTGTCAACCGAACACTGAACTCCTAAGGAATGGAACGTCTTAGAGGAACTTCCAGGCCATTTGGGCCAATATAATAAGGCTGGGCCGGCGCCACTCGACCACTTATGCCACTCCTAGTTTAGATGAAATCCATGACTCTGAAACGTAAAGCTCGTCCCCCCTTTCCCCCAAGTAGAAACTTGTTGATACGGCTCCACCAAGAAGTCGTATCTAGTTGCAAAGGAACACTCACCGATATTTCCCAAGCGGTGCCTGTTAATGGATTAACTTGTTCTAAGAACTTTACTTCCCGAGTGTTGGGTAAGTAATCAAAAACTCTTTTATTAAAACAGCAACCTTGTTGCGAATATAAAATACACCACTGTGCCAGATCCCTCCGGTTTTGAGCGAGTATTTAAATCCCCTTCGAAAGGAGGATCTTAAATATAAAAATGAGTTTTGGGATCTGCCCTAACTTTTAAAATTATTTTGAAGACTCGAAAACATTTTTAAGAATGTTTGGAGTAATGCTGATTTAATGAAATAAATCAGTCCCGATATATTAGAAAATATATGAATATTATTATCTAAATAATATTCCCATAAAGGATAATCTTTATAAAAATAATTGAAGTAGAAGTTGTTATGGATAAAAAACTAATATATATAATTGTTGTATTTAATACTAAGGAACGTGAGCTGCGAAGCTCGATTTGACTGCTCTTGTGTTTCGTGACTCAATCTGCCTTAACAAGATGCCTACGTACCTTGCTGATTTCCAAGGATCAATTCAAAAAACTTCATTCTGATTTGTAGGGTGAGGCCCCTTATATAGATGTGGGAGTCCTTGAATTGGACTTCGTATAGGAGACTTTGTGGTCAAGCCTCTGAATTAGGATAGTCTTAGGAGTCCTAGGAAGTAGGAAGCTGATTCCTTATCCCATGAGGTTCCTTGGAGGCCAATCTACAAGGATTTATATCCCCATTAGGACTTATCTTAATAGCTGTTTTTCTCCCTTATTTATTAATTACGAAATTAATAAATAATCAGGGTTTTTGGGCCTTCTTTGTTTCATTAGGCCTAATCTGGTCCATCAGGCCTGATCGACGTGTTAACCTTTCTGGTCTGAATGTCATACATCTTTTTATTGGGTCTTTCAGCTCAAACTGTAACATTTAATTATGTAATCATGATTTATTTATCCCTATCATTTGCCCCCCAACTTTTGGGAAACATTTATTGGGTTTCGCAGAAGTTAAGTCTATTCATTCCCTTACAGAGTTTCGTTTTTGCGTAAAGTGTGGAGCGACCTACACATTTACAATGATTTTTCTTTTAATTCAGGAATTATCTTAATTTCCAGGAATTTTTCCCTAATTTTCTGGATTTTTCCCTTAATTTCTGGGTTTTTCCCTAATTTTCTGGGATTTATCCTTAATTTCTGGATTTTCCCTAATTTTATGGGATTTATCCTTAATTTCTGGATTTTCCCTAATTTTCTGGGATTTATCCTTAATTTCTGGATTTTTCCCTAATTTTCTGGGATTTATCTTTAATTTCTGGATTTTTCCCTAATTTTCTGGGATTTATCCTTAATTTCTGGATTTTTCCCTAATTTTCTGCCTTAAAATCGATCAGGATGTATATAAAAAATCGATCAGGATTCCTGACCGATTTCGATCAGGATCCTGATCGAACTAGCTCAGGAAGTAACATTCTGGTCGACGGGATCTTCGATCAGGATCTATGCGGAATCGATCAGGATTCCTGATCGATTTCGATCAGGACTCGGATCGAACTAGCCTTCAAAGTGATACTATAGTCGACTGAAACATGGGCTTAATCGACCAGAATTCCTGATCGATTTCGATCAGGATTCTGATCGAACCAGGTGGCTTTCTACCGTTCTGATCGAATGAAATATCGATCTGGATCCTCTTCTATGTCGATCAGGACTCTGATCGATCTTAGTGGTTTTCTTCCTTCTTGCTCGAATGAGATATCGCTCAGGATCCTTTTTGGGGTCGATCAGGACTCTGATCGAACTTAGGGGATTTCTTTCCTTCTGTTCGAATGAGGTATCGATCAGGATCCTGTTTGGCGTCGATCAGGACTCTGATCGAACTTAATAGGTTTCTTCCCTCTTGATTGATTGAAGTATCGATTAGGATTTTCTTCTTTGTCGATTAGGATTCTAATCGAACCATTTTAAAATTCTGGTCAATTTTCGACCCTTCATTTTCCACAGGAGCTTTTAGATTATTCCTGATATTTCTGGTAGATGGGCTTTTAGGTTGGGCCTGGCTAAATGGGCCTAGAAACGCCTCGTACTCTGAGCTTTTCGCCTATATAAGTGTAGTGTGAAGTGAGAATCCTCACTTCACTTCACATTTCTCATTTTCTCTCACAAATCTCTCTAGAGTTCTCCCTTTGAGAAGGCGATTTCGGGCGACCTCAGCCACCGCAGCTCCACCTTTCTCAGGTTTTTCTGGTTTTCAAGCCTTCAATCGAAGCATATCAATGGCGGATCGTGACTTGGCTCATTTGCAGAAGATGAATGTCTCTAAGAGAGGTACAAACATTCAAATTCAATCTCCATATACTTCCCTATTTGATATGATTAACTCGAGAGGTGATGAATATCCCTCTCTATCGGAGTTAGATTCGTATAACCATGGTAACACCTTTCATGAGTTAGATGGTAGGATAGAGTCCATGAACACCCTGTACAGACTTCCACCCCACCTTAGGATCACTCCAGCCTCCCCTGGGGATAGGACTTGTAATTGGGAGGGGGGTACTTTGTTTATCTATCGAGGAGCCCTGACCGCGGGTCTTAGGTTCCCATTCCATGAATTTATTCCTCGCTTACTTACCGATGTACAAATCAACCCTTGTCAACTCCCTCCTAACGCTTGGAGGAACATTATCTGTTTTATGGTCCTTTATCTTAGAAACAATTTTCCTCTTTCTGTAGCTGTCTTTAGGAAAGTTTTCCAATTCTATAATAGCTCCATGAGTCAACCAGGTTGGGTTTTAATTCGTCAACGACCCAAAATCCCTCATATCTTTGATAGTAATTCCATAGTTGAGAACAACCCCAAATGGAGGGACGAGTTTGTGAGGCTGACCTGGGCTGGGGGTGATTGGCCCACACTCTTCCGTAGGCCCTTTTGCAAAGTGTCAGATGGGAGTCCAGGTAGCATCAGATTATCTGATGAGGAGGAGGTGGCCTACCAAGCCTTAATTTCAGATGATGGGAAAACAGACACCTGGACCCTCTTAGAGGAGTTTTCCTTGAAGAAAGTTGGTCTCTCTCAGGCCAGTGATAAGGGTAAATTTATAACTGGATAACCATTTTTCCTTCCCTTTAATTGTAACGTTTTATCTCTCCTGCAATTTAATATTCTTTCTATCTTTCTTTTTCAGCTTGCGAGGCCATCAATAATGTCAACAGGCCCAAGGAAGGGGAGTCAGGCCGCCAGAAGAGGGCCAAGCTAAACAGGGACCCCAGGAGCAAACCTGACGGTCCTTCTTTTCTTAAGCCCCACGTCCTGGTGGTCGAGCTGGGGGACGATGTGGATCCTCCACTTAAGGCACATTCCTGCAGGCCTAACTGGGGCTTCAGGAGGAGCGATACGGTGGTTGGATCCACCAAATATGCTAAGGATTGGTCGTACCATTCCATCACTCCCCACGATTTTACTGACATTGTTACGGGGAGTGATATCGAGACTATTGAGCTTCTGGGTTCTCAAGCCCAAGCTGCGGTAACTTTCTTTTTTCTCTTTTTCTTTGAATCCCAACTTTCTCGTATTTCAATGAACTTGTGCTAACTCATACATATTTCTTTGTAGAGTAATACCTACTTCCAGGCGGCCCTCCATCAGGCTAGGTCCTGGAAGGGTAACTCAGATGGGTTTGAGAAGGAGATGAAGAAATGGGAGGAGAGAGCCAAGGTCCTGGAGAAGAAGCTGGACACGAAGAAAGAGGAGCTGGCTAAGGCTCATTCCGAGCTGGTGAAACTTAGGAGCGATAAGGATAAGCTCATTGATGACTACATAGATTCTGACAAGTTTAAGAATCTCATGGAGATTCATGATGAGGGTCTTTATTCCCTACAGTTTACTTAGGGATGGGATGCGGCCGTAAAGGTAGTTTCTGAGAAGCACCCGGGCTTAGTCGACCCTAAGGACTTTATAAGTCCTGAGCAGGCTGAGTCGGAGGACAGCATAGATGCCCTCTTCAATTCCCCTTAGCCAGATGATCACATCTTGGATCCTAACACTGCTTCTCCTCCCGCTTCTCCTGCGAAGGATGCTGAAGGCGCTGATAAGGAGCAAGAGAATGAAGGCTCCCGCATGGAGGAGTAGTTTTTTTATTTTGTAATTTTGTCCTTAACTTATTTCTGGACTTTTGTTTGTATTAAAACTTATTACCCTCCGGGGTTATTTTATATGCTACTCTCCCTATTCGCATCTCTCTCCTTTATTTTTCCGATACTTTAATATGCATTCAAACTTGACCTAATGGGCCACACAAGTATTATCACAACTCAAACATCCATAGGTTGAAATAATTTCAAACTCTTCAATTTCAAGTCTGGTTTTCCAAAACCTTAAATAATATGGGTTCGGCCCTGATCAATAATAGCTAGAAAATAAAAATCCTACGCAAACGAAGCTTCAAGGTGCTTTTAAACCTACTTGTCACAATGACAAGTTAGAATCGTACTTCGACTATCTTACACATAGTAAACCTTCAGGTTTTACGCGTGCCAGGTTCTCGGGACTTCAAAACCATCCATAGTCTCCAGCTTGTAGGTTCCTCTACCCTGAACGCTCTTGACTTTGTACGGCCCTTCCCAATTTCGGGCAAGTTTCCCTTTCTGTCCTACCCCAGAAGCTTCTATCTTCCTCAAGACTAGGTCACCTTGTTTAAAGAACCTTTCTTTAACCCTTAAGTTATAGTAGAATGAAGCCTTCTTCTGATACTCTACTATCTTTGTATGTGCTTCATCTCGCACTTCATCGATTAAGTCTAGAGCCAATATTTGTCCTTCCTAATTTTCCTCAGCATTGAAAGCCTGAATCCTTGGAGAGGAATGTGATATCTCCACTGGAACTACTGCTTCTGCCCCATACGCCAACATGAAGGGAGTTGCTCCTGTCGTGACTCTACAGGTAGTCCTATAGGCCCATAATATGGGAAGTATCTCATCCACCCAATTATTTCTTGACTTCTCGATCCTCTTCTTTAGTCCATCCAGGATTATTCGATTTGCTACTTCCGCTTGCCCATTGGCTTGTGGGTGAGCCACGGAGGTGAACCGTAACTCAATTTCATTTTCTTCACAATACTTTTTGAATTCCTCATTGTTAAACTGCGTTCCATTGTCGGTGACTAGGACACGGGGAATTCTATATCGGCACATAATGTTTTCCCACAGGAATTGTGCAACCTGTTTAGTTATGATTTTGGCCAAGGGTTTGGCTTAAATCCACTTAGTGAAATAATCAATGGCTACAATCAGAAACTTCCTTTGTGCCATGGCCATAGGGAAAGGCCCTAGAATATCCATCCCCCACATAGCAAAGGGAATAGGCGAGTTGATAGATGTCAGCATCTCGGGAGGTTGTCTAACAACAGGTGCATGCTTCTGACAGCGGTCACACTTCTTCACATATTCTTTGGCATCAGCCATAATTTCTGGCCAATAAAAGCCTAGACGAGTTATCTTATGAGCCAAGGCCCTGCCCCCAAGTGTTGTCCACAAATACCTTCATGCACTTCTTCAAGAGCCAAGCGTGCCTCATCGGGCCTGAGACACCTCAAGTAGGGAACCTCGAAAGATCTTTTGTAAAGAATCCCATCTATCAAAGAGTACCTTAGTGCTCGAACAGTTAACTTCCGTGCTTCAGTTGCATCACTTGGCAACCAACCGGTTTGAATGTGAGCCTTGATAGGATCAATCCATGACGTCCCCAGGCCTATGGGAGCCACAAGCTTAACATCTATGCTTCGTGTCTTCAAAACACGGAAGTACACACTTCCCGAACTTTTTTCTATCTCAGATGAAGCAAACTTTGATAGCGCATCTGCCTTATCATTTTCTTCCCTTGGAATGTGTTCAACATGGCATTCATTAAATTGGGTCATCATAACCCTTACTAGGCGGACATACTTAGCCATCGTATCATCCCTTGCCTCAAATTCTCCCTTTACCTGGGATATGATTAGCTTCGAGTCTCCCCGGACCTTTAAATTTTTGACTCTAAGTGTCCCAGCTAGACCAAGGCCAGCTATCAGGGCTTCATATTCTGCCTCATTGTTTGTGGTTGGGAAGTCTAGCTTCATAGCATACTCAATTAAGAACCCATCAGGGCTTTGCAAAACCAATCCTGCTCCACTCGAGTTTGTTTTTGATGCTCCACCAAAATAGAGAACCCAATATTCTTTATCATCCTTCTCTTTGCCCCCATTATCGACTCCCTTATCTTGAGGTATGGCATCTTCCTGCCCCCTGACTTCTTGGTTGGGTATGGTACATTCCACCACGAAGTCAGCTAGTGCCTGGGCTTTTATTGCCGTACATGGCTTATACTTGAGATCAAACTCTCCCAGCTCTATTGCCCACTTAATCAATCTCCCACTTGCCTTGGGACTGTGAATGATATTTCTCAGGGGCTGATTTGTTAGCACCTCAATCTGGTGAGCCTGAAAATAAGGACGCAGCTTTCTCAAAGCCATTACCAAGGCTAAAACGAATTTCTCAATAGTTGAATAATTCAACTCAGCACCATGCAAAATTTTGCTGACATAGTATACGGGAATCTGAACTTTCAGTTCCTCCTTAACCAACACTGCGCTCAAGGCGCTCTCTGAAACATCCAAGTACAAGAATAAAACTTCATTCAAAGATGGTTTGGCCAACAACGGGGCCTGAGCCATATACTTCTTTAACTCTTCGAATGCCTTCTGGTTTTCCTCATTCCATACAAAGTCCTTGATGTTCTTTAGTGACTTGAAGAATGATAGGCACTTGTCTCCTGACTTGAAGACAAATCGTCCTAGCGCAGCAACCCTTCCGGTGAGTTTCTGAACATCCTTGACAGTTTTTGGTGGTTCCATATCCAGGATCGCCTTTATTTTGTCGGGGTTAGCCTCAATTCCTCTCTTTGGGACCATCAATCCCAAGAATTTTCCAGATCCTACTCCAAAAGCACACTTCGTAGGATTCAACATCATCTTGTGGTACCTCAGGACCTCAAAAGCTTCCCTCAAATGGGTTATATGATCAGTCTTTACTAGACTCTTGACTAACATGTCATCAATATAGACTTCCATAGTTTTTCCAATAAAGTCCTTAAAAATTTTATTCACCAACTTCCCTCTAAGGGGCTCCTCTAATGTGGCTCCAATGAAAGTCATCCTCTCAAGATTCTCGGGGTCTAAAGGAACCGAAACCAAGTCAGTGATGAATGATATCTTTGGAATGTCATCCTTATGCATTTTGATCTGGTTGTATCCGCTAAATCCATCCATGAAACTCAGCATCTCATGCCCAGCAGTGGCATCAATCAAAGTATCAATCCTTGGCAGCCGAAAATAGTCTTTAGGGCATGCATCATTCAGATCAGTAAAGTCTATACACATCCTCCACTTTCCATTAGCCTTCCTCACCATTACAGGGTTTGCTAACCACTCCGGAAATTGGATCTCCTCAATTAAACCAGCCTCTAAGAGCTTTTCTACTTCCTGTTTTATAGTCTCTTGTCTTTCAGGGGCGTAATTTCTTTTCTTTTGTTTCACTGTCTTCTGGCTTGGTACCATGTTTAACCTGTGAGTAATCAATTCTGGGTCTATGCCTGGCATATCAGCTGCTGACCATGAAAACACATCACTATTTTCTTGCAAAAAATTCACCAACTTCCCTCTAAGGGGCTCCTCTAATGTGGCTCCAATGAAAGTCATCCTCTCAGGATTCTCGGGGTCTAAAGGAACCGAAACCAAGTCTTCTACTGGCTTTCCTCTCTTCTCGTCATTTTCTCGGACATCCATATCTTCAATAGGAAGAACCTGCCCCTCGACTCCATCTGCCCTCAAAGAGGCCACATAACAGCTTCTAGCCATTTTTTGATCTCCTCTCTCTTCTCCAATCCCGTTTCGGGTGGGAAACTTCATAACTGAATGGTAGGAAGAGGGGACTACCTTAAAGGCATGTATCCCTGTTCTCCCCATGATAGCATTATAAGTTGAACTAGCCTTTACTACCATGAAATCCAACATCTGCGTTGCTTGTCTTGGTTCTGTACCTATAGTGGTTGGCAGTTTGATTATCCCTTCTATAGGACATTCTACTCCAGCAAATCCATATATCGGCATGTTGGTTGGTGTCAACTGGGAATCGTTATACCCCATCCTTAGAAAGGCGTCGTGGAGTAATATATCCACAGAAGCACCATTATCCACAAGAACCCTCTTAACTGGGCTATTTCCTATTATTGGTGTTATGACCAATGGGTCGTCATGAGGAAACTTTACGCCCTCTAGGTCAGAATCATCAAAAGCCAATGTTACTTCTGTCCTGGCCCTCTTCGGGGCTTCTCCAACAATATGCATAACCTCTCTAGTATATGCCTTTCTTGAATTTTTGGACAATCCAGCAGCAGTTGGACCTCCAAAGATCGTGTTTATCACAGGTCCTCGAGGGCGTCGCGGTCCTCCAAAAATTGCATTTATAACCAGCCCTCTAGGTTGGGGATTCCGCCCCTGATCGTCTTGGTCCCTCCTACGATCTTCAAAGTTCTTCCTTCCTCCATCTCCAGTATACTTGTTCAATCTTCCTTTTCGAATCAAAAACTCAATTTCATCTTTCAATTGCCTACACTCATCGGTGTCATGGCCAACATCCTTGTGAAACCTGCAATACTTGCTCTTATCTAGCTTGGCGGGATCAACCTTCAAGGGCTTAGGCCAGCGGATATCTCTATCTTTCTCAATCTCCATCAAAATCTGACTTCTAGGAGCATTCAGCTTAGCGTATTCAGTGAACTTTTGCCCAGGTCCTCCCTTCTTGGGGGTTGAATCAGGGTTTTGTTCGGTTCTAGGATATTTGTCCTTTGCAATATATTCTAAATCAGTTTTCCGCTTCTTGCCTCCAGTGGGCTCATTACTTACTACGGTCTTCCTCATACTTTCTTCAACCTTGATATACTTCCCTGCCCTCTCTTGGAGCTGCAACATGCTTTCAGGGGGACGTTTGGCCAAGGACATCTTGAAAAACTCGTCCCTAGTTCCTTGTTGCAGTGTTATCATGGCTACCTTATCATCAAGGTCTGGGACTTTTAAAGCCTCCTTTGTGAAACGATTCAGGTAATCTCTCAAGGATTCCTTAGCTCCCTGCACAATACTCATAAGAGATGCTAAACTTTTCTCATGGACTCTCCTACTGATGAATTGCTTAATAAAAGCCTGACTTAACTCTTTGAACGATCCAATAGAGTTTGGGGGTAAGCGACTGTACCATCTTTGAGCCATACCCGACAGGGTTTGAGGGAAGGCCCGATACTTAATAGCGTCATTCACGGGTTGCAGTAGCAGTGCATTAGAGAATGTCCTGACATGGTTAGCGGGGTCTCAAGTGCCATCATAGGCTTTGATAGTGGGCATCTTGAATTTCCTTGAGATATGGGCATTCATTATCTCTTCTGTGAAGGGTGGAGTTGGATCATCAGGATCTCCAAGGGGAAGGAGATTGCTTGGATCAGTTCTTGGGATGACAGCCCTTCTTCGTACCGGACCATCCAGGTCTATGATAGGAGGAGGATTTCTCCCCCTAGGAGGTATCTGGGGTCTGGTGGCCTGGTGAGCTTCCAAGTCACGCCTCAGCCTTTGGATCTCAGCCTCATGAGCCCTTATCCTTTCCTGCACTTCCTGGGGATTTGCCCATTGGGTGCTTCGAGGGCGTTGCCTTCCATCGGCCATCGGCTCCTTGCCAGGACGTCTCCTTCTTGGGGCCACTTCATCATCCGAAGATTCGGAATCTCTCTCAGTGTAAGGACTAGAAAATTCCCGATCCTCGGGGATAGGAGCCAAACCTCGTATATAAGGGGGCGATTGCCCTCGTGCTTCACTTCGCCCAACATATCCACTTCCTCCAACCTCGAGGTAAAGGGGCATCCCATAAGGGGGGTTAGTAGTAACAACAGTTGAATATTCATATCCGACGGGTCGAGAATTCACAGGTACATGTACTTGTTAAACTTGAGGATTAGTACCTTGAATAGTCAGGGGTGTCGTCCCTTGTGGCTGAGGTTGAGTTGCCCCTATCTGGGCTTCCGCTTGAGTAGATGCATAAGTTGAGTGGGGAGGAATCTCCACGGTTGACGAAATCACCTGAGTTGTCCTTGATGGTGTTCCCTCCTCCAGAGCGCTAGTTGTTCTCCGTGTTCTCGCCATGGGTGTTGTTCACGTCCCACAGACGGCACCAAATGTTATGGATAAAAAACTAATATATATAATTGCTGTATTTAATACTAAGGAACGTGAGCTGCGAAGCTCGTTTGACTGCTCTTGTGTTTCGTGACTCAATCTGCCTTAACAAGATGCCTACGTACCTTGCTGATTGCCAAGGATCAAGTCAAAAAACGCCATTCTGATTTGTGGGGTGAGGCCCCTTATATAGATGTGGGAGTCCTTGAATTCGACTTGGTATAGGAGACTTTGTGGTCAAGCCGCTGAATTAGGATAATCTTAGGAGTCCTAGGAAGTAGGAAGCTGATTCATTATCCTATGAGGTTCCTTGGAGGCCAATCTACAAGGATTTATATCCCCATTAGGACTTATCTTAATAGCTGTTTTTCTCCCTTATTTATTAATTATGAAATTAATAAATAATCAGGGTTTTTGGGCCTTCTTTGTTCCATTAGGCCTGATCTGGTCCATCAGGCCTGATCGACGTGTTAACCTTTCTGGTCTGAATGTCATACATCTTCTTATTGGGTCTTGCAACTCAAACTGTAACATTTAATTATGTAATCAGGATTTATTTATCCCTATCAGTAGTTTTAAAACTTAAACTTGAAACGAATAATAAATTACAAAAGATATACTTATACGAAAGTACGATCTTTATTTGTATAATCAAAAAATAAGTTTGATTATCGAAACCTTATTCTTTAATAAAATAAAGAATATTATTTAGTAAATAAGCGGAGTCATAAGTCCTCGAAAGAATATTCAAAATAATATTCATTAAATAGAATAAACGGAGTCATAAGTCCTCGAATGAATATTCAAAATAATATTCATTAATTAAAATAAACGGAGTCATAAGTCCTCGAATGAATATTCAAAATAATATTCATTCATTAAAATAAAGTTATCGAATAAAACTTATTCGATTAATAGTTTTGAAAACTATATCTATATATATATATGAATATATATAATATACTCTGGAACATCGACTCCCGGTTTTAGAAAATGTTCATCTTTGGGTCCCCTATACTAAGGGTATACGCAACTACTGTTTATCTCTAGCATAGGTATTATGCAACTTATAAGCATTTGAATCAATAATTAGATAACAAGATTATGAAACAGACATGCATATATACCATATCAGCATGCTCCAATATATCGCAGGGTTTGCTAATAACAATCATGCATCTATCACAGGATAATGCATGTACATATATACATCACAACAACAGTATAACGGGTAGAAAACTTGCCTGAGCGACTGGGGGTGATAAAAGGCTTGGGACGAGTCTGGTAACCTATAAACAACATATACGTTGGAATTAAACCAAAGTCGCTTATGAATCTATAATTTAACCAATTAGACCCCAAACGTTCGCTTTTGCGCTTAACGATTCACTTAAGTCGCTCGAATACCCTCGGTTCCACCATTTTTAATAATTTAACCATTAAGAGTTTTAAGGCGATTCTTTCGCGAGTACCCTACCAACTGCCTAACCCAATTTACATAATTGTTTTATACTCCAATTAGTCATTTAAGGGTCTTAACCAAGGTTTCAAAGTAAGGCGAGGGGTAAGGGTTCGGTCGTGAAATGCCGTTACTTAAAACGGTCGTTTCTCCTAAACCGTACATCGGATTCAAGCGAACCACATATCAAAATGAAGCTCGTAATATGAACTATCTAATAATGGCAATGGTCAAAACCTTACAGTGAGTTCTAGGGTCCTAATGTTAAGAACAAAAACAGTCTAAAGTAAATCGGGCATTACGACGTCTATGTTTACGCGATTACCAAATTTAAACCATTCCAATCAATTCACAATTCAACCCACAATCACCACTACAACCAAACTTCATCCATTATTTATTAAAACAGCCCCAACAACTCAATATTTCCAATTTATACTACTTCTCAATCATGAACTAAGAGCTTACTTAAGTTCATTAACTAATAATCAAGATTTACTACTCCAAAAACATTACAAAACCAACCAATCTCTAAATATTCAATAACCATGCTTCTCATGAACTATACTACTCATAAAAAGCTTCTTAACATTCAATAATTATGCTAGGTTAAGAGATTATACCTTCCTTGTGAGTAGGAATAACTAATGAGCTTGAAACAACCTTGGAAAATCCTTACTAAAGCTTTATCTAAACAAAAACACAAGATCAAAATTTCAAGTTCTTGAAAAACACTATTCACTCTATTCTTCCATGAATTATAGGAAGAGATTGTGAAGGAATTTGAAGCTTAGATTCATAGGATGTCTATATCTATGTACAAAGAACCTTAGATAATTACCTCACTAATTAACAAGGCTTGGAACTTGAATTTGAGTTTTTCTTTCTTTGAAATGGAAAAGAGGTCGAGAGCTTCTTCTTGAATAATGAAAGTCAACTTGTGTGTTTTGTGTTATGAATTGTTTTGCTTGGTTGTTTTGACTTTTGTTTTGCTCAATTACCTTTTAACCATGGTAAATTTTGTGTGGTTTATAATCAACCAACACTTCATTCCCTTTGATCATGCTTTTATCATCCTCCTATGTCATCTTCCCATACTTGTCCTCTTCTTGTTGGTGTGATGACATCATCATCACTAATCTCTTTGATTAGCTCCTAATTACTTGGCTAATGACCGCTGATCTGTTATACGGTTCGCTTAACTTTCGTTCTCGTTTATCGTTTGAGGGATCATACCCGGGATCTTATTACTTGGGTTTCCTTAACCTTTCTCAATACATTATATTCCTTTTATGATCCTCTCTTACACTCCTTGAATTTAAATCATTTTTATCCTGTTACCTTATACTCAGTTCTTTCTATATCTGATGGATTTTCGGGAAAAATCAAAGTGTTCGAATTTGGATTCTAACAATCTTTACATACACTTATATACCATATAGAGTACTAATAAGATCTCAGAATAACAACAATAGAACCCCTACAAAGTGTGGCATGAAAAGTTCTCTTATTCAGCATAATCAGCAATAACACTATTCATAAGGGTTACAAAAAGTTCAAAATTTTGGGGTTATTACAGTCTCCCCTCCTTAAAAGGATTCCGTCCCGGAACCGGATAGAAAACAAATGGGGGTACTTTTCTAGCATTGCGTTCTCTAGTTCCCAAGTTGATTCTTCCGCATTATGATTCTGCCATAGCACTCTGACTAGCTTGATTACTTTGTTCCGAAGCACCTGCTCCTTCTTATCCATAATCTTTACTGGTTTCTCCGCGTAAGTCAGATCTGGTTGCATATCCACCTGCTCGTACTCCACTATGTGTTTGGCATCCCGATGATACTTCCTGAGCATTGACACATGGAACACATTATGAACTTGTTGTAGGTTCGGGGGTAAGGCTAGCTCGTAAGCCAACTTCCCAATCCGTCTTAGTATCTCAAAAGGTCCAATGTATCTTGGGCTTACTTTCCCTTTCTTTCCGAACCTCATTAATCCCTTCCAAGGGGATACTTTTAGCAGTACTAAGTCCCCTACTTCATACTCCTTATCCTTTCGGGCTAGGTCTGCATATTTCTTCTGTCTGTCTTGGGCTGCTACCAGCCGTCCTCTGATGAGATCCACTATATCTTTGGTCCTTTGGACCACTTCGGGTCCGAGCATCTTCCGCTCTCCTACTTCATCCCAGTATAAGGAAGATCGACACCTTCTTCCATACAGGGCCTCATAAGGTGGCATTTCGATGCTGGCATGAAAACTATTGTTGTAAGAAAACTCGATCAATGGCAAGTGATTATCCCAACTTCCTTTAAAGTCTATTGCAAAGACTCTCAACATATCCTCTAGTGTCTGGATGGTCCTTTCACTCTGCCCATCCATTTGGGGATGGTATGCGATACTCATATTTAATTTGGTCCCCGCACATTCCTGAAAGCTCCTCCAAAATCTGGAGTTGAACCTGGGGTCTCGGTCTGAGACAATGGACGCTGGGACTCCATGTCGCGTCACTATTTCCTTAAGGTAAATGTCCACCAGTCTATCGGCCGTGTATCTCTCATTGATAGGAATGAAATGAGCTGACTTTGTCAGTCGGTCTATAATCACCCATATGGCATCATGATTGGCTTTCGTCCTTGGTAAGCCGACAATAAAATACATGGCTATCTGTTCCCATTTCCATTCGAAAATCTCCAGGGGTCATAAAAGTCCACTGGGTCTCTAGTGCTCCGCCTTTACTCTTTGGCAAGTCAAACATTTGCTTACCCATTCTGCTACGTCCCTCTTCATGTTGGGCCACCAGTAATACTCCTTCGAATCCCTATACATCTTGGTGCTTCCCGGGTGAATGGAATACCTTGAACTATGGCTTTCATCCAAAATCTCGTCTTTAAGTTCTTGAACATTCGGAACCCAAATCCTGTAGGAATACCTCATTATCCCCTTATCATCTCTCTCGGTATGGATCTCTTCTCCAGTCATTGACTCTCTGTCTTCATTCATTACTTTTTCTTGGCACAATCTAATCTTTTCCAATAACTCTGGCTGCATCGAGATCTCAAACAGCTTTTTAGTTCCGGCTCCAGTTACCTTTACTTCTATTTCCATTCTCTCGAAATCCCTTATCAATTCTTCCGAAGTCATTATCATTTTGAGCTTTTCCTTCCTGCTAAGGGCGTCAGCCACCATATTGGCTTTCCCTGGATGATAGAGAATCTCACAATCATAGTCCTTGATTAGTTCTAACCATCTCCTCTGGCGCATGTTGAGCTCTTTCTGCGTAAATATGTACTTGAGGCTCTAATGGTCTGTAAAAATCTCGCACTTCTCTCCATACAAGTAGTGCCTCCAAATTTTTAAGGCAAAAAATATTGCCGCGAACTCAAGGTCATGAGTAGGATATCTAATCTCGTATTCCTTCAGTTGTCTCGACGCATACGCAATCACTTTACCGTGGTGCATAAGCACACACCCTAATCCTTCATGCGACGCGTCACTATATATCACAAAATCTCCTTTTCCGTCTGGAATGCCAACACCGGGGCCGTTACCAACCTTTTCTTTAATTCTTGAAAACTGTTCTCGCATTTTTCCGTCCATTCAAACTTCCCTGTCTTACGAGTAAGTCGTGTCAAAGGGGCTGCGATCTTCGCAAAGTCCTGTACAAATCTACGATAGTAGCCGGCCAATTCTATGAAACTCCTTACCTCTGTGGGTGTGGTTGGCCTTTCCCAATTTGAGACCGCCTCTATCTTGGAGGGGTCGACCAATACTCCTTCTTTATTGTTCACATGTCCTAAAAACTGTACTTCATTCCGCCAGAATTCACACTTCGAGAATTTGGAAAATAACTGTTCCTCTCTGAGTATTCCTAGAGCTATCCTCAAATGCTCTGTATATTCTGCTTCGGTCCTTGAGTAGATTAAAATATCATCGATAAAAACTATCACACACTTGTCCAAGTACTTCTTGAATACTCTGTTCATTAAATCCATGAAAGCCGCTGGGGCGTTGGTTAATCCAAAGGACATTACCAAGAACTCATAGTGCCCATACCTGGTACAGAACACGGTCTTGGAAATATCTTCGGGTTTAATCTTTAGTTGGTGATATCCTGTTCTTAGGTCAATCATGGAAAAATAAACAGCATCCTTTAGCTGGTCGAATAGATCATCTATTCTGGGTAACGGGTACCTGTTCTTTATGGTTAGCTTGTTCAAATCTCGGTAGTCGATGCACAGCCTCATGCTCCCATCTTTCTTCTTAACAAATAACACTAGTGCTCCCTACGGAGACACACTGGGTCTTATCATACCCTTATCTAAAAGTTCCTGCAATTGGGTTGCTAATTCCTTCATTTCTAATGGGGCTAACCTGTAAGGTGCCTTTCAAACTGGCGTCATCCCTGGGGCCAACTCAATAGCAAATTCAATCACTCTATCGGGTGGTAATCCCGGAAGGTCTTGTGGGAAGATATCTTCAAATTCGTTGACTACCGGAATATCTTGCAAGTTGGGCACCTCCTTCTGCGTATCCACCATATAGGCTAGGTAAGCCTTATTTCCTTTTCGTAGCATCTTATTGGCCTGGGGCATGGTCAAAAATTTATGTGTCTGCCTCTTTCCTCTAAATATGACTTTTTTCTTCCCTGGGATATTCAACTTAACTTTCTTCCCCTTACAGTTTATCTGAGCATCATTGCTAGATAGCCAGTCCATTCCCAAAATTACATCAAACTCCCCTAATTTAAAAGGAATCAGATCAACACTAAAAGATTGTTCCCCTATGCCTAACTCACAGGCGGGGTGAATCTGGTTAACAGGAATAATTTCATGGTTGGCTATTTCTACTTGTAACGGTTCTATCAAGGGTCCAGCCTTAAGTCTTAATTTATACGCAAAGTCCTTTGATATAAAAGATTTAGTTGCTCCAGAATCAAATAAAACATTTGCACTGACTGAATTTAGAGAAAGGGTACCTGCTATCACATTTGAGTCTTTCATAGCATCTTGCACTATCATGTTGAAAGTCCTCACAGTAGGTGGCTTATTAGAAGCAGCTCTGCTTGCTCCTGAAGCTGCTGGTTTGTTCATTAGGCATTCCCTCTTCCAATGACCCGGGCGTCCACACTGATGACAAGTGGTGGTTGGAATGACGGCAGGGGCTGATGAAGGGCATTTGTGGGAATAGTGGCCCACTTGACCACACTTAAAGCAGGTTACTGGCTTTCCCTTACACTCCCCAGAATGCATCCTTCCACAAGTGTTACAGGCTGGCAATGGGGTCGAGACTGGTTGGAATAGGACATTCTTGACTTCTGGCCGCTCTAGCTCACATTCACACTCATTGGCCGCTTAAACCCAATGCTCTTTCCTGGTAGGGACACTGCTCCTCGATTAAATCTAGTTGGAAAGATCCCTCCCGCGGAACCTCCACCCATGCTCATACTTTTCCTCTTTATTCCCTTCTTCTCTCTTTCTTTCTGCATCTGTTCACTTCCGGCTTCTACAATTGTTGCCTTTTGCACCAGAGTGGCATAATCAGTAAGCTCAAGGATTGCCACCCTATTCTGAATCCACGGTTTCAGTCCCTGCTGAAACCTCCTAGCTTTCTTTTCCTCGGTGCTCACAAACTCCGGTACAAACCTTGATAACTCAGTAAATTTTACTTCGTACTCTGCTACAGATAAGTTATTCTGCTTTAGCTCCAAGAACTTGAGCTCCATGTGGTTCTCCATAAACCTCAGGAAATATTTTCCCAAAAACAACTGACTGAATCTCTCCCAGGTTATAATATCATTTGTCTCCATATTTTTCTTGGCCTCCCACCAGTAGTTGGCCTCTCCTTTCAGAAGGTAGGTAGCAAATACAGTCTTCTGTGCCTCATCGGTAGTCGGAATCTCAAAGGATTTCTCCATTTCCTTTAGCCACGCCCTTGCCTCAACTAGGTCGGATGATCCGTGGAACTCAGGGGGCTTAAGGTACTTGAAAGCCCTGAAAGAGTTTGCCACAACATTGTTATTTCCTTGAGGGGGTGGGTTGGGTTGACGTTCCAAGTTCTGCCTTAGTAGTTGCATGAACTGTCCCATGGGATCTATGCCCGGGTTTTGTACTGGTTGCTCAACCTCAGTTTCTCCTTCTTCAGCCTCTAACTCAAATCCTTTAACATCATATATTTCCTCCTCCTCTTCATACAGGGAGTCATCCTGTTCAACATAATCCTCGTCTTCCTCTTCACTGTGTTTTTGGTTCCTACCGTCCTGGTTATGGCTTCCCTGGTCCTCAGATCCAGGGTTCGCCCTAGTTCCAATCTTTCTTGGCGGCATGATACTGATAAATTTTTGGGAAATTCAACGTTAGGTCACATTCATACACAAAATTATGCCTTGCACAGTTCTATAATGGGGAGAATGTATCTCGCAATTCTATTATATTATGACAGTTCTAATAAGAAGTGCAGTAATAATAATGATAAAAACAGTGATCTCGTCACTAAGGAACTGAACTGAAAGGAAACAAATATATACATAATGCGAGAAATACATAGTTTGATCTGGTCAAAAGTACAACAGTTCTACAGCCATCTGCCCAAAAGTGATACACAACAGTCTATCTGTCTAGTCAGAGGAAGGGATGCTATATACAAGTCAACTATCCCAGAAAATTGGCTCTTACTATGGCCTCGACTAACTAGATGACTAGACTACCCCATCACTGGTCCTGAATCACACACCGGAGCGGGTCAGCTCCCACACCCTTTTCATCGCATGACGGAAGATGTATTCATCCTGCCTCCTAGAGATCCTGCCATGCCTATCCCCCTGGAGTGATCGGAGTCTCGCACGGGCCATGAGCTCTATCCCATTCAGCTCCCTTCTCAGGGATCGGGGTATGGTAGCTCTAGCCTCATAAGATCGGGCACGTCGACCAGCCCTCTCCACCTCCAACTTCCTCCTGACCTCATCCAGCTGGGCCTCAGCAACAACCACTCGAGTCCTCAGTACATCCTGAACATAGTCGTGAGTTAACAAAGACTGCCTATGGGCAGGGTCGAGAGGTGGTGAATCCGGAGCCGCTGGGGGTGCCTCCTTGGTCTGCCTAGGCTCGGGAGTATGGGTCTCAGAGCTGTCGTCATAGGGTCTCCAAGATAGTGGTGCAGGGGTAGGAGCTCTGACTACCGGGAGTGAGGGTAAAGGGGTACCAGTGTACTCTACCATAGCTCCGACATGCTCCTCAGCTACTAGGACCTCATCCGGGTCCTCCTCATCTGAACTCGCAATAACCTCCGTCTATGACTCCTCTGAGGGGTCCTCCTCCTCCTCCTCCATCTCAGGCTCCTCCTGATCCTCGACATCTAGCAGTGCCTCATCATGCTCATGCTCGAACATCTCTGGGTCCTCTATCTCATGTGCCTACATATTAAACGGGCTAAGTTACTATCATGATACTTATAAGGGTTCCCGTAAAGGTTTTAATTGTCAGTGCTACTTTAAGTAGTCTAACTATGAACTTGGCAAGAGTTCTTATTATCTTTGTGAGTTTATTATTATATCGTCACATCATCTTTGAGGTTTATAACGCTTGGCTCTGATACCATTTCTGTAACACCCCCAAATCCGGGGTCGGGGATCCGGGTCATCAAGGTCTTTCTTTCCACAATATCACTTAACTTAATTAATAATAAATAGCCTCATGCTGTGACCCGACACTAACACACACCACAACACGTTATAGTCTCAGAGATGAAATTGAAATAAGTACAAGTCCTTGAATCCACAATTTAAAATTTATTACAACCCAAAATGATTACTTGATAAGTTTACAGTTAATTGCCATTATCTGTCACAAGTTATAATTATACATAATTGATTCCCAAAAGTAGAATGCCTGATCTACAAATAGATCTACCTCTGCAGCTATAGCAGCTACGACATCAACGGGAAGACGCGGGACGCTTCCCACGCGCTTGCGCTGGGTCTGCTTGAGTCTGGCCATCTTTCCTAACTGTTGTTGTGTGATGAAGAAATGAAGCAAGAGTGAGCATTACAGCTCGCAAGATAATATATAAGTGTAAACAGTAATGCAAGTATCTAAATGGATAACTTACTAGAAACATTTAAAAAGTGTAAGGTAATTACTTAATGGATATAAGCTTAAAGGAAGATGAAGTTACCAATTACTTCACTTATACTTATACCATTTTAGAAACCTACTTGAACTACCATTGTTCAAAGTATAATAAGTTTTCGAAGGTTCATTATATAAATGAAACTACAATATAAGACTTGACTAGATTCAATCTTTGAAATATTTTTTAAAGGAAATGAAGTTACGAGATACTTCATTCGATGGAAACACCATTATAACTGTTTGACCCTGTCAATGCTTCGGCAACCACCCATCCGTAGCCTTTCGATCGAAATGCTCCGGGTAGTGTTGCAGAAATATCCAACTGGATGATGAACTCATTACGGGAGTTTGCCGCGCCAGGAAGACCAGTTACGATGATCAGTCGCAGTAGTGCAACCCCACCATTTTCTACATGTAGAGGAGAACCTGTCGGATTTACTTGTCAACCGAACACTGGACTCCTAAGGCATGGACCGTCTTAGAGGAACTTCCAGACCATTTGGACCAATATAATAAGGCTGGGCCGGCGCCACTCGACCACTTACGCCACTCCTAGTTCAGATGAAATCCATGACTCTGAAACGTAAAGCTCGTCCCCCCTTTCCCCCAAGTAGAAACTTGTTGATATGGCTCCACCAAGAAGTCATATCTAGTTGGAAAGGAAAACTCACCGATATTTCCCAGGCGGTGCCTGTTAATGGATTAACTTGTTCTAAGAATTTTACTTCCCGAGTGTTGGGTAAGTAATCAAAAACTCTTTTATCAAAACAGCAACCTTGTTGCGAATATAAAATACACCATAGAGCCGGATCCCTCAGGTTTTGAGCGAGTATTTAAATCCCCTTCGAAAGGAGGATCTTAAATATAAAAATGAGTTTTGGGATCCGCCAACTTTTAAAATCATTTTGAAGACTCGAAAACATTTTTAAGAATGTTTGGAGTAATGCTGATTTAATGAAATAAATCAGTCTCGATATATTAGAAAATATATGAATATTATTATCTAAATAATATTCCCATAAAGGATAATCTTTATAAAAATAATTGAAGTAGAAGTTTTAAAACTTATACTTGAAACGAATAATAAATTACAAAAGATATACTTATACGAAAGTACGATCTTTATTTGTATAATCAAAAATAAGTTTGATTATCGAAACCTTATTCTTTAATAAAATAAAGAATATTATTTAGTAAATAAGCGGAGTCATAAGTCCTCGAATGAATATTCAAAATAATATTCATTAAATAGAATAAACGGAGTCATAAGTCCTCGAATGAATATTCAAAATAATATTCATTAATTAAAATAAACGGAGTCATAAGTCCTCGAATGAATATTCAAAATAATATTCATTAATTAAAATAAAGTTATCGAATAAACCTTATCCGATTAATAGTTTTGAAAACTATATATATATATATGAATATATATAATATACTCTGGAACATTGACTCCAGGTTTTAGAAAATGTTCATCTTTGGGTCCCTTATACTAAGGGTATACACAACTACTGCTTATCTCTAGCATAGGTATTATGCAACTTATAAGCATTTGAATCAATAATTAGATAACAAGATTATGAAACAGACATGCATATATACCATATCAGCATGCTCCAATATATCGCAGGGTTTGCTAATAACAATCATGCATCTATCACAGGATAATGCATGTACATATATACATCACAACAACAGTATAACGGGTAGAAAACTTGCCTGAGCGACTGGGGGTGATAAAAGGCTTGGGACGAGTCTGGTAACCTATAAACAACATATAAGTTGGAATTAAACCAAAGTCGCTTATGAATCTATAATTTAACCAATTAGACCCCAAACGTTCGCTTTTGCGCTTAACAATTCACTTAAGTCGCTCGGGTACCCTCGGCTCCACCATTTTTAATAATTTAATCATTAAGAGTTTTAAGGCGATTCTTTCGCGAGTACCCTACCAACTGCCTAACCCACTTTACATAATTGTTTCATACTCCAATTAGTCATTTAAGGGTCTTAACCAAGGTTTCAAAGTAAGGCGAGGGGTAAGGGTTCGGTCGCGAAATGCCGTTACTTAAAACGGTCGTTTCTCCTAAACCGTACATCGGATTCAAGCGAACCACATATCAAAATGAAGCTCATAACATGAACTATCTAATAATGGCAATGGTCAAAACCTTACAGTGAGTTCTAGGGTCCTGATGTTAAGAACAAAAACAGTCTAAAGTAAATCGGGCATTACGACGGCTATGTTTACGCGATTACCAAATTTAAACCATTCCAATCAATTCACAATTCAACCCACAATCACCACTACAACCAAACTTCATCCATTATTTATTACAACAGCCCCAACAACTCAATATTTCCAATTAATACTACTTCTCAATCATGAACTAAGAGCTTACTTAAGTTCATTAACTAATAATCAAGATTTACTACTCCAAAAACATTACAAAACCAACCAATCTCTAAATATTCAATAACCATGCTTCTCATAAACTATACTACTCATAACAAGCTTCTTAACATTCAATAATTATGCTAGGTTAAGAGATTATACCTTCCTTGTGAGTAGGAGTAACTAATGAGCGTGAAACAACCTTAGAAAATCCTTACTAAAGCTTTATCTAAACAAAAACACAAGATCAAAATTTCAAGTTCTTGAAAAACACTATTCACTCTCTTCTTCCATGAATTATAGGAAGAGATTGTGAAGGAATTTGAAGCTTAGATTCTTAGGATGTGTATATCTATGTACAAGGAACCTTAGATAATTACCTCACTAATTAACAAGGCTTGGAACTTGAATTTGAGTTTTTCTTTCTTTGAAATGGAAAAGAGGCCGAGAGCTTCTTCTTGAATAATGAAAGTCAACTTGTGTGTTTTATGTTATGAATTGTTTTGCTTGGTTGTTTTGCCTTTTGTTTTGCTCAATTACCTTTTAGCCATGGTAAATTTTGTGTGGTTTATAATCAACAAACACTTCCTTCCCTTTGATCATGCTTATGTCATCCTCCTATGTCATCTTCCCACACTTGTCCTTTTCTTGTTGGTGTGATGACATCATCATCACTAATTTCTTTGATTAGCTCCTAATTACTTGGCTAATGACCACTGATCTGTTATACGGTTCGCTTAACTTTCATTCTCGTTTATCGTTTGAGGGATCATACCCGGGATCTTATTACTTGGGTTTCCTTAACCTTTCTCAATACATTATATTCCTTTTATGATCCTCTCTTATACTCCTTGAATTTAAATCTTTTTTATCCTGTTACCTTATACTCAGTTCTTTCTGTATTTGGTGGATTTTCGGGAAAAATCAAAGTGTTCGAATTTGGATTCTGACGATCTTTACATACACTTATATACCATATAGAGTACTAATAAGATCTCAGATTAACAATAATAGAACCCCTACAAAGTGTGGCATGAAAAGTTCTCTTATTCAGCATAATCAACAAAAACACTATTCATAAGGGTTACAAAAAGTTCAAAATTTTGGGGTTATTACACTGGCCATCTTATGTACTTGTATGGTTGCTCTCAGTCATACTTATGTCTTTTTCTCTTGTTCTCCCTGTATTATTAATTCCTTGAATTTGAAATTTCATTTGAAGTCCCGAGGAAATGAATTGTCAGTAGCTTTTGTAACTAGACAGTCCCGGTCATTGAAAGTAAACAAGAGTTGACTGTCTGGGGAAATAGATGTTTTACATTGGTTTGCAGCTTTAGAAAAGTTAACTCTGTGGAAGATGGGTTAATGGTTAGAGATAAGAAGTCGCTTTATGAAGGATGGTTGATTGAAACTCGGACTAGTGCGTTAGCCAAGTCTGTGATTCTTAAGATTAACTTGACATACCAGTTTACCCTTTTTGGGTGGTGCCTAGTATGGCCCGTCTAGCTTTGCGGTATATAAAACTATTAATGTTTTATTTTAATGGTGTTGGAAGGTTGCTCGGTTGTTGTTATATTGAGAGGGCATATTATAATGTTTAGTATCTTTATATTCTAGTTTTTGCACTATTGTTGATTCTTCTATTGTTACCGTTGTTATTGTTTCTAGTGTTGCTAATCTAGAGATCTTTTACAAATGGATGACATGGGTATATTGATTGGACAACATTTTCCTGACACAGGTGCACCGTTTGAACGGTGACATTTTTGTTATACAATCTCGCTATGTTTTTACATAAATTCCCTGTTATATTTCAGGAAAATGCCACCCAAGAAAGTTACCCAGTCTAAAGAAAATAATAATATTTTGGCGGAGGGTCCAGTTATAAATGAAATTCTAGACTTGTTACGTCAGTAAAAGCAATAACAAGTGCAATTAATCCAACAGATTCAGCGGCAACAACATCAACAAGGAGAGCTAAACCAAACCACTAGTTTTAAATCCTTTGATTCTGTTAAGCCCCCAGAGTTCAAGGGCGAAGTGGATCCTGTTGTTGCCAGAAATTGGCTGAAGGAAATGGAGAAGGAATTTACCCTCACGCAAGTAAATGATGATCTTAAGACCGATTATGCGAGTTACTTTCTCAAGAATGAAGCAAATTATTGGTGGGAATCCACTCATGCGTTGGAAGGAGAAGGCCCGGTTTCTTGGACGAGATTTACAGAATTATTCTTAGAAAAGTATTTTCCCGATGGTCTAAGGAATCAGTTGGAAGTCGAGTTTCTAGAACTGAAACAAGGTGAAAGAAGTGTGCTGGAGTATGAGGCCAAATTTACAGAATTGGCCCAATTAGTTCCTGAGTATGTAAGTACGGAGATTCAGAAAGTAAGGAGGTTCCAACAAGGATTAAAGCATGAAATCCGCAGAGGAGTTGTGGCATTGCAACTCAAGACATACTCCTCTATGGTTCAGGCCACCCTGGTAATAGAAGGTGACCAGAAGTTGGTTGTTAAGAAAGAGAATGATAATAAAAGGAAGTCTGGTGGTGCTATGGACAAGGAAGATCAAGAAGAATCTATTCAAGAATTTCAGAATCAATTTGGCCGAAGCAGGAGTAAGAAATTCCGGAGACAGAGTTTCTCTCATGTTAGGTCTAGTGCTACTTCAGTTGCTTCCACTCCAATCCAGTCAGTTAAGTCAGTAGTGGATTGCAAGTCCTGTGACAGGAGACATAGTGGTTCGTGCAAAACGAATGTGCAATGTTTCAAGTGCGGATATAAGGGTCATTGTGCATCGGAATGTAATCCAGAAAATCAAGGAGTTACATGCCATAATTGTGGAAAGGTTGGGCATATTGCAAGGAGTTGTAGAACGGTTATTCAAGAAACTTCATCCCAAGGGCCAACATCCAGTACAGCTGGAGGCAGAACTTTCAAAAAGACCAAGAGGTCGAGCATTTAGAAATTGGATGTAGTTGCAGTTGATATGACACCCCTCAAGCTAGAAGAGTTTGATGTGATTTTAGGATCGGGTTGGTTGTTATGTAGTATGACAAGTAGTGGTTTTAGAAGAAGCAAAGTGTAAAGTGTACATAAGCCAATAGTAAGGTAAATTTCTGGATGCAGAAGCAATATAAGAAGTTCTTCCAATCATGCAAGGAAAGGAGTAATAAGCTAAGGATATAAGGTAGATCCACCACGTGTAAAGTTACGAAGAAGAGAAAATACCTACGCTAGAGAAAGTTGGAGAAATAAATAAAATGCCCTGCAGTCTCTGGAGGTCAGAAGAATGAAATAATTAGTGTGATAATTGTGAAAGTGATTGGAAAGGGAAGTGAGTATACTAGGTAGAAACCCCTGGGATGCACTAGTGATGTTGTTAGAGAAAAGGGAAGAAATTATGAGATTGTGTATTGATTATTGGGAGTTTAACAAAATGACGAATAATACTAAGTGACCCCTATAAAGAATTGATTGCTTACGAGACCCAATTCAAGAAGTGTGTTATTTCTTGGGAATTAACTTGAATTCTGACCTGAGGACATATCAAAGATGGCGATTAAAATGAACTATGAGTATTGCAAGTTCTGGTAATATTATGTGAAATAACAAGTGTATCAGTTGTCTATAAGGAATTAGGGAACATGATGTATAAGGATAATTTGGATAAGCCAATTATATTTATTGATAACATCCTCAGCTATTCAAAGATTATTTTCCAGCCTTAACTGATAGAAAGAGGAAAGAGGTGTTCGACTGTTCGCAAATTAAGTTAAAAATGTATCGCCTATTATTCTTATACAAAAGGTCAAAGCGAATGAACGATTCAGATAATATAGGTTATCATACTAGTAGGGGAATGCTACCTTGCGAAGTCTTGTATGGACATAAACGTGGGTCCCCACACTAGTGAGAAAAATTGGCAGTAAAGATGTTGTGAGGTCCTAAGTCAATTCAGCACATTGAGGGCGTAGTGATATTGATTTGAAAAAGAATTGAAACAGCTCGGGATATACAAAGAAAGAAAGAGGATTTGCATCGAACATTGTGGATATCTAAGTAGGATCGTTGGTATTGACAAAAGTTTCACCTTAAAAATGATTGGTTAGGTGTAATTAGAAGGGACGGGTTGAGTCCTAAATTTATGGAACCGTTCGAGGTATCGAGGAAGATAGATAAAGTTGCTCATGAGTTAGTATTGCAGCCGCAGTTGCCAAAAATTTGTAGTGTATTCTGCGTGTAAATGTTAAGACGGTTTGTTTCTGATCCAAACCAAGTCGTTGATTAGGAGTCAATGGGCTCTGATCCCAATTTGTTCTGCGTAGAATGATCGATCCAAATTCTTGATCGATAAGAGCGAGTCCTCAGGAATGAATTTATATCTATAGAGAGTACGTTTTGAATAAATCCTCGAGTAGAAGAGTCTACTTAGGAGTTAGAATCATATATGCTTGACAAATATCCTCACTTGTTTAGTTAGATCAGATTCTGAGGACATAATCTTTTTAAGTGGGGAAGGATATAACGACTCGTGTATTTTTATATTATTTAAATACGTAATTATGAAATTATTAAATAAATAAAATATGTGCATAGCTTCTGTCGGCTCGATGTTGTTTTATTATTATTTATGTGTGATTTATGGTGTACCGGTTGTTCGCGTAATTAATTATTGAGTTGTACTTAATTGTTTTTACTTTTAAAAGTGGATTTAATGCAAATTTATTTGCATGAATATCTGAAATGTCTCTAAAATTGTTTTTATAATTTTATAATTATAATAATTATTTTTGGGATTTTATAAAATATAGAAATCAATATTTCATTAATTATTTAGCCCTGGATGATTTTCTGATTGTATTTTATTATAAATTCGATAATAAAATAAGAAATATTTCAAAAATTATGAAATTCATATTTTTTTAGTTTGGAATATTTCTAGAATTTTAAAATTACTTTGACAATTTTTGGGATTAATTTTAACCGCGCGTTGTTTCGTTAAATTGTTAAAAGCATGTATGAAGTGCATTTCAAAAATTGTTTTAAAATTTCAAAATTTATGTTTTAATAAACTTCGGGATATTTATAATATTTTGAGACTGTTTCCGTGATTTTCTGAAATCATTTTAAATTCACCTCGGTCCGTTAATTTTAAAATGCGGGTACGAGTTACGTTTTAAAAATACTTTAAAAATTACGAAAATTTTGTTTTACTAGTTTATTAATATTCCCAAAATTTTGAAATTATTTCGAAATCGTTTTGACGAATTATAATGCGTGATAGGTATTGTTAGCAGCTTATTACATTGTTAGATCGAAATAGTAAAAAGGAACGAACCGGATAAGGACTAACAACCTTCTCCCTTGTCATCTACTCCCCTCATCTCTTCCATTCTCTCTCGCACACCCCCTCCACTCATTTTTCTCTGATCCGCTCATGCCTTTACTACCCCGTTTTCCGTTCCGACGATTCTTGTTGCTTGTGTGCATGTGTTGAAGTCAGGGCGGTGATTTTTATTGAATTATCTCATGGGTTCTTGGTTCTTTTTGGTTTGTTTTCTCCGTCCTGTTTTTATTTTCTGGATGCTGTTATGTGCTTTTTGCTGCTGTCTGTTAATTTCTTTTCGGCCGCCGCCGGATTCTTTTCAGGTGAGGTGGTCTGTGGCGGTGTCACGGATGTTGTTACTGCTGTTTGATTTTAATTCCCTACATAAATTGTTTAATTGATTTTCTTTGTGAAATAATAAATAAATATAGTGCGGGAAATTAATATTTGATCGATGAAATTTATTTGGAAACCCGACTTGTGTCGGGCACCAATAAATTTTTGCCGCCGTCGACGGTGAACTTCGGTGAGTCGACGGTGCACTGTGATGATTTGTTCTGAGTCCTAATATTTCTAACATGTTATGACTTCTGTTCCCATAACTGCTTTACTTTAAATCATTTTTACTTGTTGTTCATATAGTGGTACTGCTGCAAATCGATTTCTCACCCTTGCAGAATGTTTTATATATATATATATATATATATATATATATATATATATTGCAGATGCCTAGGAGATTCTTCCGTGGTAGTCCGGGCAGAGTTCCGGTTCCTTTCGTGTCAGGCTCCTCTGAGGTAGTTGTGTTGGACCAAGATGGTCTACTGAGTTGCTGTATTAAGTTAATTGTGTCAGGATGGTTTGTGGTAGTCAGTTGGTTTAATAATAGTTGTAATCTAAGTCATACTTAAACTTGGAAAAGATCTTGGTTAAGGGGTTGTGATTATGTATTATTAATGATTTGGATTATATTAGGGTTGTTATTATTGTTATTAATGACGTCAACTCCTGACCCCAGGGTTGAGGCCGTCACAATTGTGATTCAAGGAAATTAAGGTATGCTGATAAGTTTGTGCGTCAATCATATCCAGTCGAGATTTCCTCTTTAATTCTTAATTCTGGAATAATTTCGAGAACGTTAGAAATCGAATACGCCATGGTCTCAGTATATTATTCGCAGATGGACAAGAAGATCAAATGCGATTGGAAGAGATTACAAGCTAGGCAATTTGAACAAAGAAACATGTGGGAATGAGGTTCAACAACCAGTAAATGTTGAAAGCGTTCATGAACATGAATTATTAGAATTAGAAAAAAATGGATAGTATGCATTATGTTGGTCCTTTTGAGATAGGAAGATTGTGAGTGAGTCGGCTTTACCGCCTTATGTATAACAGGTTCATTGGGTATTTATATGTGTATAACCAGGAAGAGCAATTTGGCTCTATTATATATGTCATATCCGGGATATCGCGTATAATTATTTTATCAATAAATTATTTTTATGTGATTATTATGTGAATTTTGGAGAACTAACTGCTGATTGATAATAATATTTAGATGTATATATGTGATAAAATGTGAGTGTGTAAATTTTATTATGTCCAGAACAAAATATAGATAATTAAGGAATTTTTTTTTGTAATTTTTGGAGTATTATATCATTTTATATTAATTTATGAAATTATTAATTATTTTCTGAATAATTACAAAATTATATGATAAAGCCGGGAATCGCCCAACTTCAACCGTTTTTACATTTTAACAACCCGAAACATTTCCGAAAACTCCTTCCTAACCTAATATGATCGTTCCAGACATTTTCCATGTTTTGACTTTTTCGATCCGAATTACGGTTTGACCCGTGCGCGGCCCGGCGCAAGATTTTTGATATGATAATCATTTCGGTGAATCAACAAAACACGTATTCTCGAAAGACGGGATAATATTACATTATTTTCGTATAAAGTGTTTTATAAAAAGCCCGGTTAGGATAATTATCCAATACAGGTATTAAATCGGATCGTTTTTGCAGTTACTTAGTAGCTAAATAACTACTTTAATGATCCAAAATGATCCAGAGCGAACCAATATTCCGTAAATATAAATAGCATATTTCTTATATCATTTTATTCGTTTATTCATTTACAACTAGTAAAAATACAGTAGATACAGAGAAAAACCCTAGAAATCGATACGTTCCTGAGAATCAAACGCACGAAGGAGGATGTTACCAAACTCTGATTCAAGCGTACAATATATCAAAACGAAGCTCTCAAAATATAGAATCATAATCAATCATCAGTTTTTACCCAGGAATCAAGGTATTTTTCTGATTTAATTATTTTAATTTGAATTAATTATATATTAAATTATGAATTTTTTTCTTGATGTTGTTTATATGATTTGATGATTCCATCATGTAGATAATGACTTTCTGGTCAATTTGGTATATTATATGACAAAAACTGAGTTCAATAACATGTAGAAAAGTTGATTTGATTCTTGAGTTTGAATGTTCTTCGTGTTCTTGAATAATCTCACCGGAAAATTTAACTTTTTAGTCGGATTTTCGACTCGTTGAACCTGGAAACGTATGGCTTACATCATTAAATAGATCATGAAGTTTTGAATCGATTCATATCATGGTTTTGTACGTTCGACGAAGGAATCGTGTCGCCGGATTCTGGCGACTCGCGGCGGCGACGGTTGATTCCCCTCGTTTCGCTGATTTTCTGTTAATTCTAAGTACAAATACGAACTCTTGGCATCGATCTATGGTAGACTGGAGCTTCTGATTTAATTCTGGGCAGCTATGGTCGTCGCCGGAAAAGCTTCAGGCGGTGGCCATGGCTTCTCCGGCGAAGGGGGGGAAGACGGCTGTAATATTTACAGTTTAGTCCCCCAAGTTTGGAAACCTTGTATTATCAATATTCTAATTTTAAAAACGTGCAATTTAACCCCTGATTTTTGATATTATTTTGAAAATGATATTTTTATTATTTAAAAATCAGAAAATTGTTTATTCATTAATTTTAAATTCAGAAAAAATATTTTAATTATTTATTTATTTAAAAACAAATCAAAATTATTTTATTAATTAATTTTAATTAGTTTTTAATTATTTTAATTAATCGATTAATTTATTATTAATTGATTAATTAACTTAATTAATTATTAATTAATTTTAATTGATTTAATAATTGGATTTAATTATTTAAAATTGATGTAAAAATTCCAAAACAATAGTTTTGAGTTTTAAAATATTATTTTAAATTATTTTCAAGGCTCGATAATTATTATAAAATTATTTTAAAGCCAAATTCGGGTGTTCGAACCCTATTATTTAATTATAAAATGATTAGGACTCCCGTGTAAATTCCGAAAAATGTTCAAAAATTCATAATAAATGCATGGAACACCATTTTAACCCCGAATCCTCTTTGAATGATTATTTTAATTGAATATCTTACGTGCTACGTGTTATATGTGATCTAATTGATGCATAATATGACTATACGTGCGTTGTTTAACTGTTTTGTTCATAACTTTCAATCCGTACGTCGAATTTGGGTGAAACGAAGGGTAGTTAGAAGTTTGTAACGAATACAACGAAATGAGTGTAAGTATTGATAAGTACATGTGATATTTAACAGAGGAAGAGAGTCGTAGAAAGGGAAAGCAGGTAGTCAGTGAGTGGGAATCAATTGATAAGTGCTAATAAAGCAAAAGCAAATCGATAAGGCAAGTGTTTCTTTCCCTCTTGATTATTGCTAGTATTTTGGAACGTTCTTCATTGTGTTGCAATTACTTTAAACGGTTATTATTCTATAATGCAAGTGCTTTGTAATACTTAAACCTAAACCCTGATTCTTATTGATCTTGGGCCATAAGCCTGTTTCTTCGTAAACCTTTAATTGTTGAATTCCTAGATACGAGCCATACACATACGATACTACTCTACAAATACATATCTACCACATATCGATTCTGATATTGAGTTTCTTAACATACCAACCCTTATTCCTTATTTATCAGAAGACCAATTCTTGAAACCTTTGAACCCTTGGTCTTCTACTTTCTGAACTTTTCCTTGATTGAAAGCCAATCTTTTCGAATTTCTTGTTATGCCTTCTTGGTGTTAGGAATCACCCTATGCTTTCAGATAAATGTTGTTTATGATTCAACTTATTGATTTACATTGGTTATCATATTGAATTGTTTTAGAATTGGATGGTTTTATAAATGTGGACCAGATTCGTGGCCAGACCAGAATCGTGGTCATAATAGGCTAATGCCTTGGATCCGGTATATAGAGCAAAGAGGGGAGCCTTGCTCGGGGTTAGTGCGTGACTAATCAGCAGCATGACCTTGGTTTTTTTTAAAATGAGAACGAATATCCAATTCTAATCATAATTTATCAGCAAACTTGATTCCTTATATCATATCACTTGATCATTGTTAATCTCGGTTACTGTCTTTGTGACTTGCTGAGCAAGTCTGCTCACTCTTGCAAAACTGTTTATATTCTTTTCCAGTGAAAAAGGAAATTGGTGGTAGCGAGGATCCTCAGGAAAGTGTGCGAGCTAGGTATCCAGGTTGATTTGGAATAGACTAGAAGGGGATGTTTGGATTGGTTGTGTTTATAGTTTGTAATAAAGTTGAAACTTCCAATGTAACATAAATAAACTGGGTTTTTGGTACGTTTGTGTAATAAATAAGATTGTGGCTTGTGGACATACTTTAAACTGTTTCGATCCGTGGATTATGGTAAGTAGGGTCATTGCATACCTATATATTATTATATTCATAACAGGTTTAATATGGTGTGTGTTGTGGGTCCCAAATTTCTGACCCGGGTTTGGAGGGCGTTACAGTTTGGCATCAGAGCCACGGTTTAAAGTCACTGCCACAAGCCTAGATTATCGGGAATGGGTATAGGGTTAAGATTAATATTAGGAAATAAAGAAATAGAGCGTTAAAAAGTTGAATACGACTAAATAATAGGTTTTAGTATGATTTGTGCCGAGATTCGAGATTCTTATTTAGCAACATGATTTTCGGATAGCAGCGATGGCAGATTCCTTATTTTGATATCATCTGATTACTCAGAGCCTTTCGTCGGAGGATCATCTGATCCACTTCTTGCTCTTCCACCAGTGTCAGCCATAATACATGTTGCGACGGATGCACTAATATGAACTATTCTACCTCTAAGTGTGAGATTACCTATTCAAGGACCTCCACCTGTTGACTCCGACTCTATTGGACATTCGGCTGCGGGTGCGTCTTAAAATTTTGATGATCCCATTATAAATCAGATTCTCTCATTCCCTACTTGAGAATTTTTTTTCTATTGATCTTTTTCTCGATGATTTTATTGGACGGTTGGGGCAAACAATGCATATGTGTTGAATATTTGTCTATATGACAAAAGGGTCTGGTGGGACGCCACCGAATTATGTATTGTGGATTATACGGTACTAAGACTGGCCATCTTATGTGCTTGTATGGTTGCTCTCAGTTATACCTACATCTTCTTCACTATTCTTTGTCATTCAATTTCCTTGAATTTGAAATTTCATTTGGTATTCCATGATAATGAATTTCTTCAGTAATCTCTAGCATGAGGTTTTCTTCTGGAACGAGAAGCCCTGTTGGCATGAATCCAGGGATTTCAACACATTATCAGGACTATAGATGTCAACAGAAATGCGAAGAAACTTTGGAATGAGATACAGGTGACCCGGGGAATACTTGAAACTAGACGACAGAGAGGATGTGACAGCTGATATGGGTAAAATAATGTGTGATATGTAAGATCAGACTTCTGGTGGGAATATGAATAAACAAGACTTGTTGACTAATGGATAGATCCGTTGCACCTTTGCCTTCAATAAATGTTCCATGCTTGCACCACCAAACTTTGATATACACCAGTACCTTTCCTTTTTAGTATAGTCATTGTAATATCCCATATATTTTTCAAATATTATTATTATCATTCGGAATTGTTTATGTGATTTTATGTGAATTTTGGTGAATTATCTAAAGTGGAATTGATGTCTGAATGTTTATATGCGACATTATTTGAATATTTGAATTTTTATATGTGCAGAATAAAATATAGATAATTGTGGTATTTTTCTAGTAATTTTTGGAGTGTTATATGATTTTATAATGATCTATGAATTAGTAATTATTTTCAGAATAATTATAAAATTATTTTATAGAACCGGGAATCTTCCAACTTCAACCGTTTTTGCATTTTTACAACCCAAAACTCTTCCGAAAACTCCTTCCTAACCTAATATGGTAATTCCGGACATTTTCCGTGTTTTAACTTTTTCGATCCGGATTACGGTTTGACCCGTGCACGGCCCGACGCAATATTTTTCGATACGATAATAATTTCGGTAATCAACAAAAAAAAACCCGTATTTTTAAAAGACGGGATATATTTACGTTATTTTCGTATATGGTGTTTTATAAAAGCCCAGTTTTGATAATTATCCAATTCTCGTATTGAATTGTATCGTTTTTACAGTTACTTAGCGGCTAAACAACTAATTTAACGATCCAAAACGATCCAGAATGATCCAATATTCCATAAATATAAATAGTATATTTCTTATTTCGTTTATTCCGTTTATTCATTTGCAACCAGTTAAAATACCGTAAATACAGAGAAAAACCCGAGAAACCGATACGTTCACGAGAATCAAACACACGAACGAAGCCGTTATCGAACTCCGATTCTGGCGTGCAGCATATCAAAACGAAGCTCTCGAAATCTTCTTTCTGAATCAATCATCAGTTTCTGCCCAGAAATCACGGTAATTTTCTTATGTAATTATTTATATTCGAATTATTTGATAATTAAATTATGAAAATTTGTTCTTGATGTTGTTGATGTGATTTGATGCTTCCATGTTGTAGAGTATGTTTTTCTGGTCAATTTGGTATATAATATGTCAGATTTTGAGTTCTGCATCATGTAGAAAAGTTGGTTTGATTCTCGAGTTTGAGTGTTCTTGGTGTTCTTGAATGAACTCCCCGGAAAACTTAAATTTTTGGCCGGATTTTTGACTCGTTAAACCTGGGAACGTATGACTTATACCATTAAACAGATCGTGTGTTAAGCAATCGAGTGATATGATTGGATTGAACAGAGGATGAACATTCGTGCTCGCCGGAGTTTTAAAACTCGACGGCGGCGGAAACTTTGGTCGCCTTTTTCGGACAAACGAAGTGTTGTTTGCAAGAACGAACCCTGCAGATGTGTTTCTGGGATTGCATAGATCATACGCCTGTGTTTTGGTTGAATTATGGACTGATTTTGGCTCGCCGGAAAAGCTCGGAATGCCGTTAATGGCGTCCGGCCGGCAACCGGCGACGGGGACGGGGAAGATGGCAAAAATGCAGGTTGGTACCTGTATTTTTGCTAATCTTGCAAAGCATGGATTTCTGTTTTAAAATATTAAAAAAATTAGATTTCTGTTTAAAAATATTTAAGAAATGATAGTTTATTATTTTAAAAATTAGAAAAAAATTATTTATTTAATTCAGAAAATTATTTTAATTATTTATTTATTCAAAAATAAATTGAAATTATTTTTTTAATTAATTTTAATTAGTTTTTAATTATTTTAAATAATCGATTAATTTATAATTAATTGATTAATTAATTTAATTAATTATTAATTGATTTTAATTGATTTAATAATTAGATTCAATTATTTAAAATTGATTTAAAAATTCCGAAAAATAGTTTCGAGCTTTAAAATATTATTTTAAATTATTTTCTAGGCTCGATAATTTTAATAAAATTATTTTCGAGTATTCGAGCCCTATTATTTAATTATTAAATGATTCAGAGACCCGTTTTATTCCGAAAAATGTTCAAAAATTCATAATAAATCAACCGTTTGTCCGTTTAATACGAAACGAACGCGTACAGACTCAGAAAAATGTTGCGCTTCTAATAAAAATACTTTGAGACTTAATTTCTTTTGTATTACAATGTAATTTGATTTGTGTATCAGTTTGAGTCGATATTTGATCGATAAATGTTAATATTGAATTGATTTTAATTCTGAACGCCTTAGAACGTATCTTTTAATGATCTAACTTATGTGTTATATGAAATATATGATTACGTGCTATACAAATGCTATGATTATGTGTTACATGATATGTATGTTATTTGTTTACAGTTTAAAATGCCATGCTTAGTTATATACGATCGAGTAGATGTCAAGACGTATAGTTACGTCGATTGAGTTTGGTTTTGTCAATTAAGATGGACCTTTTATTTATAGAATCAAGTAGCAAGGAGTGGAGTTAAGTGTTAGACGGAGATAGTAGCTAGCAGCTATAAGCAGAGTTATAGTAAGAGGTTATTGGGCATACCAGGCAAGTACCCCTAACTTCACTTATTGTTCAAGTGACGTTTATTTTGAATCATATTATGCAAGTACCTCTATCTTCATTTATCATTCAATTGATATTGACTTTGAACTATATTCTTCTGATTTCCATACTATTCTAAGTTCAGAATAGTTAAACATTTTATATTTTGCTATACATTACTCTATACAGTGGAACATTGAATTGAGATTAGCGAATAACTAATTGTTCTAGTTATTTCGCCATCGATTGTTGAGATAACTCTGGACCATGAGAAATGGGGAGTTATATGTTTAAGGATGTCCTTTGATTCGACTCCTTTGATCAAAATGTTTTATGGATTGGATGAATGCGTAAGTGACCGGGACGGACGGTCCAGCGGAGGGTTATTTCTATGTGTTGTATGAAATATTATGACACCATTTTTGCCACAGGCAGGTATATTGCCTTTTTAATTGAGTACTCGTATTTTGGGGACATGTTTCTATGAATCATGACCTTGTGCTATCACACGGGCTGATCAGCATGTGATAGTACATAAGTCGGAGTTAGATTCCAATCTAAAAGTTTTCATTTATTAGCTTGTGAAGCTTTATTAATGATCAAATATTACTGCTTTTATCCTTTGTTCAGTTATTATCAGAATGTGGTTTATCATTTCAAGTACATTTTATATTGCTTGCTGAGCATTTCTTTCGCTCATACTTGTTTATCAATCTAATCTTTCAGGTAAGCCAGAGCAGGCTTGAGATCCAGGTTTGGTCAGAAGTCGAGTGCTTGTAAATAGTGGTGTGTATTCCAGGTAGACTATTTTGGGACGCTTAGATAGTATAGAGGTTTGTAATAAAATTTGAATAAGTTGTAAAACTAATTAGACTATGGTTTGTAATAACAGTTGGTTTGTATTAGTGCCTGTTCCATACTATAACCTGTGATCGATCCAGTACAGGTAATAGGGGTCGTATTTATTATATTATTCCGCTATAAGTATTTTATTATAATTTAGTGGTAAGTGACCCCCAAATCTAGACCCCGGGTTTGGAGGGCGTCACAGTCATCTACTTTACTATATATGTTTTATCTTACTGCACCAGATATGAACTTTTGTGATAACATGTACCCTTTCCCTTAACTGTTTACATTCTGTAAAGAAGCATGCAATTTACTTAGTTCAACTATTGAAAATGTTTTCAAAAAGAGATATTTCTGTTTTACAAATCTTTTCCATAAAAGGACTATATTTTAAAGGCTAAATAAATTATTTGATTCTTTACAGAAAATGTCTACCAAAAGAAATACCCGTTCTACCAACCAGAATGATGAAAACAACAACAACAATAACAACAACAACACCCAAGACAGCAACAACCAGAATGCCAATCCAGGTCCCGTAGACCCAACTATGGCCCAAATTCTTCAAATCTTGGCCCAACAGACAGTCCATTTGACTCAACAGCAGCAGAGGCAGACTAACCCTCAGGTAACCTTTAAGACCTTTCAGGCAGTGAATCCACCAGAGTTTAAGGGTTCTGCAGATCCGATTGAGGCAAGGGTCTGGTTAAAGGAGATTGAGATGGCATTTGCCTTGGTCAAGGTGAAAGAGGAGCAAAAGACTGAATTTGCAAGTTACTACCTGAAGAATGAAGCCACCTACTATTGGGAAACTGTTAAAGTGTTGGAAGGTACTGATGATGTTACGTGGGAGAGATTCAAGGAATTGTTTCTCGAGAAGTATTCTCCTCAATTTGTCCATGACCAAATGGAATTGAAATTTCTGGAGTTAAAGCAAGGGAGTATGTCAGTGACAGATTACGAAAGCAAGTTTGAGGAGTTGTCCAGGTTTGTGCCATCCTATGTGGACACTGATAGGAAGAAGGCTAAAAGGTTTCAGCAAGGACTCAAGCCATGGATCCAAGGGAAGGTGGCCATATTTGAATTGGACACGTATGCGGGAGTTGTGCAGAAAGCTATGATTGCGGAGACAGAAAGTGAAATGTCCCAGAAGGAGAAGGAGGGTAAGAAGAGGAAGTTTGAAGGAGGTGAAGGACAATTTCAAGCAGGGAAGTTTCCAAATTTCAATCAGAAGAAAGGCAAGTTCCAGCCTGGAAGAAATTTTAATAGACAAAATACAGGAAACGGAGGCCAAGGTAACCGCCCAGTCATGAGGAACCAACCAACCCAGCGAGGCCAGCTCAACCAGATTGTCAAGTCTGTGGAAAGAAGCATGGAGGAGTTTGTAACAAGTTGAATGTGGTCTGCTACAGATACAACCAGAGGGGGTACTACTCAAGGGAGTGCCGTAATCAGCCAGCCAGGGAGCAACTCGATCATTTATTTATCAAGGTTTTGTTGATAAATTGAATTGTCCAGTTGAATTATTGAGTGAGATTATAACGGTAGAGTTAGCAAATCAGGAGCGTGTATCTGTTAACCAAGTGTGTAAGAGCTGCGAGATTGAGATTACTGGCCGTAAGTTTGATATTAACTTGATTCCCTTTAAGTTAGGAGAGTTTGACATTATTTTAGGAATGGATTGGCTATCTAAGCACGATGCTCAGATAGACTGTCGTAATAAGAAAGTAATATTGAAGACGCCAGATGAGGAAGTGGTGACGTTCAGAGGCCAGAGGCAAGCAAAGAAATTCTTGACGATGATTCAAGCTAAGAAATTATTACAACAAGGATGCAAGCATTTTATTGCCTACGTGATAGACAAAAGTCAGGAGTCAGCAAAACTGGAAGATATTTCTGTGGTAAACGAATTTCCAGACGTATTTCCAGATGAATTTCCAGGACTTCCTCAGATAGAGAGATCGAATTTGCAATCGACTTGGCACCTGGAAGGGAACCAGTATCCAAAGCCCCATACAGAATGGCGCCAGTGGAAATGAAGGAATTGGCAAAGCAATTGCAAGAACTATTGGATAAAGGAGTGATTCGACCCAGTGTATCCCCATGGGGTGCACCGGTACTATTTGTTAAGAAGAAAGATGGAAGCATATGGCTATGCATCGATTATCGGGAACTCAATAAGCTTACGATTAAGAATAAATATCCGTTACCTCAAATTGACGATTTTTTTGACCAGCTGAAAGGAGCTAAGTATTTCTCTAAGATTGATTTGAGATCTGGATATCATCAATTAAAGATCAAACATGAAGATATACCAAAGATAACTTTCAGAACAAGGTACGGTCATTACGAATTCTTAGTAATGTCTTTTGGGTTGACCAATGCCCCAGTAGCATTTATGAACTTGATGAACAGAATTTTCAAGGAATATCTGGACAAGTTTATCATTGTGTTTATCGATCATATTTTGATTTACTCAAAGAAACGGAAGATCATACGGAGAATCTAAGGACAACTTTGGAAATTCTGAGAAGGAAGAAGTTATATGCAAAGTTTTCGAAGTGTGAATTATGGTTACAAGAAGTTCAATTCTTAGGGCACGTAGTGAGTTATGAAGGAATCAAAATGGATCCTGCGAAGATCGAAGCTATTACGAATTGGGAAAGGCCAAAAACACCAACAGAAGTGAGAAGTTTCTTGGGATTAGCAGGATATTATCGAAGATTTGTTCAAGATTTCTCGAAGATTGCGACACCTTTGACAAAGCTTACCAGGAAAAGTGAGAAGTTTATTTGGAACGAGAAATGCGAAGAAAGTTTTCAAGAATTAAAGAAGAGACTGATCACGGCACCTATTTTATCACTTCCAGATGATCAAGGAAATTTCGTAATATATAGTGATGTTTCTCATAAGGGATTAGGTTGTGTTTTGATGCAGCATGATAAAGTCATTGCGTATACGTCGAGACAACTAAAACATCATGAGCAGAAGTATCCTACTCATGACTTGGAACTAGCAGCGATAGTATTCGCCTTAAATATTTGGAGACACTACTTATATGGAGAAAGATGCGAGATATATACGGATCATAAGAGCTTGAAGTACATATTCACGCAAAAGGAGCTTAACATAAGGTTCCGGAGATGGTTGGAGTTGATCAAAGACTATGATTGCACGATTAACTATCATCCAGGAAAAGCGAATGTGGTGGCAGATGCATTAAGCAGAATAGAAAGACTAAACATGTTGACGATCCCTGAAGAATTATATAAGGAATTTCAGAAGTTGGACTTGGAAGTCAGAATTCGCAAACCTGATGAAGCAAAAATGTATAGTATGACTTTTCAACCAAAATTGTTAGAGAAAATAAGAAAGTGCCAGGAGGAAATAATGGATCTGGATATCAATCGATTGGTTGGAGAGGAATTATGCACCCAGAAGGACGATCAAGGTATTCTCATATTTTCATCCAGAATTTGGATACCACCAGTGGCGGAATTAAAGAATGAAATTTTACAAGAAGCTCACAACTCAAGGTATTCCATTCATCCGGGAAGTACCAAGATGTACAGAGATTTAAAAGAAAATTTTTGGTGGCCAGACATGAAGAGAGAAATTGCGGAATGGGTTAACAAATGTTACACATGTCAAAGAGTTAAGGCGGAGCACCAGAGACCGAGTGGATTATTACAGCCACTAGAGATTCCAGAGTGGAAGTGAAAGCACCTTGCTATGGATTTTATAGTTGGCTTACCGAGGACAAAAGCAAACCATGATGCTATTTGGGGTATAGTGGACAGACTAACCAAATCAGCGCATTTATTGCCTATCAATGAAAGATTTTCACTAGATAAGTTGGTCCACATATATTTGAAGGAAATAGTCTTTCGTCACGGAGTCCCTGTGTCTATTGTATCTGATCGAGATCCACGATTCAATTCGAGATTTTGGAGAAGTTTTCAAGAATGCTTGGGAACCAGGTTGAACATGAGTACGGCTTATCATCCGCAGACAGACGGCCAAAGCGAGAGAACGATCCAAACAATTGAAGATATGTTACGTGTTTGTGCCATTGATTTCAAAGGTAGTTGGGATGAGCATTTACCCTTAGTAGAATTTGCTTACAATAACAGTTATCATGCCAGTATCGGAATGCCTCCCTATGAAGCTCTTTATGGAGGAAAATGTCGATCACCAGTATATTGGGACGAAGTCGGAGAGCGTAAAATACTTGGACCTGAATTAGTGCAGCAGACAAAAGAGGTTGTGGAAGTCATCCAGAAAAGGCTAATTGCAGCACAGGTTTGTTAAAGGAAGTATGCAGATCAATCCCGAAAAGATATGGAATTTGAAGATGGAGATCTAGTGTTATTAAAAGTGTCACCGTGGAAAGGATTGACTAGATTCGGAAAGAAAGGAAAGCTGAATCCTAGATACGTTGGACCTTTTGAAATTCTAAAACATGTTGGTAAGGTAGCTTACGAATTGGCGTTACCCCCACACGTGGAGCATATTCATAATATTTTTCACATATCAATGCTTAAGAAGTATAATCCAGATTCTAAGCATGTAATTGAGTATGAGACGGTAGAAGTTCAGGCAGATTTAACATATGTAGAGAATCCGATAGAGATTCTAGAAAAGAGAGAAAAGATATTGAGGAATAAAGTTATAAAGTTAGTAAAAGTATTGTGGAGAAACCCAAAGGTTGAAGAGTCAACCTGGGAACTAGAAAGTGATATTCAAGAAAAATACCCTCACTTATTTACTTAGGAGATTCTGAGGACATAATCCTTTTAAGGGGGGAGGATGTAATATCAGGGATATCGCGTATAATTATTTTATCAATAAATGATTTTTATGTGATTATTATGTGAATTTTGGTAAATTATCTGCTGATTGATAATAATATTTAGATGTATATATGTGATAAAATGTGAGTGTGTTAATTTTATTATGTCCAGAATAAAATATAGATAATTAAGGAACTTTTTTTGGTAATTTTTGGAGTATTATATCACTTTATATTGATTTATGAAATTATTAATTATTTTCTGAATAATTACAATATTATTTTATAAAGCCGGGAATCGCCCAACCTCAACCGTTTTTACGTTTTTACAACCCGAAACTTTTCCGAAAACTCCTTCCTAACCTAATATGATCGTTCCGGACATTTCCCATGTTTTGACTTTTTCGATCGGGATTACTGTTTGACCCGTGCGCGACCTGGCGCAAGATTTTTGATATAATAATCATTTCGGTGAATCAACAAAATCCGTATTCTCGAAAGACGGGATAATATTACATTATTTTTGTATAAAGTGTTTTATAAAAAGCCCGGTTAGGATAATTATCCAATACATGTATTAAATCAGATCATTTTTGCAGTTACTTAGTGGCTAAGTAACTAATTTAATGATCCAAAATGATCCAGAGTGAACCGATATTCCGTAAATATAAATAGCATATTTCTTATTTCATTTTATTCGTTTATTCATTTACAACCAGTAAAAATACAGTAAATACAGAGAAAAACCCTAGAAATCGATACGTTCCTGAGAATCAAACGCACGAACGAGAACGTTACCGAACTCCGATTCAAGCGTACAATATATCAAAATGAAGCTCTCGAAATATAGAATCATAATCAATCATCAGTTTTTACCCAGAAATCAAGGTATTTTTCTGATTTAAATTTTTTAATTTGAATTAATTCTAGATTAAATTATGAATTTTTATTCTTGATGTTGTTGATATGATTTGATGATTCCATCATGTAGATAATGATTTTCTGGTCAATTTGGTATATTATACGTCAAAAACCGAGTTCAATAACATGTAGAAAAGTTGATTTGATTTTTGAGTTTGAATGTTCTTCGTGTTCTTGAATAATCTCACCGGAAAATTTAACTTTTTGGCCGAAAAAGTTGATTTAATATATCGTGAAGTTTTGAATCGATTCATATCATGGTTTTGTACGTTCGACGAAGGAATCGTGTCGCCGGATTCTGGCGACTCGCGGCGGCGACGATTGATTCCCGTCGTTTCGCTGATTTTCTGTTAATTCTAAGTGCAAATACGAACTCCTGGCATCAAGTTATGGTAGACTGGAGCTTCTGGTTTAATTCTGGGCAGCTATGGTCGTCGCCGGAAAACCTTTAGGCGGTGGCCATGGCTTCTCCGGCAAATGGAGGGGAAGACGACTGTAATATTTATAGTTTAGTCCCCCGAGTTTGTATACCTTGTATTATTAATATTCTAGTTTTAAAAACTTGCAATTTAACCCCTGAGTTTTTATTTTATTTTGAAAATGATATTTTTATTATTTAATAATCAGAAAATTGTTTATCTATTTATTTTAAATTCAGAAAAATTATTCTAATTATTTATTTATTTAAAAACAAATTAAAATTATTTTATCAATTAATTTTAATTAGTTTTTAATTATTTTAATTAATCGATTAATTTATTATTAATTGATTATTAACTTAATTAATTATTAATTAATTTTAATTGATTTAATAATTGGATTTAATTATTTAAAATTGATTTAAAAATTCCAAAAAAATAGTTTCGAGCTTTAAAATATTATTTTAAATTTTTTCAAGGCTAGATAATTATTATAAAATTGTTTTAAAACCGAATTCGGGTGTTCGAACCCTATTATTTAATTATAAAATGATTAAGAGTCCCGTGTAAATTCCGAAAAATGTTCAAAAATTCGTAATAAATGTCTGGAACACCATTTTAACCCCGAATCCTCTTTGAATGATTATTTTAATTGAATATCTTATGTGCTACGTGTTATATGTGATCTAATTGATGCATAATATGATTGTGCGTGCGTTGTTTAACTGTTTTGTTCATAACTTTCAATCTGTACGTCGGATTTGGGTGAAACGAAGGGTAGTTAGAAGTTTGTAACGAATACAATGAAATGAGTGTAAGTTTTGATAAGTACATGTGATGTTTAACAGAGGAAGAGAGGTATAGAAAGGGAAAGCAGGTAGTCACTGAGTGGGAATCAATTGATAAGTGCTAGTAAAGCGAAAGCAAATCGATAAGGCAAGTGTTTCTTTCCCTCTTGATTATTGCAAGTATTTTGGAACGTTCTTCATTGTGTTGCAATTACTTTAAATGGTTATTATTCTATAATGCAAGTGCCTTCAATACTTAAACCTAAACCCTGATTCTTATTTATCTTGAGCCATAAGCCTGTTTCTTCATAAACCTTTGATTGTTGAATTCCCAGATACGAGCCATACACATACGATACTACTCCACAAATACGTATCTACCACATACCGATTCTGATATTGAGTTTCTTAACATACCAACCCTTATTCCTTATTTATCAGAAGACCAATTCTTGAAACCTTTGAACCCTTGGTCTTCTACTTTCTGAACTTTTCCTTGATTGAAAGCCAATCTTTTCGAATTTCCTGTTATGCCTTCATGGTGTTAGGAATCACCCTATGCTTTCAGATAAATGTTGTTTATGATTCAACTTATTGATTTACATTGGTTATCATATTGAATTGTTTTAGAATTGGATGGTTTTATAAATGTGGACCAGATTCGTGGCCAGACCAGATTCGTGGTCATAATAGGCTAATCCGTGCCTTGGATCCGGTATATAGAGCAAAGCGGGGAGCCTTGCTCGGGGTTAGTGTGTGACTGATCAGCAACATGACCTTGGTTTTTTTTAATATGAGAATGAATATCCAATTCTAATCATAATTTATCAGCAAACTTGATTCCTTATATCATATCACTTGATCATTGTTAATCTTGGTTACTGTCTTTGTGACTTGCTGAGCTAGTCAGCTCACTCTTGCAAAACTATTTATATTCTTTTCCAGTGAAAAAGGAAACTGGTGGTAGCGAGGATCCTCAGGCAAGTGTGCGAGCTAGGTATCCAGGTTGAATTGGAATAGACTAGTAGGGGATGTTTGGATTGGTTGTGTTTATAGTTTGTAATAAAGTTGAAACTTCCAATGTAAGATAAATAAACTAGGTTTTTGGTACGTTTGTGTAATCAATAAGATTATGGCTTGTGGACATACTTTAAACTGTTTCGATCCATGGATTATGGTAAGTAGGGTCATTGCATACCTATATATTATTATATTCATAACAGGTTTAATATGGTGTGTATTGTGGACCCCAAACTTCTGACCCGGGTTTGGAGGGCGTTACAATATATATATATATATAGATACTTGAGTTGAGTTAAATGAGCAACTAATAAAATATGATGTCAGCAAGAGGATATGGAGTAATGAAGGATGTTGCAAGTTATAGTTTATGAAAATTTGTAAGTTTGAAGGATCAACCTGAGAAAATGGAAGTGAGATACTTGAATGTATCATTATATTATCCTTAGTATGATTCGGAGGACAGAATCTTTTTAAGGGGGGAAGGATGTAATATCCAAGATATAGCGTGTAATTATTTTTATCAATAAATAATATTATGTGATTATTTAATGAATTTTTGGTGAATTATCTGATGATTGATGTTGATATGTGGTAAAGTATAGGTATGTTAATTTTATTATGTCCAGAGTAAAATCTAGATAATTACGCTATTTTGGACTGTTATATGATTTTATAATGATTTATAAATTTATTAATTATTTTCCGTATAATTACAAAACTATTTTATAAAACCGGAAATCGTCCAACTTCAACCGTTTTTGCACTTTTACAACCCGAAACTCTTCGGAAAACTCCTTCCTAACCTAATCTGATTATTCCGGATATTTTCCGTATTTTGACTTTTTCGATCCGGATTACAGTTTGACCTGTGCGCTTCCTGGCGCAAAATTTTCGTTAGGATAATCATTTTGATAGATCAATAAAACCCGTATTCTCAAAAGACGGGATATTATTACATTATTTAGTATAAAGTGTTTTATAAGAAGCTCAATTTTGATAATCATCTAATATGGGTATCAAAACAGATCATTTTTACAGTTACTTAGAGGTTAAGTAACTTATTTTTCGATCCAATATGATCCAACGGGTATTAATATTCCATAAATATAAATAGCTTATATCTTATTTCATTTTACTCGTCTAATCACAATCATACAGTAAACATCAAACCACAAATGAAAGCGTTATCGAACTCGGAATCAAGCGTGCCATATACCGAATCAAAGCTCTCGAAAAGTTATTTCAGAATCAATCATCCATTTTAGTGCAAAAATTAAGGTTATTTTTTTATTTATTTATTTTAATTTGAATTAATTAATGATTAAAAGAGGAATTTTCGATGTTAATGTTGTTTGTGTGATTTGATGGCTTAATCTTGTAGATAATTTTATCCTGGTCATTTTGGTATATTATATGATGAATTTGGAGTTCAATAACATATAGAAAATTGAGTTTTATTCTCGGATTAATGAAATTAGGGTTTATGTGTTTGAATGTTCTTAATTAGAAATTATGCGTTTCTTTGTTTGAGCTGTAAGCTTTATTTTTTGTAAACCACCGACGTTTGATTTCCCAGATATTAAACCATACAAATACAATACTACTCCACAAGTACATACGCACCATAAACCAAATACTGAAACAGGATTACTTGAGCATACAGAAACTTATATACCCTATAATACCCTATAACATCAAAGATCTATACCCTGTTTTATTATTGAACCATTGTTCATCAGATACCTGATTCTTCAACAGGCTTGAAGCCGTCCTTCATATATATACCTTGATGTACCCTGTTGATGCTTATGAAATGTTTTATCAATGTTAATTATGATTCTGTTTTATTGAATTATAATGGTTATCATATTGAATCATTTTAAAATTGGATGGTTTTATAAATTTGGACCAGATTCGTGGTCGGACCAGATTCGTGGTCATATTAGGCCAATACGTGCCCTGGATCCAGTATAGAGAGCAAACCGTGTGCCTTGCTCGGGGTTAGTGCGTGACTGATCAGCAGCCTAAACTTGGTTTTTAAAAATGAAAAGTGAATATCCAATTCTAATCATTGCTTATCCATAAATTTGATTCTTCTGAATCATTTCAATTGGTCATTATTTACCCTCGGTTATTGTTATTATGACTTACTGAGCTAGCTAGCTCACTCTTGCAAACCTTTTTATATTTTCAATAGTTGAAAAGGAAATTGTTGGTAACGAGGATTCCCAGTCCAGTGTACGAGCTAGGATTTCAGGTTAAGTTGGATCGAGCTAGCAGAAGCTTTATATTGTAGTTGAGTTATGCAAGATTGTAAGAATAATATCATTATTAGTTATAAGTTGAACTAGTTGGGATTTGGTATGATGTAATAAAAGTTAAGGTTGTGGCTTGTTTTCATACTTTAACCTGTTGCAATCCGCGATTATGTAAAGAAGGGTCAATGCATATAATATTTTATATACAGGTTTATATATTATGTGTGTGTTTTGTGAGCCCCAAACTTCTGACCCGGGTTTGGAGGGTGTTACAACAACAACTTCGCATGATCCACAGTCACATCATGCACATGAGATTAAGGCATGATGTTCACACAGATGAAAGCATTCCAAGCACGAGCGAACCTGTTCATGCATGAAGCAGGGAAAGTGGCATACTCATTCGATCCCCTCTTGAACTTCCAATATATCTTCGGGATACACAACGTAGCCACAATAAAATCCAAGTCAAAGTCCTCCCCCGTCTTAGCATTCCAATCATCCTGAGTTAGCTATCTCGCCCGTTGGTTGATAACCCCACGAATCGCCTCCGGGGTGTAATCCATAATCAACCCCCTCACCACTGAATACCCATTCTTCTCCGCCTTTGCGTTCGTATAGAACTCGTGAACAACACTCATAGGAACAGCCACTGGTGCCTCACAGAAAGAAACCCAACCCATCTCCAAAATCATCTCAAGAAGCTTACCATCATTGCCCGATGGTAGAAAACCCCTCTCATTTGTTATCGGCTTAGTCAACAGCCTCGAGTATCCCGCTTCAGCCTCCAGAGTAGTAAACCTAGGTCTCATGTCCCCAACACCCGAAGAATCGGTGGTACTGCTGCTAACTTGAGTCCTTGTTATCTTTGGTGCCATTGGATTTGAATAAGTTACGATAAAAGAAGTGTATAAGAGAGATTTAGGTTTGAGAACTGAAAAGTATGGTGGAGATGATTGTGTATAAGTGTATATATATAGAGATTACGAATTATAAGTGGGATATAATTGTGGGATAGTGGGGATAATGGGCTTGATTAGGAGAAGGAATTTGGGGTAACAGAGGAGGGAAAATCGGCTGGTGTTTTGATTTTATATTGAATTTTCATTTTTCTATTTTTTTCTTTCTACAGGGGGTCAGCGCGGCCGCCCCGCGAGTCATCGCGGGTGCGCCGTGTCTCTGGAGTTCCAGCGCGGCCACCCCGCTTCCCAGTGCGGGCGCGCCGTGCTTCTGTACTTTCAGCGCGGCCCGCCAGGCAGCGCGAGCGCGCCGTGCTTCTGGAAAAAACACCCTATTTTTCTTTTCTTTTTTTGATTTTTTTATATCTTTTCTTCTGCTTTTTCTTCCTTCTATCTTCTACTAATGTACAACAAGTTTGGGTTGCCTCCCAAGAAGCGCTTGGTTTACATCGCTAGCTTGACGTAGATTCCCTAGATCAAGTTGACAATGAAACGACACTAACCACCTCGCGGTTTTCCGTATATCCATAGTAATACTTCAGACGCTATCCATTTACCTTGAATGCTTGGCCTGGATCATTCTCAAAAATCTCCACCGTTACATGTGGAACACAGTTTTGACAATAAATGGCCCTGACCATCTCGACTTCTATTTTCCAGGAAAAAGACGGAGATGAAAGTTGAACAAAAGAACTTGTTGTCCCGACACAAATGATTTGAGCACTAGACCCCTATCGTGCCACCTCTTGACTTTCTTCTTGTACATTTTATTGTTCTCATATGCTTGAAGTCGAAACTCATCGAGTTCATTCAATTGAAGCATCCTTTTCTTACCAGCTGCATCCATATCAAGGTTCAATTTCTTTAAAGACCAATATGCCTTGTGCTCTAGCTCCACAGGCAAATGACATCCCTTATGATAAACCAATTGAAATGGTGACATGCCTAGCGGAGTCTTGAATGCTGTTCGATATGCCCAAACAACTTCATCCAGCTTCAAAGACTAATTCTTTCTTGATGGACACACAACTTTCTCTAGAATACACTTGATCTCTCTATTAGATACCTCAGCTTGACCATTAGTCTGAGGATGGTAGGCTGTAGCAATTTTTTGTTGTGTATTTTTGTAAAGTTCGTTCTTAGGGAAGGACTAAATAAATATTAATTCAAGTATACGATCTATTAATGTCTAGACGTGTGTAGAAATAATTGTTGTGTTTGTTACTAGCTAAATTAAACTATCAAGTAATTAAATCAAAGATTTATAAATAAGGAAAAACAACCCGAGAACTAGGGTTCTTCAATTGGTTCAATGATTGTTGATGTATTGCGATCTTTACTTCTCTTACTTTGCTAAATATAATTCTTCTAAAATGTATATTGTTCTCTCCCAAGATACAAAATAATGCTTATAACTATATCCCAAAGTCACTCCCATGATCAATTGAAATACAATCATAAACTATTAAGACCCAAGAATTATAAGTTTCATAGCTCGCATATTAATCTCCCAATCAATAAACCATGTCCATCATATCATGAAAAAGAATTATGACTCATCTCCCAATTCATCACAACTCCTATAGATACAATTAAAGGTTCATGACTCCCTTAATTGGGTTAAGCCCTCAATGATAGATTAGCAAAGTAGAGAATTTGCACTACAATCAAACAAACATATATTACCAACAAATACTACCTAATTCTCGAATTAGAGAATTAGCTACTCATAATTAAGAAAGAAAACACAAATATATTAATATCAAAAATCATGATTACAAGAGTATAGAGTTAAGAAAGATACAACTTGATGAAATCTCTCAAACTTGGAGTGAATCCCTTCAATCCTTGCTCAAGTTCTCTCTAGCCTCTCTCCATACATCTCCTTCTATAAAACCCTAACTAATTGTTTTTATACTCAGATGGTACCTTTTTCCCATCATATAAGGTAACCAAAAGAGATTTTAAAATAAAGTAGAAATCTATTTGATTTATAATTTTTGTTAGGCTCGGGCCCTCAACCTCAGCATCATCAGGTCCAGAATGATGTCCTCGGGGCCTCTTCAGAAGAGCTCAGGCCCTGAACACTTTATTCTTCAAATCTGCTTCTCTCAGGCCCTGAACTCACAAGCTCAGGCCCTAAGGTAAGTGCATTTTCTCCACTAATTCCTTCAGGCCCTGAGACTCCAAGCTCAGGTCCTGAACTCCCTTAATTTCTTCTTTTATCATGTACTCCTCTCTTTTGCACCTTCTTCTTCCATAATTCCCTATAAACATAGAAAATTAAGTCTTAGCATCCATCTAAGTTAAATAACAACTAGTACTAATTATTTAAGACTAAAGCATCACAAAACAAGGTTAAAAGAAGCATAACATGACATAAAAGATCTATAAATTAGTCATGCATCTATGGACACACAACTTTCTCTAGAATACACTTGATCTCTCTGTTAGATACCTCAGCTTGACCATTAGTCTGAGGATGGTAGGTTGTAGTAATGCAATGATTCACATTATATCTTTGCATCATAGCAGTGAACTTGCGATTGCAGAAATACGATCCCTCGGGCACTGATTATGATTCTTGGAGTCCCAAATCTTGTGAATATCTGCTTGTGAAGAAAATTAAGCACTACCTTCGCATTGTTTGTCGGCAAAGCCTTGACTTCCACCCATTTCGACACATAATCAACCGGCAACAAGATATACTGATTATTGCAAGATGAGACAAATGGCCCCATGAAATTAATTCCCCAAACATCAAAGACCTCAAACTCGAGAAGCACATTAAGAGGCATCTCATTCTTCTTTGACATATTGCCAACACGCTGGCATCAATCACACTTCAAAATGAACTGCTGCGCATCCTTAAACAATATAGGCCAGAAGAATCTTGCTTGAAGGATACGGCCTATTGTCTTTTCTCTACCATAGTGGCCTCCATAAACAGTTGAATAATAGTCGTGCAAGATACCCTCCGTCTCGTTGTACGAAATACATCTCCTGATGATTTGGTCAGCTCCTTGCCGAAACAAAAATGGCTCATCCCACCTGTACCACTTCACCTCATGAAGAAACTTCTTCCTTTGAGCAAAAGACAAGTCTGGAGGCATAATGTTGCTCACAAGGTAGTTCACAATGTCTACAAACGACGGTTCCTCTTCTTGCACCCCAAACAATTGCTCATCGAGAAAAGACTCATTTATCAATGTTTATCCTGTGAAGTTGCACTTGGATCTTCTAAATGAGAGAGATGATCAGCAACTTGATTCTCAGTACCTTTTCTATCCTTGATCTCTAACTCAAACTCTTGAAGTAAAAGAACCCATTGAATCAATCTAGGCTTCAAGTCCTTCTTCGAGACGAGATAGCGAATAACAGCGTGATCAGTGAAAACTGCCACCTTCGTCCCAATCAAATAAGAACGAAACTTCTCAAAACCGTAGATAATAGCCAATAGCTCCTTCTCAGTAGCAGTATAGTTCAGTTGAGAACCATTGAGGGTCTTACTAGCATAGTAGACCACATGAAATATATTGTTCTTCCTTTTCCCAAGAACTGCTCCAACTGTATAGTCACTTGCATCACACATCAATTCAAACGGCTCATTCCAATCAGGTACAGTTATGACAGGTGCCGTAATCAAACTTTTATTTAAGCTCTCAAAAGCAGCTAGACACTCATCATCAAAATTGAAAGGGACATCTTTATCCAATAAATTGCACAATAGTTTAGATATTTTTGAGAAGTCCTTGATGAAACGATGAAAGAAACCCGCATGACCAAGAAAACTGCGAATCCCCTTAACAGAAATTGGTGGAGGAAGGTTTTTAATGACCCCCACCTTGGCTTTGTCCACCTCAAGACCCTTATTAGAGACCTTGTGCCCAAGAATGATGCCCTATTACACCATAAAGTTACATTTCTCCCAGTTGAGAACCAGATTAGTTTCAACACACCTTTTAAGAACTGTGCCAAGGTTAAGAAAGCACTCGTCGAAAGAATCCCCAAACTCAGAAAAATCATCCATGAACACCTCCACATTATGACCAATCATGTCAGAAAAAATAGCCATCATGCATCTCTAAAATGTGTCATGTGCACCACACAACCCAAATGAAACTCTTCTGAAGGCAAAAGTACCAAACGGACAAGTGAAGGTAGACTTTTCCTGATCTTCTGGAACAATGCAAATCTGATTATAACCCGAATAGCCATCCAAAAGACAACAATACTCATGCCCAGCCAACATGTCAAACATGTGATCAATAAAGGGAAGGGGGACGTGATCCTTCCTCCTGGCCTTGTTCAGCTTCCTATAACCCATGCAAACTCTCCACCCTGTGACTGTTTGAGTAGGAATAAGCTCATTCTTTTTATTAGCAACCACTGTGATGCCTCCTTTCTTCGGCACACACCGAACTAGGCTCACCCAAGAACTGTCAGAAATAGGATAGATGATCCATGCATCTAGCCATTTAAGAACTTTCTTCTTCACGACCTCTTTCATGATCGAATTTAGCCTTCTCTATTACTCAACAGTCGGCTTACTACCTTCCTCTAGCAGAATTTTATGCATACAATAAGAAGGGCTGATTCCCATGATATCTGCTCTAGTCCATCCAATTACCTATTTGAACTCTCTTAGAATTCTCAATAGCTTTTCCTCATCACTACCTGAAAGGTTAGATGCAATAATAATAGGCAAAGTAGATGCATCACCTAAAAACGCATACATCAGTGTTCAGGAAAAGGTTTAAGCTTGAGTGTAGGAGCTTCCTCAATAGATGGCTTAAGGCGCTTTGAAGACTTTTTCAGCTCCTCCAATCCAAGAGATTCAAAAGGAATATCCAGCCTTCTCTTCCAAGGAGAAGCATTCAAATACTGTAACTGTTCATCACCTTCATCATCTTCACTATCCGAATTCCCCATCAGGGCTTTCTCTAAGGCATCAGACCTTAGCATTTGATGAAGTTCTGAAGTAACCACATAATCGACCAATTCCACTTTTAAGCACTCCTCGTTATCAGTAGGGAATTTCATGGCATTGAAAACATTAAATGTCACATCCTGATCCAGTACTCGCATAGTGAGCTCACCCTTCTACATATCAATCAAGGTATGGCCAATAACCAAGAAAGGTCTTCCCAAGATTATGGGAATCTTTTTATCCTCCTCAAAATCAAGAATTACAAAGTCAGCAGGAAAAATGAGTTTAGCCACCTTGACCAAGACATCCTCGACCAAGACATCCTCCACAATACCTCTTGGATATGTAATAGAATGATCGGCCAACTGCAAGGACATATAAGTAGGCTTAGGATCAGGTAAATCCAACTTCTTGAAGATAGACAAAGGCATCGGACTAATGCTAGCTCCAAAATCACACAAACACTTGTTGAACGACAAGTTTCCGATGGTGGAAGGAATAGTGAAGCTTCCAGGATCTTTAAACATCGGAGGCAACTTCCATTGCAGCACATCACTACATTCCTCCATAAGAGCAATGGTCTCTAAGTCATCGAGCTTCACTTTCCAAGAGAGAATAGCTTTCATAAACTTCGCATAGCTAGGCATATATTCAAGAGCTTCAGCAAAAGGTATGTTGATATGAAGTTTCTTGAACACCACCAGAAACTTAGCAAATTGTTTATCCAACTTCTGCTTCTGCAACCTCTTAGGAAAAGAAGGTGGAGGATAAACCTGTTTCTCCCCTGTATTACCCTCAGGAGGAGTGTGTTCCACAGTTTTCTTCATTGGTTCCACTTCTGCTTCCTTCTTCACATCTTCTTCAGCCACAACTTCAACTTATGGAACTTAAGATTTTTCGGGGTTCGCAACCTTCCCAGACCTCAATGTAATTACCTTGACCTGCTCCTTAGCTTCCCTCTTTCCTGGAATTTCTGTGTCACTAGGGAGTGTACCAGGTTGTCGATTCAGCAAGGCATTTGCAATTTACCCAATTTCATTGTCCAAGGTCTTAATAGAAATCGCTTGGCTCTTGCACATGAGCCTCAACTCTTTCAATTCAGATTTTTCATTAGATTATGGTAGTTGCTGAAGTTGGAGTTGTTATCTTGGTGCATATTGCGGTTGTTGAAAACCAGGAGGGTTATATTGGTTTGCTGCATACTGCTGATAAGGCTGTTGCACCGCATTCTGATTGTTACTCCAGCTGAAGTTAGAATGATTGCGGTTGTTGGGATGATAAATGGCTGGAGCTGGTTGCTGCGACCTCTGAAAGTTGGTCACAAACTGAGCTAATTCACTATAAATATCACGCTGCTCAGTCTCATGCGCACCTGCACAAAGTTCTTAAACACTTATGATCTGATTAACTCCATAATTAGCCAAAGAATCCACCTTCATCGTTAAAGCTTGAAGCTAAGAAGCTGTAGCAGTAGCTGTATCCACTTCCAAAATTCCCGCTACCTTGACTTGAGGCATTCTCTGAGTTTGGGTTCTGGTATTCATTAGCAGCCATCAGCTCAATAAACTCATAAGCTTCATCGTAGGTTTTAGCCCATAAGGCTCCACCTGATGCTACATCGAGCATGGATCTGAACTGTGCACCCAAACTATTGTAAAAGCAATTGATAATCATCCAGTCAGGCATCCCATGATGAGGACAATTCCTAAGCATCTCCTTGTAGCGATCTCAAGCCTCACACAAAGATTCTCCTGATTGCTGCGCAAATTAGTAAGTATGTTTTTGATTGCAGCTGTCTTCGCCATAGGAAAGAATTTAGTTAGAAACTTTTGAGCAAGATCCTTCCATTTGGTGATAGAACCTGGTTGTAGAGAATGCAATCAGCACTTAGCTTTATCCCTCGGAGAAAATGGGAAAAGCCTCAACTTAATAGCATCTTCAGAAACTCCATTGAAATTCAAAGTGTCACAGATCTCGATGAAATCTCTGATGTGCATGTTGGGATCTTCTATAGGAGAACCCCCAAACTGAACTGAATTCAGTATCATCTTAATCGTGCTCGACTTGATTTCAAAGGTGTTAGCCGTGATGGCTGGTCTAATAATGCTGGACTGAATATCATTGATTTTCGGTTGAGAGTAATCCATCATAGCTTTCGGATTCGCAATTGGTTGATATCCTATTGCAATGACAATTTCTTCTTCAACTTTCTCCTCAACAAAAACTTCTTCAACTACTTCCGCCGCTTTATCCAGTGTTCTCTTGCGAGATCGAGAACGCATTAGTATACACGCTCTCTAGAGTATTTGAAACACAACAAGTACCCAAGTAAGTAAAATATCCGAGTCAGTGAACTTTAACGACCACTGATGACAAGCACATAAACTAAAAATTAACACCAAGTCCCCGGCAGCGGCGCCAAAAACTTGTTTGGACAAAAACACGCGCTAATATTAACGCAAGTATACGTGTTCACAAGTAATATAGAATTCTTTCTAGTTCATTCCCACATAGACTGGTTTAGGTTAACTTCAATTTAAGCACTTATGCAACAATGATATGGCTATCGTTCAATGCTAAGAAAAATAACAAGTTGAGATTGTTTATAACTAAGATATTAACTAACATACAATTAGCTAAGATATTAAAGAGGTTGATTTACTTATATGAGACAAATATGGGATTCGAACTTCATTAAATACTTCATTCAAAGTCATTGTTCTTAACCTTAGCATGCAATAGTGATGACAACTAATCAGATAACATAAAACTAGTAAATGCCAACTTTTGTTTTACGAATACCGTACTACCAGACATCCACAAAAGAGATAGAAGATGAATAGACACAAAGTATGTTGAGACCCTATATGTCTATAGAATTTGACAACACAAAGGTTTAATGAACAAGTTATCTATCGTGATTATATAGTGCAAGTAAGATGGTTAAAATTACCTATGAATTATTCATAATAACTACATGAACCTATGCTAGCATGGCAAGTTCTAAATCTCTATATTCACTATCGCTTCGATAGAGATTAACACACTATCTTATAAGTTCGTGACACTCATAAGATGAATAAGCACAACCAATACTAGGATATCATACAATCACCACACACTAAGATATCGATATAAATTACTATTGAAACCTATAAGTAAATCCTGAGAAGCCCATGATAATGATTAGTTCATAACCAAACTCATCGTCACCATGGGTTCCAACGAAAGGATGGTATAATAAACTAAGTATTTATAAACTGAATAAAATCACAAAGTACGTAATCAAGAGTAATAGGTTCAACAAACAATAAAACTAGCATCCAAGATTACAACTTAATTAAAGAATCACAAGTAAAAACAAGATTTTCTTCTCCTTCGTTGTATTTGTTCTCCTAGGTCTTCTCGATGTCTTCTCCTTAGTCTCTATTATGAAAAACGTCTATAAAAGGTCTTTATATAGCAACCCATCTGATCAGGAGTCCAAAGAATCAGCCTTCTAATCAAATCAGGATTCCAGGATTTTGACCCGGCGCGGTCGCCCTGACATTCTGTTAAACCGGCGCGGCCGCCCTGGACTTGGGTGTGGCCGCCCTGACTCTCTGGAAAAACTTAATTGCTTGGATTTTCTTGCTGGTTTCTTTTGTGCACTTGACCAAAGCTTCATCCTAACACTCTTCTAGCATAAAAACAATGTAAAAACCTTTCTTACTTTCGATTATGCCCTGAAATGCAAAATACTACAAAAACAAATCAAATACACAAATAACCTGAGTACAAAACACCAATTCGAGCCTTTACAAAGCATTTTAAGTGGATATAAATACCACTTAACAATACATATTCTAGTCTTCCGGATATGCTTTTAATAGCCTTGATTTGTTCCTCCTTGCTGACATGAACTTGTATTTTCAGTTTCTGTGAAGAAGCGAGGCTTGTGGCAGTTGCTAGTGGTGAATGAATAGTCTTATTTTCTTGAGCTACCAACTTCTTCCCCTTTTTGTTATCATCAAGAATTGGAATAGTATCTGTAGAATCGAGAATCTGTTGTAGAAGTTGTGTTTGAATACCCATATGATTGTCAATGTTTGTCATTTCTAATCCCATGAGACTCATTCTTTTTCTTTTTTCCATGTCAACCAATATTTTATAAGTTATTTATTCCCTTTTCATCTTGGAGTGAACTGTGGGCATCGTGCAAAGAGGGAGTCTGTAATCTAATTACTTGTTGTAATCAGTTTTCATTTTCTCAATTTTATTCATCATGAATTGAAATTTATGTTTCTGTTAAAGCATTTGAAGCTTGTTAAGCTTTATTTAGACTGCTGAAACTGAATCAATAACTGAGCTATTGTTGAGGATGTAGATTGTTCAGTTAATGATGCCTTGTATTAGTTAAAATCTCCATATTCAGTTCTCCTGGTTGAATGATATTGGAAAATATCCAATCTGGAATATCTTTGACTGAAGGGTATGCGCATCTCCTCCTTCACCATCATCTTCATCACTTCTACTTTCATTATCAAACTCAAGGTTATCACCAGCTCCAACATGCATATTTGAGATAACATCCTTAGCTCTCATTATTGATTCTGTTGTATAAATCAAGCTAAGGGTAGCTTCAACTTCTTGATTTGATTGCTCAACTAGCACTTGATAAGTTATATCTGAATGATGAAAAGTTGAGACATCTAGATTCACACTATCCAAGGCAGCTTAATAGTCTGCCCTGAACAGAGCTACACTACATGGAATTTCTATTGAGACATCCAAACCTTCCATCCTTATATCCTCTATACATACATTTCTCTCTTTTCTTGTATCAGGGCCTGCCCATGGCTCACTGTCTTCACCTGCTAAGGTGGAACTCTCAATCTTACTTGCTGAATTGGAAGGAATGGCCAACCTCTCTTTCTCACCATCTCCTTTTGCCTTCTCACGAAGCAATCTCTCACTCTCAGAAAAATTTTACTCGCTCTCTTAAGTCCTACAAGTGTTGGAGCAATTTTCTGAACTTGTGCATTAACTGTGATTAATGCGGAATCACTTATCAAAGGTTGACTGATAGCCATTGATGGGACAATTGGAGCTATCAACGGTTGTGTTGTTGAGCTAGCCATTGCTGGAATAACACTTATCAACGGGTGAGAGATAGCCGTTGATGAAGAAAATGAGATTGTATTTAAAATAGTCACTAGAGTAAAATCTGTGAAGATTGATGAAATATTTAAGGGTACAGTTTCACTACTAGTGACTCCAAGAAATGACTGATACTCTAACAAATCATCTAAAAGATGATTAGTATCAGTTTCAGAGTGGGGCTCCTCTATGAATTTAAGAAATGGAAAATTAGTATGAGACGTTGCTATTAAATCAACATCCATTTGAGAAGTTGGTGAGTTGTGAGTTGTTGTTTTAGTTATAATTTGCAAAGAGTGAGGTTGTGACTCCATATTTATACAAGTCACATCAAGCTGACTTTGAGTGCAGAAACTCAATATCTGAAATGGCATGTGTTGTGTGTGTGCCTTGTGCACCCTTGATTATTTTACTCTTATTAGCATAAACAAATTTGATAGGTGAATCTTAGGTATCTGTCCCCCCCCCTTTTGTTGTGTTCCTGGCTAGGATTGATAAGGATTGTTTTGATATATGAATCGCATAATTTTGACCATGTTTGGATTAGAACCAAAGTTGCCTGTTAGGACTAGAACACGCACTAATATTCACGCAAGTATACGCGATCGCAAGTAATATAGAATAAATTCTAGTTCATTCCCAAAGGGATAGGTTTAGGTTAATTTCAATCAATGTATTTATGCAACACTAGTATGGCTATTTTCCAATGATAAGACAAATAACAAATTGAGGTTGTTTATACTAAGATTAACTAAGAATTATACTAAAGAACACAAACTAGGAGATTAAAGAGAGTTGAATAATATTTGACACAAACATGGGATTCTAACTTCATTAAATACTTCATTCAATAGCCTTTTCGTTCTTAACCTTAGCATTTAATGGTGATGACATTAATCAGATAACACGAAACTAATAAACGCCAACTTTCGTTGTACGAATACCATACTACTAGACATCCGCAAAAGAGATAGAAGCTGAATATACACCGATTATATTGAGACCCTATATGTCTATAGAATTTGATAATATAACAGTTTAATGCACGAGTTATCTATCGTGATTACATAGGGAAAGTAAGATGGTTACAATTACATACGAATCATGCATATCAAATACATGAACCTATGCTAGCATGGCAAGTTCTAAACCCTTATATTTAATTTCGCTTTATTAAGAATTAACGCACTATCTTACAAGTTCGCGACGCTCATAAGACGAATAAGTACAACCAGTGCTAGGTTAGCAAACAATCACCACACACTAAGGTATCGAAACAAATTAACTAAATAAATCCGTTAAAAGCCCATGATAACGATTAGCCCATAATCAGACTCATCATCAACGTGGGTTCCGATGAAAACATGGTATAATAAACGTAGTCTTTATGCTTAAATAAATAATAAACCAAGTACGAAACAAGAGTAAAGGTTCAAGAATAAGAGAACTAGCATCCAAAGTTACAACTTAAAACAAAGAATTACAAGAATAAACTAGATCTTCTTCGCCTTGTTTGAATTGTGCTCTACGGTTTTCTTACGCCTTCTCCTTAAGCTCTGGTACGTCTCCTTATGAAAAACGAGCATAAGTTATGTATATATAGCAGCCCATGCAGAGTAGAAGTCCAACGGATCAAAATTCCATGAGAAACAGGATTTTAATTCTCGACCTGGCACGGCCACGCGCTACTTCAGTGCGGGCGCGCTGACATTCTGCCATCCTGGCAGAGCCACGCGCTATCACAGCGCGGGCGCGCTGTCTCTCTGGAGAAAATTCTGAATTCTTTCTTTTCTTGTTGGTTTGAGCTGGTCTTTTCACGAGCTTTTATTCTAGACACCATCCTAACACCAAATTAGCATCCAAACAATGTCAATTCACTTGTATTCCTGATTAATGCCTAAAGTGCAAAAACACTACAAAAACACGTTAAAAATACTAACAACTTGAGTACAAAACATCAATCCAAAGCTTTACGGAGCGTTATAAAGTGTCATAAATGCCACTCATCATACCCCCAAACTTGAACCGATGCTTGTCCTCAAGCATAAACAGACTCAAAGAACAAGAAATAAAAATGCATAAATGCAACTACATGAATGCATTGATCCCCATAGAATAACTAAACCAATCAACAAGCAATTTCTCAGCAAATGCAGTTATTCACAAAAAGATCAATCAATCCCCACAAATCAACTTACAAGCCAGAAACGTGCGTGTGTGCAAATGCTTACAGATATTATCGTAACTAGATCAATAATCATAACTTACTACTCAGTAAATCAATCGCAAGGTTATAAATAGAATAAAAGCTAGCCTCAATAACTTATAACACTTCTATTCTTATATCGAATTTTTACATGGATTCATTCTTTTATTCACAACACAAAAACAACTCAAATATGCTTATTTGACCGTGCAATGAGTGAGGTCCACAAAAGACTTACACAATAATACCCATGTAGCGAGCGTTAGGTTAGCGGATCCCAGACTATAAAAAGCCTTAGGTCACTAAGCACAAAGTCCCCTAAGAACTTAATAACTCGAGTATTAAAGAGCCTACTCGTGATCAATTATGCATAAACACGTTTTTTTCTCTACATTTTTTTATAAATTTCTGAACGAGTGCGTTTCACTCCATCTCGTTCAACCCTAGACTACTCATATAAAATGAGCCAGCTACTAGCCATTTAACACCTAGCCACAACAAATAGCAATAAAATCCTTTTTTCTCCAATTTTTAAATATCCATGTTATTTTATTATTAAGAGAATATCCTAAATTCTAAATATAACCAAGCGATTAAACATCGACAAACCAATAAACCATGACCATGATCTAATCCTCAAGCAACCTATAAGACTTAGTGAAATACAATTGTCTAGCATGTAAATCAACTCAACAAGACTTAATATCACTAAACACGACATCACTACACCAACATCAATATCACAAAAAATTGGCAAAATCATCTAAGGGATCATGTTATTATGCAAATGCATGAACTATATGAACAACTATTATAAAAACTACAGAAATAAAAAAAACAAAAAAAAACTACTACATGGAAAATATGCAACTATATGTGACTCACATAAAACTCATAAATCCTTAACTACTACCCCAAACTTAAAATATTCACTATCCTCAGTGAAGGTAATAGCAAGGATTCAGGCATACCTAATCAGAACCAGAATCATCATCTTCTAGGGGTGGAGTGTCAAGAGGTGGATACACTGAGTCCTCACCGAATACTGGCCACTGAATGTCAACTCTTGTGGCTCTGAAAGCAGTCCCCAACGCCTGGGTGAGGTCATGTACAAACTTGCTATAGATGTCATGCATCGCATCCATCCTCCTAGCTAGACATCTATACTGCATCGTACTCAACCCAGCACTGCCATGTGCTTCCTGCTACTACTGCTGCGATCCTGAAGGACCAGCCTCCTCTCCTAACTGAGCTCTCCATGCTGCTCGACGAGCCTGTAAAGTCCCACCAGCATAAGTCTGATCCACTGGCCTTCCATCTGGTAGATGGTCATAAGAATAACCAAGCCCCTTAGGATCGGGCTTCCCACCATACCACTCTATCATATTCAGCAATGTCGAACTATCAATCAGAGCACTAGGGAGCTGTAGCTGCTCATGTGTGGGCCAACGAACGCCAACCGCCACGTACAACTTCGTCATAATGGACACATAGGGTATCGAACCCATAGTACTCCCTCGCAGAAACCTCAGAATACCCTGATGGATAACCATCCCCAGATCCACACAATCTCCCTACAGAATACCCCATAACAAACGCGCACACTCCGTATTAATCTCATGCATGTGAGAAGATGGCATGATATTAGCACAAATAAAAGAATTATATGCATGTGCAAACCTATTCATACAAGATGCAGGGAATGTGGTGTACTTATTTGTGCCCTTATTGAACTTCCAATGAGTCTCAGGCACACACAGGATAATAACAATCAAGTCCAAGTTAAACTCCTCCGAAGTTTTCTCGTTCCAGTTCTCCTGCTCCTCCTTCCTCTCGGGCTGCTCAATCACCCTACGAATCGCCTCAGCACTGTAGTCCACCTTTATCCCCCTCACCACCGTGAAAACGTTCTTCTTCGCCTTAGCATTAGCATAAAAATCACGCACCACACGCATGGGCACAACATCAGGTGTCTCGCAGAAAACAACCCAGCCCATCTCCAACAACTTACCATCTTTCCCTGATGGCAGAAAACCACGCTCCTTGGCTATAGGCTTCGAAAGTAGCCTCACATACTCCGCCTCAGCCTCGGGAGTTGAAAACCTAGGCCTCACACCACATATACTGGAAGAATATGTGGTGCTGCTGCTTACTTGAGTTCGCTGTCTTTTTGGTGTCATTGAGATTGAAAGAGTTTGAGAGAATAGAAGTTTGTAAGAGAGATTGTGTGTTTGAGAGTTTTGAGAATTGATGTATTATTCATGATTTAGATTGTTGTTATTGTTGTTGATGACGTCAACTCCTGACCCCGGGGTTGAGGCCGTCACAGTCATCACCGTCCACCGTCAACTCGTAACAAGTCATCGCGGTACGGCGGCAAAATTCTCGGGGTACCCAATAATTCGGATTCCAACCGAAAATTTCACCGATTAAAAATAATTTCCCGCAACCAAATATTCATATCACAAATATTATTCAAGATAATTTCCTGCAGAATAATAAAATAATTAAAATTACATCACCAACACACGCGTATAACACGCGCTGCATACAGAACCAAAACCACGGCTGGAAAACACAGGGGCGGCAACACCACCGGAAAAGAACAGATTCACACACGGCACACACACACGCTCACACGAACACACACACACACACATGCGTATATATATAAATATATACATACACACAACTGATTGAACTACCAGGCTCACCGGAATAGGAATCACAGTGGCGGCAATCGCACAAGGAAGCAAAGGGAACAGAAGAAAGAAAAAGGAAGAACAGGAACGGATGGAGCAAGAAATAGAGAAGATGAAATGACGAGAGAGAGACTGAGACTAGAGAGATCGAGGTAGAGAGACAGGGACAAAGAGATGATTTTTTTGGGAATAAACTGCCTGCCTGCATGTGTCCTTCAAATGGGACGCGTGTTGATATTCTTTTATGAATTATTAACACGTGTCCCTGAGTATTAGGGGTCAATTATTTAACCGAATTTCAAAATCAACGAGTCAGGGCACCTCGAAAACAATCTCTGAAAATTACGAAAACATCGCTAAAATATTATAAATATCCCGAAGTAAATAAAAACGTAAATTTCGAAATTTTTAAACAATTTTTAAGGTACGCTTTATACCCGCTTTTTAACGAATAACGAAACAACGCGAGGGTAAAACGATTTCCGAAAATTTCCAAAATAATTTTAAAATTCTCAGAATAATACGAACTTCATAAAATATAAGTTTCAGAATTTTTAATGATTCCCATAATTAAATATGGATTTTAGCATTTAACACACTCATAAAATCATTTAAACATGAATAATTAACAAAATATTGATTTCTCAATTTTATAAAGTCCTAAAAATAATTATTGAAATTGTAAAATTAGAAAATCAATTTTGAAGACAACCCAAATATTTATGGAATTAAAATTATCATAAAATCACTTTTACAAGCGAAATAAAATCATATAACTTACCAATAAATCACAAAATTCCAATCCCACATATCACAAATCATAAATAATTAAATAACAATCAGTAACCGCTGCCAAAATCAATACACACCTTTTATTTATTTATTTAAACTTTTATTACACTTTCAAATATTAGAAATAAAATAAAAATACACGAGTCGTTATATCCTTTCCCCCTTAAAAAGATTCTGTCCCCGGAATCTAAATCAACTAAACAAATGAGGATATTTATCAAGCATGTCTGACTCTAATTCTCAAGTAGACTCTTCTACTCGAGGATTTCTCCACAAAACTTTTACTATAGGAATTGACTTATTCCTAAGGACTCGTTCCTTACGGTCTAGGATTTGGACCGGTTGTTCCACGTAGGACAAATCTGGTTGAAGCTCAATCGGTTCGTATTCTATGACTTGATTCGAATTAGGGACATAGGGCTTCAACATAGACACGTGGAAAACATTATGAATGTGCTGCCACTGAGGTGGTAACGCTATCTCATAAGCGACCTTTCCCACTTTCTTCAAAACCTGAAAGGGTCCTATGAAGCTAGGGCTAAGTTTACCCTTCTGACCAAATCATACTAACCCTTTCCAAGGTGATACCTTTAGCAACACCAGAGCTCCTATTTTGAAGTCCATGTCTTTTCTATGTAAATCTGCATATTTTCTTTGTCTATCTTGAGCTGCTTCTAACCTTTTTCGAATCAATACTATGGCATCTCTAGTTTGCTGAACCAACTCAGGGCCTAACACTTTCTTTTCTCCTACCTCATCCCAGTATAATGGTGATCTACACTTTCGTCCATACAAAGCTTCATAAGGTGGCATTCCAATATTGGCATGGTAGCTGTTATTGTACGAGAACTCAATCAAAGGTAGGTGCTCATCCCAATTACCTTTAAAATCTAAAACACAGACTCTCAACATATCTTCTATGGTCTGAATCGTCCTCTCACTTTGGCCATCCGTCTGAGGATGATAGGCGGTGCTCATATTCAATTTCATTCCTAGACACTCATGGAATTTAGTCCAAAACCTAAAATTAAATCTCGGTTCTCGATCCGATACTATGGAAACAGGAACTCCATGTTTGGTAACTATCTCATCCAAGTATAACTTCACTAGCCTTTCCAACGAATACCTCTCATTAATCGGAAGGAAATGCCCCAACTTAGTCAATCTATCAATGATTACCCAAATAGTATCATGATTCGCTCTCATCTTTGGCAATCCCACTACAAAATTCATAGCAATGTCTTCCCACTTCCATTGGGGAATCTCCAAAGGTTGTAACAATCCACTTGGTCGTTGATGCTCTGCTTTCACCGTTTGACACACGTGACATTTACTTACCCAATTGGCAATATCTTTCTTCATTCCTGGCCACCAAAAATTTCTCTTCAAATCCTGGTACATCTTGGTACTACCAGGGTGGATAGAAAACCTTGAGTTATGAGCTTCTTGCAATACTTCGTTCTTCAACTCTGTTACATTAGGAATCCAAACTCTGGATGAAAATCTATACAAACCTTGACTATCTTTTTGAGTACACAACTCTTCTCCTGTCAAAGTATCCAACTCTTGTTCCATAACTCCTTCTTGACAACTTCTAATCTTTTCCATCAAGGCCGACTGGAAAGTAATTTCATATAGTTGCTCTTGACTTCCGTTAGATCCCCGAACTTCAATTTCCATTCTTTCCAAGTCTCGTGCCAATTCCTCAGCAATCTTAACCATATTCAGCCTTTCCTTCCTACTTAAGGCATCAACCACTACATTGGTTTTACCTTGGTGATAATTAATCGAACAATCATAGTCCTTAATCAACTCCAACCACCTTCTATGTCTCATGTTCAAATCTTTCTGCGTAAATATGTACTTCAGGCTCTTATGGTATGTATAAATGTCGCATTTCTCGCCATACAGGTAGTGACGCCATAGCTTTAAAGCAAATACTATAGCCACCAATTCAAGGTCATGAACTGGATATTTCTGCTCGTGAGGCTTTAGTTGTCTGGAGGCATACGCAATCACTTTGTCATGCTGCATTAACACACATCCCAACCCTTTCAGAGAAGCATCACTATAAATTACAAAGTTTCCCGTCTCATCTGGCAATGCTAACACTGGAGCCGTCACTAGTCTTCGTTTTAACTCCTGGAAACTCTCTTCACACTTTTTCGTCCAAACGAACTTCTCATTCTTCCTGGTCAACTTGGTTAGTGGGGATGCAATCTTCGAGAAATCTTTCACAAACCTTCGATAATATCCTGCTAATCCAAGAAAACTTCTTATTTCTGTTGGTGTTTTCGGTTGCTCCCATTTTGATACTGCTTGAATCTTTATCGGGTCTACTTTGATACCTTCTTTACTTAACACGTGACCAAGGAACTGTACTTCAGTCAGCCAAAACTCACACTCAAAAAACTTAGCATACAATTGCTTTTCTCTTAACTTTTGAAGGGCAATCTGCAGATGCACAGCGTGATCTTCTGGATTCTTCGAATATATGAGGATGTCATTAATAAATACAATAACAAACTTATCCAAATACTCCTTATATACCCTATTCATCAAATCCATGAAAGCCACTGGCGCATTCGTCAATCCAAACGACATTACTAGAAACTCATAATGGCTGTACCTTGTTCGAAATGCAGTTTTGGGAATATCTTCCGGCTTTATCTTCAGTTGGTGGTAGCCAGATCTTAAATCAATCTTTGAGAAGTAAGATGCGCCCTTAAGCTGATCAAACAAATCATCGATTTGTGGCAAAGGATACTTATTCTTTATTGTCAACTTGTTCAGCTCCCTGTAATCAATGCACAATCTCATACTTCCATCCTTTTTCTTCACAAATAACACTGGAGCACCCCATGGGGAAACACTGGGTCGAATAACTCCTTTATCCAATAATTCCTGAAGTTGGTTAGCCAATTCTTTCATTTCCATCGGGGCCATTCTGTATGGAGCCTTAGAAACTGGTTCAGCTCCAGGTATCAAATCAATGGAAAACTCTATCTCACGATCAGGTGGCAATCCTGGTAATTCTTCTGGAAAAACGTCAGGAAATTCTCTTACTACAGGGATCTCATTTAGGATAGGGGTCTTTTTCTTCGTATCCACCACATGAGCCAAATACGCTTCACATCCTTGTCTCAACAATCTTCTTGCTTGCATTACTGAGAGAAACTTCCTATCTTGCCTCTGCCCTTGGTAACTGATCCTTCTATTATCTGAGGTGTACATAACAACTCTCTTTTTCTTACAATTAATATTTGCCCTATATCGGGACAACCAATCCATACCTAAAATAACATTAAAGTCTCCCAACTCGAAGGGTATTAAGTCAACAGGGAACATATACCCCGAAATCTCTAGGGAACAACTAGGACAAAATTGCTTTACAGGTACTTTATCTTTATTAGCCATTTCTATAGTTAGAGGTTCGTCTAAGTCTTCTAACATCAATTGCATTTTATTCACACAATTCACAGATATAAAAGGTTTGGACGCTCCCGAATCAAACAAAACGTTAATAGGTACGAAATTAAGAATAAGCGTACCTGCAACCACATCAGAGTCATGAACTGGAGACTTCTGGGTCATCTAAAAGTCCTAGCTCTCGCAGTACTGGTTGCTGGTCCTTGGGACACACTCCTTCCAACATTACCTTGAATCACTGACTTGCAATTCCTAGCTATGTGTCCCACTTTGCCGCAACTAAAACAGGTAACTCCTTGAATCTCAGATTTACACTCTGTGGAATAGTGACCTTTCTGTCCACACTTAAAACAATTAACATTCTCTCGGCACTGTCCACTGTGCTTTTTCCTATACGTCTTACAATCAACCACTGGCTTACTCATCCTCGTCGGGGCAGAGTTAACTGATGTTGTACCGGGCTTCGCCTGAGGAACATCCTGCCTCTTGAACCTCTTATTCTTATTTCTTCCAAACCAACGCTGAAACTTCCGACTCGCTATTCCTGATCCTGATCTAGCGGGTCCACTTTCAAACTTTCTTTTCTTTTCACCCTGCTCTTTTGCAGCTAATTTCTGATCACTTTCTATTACTAGTGCAGCCTGAACTACCGAAGTATATGTTTTGAGTTGTAAGGCTACAACTCCACTCCTTATTTCTGGCTTCAACCCTTACTGAAACCGCTTCGCTCGTTGAGCTTCTGAACTCACATATTCCGGTGCTATACGGGCCAACTCCGTAAACTTTGCTTCATATTCCGTGACACTTTTATCCCCTTGTTTCAATTCCAAAAATTCCACTTCCATTTGACTATGGAGACAATCTGGAAAGTATTTCTCCAAAAACAACTCTGTAAATCTGGTCCATGGTACTGGACCTTCTCCTTCTTGGGCTCGCGTAGATTCCCACCAATAGTTCGAATCATTCCTTAGAAAATAACTAGCATAATCAGTCTTTAAATTCTCACTCACCTTGGTGAGTGCAAATGCCTTTTCCATCTCTTTTAACCATATCCTGGCAGCAACAGGATCTACCTCTCCCTTAAACTCTGGGGGCTTCACTGCTTGAAAAGATTTAAAACTAACATCCTGATTTGCCCCTCTTATCTCATGTTGCTGCTGGATTTATAGTTGCTGCTGTTGGATTTGCTGTTGTTGTTGTTGTATGAGCTGCTATTGTTGTTGTTGTTGTTGCAATTGTTGCTGTTGCTACTGGAATTGTTATTACTGTTGGGCCAGCTGTACAGACTGCTGACGCAATAAATTCATCATGTCACTCACGGAAGGATCCCCAGCAGACCCGTTATTGGGATGAGAATTTCTCTTTGGTGGCATCTCCTGAAACATAACAGTCATATATAAGAAAATGGATTGCTCCAGCACTTTATGTTTATGCAATCAGGAGAGCTTTGCCACTAAGACAATATTCTCATCCCTCATTAAAATTGGATCCGTCCTGAGTGAATGATTATGATCCAAAAATGCCAGCAACAGAAACAACAATAATAATAACAACAATAATAGCAACGCACAATATATATATATATAAACTGAACAGTAAGATAAAGCAGCTGGAATACAATAACCAACAGAATCCACTAGTACAACTAAAAATCCAACTAAAAAGAACCATCCGAATACACACCAAAATTGGCTGTTATAACAGCCTCGCCTACTATAAACTATCACAGCATAATGTACATATACAAGGAAAACAACCACAGAACTCCTAGAAGTCACTCTGAGCTCTGCATCCCTCTATAGCAGCTCTGTCTAGCCACTACCACTGCCACCAATGGAACCTAGCTCAAACACTAGTCAGTTCACTAGGTCCTGATACTGCACAGCTCTGAACTCTGAACTAATAAAACGGTCAACAGATCTAGCCCTCTCTACAGCCATCTGGGTCAATGCTCTCACACGGGCTCGCACCTCAGGGGAAGGGGCAGAAATACCCTGAAATGGTGCAATAGGTACCTGATCCAACTGGGCAGCAAACTCTGGAATCTGATCTCTGATAAAAGAAGTATTCACCGCCCTATGGACATGATAAGGGATCGGTGAAGAAGTACCACTAGGGGCCACAGGAGGTACCGAAAGTCTCATCATGGAAGAACTGGGACCGCAGCCAGGAGGGAAATCCCTGACAGCAGATACAGACCTACGTACCCAACGGGTATGAGGACCAGATCCAGGGATGTCTCGAGGCACAAAAGAAGGAACTGGGGGAGGAGGCATAGGGGTCTCCTCGGTAACATCATCAAGGGGTTTCTCCAAATCTGAGCTATCCGAATCTGAAGCATTCTCCCGAGATGGAGAACTCGAAATCGCAATAGGCCACTGCCAACATAATAAATATACAAGCAAGACACAACCAGGTCAAGGCAATTCTATCAAAACATTTAAAAGATGTCAAGGTAACGTCGTCAGAACCCTCGACTGACTCTAAAGGTTTGCTCCTCTATATGAGTTGCTGACTCACACTGAAAGACTCACGTTATCACCTACTTAACACAATCCCTAACCTAAATCAGGGACTTGAACCTGTAGCTCTGATACCAACTGTGACGGCCTCAACCCCGGGGTCAGGAGTTGACGTCACTAAACACAATTACCAAAAATATAAACAACAGAATTATTATTAAAATATACTAACTCGACCCCGAACCAAGATCCGATCCAGGTTCAAGTATAATTCAGGTTCTCATTATTACAGACTCTTTATTCAACATCTAAGACACACTAACTTTATTCAGCAACTCCTCAGACCTCATGGCCTGATACAAACTACCTCAGAGGAGCCGGGTCCAGTAGGGGCGGAAACATAGGTTGGTCTGACTGATCTTCTAGGCATCTGCGAAATATACATAACAGTTTGCAAGGGTGAGCATAATCGCTCAGCAGTACCAAAATATGAATAACAAGATAAATCAGTAATCCAAAAATAATATGAACAGAACTGTAATCATGATATCAACATTATACAACAAAATTTAGAGAAAAACTGGATATCACTAACTAGCATGCTTCATTAAAATATCGTAGCAGTGAGCTGTAAAAACACCAGAGTCCAATTTGAGCATACTAGTCACTCTTATAAAATCACTGGATCAACTACCAGTACCCTTACGGGAAGCACAAAACCCAAATCAGATACGTAATGGATATGTGAAGACAGCTGATCAGGCTATCAACACCAGATGGCTCCAACTGCCATCTCATTCATGGCTCCAACTGCCATTTCAATTACCTGTTCCGGAACTCAGAGACTAGTTAGTTCTCTGACCTACTGGACTAATCGGTTATATAGTGCGCGCAACCGAATTAGCCTCTTACGCCAACTCAATAGGCCTACTCTGGCCCCAACGTATCCCATATCTGATCGTTTTAATCCAGTTTTCAAAATCGTCACTTTTACCTATCTCTTTTCAAAAATCCATTCTGTCACAGCATATTATTCAAATCCTCTTTTCATTTAGATCACATTTAGAGATAGGTGTTTTCAGAAGTTACTTTTCCCCAAAACACAATTTTAAACAACATTTTCATATACAGGGGATACGTAACTTAAAATTTTTCTGTTCCATTACGAAAGTAAAACATTTAGTTATTCACATATACTGAACCATAAAAGAATGGCCAGGGGTACTTGCCTTGCAACGCTTTACAAAACCCTAAGTAGCTTTCACGCTGACTTTAGTCCTGAGAAAACTCGCTCGGAATCTACAAATACAGAATACCCTAATCAGTTACACCGACATGCTTGATATCCTCAAATTCTAACAACTCAATTCGGAAACCCGACTCGTATTATTACTATACACACAAACCCGTAACCACATAGTCACGTAGTCGGAAATATTGTTAGGGTAACACGTATAAATACCTATATTTTTTAACATATTTTTAGGAAATTTTGGCAGCACCTTATTTATTTATAAGACCACCCGTCGATTACAATCGACGTCCACAGTCACAACAATTTATAATATCAAATCCACCATTTTCATACAACTTACGTCACAACACAATTCGTAAAACAATTAATTATTTAAGTCCGAAAAAATATTTTACGCAAATCATTTTTATTTATTTATAAAATTTAGGACTCAGAACATCGTCATCACCGTCCACCGTCTGCTCGTAACAAGTCATCGCGGTACGGCGACAAAATTCTCGGGGTACCCAATAATTCGGATTTCAACCGAAAATTTCACCGATTAAAAATAGTTTCCCGCAACCAAATATTCATATCACAAATATTTTTCAAGATAATTTCCTGCAGAATAATAAAATAATTAAAATTCCATCACCAACACACGCGTATAACACGCGCTGCACACACAGAACCAAAACCACGGCTGGAAAACACAGGGGCGGCAACACCACCGGAAAAGCACAGATACACACACGGCACACACACATGCTCACACGAACACACACACACACATGCGTATATATATAAATATATACATACACACAACAGATTGAACTACCAGGCTCACCGGAATAGGAATCACAGTGGCGACAATCGCACAAGGAAGCAACGGGGACGGAAGAAAGAAAAAGGAAGAACATGAACGGATGGAGCAAGAAACAGAGAAGATGAAATCACGAGAGAGAGACTGAGACTAGAGGGATCGAGGTAGAGAGACAGGGACAAAGAGATGATGTTTTTGGGAATAAACTGCCTTCCTGCATGTGTCCTTCAAATGGGACGCGTGTTGATATTCTTTTATGAATTATTAACACGTGTCCCTGAGTATTAGGGGTCAATTATTTAACCGAATTTCGAAATTAACGAGTCAGGGCACCTCGAAAACAATCTCCGAAAATTACGAAAAGAGCGCTAAAATATTATAAATATCCCGAAGTAAATAAAAATATAAATTTCGAAATTTTTAAACAATTTTTAAGGTACACTTTATACCCGCTTTTTAACGAATAACGAAACAACGCGCGGGTAAAACGATTTCTGAAAATTTCCAAAATAATTTTAAAATTCTCAGAATAATACGAACTTAATAAAGTATAAGTTTCAAAATTTTTAATGATTCCCATAATTAAATATGGATTTTAGCATTTAACACACTCAGAAAATCATTTAAACATGAATAATCAACAAAATATTGATTTCTCAATTTTATAAATTCCTAAAAATAATTATTGAAATTATAAAATTAGAAAACCAATTTTTAAGACAACCCAAATATTTATGGAATTAAAATTATCATAAAATCACTTTTACAAGCGAAATAAAATCATATAACTTACCAATAAATCACAAAATTCCAATCCCACATATCACAAATCATAAATAATTAAATAACAATCAGTAACCACTGCCAAAATCAATACACACCTTTTATTTATTTACTTAAACTTTTATTACACTTTCAAATATTAGAAATAAAATAAAAATACACGAGTCGTTATAAAAGATGTTTACATTATACTATAAATTCTACACAGAACCATCTTCCTGTCATTTTATATGTAAAATATATGTTGTAACAACATATACAGAACAAAAAGCGAATTTCGTCTATCATCCCCTTACTATAAAATAATGTTTACATTATTTAACTGAAAATAACATGCATTTCCTAGAGAAAACAGAGAAAAGAGCAACAAAAATCCTATCATTTAAACAAAATAAAATAAATAAAGACACAGGCATAAGCAAATTAGGGTTTACTATATGACAAACAACTAATTTTCATACTATAGAATATGTAACAAGCAACTCAAACAAGCAGATGCAGATAGTTTAAGCTTAAATTAATTAAAAATAAAAAATTAGGGTTTCAAATTGAAACCCCCAATTCTGAAATTAGGGTTTAAAACTTACCTAATTCAAGCTTTAACCTCCAACTTAGCTTCAATCTCCGACTTGAACTCCAACCTTAAACTCTGAGTTGAACTTCAACTCCGACTTTGACTTAATGCAATGAAACCCCCAAATCTACGAGAGCAATGAGGGAAATGAGAGCAACCTTGATGAGAGCAGCAAGGTGAAATCTACACAAGAAGGTGAAATGAGAGCTGAGAGAGGGATAAAATGAGAGATGAGACAGTGATGAACTGAGAGATGAGAGAGTGATGAAATGATGAATACGTTTTTTGTTTTTGTTTGTTTTTGTTTTCAGTTTTTGATTTTAATTTTTATTTTTTTTAATAAAAAAGAGGGGGAAGATGTGGGTGAAAAAAGGGGGAAAATTTTACTAAGTCAAAAAATAAGGGGGGGAAACACTTGGAGGGAATGAATAATTTGGTTAGGGGGGGACGGGGAAGGTGCGTTGATTAATTTTTTTAAAACAGACATATAACATCGGTTGGGCAAAAAAACTGATGTTTATAACAACAAAAGACATCGGTTGCCAAAAACCGATGTAGAAAACACCTTTTACATCGGTCAAAAAAGCAACTGATGTCTAAGAAATGATGTATATTCTACTTTTTCTAGTAGTGATAGTATGTTAACAGACGATCCCTGGTTCGAAGGGAGTTGTCATTTGAAGTTTCTTCGAGTTCATCGGAAACCGGCGAACTTCTCGGCCAATTTCCGGCCAACTCAGGGATTGTTAGGATGAATTGATTGTTGGGTTGTGTTCCTGCTGAGCCATAGTTGTGATCTGGAGGTGATGGTGGGCTGAGGATGCCGAAATTGTCTTCTCCGGCGAGACAGGACATTTTCCGGCAAACCCCTATAAAAATTGCAGTTTAGTACCCGTGGTTTTGAAAGAGTAACAGTTCAGTCCCTGAACTTTCAAGACTTTGCAAAAATAGGATTCCTGTTTATAAATTATTTAAAAATCATATTTTCTATTTATTTTAATTATAAAAATTTGTTTTTAATTACTGAAAATTCCAAAAATTATTATTTTTATTCCAAAAATTATTTTTAATTCAAAAATAAATCTGAATTAATTCGTTAATTAATTTTAGTTAATAATTAATTGATTAATTGGTCAATTAATTCGAAAATTAATTGATTAATTGATTTAATTAATTATTAATTGATTTTAATTATTTAATTAGATTTAATTATTTATAAATGATTTAAAAATTCTGAAAAAAAAAGTTTCGACCTTTAAAATATTATTTTAAATTATTTTCAAGGCTCACCGAACCCTGTTTATTGTTTTAAAATTGATCCAACGACCCGTTTTAACTCTGAAAAATGTTTTAAAAATCATATTAAATACCCGAAAGACTGTTTATGGCCCGAGACTTCCTTATAAATGAAATTTCATTGATTGTTTGACATGTTATGTGCTATATGTGACTTATTTGTTTGACTGTAGGTCTATGTGATCAGTGTTTACTTATTTTAGCATAACTTTTAATCCGTAAATCAGATTTGGGTGAAACGAAGGGTAGATGGAACCTTATGACGTCCATGTGACGATTAGAATAATATGAGATTAATATTGATAGATACTTATGATGCCTAGCAGAGTAGACAAGGCGTAAAAAAGGGAAGCAGGTGATCAGAAAATGAAATCGATGCGTAGAAAATACAGCAGGTGATCATTGAATAGAAGCAAGGCATAGAAAAGTAGACGAGTAGTTGTTGAATAAAGTCAGCAGACAAGTATGAGTGAAGTTGGAATCGATTATGATAAGGCAAGTACTTTTAAACCTTTTTCGAGATATAATGCAAATATTTCTAAATTCTCTCGTGGCAAATTTTTAAGTAGTCAAAATAGTTCTGTTTTATATTGTAAGTACTTTGAATCCTTCAGCCTTGAATCTGAGCCACATCATTTGATCTTTGAGCCGTAAGCCTTATTCTTTGTGAACCATTTCTTGTTGATTTACCAGATACTAAACCACACAAATACGATACTACTCCACAAATATATACCCATCATATACCAAACACTGGAACAGAATTACTTAAACATACAGAAACTTTTATACTCCACCATACCTTGTGACATCAAAGAACTAAACCTTATAAGATCATTGTTCATCTAATAACCGATTCTCCTACAGGCTGAAGGCCATTTCTTATACATACTTTGATACACCGTTGTGATACTCATGAAATGCATCATGCCTTTATACAAATATTTCATCACTGTTGATTATGATCTTGTTTTACTAAGTTATATTGTTATTCATATTAAATTGCTTTAGAATTAGATAGTTTTCTTTATGTGGACCAGATTCGTGGTCGAATTAGGCCAATGTGTGTCTTGGATCCAGTTTATAGAGCAAAGTCGTGTGCCTTGCTCGGGGTTAGTGCGTGACTGATCAGCAGCCTAACCTTGGTTTTAAAATTTAAAATGAATATCCGATTCTAATGATTGTTTAACAAGAAACTTGATTCCTCTGAATCATCTCATTTGATCATTGATTAATCTCAGTTACTGTTAGTGTGACTTGCTGAGCTAGTCAGCTCACTCTTGCGAATCTTTTTATGTATTTTACAGTTAAGAAGGATACGGTTGATAGCGGGGTTTCCCAGTTTAATGTACGAGCTAGGATTCAAGATTGAGTTGGAGTGAGCTAGCAGGAGCTTATAACGGTAGCGAGATAGTAAGATTGTAGGAATGATTTCATTATCAGTTGTAAGTTAAATTATTTGGGATTTGGTACGTTATAATAAAAGTTAAGGTTGTGGCTTGTTTTCATACTTTAACCTGTTACGATCCGTGGTTATGTAAAGCAGGGTCATTGCAAATAATATTTCATATACAGGTTTATATATTGTGTATGTGTTATGGACCCCAAACTTCTAACCCGGGTTTGGAGGGCACCACAACAAGTACCCCTGTCCTATTCCAATTTCAGAATAGACAATTGTTATATATTTGAGATTGATATTGTTGTTAGGTAAATCCTTTTGATACAGTACTTTCGAATACGCGTATATTATTTGAGACATATAATTCTAGTAATTATTCTACAAGAATGTTAATTTCATTCTGAATACATAGTGGATCACTATGTTATTCCATTCCACTCTATATAGTGGAACTTGATATTGATATTTAGCGAATAACTAATCATTCTAGTTATTTCACCATCAGTTGTTGAGATTACTCTGGACCATGTGAAATAGGGAGTAGATTATGATTGGATATCGATTGATTCGATTCCTTTATGAGGGAACATTATTTTGATTGGAAGATGCGTAAGTGACCCGGGCGGACGGTCCAGCATTAGGGCTTTGTGTTAGCTGAAATATGTTAATACAATTATGTCCCTTTGCCACAGTGTGCCTTTTTATTAAAGTACATATAGGTTGCGGCCGGTATGTAGCTTTTGTTTGAGTACTCGTGTTTGGGATCTGAATTCTATGAATTATGATCTAGCTCTGTCACAGTGGTTGATCAACATGTGATAAGGCTTCCACCGGAATATTGTGATTCCCAATCTAAAACTTATTGCTTACTGTTTTATAAACTTACTGTTAGCTTCAGTTATTCTTTAGGTATCATTGATTATCTATTGTTCTTTCTTTATTAGCATAGTACTATTGTTATCTTTTTGAGCATATATTTATACTGCTTGCTGAGCATTTCATAGCTCATACTTATTTTATTATGCTGATCTTTCAGAGAGGGCTTGAGATGCATCATTTGTTGCACACTGCTAGGAAGAGGGTGCCTCTGGTGTGTCCTCAAATCTTTAGGTTTCAGGTGCCTCAGCAGCAGCCGGTAGGATTTGGGGAGTTGGTGTAGTTTGTACATTAGTTTGTAGTATAATAATAAAAATAAAATGGTTTGTAAAACTTATTAGACTTTTGAGGATTAGCATAACTTCATGTAGTGGTTATCCTAATCAGGTTTGTAGTTGTAATAACTAATGGTTTGTGTTAGTGTCGATTTCATATTATAACATGTGCTCGATCCTTATGCATGCAGGGGTCATAAATAGTATTTTTATTCCGCTGTGTATATTATTTCATAGTTATCAGTTAGTGACCCCCAAATCTAGACCCCGGATTTGGAGGGCATCACAGTGAATGTATGTTTTTCATTTTTATCAAATTAATACAGCGGAATATCAAAACTAAAATAAAATAAACACGCAGAGAGATTCTTGGTAAATATTCTATTTATTCAAAAGTATAAATACCCGGAGGGTTTTCTTACAACTCCAAATACAAAGATTCGAAGCTACAAATATAAAAAGAACTAAAATAATAGCTATCAAACTAGGGTTCTTTTTATCACTCTAAAAATCAAAAGGTCCTATCAAATGATATTGAATACAATCAAGGAAGCTCTAAATAATGAGTGTTACAAGTTTATAAGGCTTTAAATGGTGTGAATCAAATTGGACATGATCTTTCCTTGTCAAATCCAGCTTTTAAAGAGTGCTGAGATAACTTTGCAAAAGATCTACACTGTAATGCCCTCCAAATCCGGGGTCTAGATCTGTGGGGTTACTTGCTAATCTTTAGTATAATATAAACCTGTATAATAATTATGCTACACCATATCTAACCCCTTCTACATATCCAGGATCTTTTCAGGGTAAAGTATGAAAACAAGAACAACACACTATCTTTATTACAAACCAAATTTAAAAATCTCATAGAACTTTCTTTATTACAAGCCATTATCTAAACAAGTTTTAAACTACATTCATTTTGATTCAAATTCTCATCACATCTATCTACACTACACCTGTTCAGGTAGCTCAAAGCTCTCTTCCTGGATTGGGATTAGCACTCTTGGTATTAGAGGATTTCGCTGCTTGACTCACTTCTTTACCACGCGAGTCTGGATATGTTTTATTTTCTTTCTTAACTGAAAACAAATAAGGTAAATAACAACAAAGGGGTAAGCCAAAAATTGCTCAACAAGTCCACAATATATAAACAGTGTTATGAAAAACTAAATGAATCGGCAATCTAATTGTATCGATAATTGTATATTCCTGCAAAGGAAAATGAAGGCCACTATCAGCGAGTATCAATAAACTAGATTGGACACAAGTTCGCATATATATCTCTATCTCTATGTATAGATCCATTCGGGTACCCAGGCTAAACAACCCAAAACATGAAACTGGTTAACTCCCGGTCCATATGATCAAGTGTATACATGATCCTATTCGTCACCATCCAGTCCACAGTTGAGCAACTGAAACAATCGGTATGCTTAGATGTATTCCAATATCGGAATATATCAGAATATGTATATATATATATAATATTGGAATATGAATAGACGATTCAATGAATTAGGAGAAATCAGGAATCGAAATGAAATATAAATAAATAAATCATAACTGTATGTCAGTGTTTGTGAACAAAAATTATCAGTGTGTAAATGCGATAAGAATCTGAAAGCGATTCACTATTCTGAATTTAGAATAGGGAAAACCTTTCCTGTTACGCGATCTAGCAAAATTATATCACCATCTTTTAACACAAGCTTGGTCCATCTTATTGGCTTTGTATCTATCAGAGAAAGATACTCATTTAGTTAACTTGTATCTCAATCGCGTCTCAAACCGACTTCACGTAGCCCTTATCGTCTACCCGTACGCTTATAATTGACTCGTATAATAATTACTAACATATAGGACTTTATTAACCACATAATCCTTATAGCACATAAGTCACATAGTCATTTTAGGCTTAAAATGATTTTTCGAATCGGAATCGGATCATTATTCGCATTATAAAATAATATATGGCTTGTTTACTAATTTTCACAATTTCTTGGACTCGTTTCCATAAGTAATAGAGCATACAAGAAAATAAATATCGAAAGCCGACTCACTATCAAAAGAAATCAGGATTTAAAACTATTTTTATTAAAAATAGATCATTTTTCGGAGTCGAAGAGCTTTCGTCTCGTTTAAATCGGATAAACGGTTCAATCACTATTCAATAAATAAGAATAAATAAATTTATTATTCATTATAATTATTTATTCAGATTAATTGAACCTCAAAAATATTTTTAAATAATTATTTAGGAAAAATCAAAATTAAAAATGATTTTTTCATAATTTTTGGAATTAAAATGAATTTATTATGATTTACTGAAAATAATTTGATTAATTATCAAAATAAATAATCATTTTTAAATAATTAATAAATAAATAATAAATAATTAAAGAAATAATTAATTTCGAATTTTAGAAAATATTTCAGATTTATTTATAAAATAAATCAATTAATTAAATAATTAATTAATCAACTTACAAAATAAATAAAACTGATTTTTATAATTTATAAAAATAAAAATAAAAAATTCCATAAAAAATTGTCAAGAAATGGGACTTCTGAAAAAACAGATCAAACCCGGGTTGCAAAACGGGTTGCAACCGGGTTCTGAAGAACATTCCGGGTCGGGATGAACTTGCCGGGATTCGCCTAGTATCCGGCGAGTTCCCCGGACTCCAGTGACTCCAATATAGCCTCAAATCAACACTGTTTGGTGTTGTTTTTTAGTGCTTTTCATTCCAAATCAACACAACATCACAACTCTGATCAAAACAACTTTGAATAACCCTCAGAACTCCGTCTCCGATCAAACCGACTCCAACTCCAGCCAAAACTTCGATTTCACTCATCTGTACATAAAACTTTGATTTTAATAGCTCAAATCAATGCTTGAACACTGTATAATCAAAGCCCTAAAACCTAAGGAACCTCAGATTCTTCAAAATCAAAAACGTATAAATCAAAAATTCATATAAACCCTAATAATCGAATTTCACTATCCAGGAATCGTTTGTTCAATTAACTAGCATGAATCGACTTCAAATCACCATACAAAGCTATTCCAATCATCATCAATCAAATAACCCTAGAATCAAAAAGTCCTAACTCGAAAATAAACCCTAAAAATTAAAATTGAAAAATAACATATTAAAACTGAAATTGATACCAAAAATTGAAAGAACAGATCGAGAGGATTGATTTGAGTACTCACGTCAACTTATTTGGTGCTCAAAATCGATCAAAATCACGCCTTGATTCTTGGACCCGTTTCTGGAAAATTCGACCCGGTTTGTAGAGAATTTCTGATTTTTCTGATTTAAATATAAATAATTAAATAAAAATTAGGCTATTTATAGTATTAAAACTAATACCCTTAATTAAAATTAAGGTCCTAATTATACATCTATTAAAATTAATTGGCGTAAATTTATAATTTTTTATTATTAATTTCTAATTTTTAAATATTTAATATATACAATATTTATGCCAAAAATTCCCAAAAATTATGAATAATTCAAAAATGCAAAGAAATGGACTATTTAAAAGTCCCATAATTTTATAAAAATAAAATTGTGATTTTTTGTGGGGCTTTTGACACCCAAAGGGGCCCGGAAAAGTCATTTTTCGCGAAACGAGAAAATTTCTAAAATATCTAGATGTTTAGAATAACGCGATGGTACAAGTCATTCTAAGAAAAATAAATCCAATTATCTTATTTGAAATATCAGCTATTAAACAAAGTGCGGGTCATATAACTTTTGATACAAAAGCTTTTAACACGAAACAAAATACTCGATAAATACCCGAAAAATACCCTGACGATACGGAACACACGTAGCACATAGCAGTTAAGGTTTTATGATCAAATACACATAATAACATAATAAAACACATAATTCGTTGTTATTTCAATATAATACGAGCGTAATTTCCAAGTCATTACATCCTTACTCCCTTAATAGGATTCTGTCCTCAAATCGCTAAGTAAATAAATGATGATACTTTTCTAATATTTCACTCTCAAGTTCCCAGGTTGATTCTTCAACCATAGGGTTTCTCCAAAAAACTCGTACCAAAGGTATAGACTTATTTCTCAATACTCGCTCCTGTCGATCTAGAATTTTTATCGGCTGTTCTATGTAAGACAAGTCAGCTTGAACTTCTATCGGCTCATATTCTATTACATGCCTTGAATCAGGATTATATCTCTTAAGTAGTGACACATGGAACACATTGTGAACATGCTGCATATGAGGTGGTAAGGCTAACTCATATGCAACCTTCCCGACTTTCTTTAAAATTTCAAAAGGACCAACATATCGGGGCTTCGGTTTACCCTTGTTGCCAAATCTGATTAATCTCTTCCATGGCGATACTTTAAATAGCACATGATCTCCTTCTTGGTAGTCCATATCTTTCCTGGTTTGATCTGCATATTTGCGTTGTCGATTTTGCGCTGCTTCGAGTCGCTTTTAGATAAGCTCTACTTTTTCATTGGTCTGCTGAATCAATTCTAGACCTAGAATTTTGCGTTAACCCACTTCATCCTAACATACATGTGATCTGCACTTCCTTTCATATAAGGCTTCATAAGGTGGCATTCTAATGCTGGCATGATAGCTGTTGTTGTAGGATAATTCCACTGATGGTAAATTCTCATCCGAACTGCCTTCAAAATCTATTGCACATACACGTAGCATATCTTCGATTGTCAGGATAGTTCTTTCACTTTGATCGTCCATTTGTGGTTGATAAGTAGTACTCATATTTAATTTAGTACCAAGGCATTCCTAAAACTGTCTCCAGAATCTTGAATTGAAATGTGTGTCTCGATCAAATACAATGGATATAGGAACTCCGTGTCGCATCACAATTTCTTTGAGATATAGATGTACCAACTTATCAAGCGAAAATCTTTCGTTGATGGGAAAAAAATGTGCTGACTTGGTTAATCTGTCAATGAGTACACAAATTGTATCATAATTTTCTATGGTTCTTAGAAGTCCTACCACAAAATCCATTACTAGATGTTCCCATTTCCATTCTGGAATATCTAGTGGTTGTAGTGTGGCACCCCAAAATCCGGGGTCAGGGATCTAGGAGGCCACGCCATCTTGAATGCTATATAACACTTATCTCGTACCACAATATATAAATAATCATACCTTTACGACCCCACACTTATCATACACACACACTTATAGGTTATTGTCTTGGAAACGAACCATTCATTACTAGAGTAAATCAATCCACAAAGTGATAATTATTACAACGCAAAAGTAATTAATTCTTACCGCAGAAATAACCTTTAAGTAGGGTTAGTCCGTCGACCAAATATTCGTTTCCTATTTATTATCTTACATAAGTCATACTTGTAAATAAGTCAGACTAAAAACAACGGAAAACCAATCCAGCTTATTCGATCTACCTGAGGTACAACACCAAACATCCTACAGAACAGCTGGACATTTCCTACCTGTTTCCTAGCTGTGAGTTTCATGATAGGCATCTTGATTCACTGTTGTGTTGTGTCAATTTAAGAAAATAAGTGTGAGCTATAATGCCAAGCATAATAATGTACAGTATAAAATGACTATATGATAAAATCAAGTATAATACCATATATGATAAATGTGTTTTATTGAAATACAGTTTTCCTTGGTGATACACACCTTCTTTTGAAAAGAATTCTTTAGTGGATTTATTATCCTGCGAATACCTTAATGGTAAACCCCGCACCTAGGCTTGAGTTATGGTATTGCTTCACAATTCCAATTTGAAGAATAGGACATTCACTTGGAGCTACCGCATACGATGATCAGTCGTACTACAGACAATTAGTAACCTTTTCTACTAGTAGAAGGATGACACCTTCGTATTCCGGTTATCACCCTTGCCGCATACGGGTTATGTGTCCTCATTTCGGGTATACATATAGTACCCTCTCCTACGGTACCAGCAGTCTACCCAATACACGAAGTACTTGGATCCGACCCCTCTTTTGTCCTTCAGGAAATCCTATCATATACTTGGAATCATCGAACTATATCGAAGTTCCCCAAGTATTTTACTTGTTGATAGGTACAGCTCATCTCATATGTATATATATATATGTACTTCCGAGAATATTCGGAGGAAGTACTAAGAATGTGAGTTGACCGTTGTCAACAGATAAATAAATGAGGGGGGTTTCTTTTGAAACTATATTCCAAATATTTAAAATATGTCGAGATAATATTCATCGACGATCTGGAATTATTTGAATGATTTTCTGAACTTCGGAAAGTATTTTAAATCAGGTTTTATGATTTTTAAATCATATAAATCATTTAATAAATAATTAATAATTAAATAATAATTATTAAATAATTAAACCTCGAATAATTATATTTTAAAAGAATATTTGAAATAATATTCATCAACTAATTTATGGTTAGATAATTAAAGTAATCTTTAATAATTAATTGAGTTTGAAATAAATAATCATTTGAGAATAATTCTCCTATATTAAATGAATAAATGAAATAATATTTATTATTCGAGTAATTAAATATATTTGAGGGAATACGATCGTTGGAAATCGTTGTATCAAAGTTCGAGGTATTTAATGTTTCGCAAGTGGACGTCGAGTCCCTTGGAATAAAATAACTGCGGACTTTAATTGTCCAAAACATCACCGAAATGATTCCCAGATTTTCATTTAAAAACTCTGACCGAATCTCGGTCTTATAGTTATACATCACGCTCATGGCGGAGTTAAACATTCTACGACATACACATCTCGTACAACATTGCTATATATATGCGAAAATTCAAATACTTAGTATCATGGCAAGCATGACATTTATGCAAAAGATAATAAAACAATATTTTCACAACACAACAGTATATGGAGTTGGGTTCATAAACTTGCCCGGGTATTTCGAGGTGGAGGATGCTCTAGGGTCCGCTCGGAAATCTATAACCATAAACATAAACCATTTTGTGAGATCCCGTTCTTATTTACGGCGACTCGTACTCATATGCTACTTATTATTTTTTCTCTCAACTTATTTTACCTTTATTATTCCTTTAAGTACTTACTCATACCACGGTCGCTTCCTTTTTAAAGTACCTTAGATCTGTTTACTTTTTCATCGTCGCCTCCGCTTATGATTTCTAACGGTTTTCTAATCGCGCGGTCTTGGTTCTGATATTTTTATAAAATTGGAAATCCTTATTTTCACTTGAAATTTTTATAGCAGTTAAGGAACTGTATTTACTACTACTGTAAAAATTTCATGATTTATGAATATTTTTAAGTCAATCATTTCTATTTCCAAAGTTCATAATTCGTAGCAGTTTTTGTCACGTAATTTACTTTTACTAAAACGGTCATAACTTTTGATCTGTAATCAGAATCAAACGATTCAAGTGCCTAAACGATTCTCATAACATTTTATATCATAATCAAGTGTTATTTTTCAAGAAACTACAGTTTATACCTTCAGGAATTTCTGCAGAAACTTAATATTGTGTTTTGTTCGTTTTAGCGAGATTACGATTACGATCCGAGTTTCGTTTACGTCTTAAATCTCTATACTACCACCAACAATCATCAACTCAGCATCCCAACATTAAATCCTCTCTAGAACATCATGTTCTTGAGTCAAAAATCATCAACCTTAGAACTAATTAACTAAACATTAAGATTATAATAAATCAACCACTAAAACTAAGTTTATAACTAGGTTTCAAAAGATTCTTGAACTTAAACCTTAAATAAAGAGGGGCATAAGATTTATACCTTTCTTGAAAGTTTTAGATGTGTTCTTGATGATGGTGAAGTCTTGGGAGTGCTTGGTAGGGTTTTTGGAACCTAGATCAACCATTAAAATCAAGAAACCAAAGAAAAGTTACTATTCATACTATTCATTATGATCTTTCTTGAATTTATTTTACCCATAAAACCTCAATAAAATGAGCTTAAAAATTTATCTTACCTTAGTTTAGTATGTATGAAGCTTGACAATTAATGGGGGATTTTTTCCATGTCTAGAACTTAGGGTTTTGAATTTGATTTTCTTCTTCTTCTTGGTGAGGGCCGAGTAGAAAGAGGTGAGGGAGAGAGAGAGAGAGAGATTTTTTTATGCTTCTTGTTTCTTCTCTTGAAAGATTGTGTTTGTGTGTATATATCATCCTAAATATGCATATCTAATACATATCTTTGCTAGCTTGCACAAATTCAAAGCTAGGTTACTAGCTAAGTACTCCTAGCACTATTCATGGTTACTATTTGCTAGCTTAGGTAATCATCCCTACCTAGCTTAGGTTACTATTTGGTAACCTAGCCATGATTAATTCCTTGAATTGGTTAGTTATTTTAGTTCGTTTCATTTGATTCGTTTATTTATTCATTCTCGTGTTTGTTCGGTCGCTTAATCGTTTTCGTAATGATTTCTCGTAAACGGTTCGCGGTGTAAATCTTTTCGTATACATTATTTATGTTTTGAAATATCGTTCTTGGATATAAATCCATAGGATTTTTAATTCGTAATTATATTGTGATTCCCGTAAGCCTTGATGGTTCGTAAATACGGTCATTTTTCAAAGTTCGTTTTCTTCAAAAACTAATAGCGTGTACATACACTCATTTGGTATGTATAATCATGTTATCAACTTCGAAACTCAATTTCTTATGCACAACATAGTGAGGGCTAACAAAAATTTCCCGTCTGTCAGGGTTACTATTCATAAAGCATTTTTACAAGGTCTCAAATATTTGAGTTACTACATGTAGTAATCCGCTTGGACGTTGATGTTGTGCTTTAACTCGTTGGCATGTATAACATTTACTTACCCACTCCGCTATTTATTTCTTCATGTTTGACCACCAAAAGTTTTCTTTTAAATCTCAATACATCTTTGTACTTCCTGGATGTATGGAATATCTTGAGTTCTGAGCGTCTCGTAGGATTTCTTCTTTTCATCCTGGCACATTAGGTATCCAGATTCTCGAGGAAAATTGTTGAATTCCTTTATCATCTTTCTGACTTGTAATTTCTTCTCCTGTTAGGTTATTGTCCTCTTGACTTATTACTTCTTCTTGATATCTTCGAATCTTTTTAAATAGTTTTGGTTGAAATGTCATTGCATAATTCATTTTAGTGTTTTCCCCTGGAATACGAACTTCAGTTTCCAATTTCTCAAATTTAGACTAATTCTTCTGATGAAGTTAGCATATTCAATCTCTCTTTCCGGCTTAGCACATCTGCTACGACATTTGCTTTTCCTGGATGATAGCTGATTGTAACATCATAATCCTTGATCATTTCTAACCATCTTCTCTGTCTCATGTTGAGTTTCTTCTGTGTAAAGATATACTTTGAACTTTTATGATCCGTGTAAATTTCACACTTTTCACCATAAAGATAATGTCTCTAAAGTTTCAGTGTAAACACAATTGCTGCTAATTCCAGATCATGTGCAGGATAATTCTGTTCATGAGGTTTCAGTTGTCTAGAAGCATATGCAATTACGTTACTGTCCTGTATTAGTACACATCTAAGTCTTCGGTAAGACGCATCGCTGTAAATAACAAAATCTCCTTGTTCATCTGGTAGCACGAGCACAGGTGTGGTCACTCGTTGGTTCTTTAATTCCTGAAAACTTTCTTCACATTTCTCATTCTATATGAACTTTTCATTCTTTCGAGTCAACTTGGTTAGCGTCGTAGCTATCTTCGCAAAATCTTTAACAAATCTTCAGTAATAACCTGCTAGTCCTAAGAAACTCCTGACTTCCGTCGATGTCTTGGGTCTCTCCCAATTCGATACAACTTCAATCTTTGCTGGATCAACTTTAATTCCTCTAATGTTGATTAAATGGCCCAGAAATTGTGCTTCCCTTAACCATAATTCACATTTCGAAAACTTTGCGTAAAACTTTTCTTTTCTTAAGATATCCAAAGTAATCCTCAATTATTCGGCGTGTTCTTCTCCAGTCTTCGAGTAAATCAAGATGTCATCAATAAATATAATCACAAACTTGTCTAAGTATTTCTTGAATACTCTGTTCATCAAATACATAAATGTTGCTGGTGCATTAGTCAAAACGAATGCCATTACGAGGAATTCATAATGTCCATATCTGGTACGAAAAGCAGTCTTGGGAATGTCTTTGGCCTTAATCTTCAGTTGATGATATCCTGACCTCAAATCTATCTTAGAAAACCATGTGGCTCCTTTTAATTGATCAAATAAATCATCAATTCGTGGAAGAGGATATTTGTTTTTGATGGTCAACTTATTCAATTCACGATAATCAATACATAATTGCATACTGTCGTCTTTCTTCCTAACAAACAATACCGGTACACCCCATAGGGATACACTGGGTCTTATAATTCCTTTATCCAGAAAATCTTGTAATTGCGTCGCTAACTCTTTCATTTCAACCGGTGCCATTCAATACGGAGTTTTCAAAACTGGTTCCGTACCTGGTGCTAAATCAATAGTAAACTCAATTTCTCGATCAGACGGTAATCTTGGAAGTTCATCTGGAAAGACATCAAAAAATTTACACACCACAGAAATGTCTTCTATTTTCAGACTTCCCTTTTCAATATCCAATACATAACCTAAATCAGCCTTACATCCTTAGTGTAGCAATCGTTTAATCTGCATTATCATCAAAAACTTTTTCTACAGTTTCTCTCCTTTAAATATTACCGTCACATTTTCCGTAGTTCGCAATTTCACTTTCTTATTCGCACAAACGATTTGAGCATCTTTACCGGCTAACCAATCCATCTCTAGAATAACATCAAACTCCCCTAACTTGAAAGGTATCAAGTCAACTGAGAAGTGATGTTTGGCTATTTCAATATCGCACTCGGGTGACATTTGGTTTACAGGTACCTGGTTGTCATTCGCTAATTTTATAATTAACGTCTCGCCCAACCGTTGAATTTCATAACATATCTTATCAATGAATTCTTTAGAAATAAAGCATCCTGTGGCTCCAGAATCAATCATTACTTTTGCATTAACCAAGTTCACAGAAAGCGTACCTGCAATCACACTTGGACTCTGCACAGCTTTTTTCATAGTCATATTAAAAGTCCTTTCTCTAGGATGACTCTGCTATGGTGGTGGAGGTAATGCCAATACTCTCGGAACACTGGCCGCCATCACTGGTCCTCTATAATCCCTGGCAACATGCCCTTTCTTCCCACACTGGAAAGAGGTAACATCTATTCTGCTTGTTGGGCATTCGTTGGAATAATGCCCCTTTTATTTACACTTGAAGTAGGTCACGTTTTCTTTGCTGCAAATGCCCGTATATTTCTGACCACATGTTTTACAGTATGGCACTGGTGGTCTTACAATTCCCTGCTAATTTGGAGCTTGGAAACGATTACCTGTCCTTTGATTGCCTTATCATGTTCTTTTAAAATTTATATTTGTCCGGGCCTGAAATCCCGGTTTCATGTTAGAACGGTTCTGAAAATTTCCTTGCCACTTTTCCTTTTGGGACATCTCACTTTCCCCTTCAATAATCATAGCTTTCTAAACCACGGCTATATATGTAGTCAGTTCAAATTCTGCCACTCTGCTATGTATCCATGGCTGCAATCCCTGTTGGAATCTCTTAGCCCATTTCTCATCAGTATCCACTTGTTCTGGAACAAACCTAGCCAATTCTGTAAACTTTGTTTCATATTCAGTCATTGACGTGTTCCCTTGCTTCAGTTCCAAGAACTTGATTTCCATCTGGTTCTTCATAAAATGAGGAAAATGTTTCTCCAGAAACAATTCAGTGAATCTTTCCCAAGTCACAATATCTTCACTTTCTTAAGCTTTCTTGGATTCCCACCAATAATTAGCTTCTCCCTTCAGGAAATAGCTAGCAAAATCAGTCTTTTGGTCCTCCTCAACTTTTACTAACACGAATGCTTTCTCCATTTCCTTCAACGAGGCCCTAGCCTTAGTAGGATCCGTTGTGCCTTCAAACTCTTGAGGCTTAACTGACTAAAACTATTTGAAAGTAACAATATGTACCACTTGTGGCATTTGTGGTTCAGGACGGGGTGATTGTTGTAACATCTATTTTTGAATTTGTTGTTGTTGCTGTATTTGCTGTTGCATCATTACCATCTGTTATTGCTTCAGATGGAACGTTTGGTTCATGGTATCATTAGTCTGTCCCTCAGAGTTGCTGTTTGAGGTCTTAGTTCTGGTCTTTCTTTTTGGTGTCAATTTTCTGATAATAAAATAAATAATTATTTTAATAATTTTATTAAACAGTTGAAAATGAGTAAAGAAATAATTGTATTAGAACAATTTTTTTTTAACAATTTTAGAATTTAAGTAAATCATTTGAATAAATAAATAAACTAAACAACATCATTTTAAACATTTCATTTATCTTTTAAAAAATAAAAGAGAATTTAAAGATATGTAAAGACTATAAAGCAGTAAAGTAAATATAAATGTTGTAAAGATTGAAAATTTAAATAAATGAAAGAAAAATTTGAAAAAGGTTTATTTTATATAACAGACACCAGCATCATGTGTTAATGTTTGATACAAAAGTCTAACATAGAGTCTAACATAACCACTGCGGATACACGTCAAATCTGGATACACATATATATAACTGGTCTCACTATACTATAGCTGCCTCTATCTACATATATCACATATGCTACACATCCCTGTCTACTGTCATATATCAGAATCCTGGAGGAATACGACCCAACTCCTGGAGAAAATTCTCAATAACTGACTGTGCAAGACAGGTGGCTCTATGAAACTCTGCATAGGTATGTGTCCCATCATGCATCAATGCATCCAACTGAAGCGAAGCACTGTAAACTGTATGTTGTAACCTCTGTCTCATCAGATAATATGGCTGGAGTGCGGCTAACGGTCCTCTATCTCTCTGGTCAAACAATCCCATAATCTCTCTGCAGTGGGACCTCCAATAGTGCACATCCTCTCTCTTGGTGCTATACTCATGATACGGTACCGTATTCGGCTCTCTGACCTGCCCAACTGACTGTTGCAACTGAACCCTAGGTATCCCAGCAACACCCTGTTATGGCAGTCCCAACTGTAATCCTATATCATGCTCTCCCATCCCCTCGACCAGGGCCATCTGAAATACCTCTGGTGCTGGAGCATATACAGGCAAAGGAGGTAGAACTACAGCCGGTGGAAACTCTGCCTCAAACTCAGGTATGAACAGATACTCTAAAGGTAATGGAGGTGGTATCAAAGGCTCGAAAAACTCCATCGGATCAAACATGTCAGGATCTGGGAGCTGCTCTGGGCTGGTAGTACTGGCTCCTGTGGTATATATGGTGGAGGTATCGGTGCTGGAACCTTAACTAGTACCGGTGATATCACTGGTGCTACCGGTCCTGTGACAGTCCTCTCAGAAGATGATGACGCCATCTTGAACAAGAAATAGGGTCACTCAGTAATCCTAAAACTTATAACTTCCTAATCTTAGAAGATATCTAAACCCTAATAATCCTACTTTTTTCTTATGTGATCTTCCTATCTTATCTTAATCCTAATGTTCTTGTTTCAGGGACCAAAACCTACGGCTTTGATGCCAACTGTAACGCCCTCCAAATCCGGGATCAAAATCGGGGGGGGGGGTACTTGCTAATCTTCAGTATAATACAAACTTGTATAATAATTATGCAACACCATATCTAACCCCTTCTACAAATCCAGGATCTTTTCAGGTTCAAGTATGAAAACAAGAACAAGACACTATCTTTATTACAAACCAAATTTAAAAATCTCGAAGAACTCTCTTTATTACAAGCCATTATCTAAACAAGTTTTAAACTACATTCATTTTTATTCAAACTCTCACCACATCTATCTACACTACACCTGTACAGGTAGCTCAAAACTATCTTCCTGGATTAGGATTAGCACTCTTGGTATTAGAGGATCCCGCTGCTTGACCCGCTTCTTTACCACGCGAGTTCAGATATGTTTTATTTTCTTTTTTAACTGAAAACAAATAAGATAAATAGTAACTGTAATAACCCCAATTTTTGGAATTTTTGAAACACGGATGAATAGCAACTTTTGTTGATGATGCTGATTAAGGAAAATTATCAGACCACGCTATATAGGATTACTGTTATGGAAATTCTAAAATCGTATTAGTATTCCATAAAGTAAATAAGTGTATGTAAAGATCGTCAGAATCCAAATTCGAACACTTTGATTTTTTCCGAAAATCAACCAGATACCGAATGAATTGAGTATAAGGTAAAATGATTAAAAGGATTTAATTCAAGGATTATAAGAGAGGATCATAAAAGGAATATAAAATATTGAGAAAGGTTTAGGGGAACCCAAGTAATAAGATCCCGGGTATGATCCCTCAAACGATAAACGAGAACGAAAGTTAAGCGAACCGTATAACAAATCAGCGGTCATTAGCCAAGTAATTAGGGGTTAATCAAAGAGGTTAATGGACGATGATGTCATCACACCAACAAGAGGAAGACAAGTGTAACAAGATGACATAAACAGATGACATGAGCATGACAAAGTGGGAAGGATTGGTTGGTTGATTGTGAGCCACACAATTTTTACCATGGTAATAATTTAATTAACAAACAAAAGGTAGCAACCAAGCCAAGGCAAAACAAATCACAAAACACAAATTAGAAGTTGACTTTTGCTTTCCAAGAACAAAAGCTCTCGGCCAAAACCAGAGCAGAAACTTCAAACTACCATATCTCCTTCAATACTCACTCAAATAGTATTTTCTATAGCTCTTTGGAAAGGTATTGAGATGGCCTACAACTCTTGTTCACAAGTCTCGTCCAAATAAGCATGGTAAGACCCTCGTTTTGACAGTTCTTTCAATCTGACTTTTAGAAACTTCAAAACCTAACTTTGTGTTCTTAATTTCTTTGGAAAGATCAAGCTTGTAGAAGGCTCCCTAAGACTTCCTAGCTACTCTAATCACTCCAAGGAAGGTATAACACCTCCAAACCCTAACTTTACTTTGAGTATTACGATGGTTATGATGGATATAGTAAATGAGAAGCATGATGCTTGTGTGTTTAGAGTTTGGATTGGATTTATAGTGATTTGGATGTTGAAATCTTATTTATAGTTAATGAAACTTAAGTATAGCTAGTAGTTCATGTGTGGGGTTGTATAAATTGGAAAATCTTGAGGTTTGGGGACTGCTGTAGTAAGGTTTGGATGAGGGTTGGTTGTATTGTTGGTTGTGAGTAGAATGGTGGTTGTTTGGAGTGGTTTAAAACTTGGTAATTGCGTAAACATAGTCGTCGTAATGCCCAATTTCATACAACTGTTTGATCTTAGTGTTCGGGACAGAGGGCTAACTATTGAATCTGTGACTTTGCCATGTTTAATTAGATTATGTCGTAAGCTTCATTTTGATATGTGGTTCGCTTGAATCCGATGTACGGTTTAGGAGAAACGACCGTTTTAAGTAACGGCATTTCGCGAACGAACCATTACCCCTCGCCTTACTTTGAAACTTTGGTTAAGGCCCTTAAATGACTAATTGGAGTATAAAAAAATTATGTAAAGTGGATTAGGCAGTTGGTAGAGTACTCGCAAAAGAATCGCCTTAAAATTCTTAATGGTTAATTTACTAAAAATGGTGGAGCCAAGGGTACTCGAACGACTTATGTGATTCGTTAAGCGTAGAAGTGACCATAAGCGAACATTAGGGTTCAACTGCTTAAAGTCTAGTTTCTTAAGCGACCGTGGGTTAATTCCGACTTATGTTGTTGTTCATAGGTTATCGGACCCACTCTAAGCTTAAGTCTATCCGGGCACACTCAGGCAAGTTTTCTACCCTTTATACTGTTGTTGTGATGTATATATGTATATGCATTATCTTGTGATAGATGCATGATGGTTAATTAGCAAATCTTGCGATATATTGGAGCATGCTGATATGGTTTATATGTATGTCTGTTTCATAATCTTGATATCTATCTGTTTATTCCAATGCTTATAATTGCATAATACCTATGCTAGAGATAAGCAGTAGTTGCGTATACCCTTAGTTATAGTCTCAGAGATGAATATCCAAAAATAATCACAAGTCGTTTTATTCCACAATTATATGCCAATACACCTTAAAAGGGTTTCTGAATAAATTTACATTTCTTTGCCATTATTACAATTCATAAATATACATAATCTGATACATCAAAAGTTGAAAGCCTAGCCTATTGGTAGTTCCTACCTCAGCTATGGCGGCATCAGTGCTTCTAGAAAACTGCGGAACGTCTCCTAACCTCTTGCGAATCGGAAGCTTGGTCCGGTTCATCTTGTCTATCTGATGTTGTGTGATGAAAGAAGAAAGCAAGGGTGAGCAGCAAGCCCACCAAAATAATATGTATAATGATTAATAGTATATGAGCCTACTCATAATACTCATGAAAGTCTTGGTCAAAAGAAATGAACCAAGTTGATAACTTAATGCGATGAAGTCGCAAAATATTCAGTATATATACATATATACTTTTCAAAATATTGGAAGTCCTCTTCCATGCATAATATACACAAAGTCCCAGTGTATAACTGTATAAAAAAATATCGTTGCAAGGTGATCTCATATATCTAACCTTGTCTCAACGTTTTTTTTTGAAAATCTTTGTCATTCATAAGACAATTATTAATTAGATATAAGTTTAAAAGATGAAGTTACAAGATACTCCAATATACTTATATCTTTTCCAAATACTACTTGAACTACCACCGTTCAAGTTATAATTAATTTCAAAAGTTCATCCCACTGATGAGACCACAAGATAAGACTTGAATAGATTCAATCTTTGAAATATTATTAAAGGAAATGAAGTTAGGATATACTTCATTAAGTTCTGATATATATATATATATATCCACATATACATCTTCTTTATACATTTCCTGAAAACCTCTGTCATGTAAAGTATGAACAGAGTTGCAATATCCAATAAATTTGGAAAGGAAAAGAATTTTGGCATAAACCAGGTATCTTGCTGATCAGGCAAAGATACCCATAAGTAACCTTTTCTACTAGTAGATGGACGAATTCCCCACTGGTCATCACCCTGGCCGCATTAGGACCTATGCTGGACTGCCACTCAGCCACTTATGCATTTGATGGACTCCCACTGAGCCACTTACACTATCATGGACGCCCACTGAGCCCATGTTGCTTATGCCGACTCAATAGATGGACTTACTTCCCGAACGTTGGGTAAGTAATCAATTCATTTACCAAAACTGCAACCTTGTTGCGAATATAAAATACACCACAGAGCCGGATCCCTCAGGTTTTAAGCGAGTATTTAAATCTCCTTAAAAAGGAAGATCTTAAATATAAAATGAGTTTTGGGATCCGCTCTAACTTTTAAAAATCATTTTGAAGACTCGAAAACACTTTATAGAGTGTTTGGAGTAAAGCTGATTTAATGAAGTAAATCAGTCCCCAGAATATTTAGAAAATGACTGAATATTATTAATTAAATAATATTCCCATAAAGAATAATCTTTATAAAAATAATTGAAGTAGAAGTATTAAAATTTATACTTGAAACGAGTATTAAATAACCAAAGATATACTTATATGAAAGTATTATCTTCATTTGAATAATCGAAAATAAGTTTGATTATTGACACCTTATTCTTTAATAAAATAAAGAATATATTTCAGTAATAAGCGGAGTCATAATACCTCGAATGAATATTATAAATAATATTCATAAAATAAAGGAGTCATACATCCTCAAATGAATATCCAAGTAATATTCAATAATATTATAAAGGAGTCATAAGCCCTCGAATAATATTCGAAATAATATTCAATAAATAATATAGAGTTATTGAATAACCCTTATTCGATTAATAGTTTTGAAAACTATAACCATATATATATATATATATAAATATATATATATATATACATATATACAAAATCTACTCGGGATCCTCGACTCCCGGTTTTAGAAAATGTTTTCACCTTTTGGGTCCCTATAATAAGGGTATATGCAAATTACCGCTATCCTCTAGCATAGGTATTATCAACTGAACCAATCAGATATATGGAAAGAATACGAAACAGGCATGCATATGTACCATATAACATGCTACAATATATCGCAAGAATTTGCTATAACAAATATGCATTTAACGCAAGATCAGGCATATACACCAATACATCACAACAACAGTTATAACGGGTAGAAAACTTGCCTGAGCGACTTGGGGTGATAAAAGGCTCGGGACGAGTCTGGTAACCTATAAACAACAAGTAAGTTGGAATTAAACCAAAGTCACTTGTAAATCTATACTTTAACTAACTTAGACTCTAACGCTTGTTTTGCGCTCACTGATTCGCTTAAGCCACTCGGGTACCCTCGGCTCCACCATTTTTAATAATTTAACCTTTACGAGTTTTAAAGCGATTCCTTTGCGAGTGTCTTACCAACTGCCTAACACACTTACCATAAATATTTCATACTTCAATTAGTCCTTTAAGGTCTTTAACCTATGTTTCAAAGTAAGGCGAGGGGAAAAGTTTCATTCGCGAAACGCCGTTACTTGAAACGGTCGTTTCTCCTAAACCGTGTATCGGAATCGAACGAACTACATATCAAAACGAAGCTCGTAATATGAACTATCTAAACATGGCAATGGTCAAAATCTAGCAGGGGGTTCTCGGGTCCTAATGTTATGCACAAAAACAGTCTAAAGAAAATCGGACGTTACGACGGCTATGTTTACGCGATTTCCCAAATTTTAAACCATTCAATACCAACCACAAATCAACCCCAAATCAATCATACAACCAATATCCCTCCAAACCACATCATAACAGCCCCAACAAATCCACATTAACCATTTATACTTATTCCTCACATGAACTAAAAGCTTTACTTAGGTTCTTTAACTAATTACCAAGATTTACAACTCCAACAATACAACAAAACCAACTAATCTCTACAAACTCAACCAAACTTCAACCAATCAAGCATCATGCTTCACATATGCTATATCAAACACATTCAATCCTAATTACTCAAAACTAAAGCTAGGGTTTGTGGTTTATACCTTCCTTGGAGAGTGGAGAATCAAGAGAATGGCTTGGAATCACCTTTAAAGCCCTTATCCAAGCTTAATCTAAACAAAACTTCAAGAACACAAATTTTAGTTCTTGAAAACACTATTCACCATCTTCTTTCATGATTTATAGAAAAAGATTGGCTTGGAATTAGAAGCTTAAACTTATAGGAAGTATGTAACTATCCATGGGGAAGCTTAGATAATTACCTTGCTAAATAGTAAGTGGAGGAGCTTGGACTTCCCATTTCTTAAGAAAGAAGCCGAGAGCTTCATGAAGAAATGGAGGATTTGGTGTTTTGTGATTTGTTTTGCTTGGTTGCTAGGTTTTTGTTTTGTTTGATTTAGTCAATTACCTTGTTGCCCTTGAATTTGTGTGGTTCTCATTCAACCACACCTCCTTCCTTCCCATGTCATGCCTACATCACTTTGTGATGTCATCACCCCTCCTTTGTCCTCTTTCTATTGGCTGGATGACATCATCCCCACTAATCCCTTTGATTAGCTTTTAATTGTTTGCCTAATGACCGCTGATCTGTTATACGGTTCGCTTAACTTTCGTTCTCGTTTATCATTTGAGGGATCATACCCGGGATCTTATTACTTAGGTTCCCTTAACATTTCTTAATATATTGTATTCCTTCTATGATCCTCTCTTATAATCCTTTAATTTAAATCCTCTTTATCCTGTTACCTTTTTCTCAATTCTCTCCGTATCTTGTGGATTTCCGGGAAAAACCAAAGTGTTCGGAATTGGATTCTGACGATCTTTACATACACTTATATACTTCATAGAGTACTAATAATATTCCATAAGATCAATAACAGAACCCCTACATAGCGTGGCATGAAAAGTTTTCTCGTTCAGCAAAAACACTATTCATAAGGGTTTCAAAAATTTCCAAAAATTGGGGTTATTACAGTCTCCCCTCCTTAAAAGGATTCCGTCCCGGAATCAGATAGAAAATGAATAGGGATACTCTCTTAGTATTGTACTTTCTAACTCTCGAGTAAATTTTCCACATATAGGTTACGTCGGGTTGCATATCTATGCGCTCATATGCCTCTATTTATCTGGCATCTGAATTACACTTCCTTAACATTGATACGTGAAACGCGTTATGACTCGCTACATGTTCTGGGTTAGGGCTAGCTCATATGCTAACTTCCCAAACGTCTTAATATATCCAAGGGTCCAACAAATTGTAGACTTAGCTTTCCTTTCTTTCCGAACCTCATCAATCCTTTCCAAGGGATACCTATAACATTACTAGGTCCCCTATTTCATACTCTTTATCCTTTCGTGTCAAATTAACATACTTATCATGTCCATCTTGGGCTACTACCAGCCGTCCTCTGATTAGATCTATCATATCCTTGGTCCTTTGGACTACTGTGGGTCCGAGCATCTTGCGCTCTACAACTTCATCCTAACATAAGGGAGATCGACATTATCTTCCCTCAAGGATCTCATAAGGCGACATCTCGATAATGACATATGATCTATTGTCGTAAGATAACTCAATCCGAATTAAGTGATCATTCCAAATTCTTTCAAGTCTATTGCACAGACTCTCATTATAGCTTTTATCATTAGAACTTTTGCTTCTCAATACCCATTCTTTTCCAGTTCGTAATCGCTACTGCCTTCCGTTCCTAATATTATACGGGTTATACTCTTGCTCGTTAGCGTTCTATAACCTTTTAATAACCACGTCAACCTTAGTATCACGAATGTGTTTCCATTCCGCATACTACCACCACTTTATTACTCCTTTTTCAGTTATTTCTATTTTCCAAAGTTTGATTAATCATATAGAAGTAAAGGAATTTGTTGAGAGATCACTATGATCATGAACACTTGTTATATCGCATAGTTAGTACAGAAGGTGGCCAGCCTTTAGTACTTGACAAGCAATTAAACAACATGTGGTATCCTACTAGGCTTCTATCACAAAGATAGATAGTCATTCGGCAATACCTCCCCTTCTGGAAGGGTTGTTCTTCTCAGCTTACATGAAATGAAAAGAAGAGAAAAGAATGAACTGAAGAGAATTGTATATATGAAAAAAATATACTGCCACAAAATATCTGGCTTGGAACCTACCTCTGAACTATAGAGGTTTGTCATAGGAGAACAAAACATATACGTATTTATATCAACATCAAGTATTATAGCATCGCATTTCACGTGCCTAAATATTTTCGCTATCCCGTCCATCATTCTATGGACCCATGCTCTTCCTCGAGCTTATACACAATTACCTTTGAAACTCCCTCGACATCGAAAATCGAATCTGGGATCTCATTCTAGACATCATCGTTACTTGAATTCTATGCTTGCACCGCAACCTTCCTCGTATAATAATACGACTCTCTATTGATAAGAAAGAATAATAATTCACTAGGTAGATACTCTACTTAATTAGTCTATCAATGATAACTTATACACTACCACGACCCGATTAGTGGTACTCAATCTCAACATCCATTCCAATACAACTCTCACGGTTGTAATCAACTCATTACTCGCAGAATCATTGCTGCATTACTATGGTCCACCACTGACCTACTGTCGTCATTCACTTTCCATAAAATCTTAATATCTAACCATACGGAGTCCATACATGTCGTATAGAATACTTCTAAGGAGTTAACATAATCACCAATCATGATTCATGAAGAACACTCGTGATCCTGACATACATACATGACATGAAGCAGATAAAATTGCAGAAGAGTTTCAATCAAAGCAACGATAGCAGGTTAATACCATTCTTAATCGTATGCCTTAAATAGAAGACTTAACTCAAGGTTTCGTCTAGTCCTTTTTGAAACATGGTCCTGGCTTATCTCAAGATAGTATCTTCGGAGATAGATAGCCCGCTCATGGTGATTACACGAATTAAATCTCTACCAACTACTATGACGGTTGGGTATTGCACAGTCATCAGAAGGAATGTCAATCTTCCAAACCATAATACAACCTTCACGGCTTTAATCCTTATTACTGTATTCCTATGGCACAAGCTCCTATAATTATCCTCTTACCTTTAAAGTGTCGGCCACCTCTCTGGCCTTTCCTGATAGTAAAATTTCCTTACAGTCAATGTCATTTTAACCACCTCCAAATAAATTTTCTACCTCATTTCAATCACTGCTTATGTGAAGATGTCTTCCTTAAAATCTGATGAGTAAAAAAAAAATCACCATTTTTCCATAAGTTATTGCCTCAGTCTTTAGAGGTTAATCACTGTCACGACTGACTCCCAATCATACTTAGAACATCTTTAATCTTAGGTCCTAATTTCCCTGAATAATTTCGACCTTTACTGGTTCGATCCATAATTTCTCGTGGTTTAACACATGCCCCACTTGGCATCATTGTAATTACGTCATATTTCCTTTATCAACATTTCTATTCTTGAGAATTTTGAATATTACCTTTCTTTCTTGTAAAACCTCTTAGGTTATCCTTGAATCGTCCCTCCTGTATTCCCTAGATACAGGGCATATCAAGATACCATTTATTAATACCAGAATCATTGTCTATATACTTCTGAAAAATTTCTCCACTGATTCTTAAAGGTTGTTATTACCTTAATCCTTTCCAATTCATACTGTCAAACTCATACTATCCCTATTAAGGGTGAAATGCCAACCTTTATGCATTCCCCTGGGATTCATTTTAAGTTACCGATGTTCTATCCTTAATTCCACCTTTAGAAAAAGTACATGCATCATTCCATGGATAAATCAAGTCATATATCCCTGATAAGGGTGTCTTATTCAATCATTCCCACCTCGATAGTATATGCCTAATTTCACAATAACATCTGTATTCAAAATGAGGTCAATCAGTATGGCCTCCAAAAGATAACAACGGTTATCCGCTTTTCTTGCCTAATTTGGTAATGATCACATGGATGATCTGGAAGATATTGGTCGTGTTCAACGTGAACTTCTTCTTAATAAATCTTTATTTACTTTTGTTGTTTATCTCAACAGTCATCTCAATGTTGGGATATCTTTCATACCTGGCGTCTCCCTTCCTGGGTATCAAGCCACCGGTCTTACACTTCACATTCTTGAAGGTCACTTCCTTCATCCAATTTTCTTAATTTCTTACTTTCTTGTCTCCTCAGTCTATCCGCGTCTCATTATTTATCCCTCGAACTATTTCAAGGTTTCCTCGAATCCTCCCAACTTAAAGGGGGTACAATATATGTATCTCTTATGCCTTCAACCATCAATTTTAACTCATGGTGGATCATCATCATCCTGACGATTACATACTTTTCTATTTCTATTGCTATGAGTCTTTAGGGTTTCCTAATACCCGACTCCCTTATCATACCTCAAACTCTTTTGCCTTTATATCCCTTTCCACTTCAGTTCCTTTTTATTTCCCTTTCTCTTATCATTATTTCATGAACCAACACAACATAAGCATTGATTTCAAACATCCCGTTATTCTGGATTCGTGTCCTCAGAACGAATCTTGATAACTTTTACAACTTAGATTCATAATTCATCATACTCGTCTGCCTTTGTTCTGGCTCTAAAGCTTTTACTCTATCTCTATAACCTTGGGAAGTACTTTCCTGAAAACAATTGACTGAACTTAAATCAGTTTATTATAATCTCTTGCTCCGTGCCTTCCTTGGTCTTTCACCAGCGGGTGGTCTCTCTCGTAGGAGGGTAAGTGACAAAAACAGTCCTTTTGAGATTCGCCAATCATTTAGAATCTCAAATGATTCCTATATTTCCTTTAGCCAGGCTCTTGCCTCGGCTGGGTCAGCTTGTTCCATGGAACTCTGAGAGCTTAGCGACTTAAAGGTCCTGAAAGAATTTCTCACCGCACTGTCTCCTCAGGGTGGTGGTTGGGGATAATAGTCTAAGTTCTGTCTAGACAGGTCCATGAATTGTCGTATAGGAGTACCGTCTCGGGTCTCCTTTCCTTACTCGACTTTCTGTTTCCTTAGTATGAAATGTTTCATCCTACTCCCCATAATTGGGGTCATCTTTTAATTTAAAATCCTCATTTTCCACTCCATTATGTCATGGGTTCCTTCTATCTTGATGGCGACCTCCCTGACTATCACGTTCAGGATTTGCTCTAAATCTTATTCCTCAAACTATGGCTCTCATCTAAGTTCTCATCCTTATGCTCTTGAACTTTCGGAACCCAAATTCTATAGGAATACCTCATTATTCCCTTATCATCTTTCTCTGGCACCGTATGCCCTTTTCCAATAATTCGGTCTCTATTGCAATCTCAAACAGCTTTTCGGTACCGGCTCCGGTTACCTTCACTACTATTTCCAAAATCTCTTATAAACTCTCCCAAAGACATTATCATCTTGAGTCTCTCCTTTTTACTAAGGGCATCAGCCACCACATTGGCTTTCCCTGAATGATAAAGAATCTCCCAATCATTATTCTTGATTAGCTCTAACTGCCTCCTCTGGCATATGTTGAGCTCTTTCTACGCGAAAATGTACTAGAGCACTTATGGCTTAGGTAATTCTCGCACTTCTCTCCATACAAGTAGTGCCTCCAATCTTTAGGGTAAACTATTGCCACGAGCCTAAGCTCATGAGCGGGGATATCGAATTTCATACTACCTTAATTGTCTTGACATGTACGCGATTACCTTACCGTGCTGCATAAGCACGCACCCTAAGCCCTTGTGCGAAGCATCACTACACTTCACAAAATCTCCTTTTCCATCCGGCAACGCCAGCATAGGGGCCATCACCAACCTCTGCTCCAGTTTTTGAAAGCTGTTCTCGCATTTCTCTGTCCATTCGAACTTCTCAGTCTTACGAGTAAGCCGCGTTAAAGGGGCTACTATCTTTACAACTCGAACGAACCTCCGGTAGTGACCGGCCAATCCTACCTCTGGTAGTCGACCTAACCATGGTCATCAATTCATCAGTGGTCCTTTATCCAATCTTGTCAGGACCCTCCATGGGATCCTCCTCAACAACTATCCCTTCTAGAACAACATCCTCAACCGCTACATCCTCAATATCAACATCATCCGGTCCTGCATTAGGACACTCTATCGGATCCACAATTCGATCTCCAATTAGTAATAAAATATCATCGCGATGTTGCTCCTCAACCTCAGGGTTCGGAGTCCCGCTACCATATACGATAACGAACTACGCTCCTATCACGATATTTATAAGGGTTCCCATAAGGGTTTTAACTGTCAGTGCTACGTTAGGTAGCCCGACTATGAACTTGGCAAGAGTTCTTATTATCTTAGTTAACTTATTATCTTAACGTCCCATCATCTCTGAGGTTTATAACGCGTGGCTCTGATACCATTTCTGTAACACCCCCAGATCCGGGGTCGGGGATCCGGGTTGTCACGAGTTCCATTTCCCTTAACAACACCCAATCTTAATAAATAATCAACTACTCTGTACTGTGACCCCACAATAAACACACACCACAACCCGTTATAGTCTCAGAGATGAATATCCAAAAATAATCACAAGTCGTTTTATTCCACAATTATATGCCAATACACCTTAAACAGGTTTCTGAATAAATTTATATTTCTTTGCCATTATTACAATTCATAAATATACATAATCTGATACATCAAAAGTTGAAAGCCTAGCCTATTGGTAGTTTCTACCTCAGCTATGGCGGCATCAGTGCTTCTAGAAAACTGCGGAACGTCTCCTAACCTCTTGCGAATCGGAAGCTTGGTCCGGTTCATCTTGTCTATCTGATGTTGTGTGATGAAAGAAGAAAGCAAGGGTGAGCAGCAAGCCCACCAAAATAATATGTATAATGATTAATAGTATATGAGCCTACTCATAATACTCATGAAAGTCTTGGTCAAAAGAAATGAACCAAGTTGATAACTTAATGCGATGAAGTCGCAAAATATTCAGTATATATACATATATACTTTTCAAAATATTGGAAGTCCTCTTCCATGCATAATATACACAAAGTCCCAGTGTATAACTGTATAAAAAAATATCGTTGCAAGGTGATCTCATATATCTAACCTTGTCTCAACGTTTTTTTTTGAAAATCTTTGTCATTCATAAGACAATTATTAATTAGATATAAGTTTAAAAGATGAAGTTACAAGATACTCCAATATACTTATATCTTTTCCAAATACTACTTGAACTACCACCGTTCAAGTTATAATTAATTTCAAAAGTTCATCCCACTGATGAGACCACAAGATAAGACTTGAATAGATTCAATCTTTGAAATATTATTAAAGGAAATGAAGTTAGGATATACTTCATTAAGTTCTGATATATATATATATATATATCCACATATACATCTTCTTTATACATTTCCTGAAAACCTCTGTCATGTAAAGTATGAACAGAGTTGCAATATCCAATAAATTTGGAAAGGAAAAGAATTTTGGCATAAACCAGGTATCTTGCTGATCAGGCAAAGATACCCATAAGTAACCTTTTCTACTAGTAGATGGACGAATTCCCCACTGGTCATCACCCTGGCCGCATTAGGACCTATACTGGACTGCCACTCAGCCACTTATGCATTTGATGGACTCCCACTGAGCCACTTACACTATCATGGACGCCCACTGAGCCCATGTTGCTTATGCCGACTCAATAGATGGACTTACTTCCCGAACGTTGGGAAAGTAATCAATTCATTTACCAAAACTGCAACCTTGTTGCGAATATAAAATACACCACAGAGCCGGATCCCTCAGGTTTTAAGCGAGTATTTAAATCTCCTTAAAAAGGAAGATCTTAAATATAAAAATGAGTTTTGGGATCCGCTCTAACTTTTAAAAATCATTTTGAAGACTCGAAAACACTTTATAGAGTGTTTGGAGTAAAGCTGATTTAATGAAGTAAATCAGTCCCTAGAATATTTAGAAAATGACTGAATATTATTAATTAAATAATATTCCCATAAAGAATAATCTTTATAAAAATAATTGAAGTAGAAGTATTAAAATTTATACTTGAAACGAGTATTAAATAACCAAAGATATACTTATATGAAAGTATTATCTTCATTTGAATAATCGAAAATAAGTCTGATTATTGACACCTTATTCTTTAATAAAATAAAGAATATATTTCAGTAATAAGCGGAGTCATAATACCTCGAATGAATATTATAAATAATATTCATAAAACAAAGGAGTCATACATCCTCAAATGAATATCCAAGTAATATTCAATAATATTATAAAGGAGTCATAAGCCCTCGAATAATATTCGAAATAATATTCAATAAATAATATAGAGTTATCGAATAACCCTTATTCGATTAATAGTTTTGAAAACTATAACCATATATATATATATATAAATATATATATATATATATATATACATATATACAAAATCTACTCGGGATCCTCGACTCCCGGTTTTAGAAAATGTTTTCACCTTTTGGGTCCCTATAATAAGGGTATATGCAAATTACCGCTATCCTCTAGCATAGGTATTATCAACTGAACCAATCAGATATATGGAAAGAATACGAAACAGGCATGCATATGTACCATATAACATGCTACAATATATCGCAAGAATTTGCTATAACAAATATGCATTTAACGCAAGATCAGGCATATACACCAATACATCACAACAACAGTTATAACGGGTAGAAAACTTGCCTGAGCGACTTGGGGTGATAAAAGGCTCGGGACGAGTCTGGTAACCTATAAACAACAAGTAAGTTGGAATTAAACCAAAGTCACTTGTAAATCTATACTTTAACTAACTTAGACTCTAACGCTTGTTTTGCGCTCACTGATTCGCTTAAGCCACTCGGGTACCCTCGGCTCCACCATTTTTAATAATTTAACCTTTACGAGTTTTAAAGCGATTCCTTTGCGAGTGTCTTACCAACTGCCTAACACACTTACCATAAATATTTCATACTTCAATTAGTCCTTTAAGGTCTTTAACCTATGTTTCAAAGTAAGGCGAGGGGAAAAGTTTCATTCGCGAAACGCCGTTACTTGAAACGGTCGTTTCTCCTAAACCGTGCATCGGAATCGAACGAACTACATATCAAAACGAAGCTCGTAATATGAACTATCTAAACATGGCAATGGTCAAAATCTAGCAGGGGGTTCTCGCGTCCTAATGTTATGCACAAAAACAGTCTAAAGAAAATCGGACGTTACGACGGCTATGTTTACGCGATTTCCCAAATTTTAAACCATTCAATACCAACCACAAATCAACCCCAAATCAATCATACAACCAATATCCCTCCAAACCACATCATAACAGCCCCAACAAATCCACATTAACCATTTATACTTATTCCTCACATGAACTAAAAGCTTTACTTAGGTTCTTTAACTAATTACCAAGATTTACAACTCCAACAATGCAACAAAACCAACTAATCTCTACAAACTCAACCAAACTTCAACCAATCAAGCATCATGCTTCACATATGCTATATCAAACACATTCAATCCTAATTACTCAAAACTAAAGCTAGGGTTTGTGGTTTATACCTTCCTTGGAGAGTGGAGAATCAAGAGAATGGCTTGGAATCACCTTTAAAGCCCTTATCCAAGCTTAATCTAAACAAAACTTCAAGAACACAAATTTTAGTTCTTGAAAACACTATTCACCATCTTCTTTCATGATTTATAGAAAAAGATTGGCTTGGAATTAGAAGCTTAAACTTATAGGAAGTATGTAACTATCCATGGGGAAGCTTAGATAATTACCTTGCTAAATAGTAAGTGGAGGAGCTTGGACTTCCCATTTCTTAAGAAAGAAGCCGAGAGCTTCATGAAGAAATGGAGGATTTGGTGTTTTGTGATTTGTTTTGCTTGGTTGCTAGGTTTTTGTTTTGTTTGATTTAGTCAATTACCTTGTTGCCCTTGAATTTGTGTGGTTCTCATTCAACCACACCTCCTTCCTTCCCATGTCATGCCTACATCACTTTGTGATGTCATCACCCCTCCTTTGTCCTCTTTCTATTGGTTGGATGACATCATCCCCACTAATCCCTTTGATTAGCTTTTAATTGTTTGCCTAATGACCACTGATCTGTTATACGGTTCGCTTAACTTTCGTTCTCGTTTATCGTTTGAGGGATCATACCCGGGATCTTATTACTTAGGTTCCCTTAACCTTTCTTAATATATTGTATTCCTTCTATGATCCTCTCTTATAATCCTTTAATTTAAATCCTCTTTATCCTGTTACCTTTTTCTCAATTATCTCCGTATCTTGTGGATTTCCGGGAAAAACCAAAGTGTTCGGAATTGGATTCTGACGATCTTTACATACACTTATATACTTCATAGAGTACTAATAATATTCCATAAGATCAATAACAGAACCCCTACATAGCGTGGCATGAAAAGTTTTCTCGTTCAGCAAAAACACTATTCATAAGGGTTTCAAAAATTTCCAAAAATTGGGGTTATTACAATACTCGCTCAAAACCTGAGGGATCCGGCTCTGTGGTGTATTTTATATTCGCAACAAGGTTCCTGTTTTGATAAATGAATTGATTACTTACCCAACGTTCGGGAAGTAAGTCCATCTAATTGAGTCGGCATAAGCGACAAGCCGGGGTACGGTCTATCAAAGTGTAAGTGGCTGGGTGGCAGCCCATCAACGCGTAAGAGGCCGGGTGGCGGTCCAGCACAAGGTCCTAATGACGCCAGGGTGATGACCGGTGGGGGATTCATCCATCTACTAGTAGAAAAGGTTACTTATTGGTATCTTTGCCTGATCAGCAAGATATCAGGTTTATTCCAAGGTTTTCTTCTTTCCAAATATATTGGATATTATAACTCTGTTTATATTTTTCATAACAGAGGTTTCCAAGGAAAGTATGAGATACATATATATATATAGGTGTATATATATCGGGACTTAATGAAGTTTCTCGTAACTTCATTATTTATAATGATATTTCAAAGATTGAATCTATTCAAGTCTTTTCTTGTAGTATCATCTATGTGATAAACTTTTGAAACTGATGATACCTTGAACGGTGGTAGTTCAAGTAGTATCCGGAAAATATATAAGTATATTGGAGTATCTTGTAACTTCATCTTTTCAACTTATATCTGGTTAATGATTATCTTATGCATGACAAAGATTTTCACAAAAACGTTGAGACAAGGTTAGATATATGAGATCACCTTGCAACGATATTTTTATACAGTTATAAACTGGAACTCTGGTTCATTTTTTTACTTGACCAAGACTTTCATGAGTACTATGAGAATGCTCATATATTGTTAATCATTATACATATTATTTCGGTGAGCTTGTTGCTCACCCTTGCTTTCTTCTTTCATCACACAACAACAGATAGACAAGATGAACAGGATCAAGCTCCCAATTCGCGAGCGGATAGGAAACGTTCTGCAGTTTCCTGTAGGCGTTGATGCCATTGTAGCTGAGGTAGGGTCTACCAATAGGCTAGGCTTTCAACTTTTGATGTACCAGACTTATGTATATTTATGAATTGTAATAATGGCAAATAATATGTAAATTTATTCAGAAACCCTTTTGAGGTGTAATGACTTATAATTGTGGAATAAAATGACTTGTGTTATTGTTTGCTATTCATCTCTGAGACTATAACTTGTGGTGTGTGTGTATATTGTGGGGTCACAATACGCAGTAATTGGTTGATTATTAAGATTAAGTATTATTAAAGGAAATGGAACTCGTGACAACCCGAATCCCCGACCCCGGATTTGGGGGTGTTACAGAAATGGTATCAGAGCTAAGCGTTATAAACCTCAGAGATGATGTGACGTTAAAATAATTTCACTAAGATAATAAGGACTCTTGCCAAGTTCATAGTCGGACTACCTAACGTAGTACTGACAGTTAAAACCCTTATGGGAACCCTTATAAATATCGTGATAGAAGCGTATTTCGTTATCGTATATGGTAGCGGGACTCCGAACCCTGAGGTTGAGGAGCAACTGCGCGATGATGTTTTATTACTTATTGGAGATCAGATTATGGATCCGAAAGAGCTTCCTAACGCGGGACCGGATGATGTTCATATTGAGGATGTAGCGGTTGAGGATGTTGTCCTAGAAGGGATTGTTGCTGAGGAGGATCCCGTGGGGGATCCTGAAAAGAATGAATAAAGGACCACTGAGGAATTGATAACCATGGTTAGGGAAACTACCAGAGGTAGGATTGGTCGGTCACTACCGGAGGTTCGTTCAAGTCCGTAAAGATAGTAGCCCCTTTAACGCGGCTTACTCATAAGACTGAGAAGTTCGAATGGATAGAGAAATGCGAGAATAGCTTTCAAGAACTGAAGCAAAGGTTGGTGACGGCTCCTATATTGGCGTTGCCGGATGGAAAAGGAGATTTTGTGATTTGTAGTGACGCTTCACATAAGGAATTATGGTGCTTCTTATACAGCACAATAAGGTAATCGCGTACGCGTCAAGATAATTAAGGGAATATAAAATTCAATATCCCCACCCATGAGCTTGGGCTCGTGGCAATAGTTTTGCCCTAAAGATTGGAGGCACTACTTGTATGGAGAGAAGTGCGAGATTTACACAAGCCATAAGTGTTCTAGTGCATTTTCACGCAGAAAGAGCTCAACATGCGCCAGAGGAGGTGGTTAGAGCTAATCAAGGATTACGATTATGAGATTCTTTATCATCCAGGGAAAGCCAAAACGGTGGCTAATGCCCTTAGTATAAAGGAGAGACTCATGATGAAAATGTATTTGGGAGAGTTGATAAGAGATTTTGAGAAAATGGAAATAGAAGTGAAGGTAACCGGAGCCGGTACTGAAACGCTGTTTGAGATTGCAATACAGCCCGAATTATCGAAAAAGATCATATTGTGCCAAGAAAAAGTGATGAATGAAGGCAGAGAGTCAATGACTGGAGAAGAGATTAATACCAAGAAAGATGATAAGGGAATAACGAGGTATTCCTACAGAATTTGGGTTCCAAACTTTTAAGAGCGTAAGGACTGGATCTTAGATGAAATCCATAGCTCGAGGAATAAGATTTAGGGCAAACCCCGAATGTGATAGTCAGGGAGGTTGCCGTTAAGAAAGAAGGAGCCCATAACATAATGAAGTGGAAAACAAGGATTTTAACGTATAAGATAACCCCAAGTATGGGAGAAGGATGAAATATTTCATACTAAGGAAACAGAAAGTCGGGTAAGGAAAGGAGACCTGAGACTGTACTCCTATACGGCAATTCATGGACCTATCTAAAAAGAACTTAGACTATTATCCCCAACCACTATTATCCCCAACCACCACCCTGAGGAGACAGTGCGGTGGGAAATTCTTTCAGGACCTTTAAGTCGCTAAGCTCTCAGAGTTCCAAGAAACAAGCAAACCCAGTAGAGGCGAGAGCCTGGCTAAAGGAAATATAGGAATCATTTGAGATTCCAAATGATGGACGAATCACAAAAGACTGTTTTTGTCACTTACCCTCCTAAGAGAGAGGCCACCCGCTGGTGAAAGACCAAGAAAGGCACAGAGCCAGAGGTTATAATAAACTGATTAAAGTTCAGTCAATTGTTTCGGGAAAGTACTTCCCAAGGTTATGAAAATAGTGTAGAAGCTTTAGAGCCGAAACAAAGGCGGAAGAGTATGATAAATTATGAATCTAAGATTATAAAAGTTGTCAAGATTTGTTCTGAGGACTAGAATCCTAGAACGACGTGATGTTTGAAGTCAATGATTAGTGGGTTCGTGAAATGATTGCAAGAGAGAGGTAGATAAAAAGAAACTGAAGTGGAAAGGAATATAAAGGCAATAGAGTTGGAGGAATGATAAGGGAGTTAGATACGAGGAAACCCTAAAGACTCGTAGAAATAGAAATAGAAAAGTATGTAATCGTCAGGATGAGAGTGATTCACCATGAGTTAAAGCTGATGGATGAAGGCATGAAAGATACATATATTTTATCCCCTTTAAGTTGGGAGGATTCGAGGAAACCTTGAGATAGTCCGAAGGATAAACAAGGAGAGGCGGATAGACTGAGGAGACAAGAAAGTAAGAAATTAGGAAAATTGGATGAAGGAAGTGACCTTCAAGAAAGTGAAGTGTAAGACCGGGGGCATGATACCCAGAAAGGGAGACACCATGTATGAAAGATATCCCAACATTGAGATGACTGTTGAGATAAACAAAAAAAGTAAATAAGGATTTATTAAGAAGAAGTTCACGTTGAACACGACCAATATCTTCTAGAACATCCCTGTTATCATTACTAAATTAGGCAAGAAAAGCGGATAATCGTTGTTATCTTTTGGAGGCCATATTGGTTGACCTCATTTTGAATAAGGATGTTATTGTGAAATTTGATATAGACTATCGAGATGGGAATGATTAAATAAGATAATCTATCAAGGATATATGACTTGATTTATCCATGGAAGGATGCATGTACCTTTTTAAAGGTGGAATTAAGGATAGAACCTCGGTAACTTAAAATGAATCCTAGGGGAATGCATAAAGGTTGGCATTTCACCCTTAATTGGGATAGTATGAGTTTTCACAGTATGAATTGGAAAGGATTAAGGTAACAACAATCTTTAAGGATCAGTGGAGAAATTTTTTCAAAAGTATATAGACAATGGTTCTAGTATTAGTAAATGGTATTTTGATATGCCCTGTATTTAGGGAATACAGGAGGAACAATTCAAGGATAACCTTAGAGGTCTTACAAGGAGAAAAGGTAATATTCAAAGTTCTCAAGAATAGAAATTTTGTTAAAGGAAATATGACATAATTATAATAATGCCAGGTGGGGCACGTGTTGAACCATAAGAAAGTATAGATCGACCCAATGAGGGTCGAGATTGGTGAAAACAAGAAGGACCCAAGATAAGAGACGTCCTAAGTATGATCGAGAGTCATTCGTGGCAATGTTCACATCTAAAGACTAAGGCAATGACTTATGGAAAAAAATGGTGATTTTTTTCTTCTCACCAGGACTTAAGAAAAGCATTTTCACATAAGCAGTAATTGAAATGAGGTAGAAAATTTATTTGGAGGTGGTTAAAAAATGACATTGATTGTAAGGAAATTTTACTATCAGGAAAGGTCAAAGAGGTGGCCGACACTTTAAGTGTAAGAGGACAATTATAAGCACACGTGCCAGAGGAATACAGTGATGATGGTTAAAGCCGTGAAGGTTGTATTATGGTTTGAAAGATTGACATTTCTTCTGATGATTGTACGATACTCAACCGTAATTGTAGTTTGGTAAAGATTTAATTCATGTTAGCACTGTGAGCGAGCTATCTATTTTAGAAGGTCCTATCTTGAGATAAGCCAGGACCATGTTACGAGAGGACTAAATGAACCTTTGAGCTTCATGTCTCCTAATAAAGATATATGGTTAATAATGGTATTAACCAGCTATCGTTGCTTTCATTGAAACTCTTCTGAAATTTTATCTGCTTCATGTCATATGTGCGTCAAGTTCAGGAGTGTTCTTCATGAATCATGAGTGGTGATCATGTTACCTCCTTAGAAGAATTCGATACGACAGGTATGGACTCCGTATGGTTAGCTATTGAGATTCCAAGGAAAATGAATGACTACCGTAGGTCCGTGGTGGACTATAGTAATGCATCAACGATTCTTTGAATAATGAGCCGATTACAACCGCGAGAGTTGTATGGTAATGGATGTTGAGATTAAGTACCACTAATCGGGTCGTGGTGATGTATAAGTTATCATTGATAGACTAATTAAGTCGATTATCTACCTATTGAATATTTATTTCTTCTTATCAATAGAGAGTTATATTACTATACGAGGAAGGTTGCGGTGCAAGCATAAAATTCTAGTAACGAGGAGGTCTAGAATGAAATCCCAGATTCGATTTTCGCTGTTGAGGGAGTTTTAACGGTGATTGTTTATAAGCTCGAGCAAGAGCATGGGTTCATAGAACGATGGACGGAATAGTAAATATTCATGCATGTGAATTGCGATGCTATAATACTTGATGTTGAGATATATACATATATATGTTTTGTTCTCTTATGACAAACCTCTATAGTTCAGAGGTAGATTCCAAGCCAGATCTTTTGTGGCAGTATTTTTTTTTATATATATAATTCTCTTCAATTCGTTCTTTTCTTTTCATTTTGTATAAGCTGAGAAGAACAACCCTTCTAGAAGGGGAGGTATTGCCGAATGATTATCTATCTGTGTGATAGAAGCCTAGTAGGATACCACATGTTGTTTAATTGCTTGTCAAGTACTAAAGGCTGGCCACCTTCTGTACTAACTATGCAATAGAACAAGTGTTCATGATCATAGTGATCTCTCAATAAATTCTTTTACTTCTACACGAAGGACCAAGCTTTCGAAGATTGAGGCAGCTAGAGATGAAGTGGTACCAAGTATGGTGGTATTCGGAATGGAAACGCATTCGTGATACTAAGGTTGACGCATTTATTAAAAGGTTATAAAACTCTAGCGTGTAAAGATATATCTAGAATAGTATTCTGTATGGAAGATAGTAACGCTTACGAACCAGAAAAAAAGGAGTATTGAGAAGCAAAAGCTATAATGCTAGAAGCTATGATGTGAGTCTGTGCAATAGACTTAAAAGAATTTGGAATGATCACTTAACGCGGATTGAGTTTTCTTACGACAATAGATCATATGTCATTATCGAGATATCGCCTTGTGAGATCTTTGAGGGAAGACAATGTCGATCTCCCTTATGTTAGGATGAAGTTGCAGAGCGCAAGATGCTCGGACCAGCAGTGGTCCAAAGGACAAGGGATATAATAGATCTAATCAGAAGACGACTGGTAGTAGCCCAAGATGGACATGAGAAGTATATTGAATTGACACGAAAGGACAAGGAATAGGAAGTAGGGGACCTAGTGTTGTTATAGGTATTCCCTTGGAAAAGATGGATGTGATTCGGAAAGAAAGGAAAGCTAAGCCCACGAAGTGTTGGACCCTTGGAGATATTAAGACGTATTGGGAAGTTAGCATATGAGCTAGCCCTAACCCCGAACCTGTAGCAAGTTCATAACGTGTTCCACGTATCAATGTTCAGGAAGTGTAATTCGGATGCGAGACAAATAGGGGCATATGAGCGCATAGACATGCAACCAGACGTAACCTATATGGAGCAACCAGGAAGGGTTATAGATTGAACAGGAACAAGTGCTTAGGAGAAGGGTTATCAAACTAGTCAGAGTTTGATGGTAGAACCACAATGTAGGAAAATTTACTTGAGAGTTAGAAAGTGCAATGCTAAGAAAGCATCCATATTCATTTTCTATCCGATTCCGGGACGGAATCTTTATAAGGAGGGGAGACTGTAATAACCCCAATTTTTGGAATTTTTGAAATACGGATGAATAGTAACTTTTGCTGATGATGCTGATTAAGGAAAATTATCAGACCACGCTATATAGGAGTACTGTTATGGAAATTCTAAGATCGTATTAGTATTCCATAAAGTAAATAAGTGTATGTAAAGATCGTCAGAATCCAAATTCGAACACTTTGATTTTTCCCGAAAATCCACCAGATACCAAAAGAATTAAGTATAAGGTAACATGATTAAAAGGATATAATTCAAGGATTATAAGAGAGGATCATAAAATGATTATAAAATATTGAGAAAGGTTTAGGGGAACCCAAGTAATAAGATCCCAGGTATGATCCCTCAAACGATAAACGAGAACGAAAGTTAAGCGAACCGTATAATAAATCAGCGGTCATTAGCCAAGTAATTAGGGGTTAATCAAAGAGGTTAATGGACGATGATGTCATCACACCAACAAGAGGAAGACAAGTGTAACAAGATGACATAAGCAGATGACATGAGCATGACAAAGTGGAAAGGATTGTGTTGTGAATATGTTATGTACTTGATGATCACTTAAACAAAACATCTAAGTAGATTTTACTTAGTGAAATTATGTAGCACTCGACGAATAAGAATTATAGTCCCGACGGATAACTCATTATAGTCCCGACGGATGATTAACTTATTATCCATCGAGTGAGTAGCTTATGTAACAATAAGTTTGTAGCACAGTGATGTATGCACCTTTGTATAGAATCTGTAGTAGCATATAAGTCATGTTGACTTTAACTAGATATGCAGAATAGGTTGATTAATTGTACATAAGTAATGTCTTGTAATTCTGTATAAGTGAAATGAAGTCAAGCGCCAAAATAGCTACCGACGGATGATTAACAAAGCCTTCGACGGATGATTAAATGACTATCAACGGATGTTTAACATAGCAGTCGACGGATGATCAATTAAGTCATCGACGGATGATCTGAAAGTCGACGGATGATCATATCAAGAATTCAAACAACAGTTGAATAGTGAAAGCTGACACACAGCCGTCGAGTTGTATACAAACACATTGTGGAAGCCCATTAACTGGGTAATAGAGGACGAAAAGCAGCAAAGATTAAGACTATTAGATTTTATATTTGTTCAGTCTTTTTGACTTTGTAATCTTGGTATTATATAAACCAAGTGAGTAGCAAATAGAAAAAAAACCTGAGATAACTGAGAGAAACACAAAAACAGAGAAATCTTTGTAAGCAGAATCTTTAGCATTTCCTGTAAACTCAGTAATTCATTTGTAAGCAGCTGTGAGCATTCTTGCACACAGAGTCCTCTCGATATATTATATATATCCCTGGTGGAATTGTTTAAATCCACCAGAAAGTTTTTAAAGACTCTTGTTTTTAATTACTTATGTTTTGATTCATTATATTTCTATTCCGCATTGTGCCAATCAAAACATTATATCTATATTTGAGTTGAACATTTTTATTTCAAGAAAAAGGTTCAAGAATTCCATTCAAACCCCCTTCTGTAATTCTTGCTATATTGTTAAAGGGACTAACAATTGGTATCAGAGCAAGCTCTTAATCTACAAAGAGTTTAAAGATCAAAACAATTCAGCAAGATGAACAAGAAAGATGTTGGAGTCAAGATTCCTTTTCTTGATAAAGATAATTACCATCATTGGAAGGTAAAGATGCATCTTCATATGCTTTCTCAAGATGAGGCCTATGTGGACTGAATAGAAAGAGGCCCTCATGTTCCAATGAGAGCTGCTACAGGAAACGAGCCATCTGTTCCAAAACCAAGGCATGAATGGTCTGATCCTGACATTGAACAAGTCAGGAAAGATAAAAAGGCCATGAATATTCTATTCAAAGGTGTTGATGCGGACATGTTTGATAACATCATTAACTGCAAAACTGCCAAGGAAGTTTGGGACACAATACAGATAATTTGTGATGGCACTGAGCAAGTTAGAGAAAATAAAATACAGCTCTTGATTCTGCAATATGAGCATTTTCACAATGAAGAAAATGAGTCACTCACTAACATTTTTAGTAGATTCCAAAAACTACTAAATGCTCTCAAGTTACATGGAAGAGTCTATCAGACTAAAGACTCCAATCTGAAATTTCTCAGATCTCTTCCAAAGGAATGGAAACCAATGACAGTCTCATTGAGAAACTCACAAGATTATAAGGAGTTTACTTTGGAGAGACTGTATGGCATTCTGAAGACCTATGAGCTTGAGATAGAGCAGGATGAAAGAATGGAGAGAGGAAAGAAGAAAGGAGGATCCATTGCACTAGGTGCTGATCTGGAAAAGGAGAAGGAAGTGAAGATGGAAGCTGTAGAATCAACTTCAAAGGTCTGTGAGAATAAGGGTAAGGGGCTAGCTGCAGAAAGTGAAGAATCATTAAGCCAAGATGACATGGAGGACATTGATGAGCACCTAGCATTTCTTTCAAGGAGATTTGCCAAGCTTAAGTTCAAAAAGAACTTTGGAGCAGCCGAGCCAAATAGAAACATGGTGGATAAGTCAAAATTCAAATGTTTTAAATATGGCTTGGCAGGGCATTTTGCAAATGAGTGTAGAAAGTCAGATTCCAGTAAGAAAAGGTTTGAGTCTGTAGATTACAAGCAAAAATACTTTGATCTACTCAAACAAAAGGAAAGGGCTTTTATTACACAAGAGAATGACTGGGCAGCAGATGGTTTGGATGAAGATGAAGATGTCAGCTATGTCAATCTAGCCCTTATGGCCAAGTCTGATGAAACAGAGACAAGTTCCTCAAGCAATCAGGTAATCACTACAAACCTTGCACATTTATCTAAAGCTGAGTGTAATGATGCATTAAATGACATGTCTACAGAATTGTATCATTTGCGGGTTACACTTAAGTCTCTCACTAAAGAAAATGCTAAAATCAAAGAAAACAACTTGTTTTTAAGTGAGAGGAATAATGTGCTTGAGTCTCAATATGTTGAGTTTGAGAAATTAAAAATTGAGTGTAAGATTGCCAAGGAGGAATTAACTGAGTCCTTGAAAAAGGAAAAAATTTTGAAGAAGCAGCTCGATCGTGAACAAGAGGTGATTAAAGCATGGAAAACATCCAGAGATGTTCATGCTCAAATCACCAACGTTCAAGGAATTGAGTCTTTTTGTGATGAAGCCTGGAAAAAGAATAAGGAGAAACTAGAACCTATTTTGGTAGATGGGTTGCTGACAGGTGTAGACTCGACGGATGATGAGGACTATCCGTCGGATAACAAAAAATATTATCCGTCGAATGATAAAAATCCTCATCCGTCGGCTATAAGCAAACCCATTAGCAAAGCCAAATTAATCAAGCTAAATGAAAAGTATGAGTCTGTTTCCAAGAACTTTGTTTCAGGAGAGTCAAGTCAAGTTAAGAAAGGGAAAAAGGCTAATGTTGGTCACATGACTGTCAAACAGTTAAGTGACAGACTTGAGAAGATAGAGGTAAAAACAGAGACTAAAAAGAAAAACAATAGGAATGGTAAAGTAGGGATTAACAAACACAATAACTACACACCTGATAAATATGCCCCCAGAAAAATCTGTGTCAAGTGTGGTAGTGTAAATCATTTGTCTGTTAATTGCAAATCTGCCATGCCTACTCTCATGTCTGTTCAGCCTCAATTTCCTAACATGAATGTCATGCCTCCCATGCCTATTAATGCTATGCCTACACGAAATATAAATGCACAGTTTGCTAATATGCCATTTGCACCTAATCCATACTATGCTGCATACAATATGCCTCAAATGCCATTTAGCGGAATAACATGTTTACACCAAGCATGCCATTTCCTGTTAGCCATAACATGCATGATAATTCTGTTGCATTTAGCGGTTTCAAAGGTACAACCCAATTGACTAAGGAAGAATCTGAAATTCCTAAGACAAATGAGATAAGACCTAAGAAACAGAAGAAGAAAGCTAACAAGGAAGGACCCAAGGAAACTTGGGTACCAAAATCAACTTGATTTGATTTTGATGTGTGCAGGGAAACAGAAAGAATCTTTGGTACTTGGATAGTGGTTGTTCAAGACACATGACTGGTGATTCTACCCTGCTCACAGAGTTTAAGGAGAGAGCTGGCCCAAGTATTACTTTTGGAGATGACAGCAAAGGTTATACTGTGGGATATGGCTTGATTTCAAAGGACAATGTCATCATTGAAGAGGTTGCCTTAGTGGATGGTCTCAAACATAATCTGTTGAGTATCAGCCAGCTTTGTGACAAAGGCAACTCAGTAACCTTCAACAAAGAAGCATGTGTTGTGACTAACAATCAAAACAACAAAGTGGTTCTCGCTGGTGTGAGAAGAGGAAATGTGTATCTAGCTGACTTCAACTCAACTAAAGTAGAATCTGTAACTTGTCTTCTCAGTAAAGCAAGTCAAGATGAAAGTTGGCTATGGCACAAGAAGCTATCCCATTTAAATTTCAAGACCAAGAATGAGCTGGTAAAGAAAGAGCTAGTTAGAGGCATTCCTCTAGTGGAGTTTACAAAGGATGGATTGTGTGATGCCTGCCAAAAAGGGAAGCAGATCAAAGCATCATTCAGGAAGAAACTTGATTCAGCAATTGAAGAGCCTCTACAACTGCTTCACATGGATTTGTTTGGACCAGTCAATGTATTGTCAATTTTAAAGAAAAGATTTTGCCTAGTAATTGTAGATGATTTCTCAAAGTTCTCGTGGACATATTTCCTAAAGTCTAAAGATGAGGCTAGTGAAATCATCATCAATCACATAAGGCAAGTTAACAATCATCCTGATTTCAAAGTAAGAAGAATCAGGAGTGACAATGGAACTGAGTTCAAGAACCATATCATGAGAGCATTTTGTGAAGAAAATGGGATCTTGCATGAGTTTTCAGCAGCAAGGACTCCACAACAGAATGAAGTAGTGGAAAGAAAGATTAGTTCTCTTATTAAATTTGCAAGGACAATGCTTGAAGAATCAAAATTACCAACATATTTCTGGGCTGAAGCTGTAAACACTGCATGCTACACTCAGAACATCTCTCTGATTAATCAAGCAAGATGCATGACACCTTATCAATTGTTCAAGAACAAGAAGCCAACTCTAAACTTTCTTCATATCTTTGGCTGTAAATGCTATATTCTGAGAAATCAAACTGATCAAAATGGGAAGTTTGATGCTAAAGCAGATGAAGGAATTTTTGTTGGATATGTTGTTGGTAAAGCATATAGAGTCTACAATCTAAGAACCAACATTGTTGTCGAATCTATACATGCTGTGTTTGATGATAAAAAGATTGAAGGACTAAAAGATGGAGATTACCATGAGAGTCTCAAATTCGACAATGTTGAGATGGTCAGTGATGAAAGTGATGATGAGAGTGATCAAGAAACAGTGTCTAAGGATAATGCAGACAAATCTACCACCAATGAAGCACATAACTCAAAATCCGTCGAGTTACATAATGCTTCATCCGTCGGAAAGCAATCTGTGTTATCAGTCGGAAGACAACCTGCCTCATCCGTCGGTACTCAAAATTCACCATCCGTCGGGTTATCTAAAAGAGCAGGAAATCAAGGAAGGTCACCCATAGAAAGTACCCCTTTCTCAAATTAAAGATCCACAAACTCAGGGGGAGTTTCTAGCAATCATAACTCAATCACATATCAAGACAACATTGAGGTCTCTTCATCTAGAGCTAATCTACCTCAACCAAGGAAATGGACAAAAGATCACCCCTTTGAACTGATTATTGGTGATGTTTCTTCTAGAGTTCAAACCAGAAGAGCAACTCAAGAAGAATGTCTATACAGCAGCTTTCTGTCAAAGGAAGTACCAAAGAAGGTAGAAGAAGCCCTGTTAGATCCTGATTGGATTTTAGCTATGCAGGAGGAGCTAAATAAATTTGAAAGGAATAAAGTATGGAAGCTGGTACCCAAGCCCAAAGGAAAGAATCCAATAGACACCAAATGGGTATTCAGAAACAAGATGGATGAAAATGGCATAGTAGTAAGGAACAAAGCCAGATTGGTTGCTAAAGGCTATTTCCAGCAAGAAGGAATAGATTCTGATGAAACATTTGCTCCTGTTGCAAGACTTGAAGCCATCAGAATCTTCTTAGCCTATGCAGCCCATGCCAATTTCAAGGTCTATCAAATGGATGTCAAAAGTGCCTTTCTGAATGGAGATTTGGAGGAAGAAGTGTATGTTAGTCAACCTCCTGGCTTTGAAGATCCAAATTTTCCAGAGTATGTCTATTATCTACTGAAAGCACTTTATGGACTGAAGCAAGCACCTAGAGCCTGGTATGACACTTTATCAAAGTTCCTTTCGGAAAATCACTTCACAAGAGGTACTGTAGATAAAACTTTATTTTTCAAAAATGTTAATGGCTCTAGCATACTTGTTCAAATTTATGTAGATGATATTATTTTTGGCTCTACAGATGAGAAACTTTGTAAAAAGTTTGCCAAACTGATGCAAAGTAAGTATGAAATGAGTATGATGGGAGAACTAACTTACTTTCTTGGCTTACAAGTTAAGCAAGTTAGTGATGGAATATTCATTAGTCAAACTAAATATATTTTTAATCTTTTAAAGAAGTTTGATCTAATGGATTGCACATCTGCAAAAACTCCCATGGCCACTGCAACTAAGCTTGAACTAAACACTACTGAAAAGTCTGTGGATATTTCAAGCTATAGAGGCATGGTTGGCTCACTTCTGTACTTAACAGCTAGTAGACCAGATATAATGTTTGCTACATGTTTATGTGCTAGATTTCAGGCTGATCCTAGAGAGTCTCATTTAATAGCTATTAAGAGAATTTTCAGATATCTCAAGGGAACACCAAAACTTGGCATTTGGTATCCTAGAGATTATGGTTTTGATCTAACTGGTTATTTAGATGCAGACTATGCAGGTTGCAGAATTGACAGAAAAAGCACAATAGGAACTTGTCAATTTCTAGGAAACAAGCTTGTGTCCTAGTTCAGTAAAAAGCAAAATTTAGTTTCTACCTCTACAGCTAAAGCTGAATATATTGCTGCTGGCAGTTGCTGTGCACATATTTTATGGATGAAAAATCAATTGCTAGACTATGGTTTGCAAGTTGAGAGGATTCCTATTTTCTGTGATAACACAAGTGCAATTGCCATCACTGAGAATCCAGTGCAACATTCAAGGACAAAGCACATAGACATCAAGTACCATTTCATAAGGGAACATGTAATGAATGGTACTGTAGAGTTACATTTTGTTCCAAGTGAGAAGCAACTTGCAGATATATTTACTAAGCCACTGGATGAATCCACCTTTTCTAGGTTGGTAAGTGAGTTAGGTATGCTTAATTACTCTTGAATCTATCTGAGTTATTTTGCAAGTTGAAATGTAGCCAGAAATTTAACAGATTTTTTAGTCATGGATGAAATTTTGGCTAAGTCAAAATTTGCATCTCGACGGATGACCATTATCCATCGAGTTAAGTCATCCGTCGATATACAATGTGCAAATAAAAGTCAATTACTTTTCTGGAATCTTTTAAAACTCGACGGATAACAGTTTATCCTCATATGTCGAATTGTCTAAATCTTAACCGTTAATTCCCTGAACATTATCCATCGAGTATACTTACAGTTTGTAAGTATTATACGACGGATAATGGGTGGAATTTTTACAGTTTATTTTTAAACGGCTATTTTAGGCAATTTCTATTGGGTAATTTACTTTTCTTTATTATTTTCATCCATTGTTTTTGAGGGAGTATAAAAGCTTATTTCATTCCAATTATTTTCTTTTATCATTCTCAAATTCAACTACTTTTATTTTATTCTCTCTCAAGCAAATATCCTCTTTCTCTTCAAGCTTTCATTCTCTAACAATGGCACCTGTAGTAAAGATCATGTCTTAGACTGGGTTCATTTATGAGAAGAACAACTTCACTGCTTTGGTTAATAAGGGTATTCAGCAATCAGAAGACTATCACAAGATGATGGACTTCGTGAAGAACTGCAAGTTAAGTTATGCCATGCTTGAATCACCCACAGTTTACTGTGAAGTTGTTGAAGAGATGTGGACCACTGCAAATTATAACTCTACTGACAAAACCATCACTCTAACTATCAAAGGTAATGAGTTCTGTATCAATAGTGATGTGATAAAAGCATGTTTCAAAATTCCTGATGATAATGTAACTTCACCACACACTGACACTGATATTATCAATATGCTTAATTCCATGCATTATGCACTTCCTACTAATAAGCTAAGTGAAATTAGAAGATTAGGTCTTAGGAAGGAATGGAGTTTCATGTGTGATGTTGTGACTAAAGTTTTCTCTGGAAAAGTCAGTAATTTTGATTCTGTGAACATTTCCATGCTTAACATGCTATACATGCTAGTTACAGATAAATTTTACAATTTCAGTGACCTTGTCTTGTATGAGTTAGGTTTTAAACTAGGTGAATTAGCCAAAAGGGGAAAGAATGTATATTATACTAGATTTTTCATGATATTGGCTAACCATCTTTGTCAAGAGATTGTACTTGAGAACCCAAACAACAAATTAGCTTGTTGGGTTCAAGAGAGAAGAATCATTGCAGATTTGAACAGAGCCAACCATCATAGGGATGTGCCAATGTTCTACTTTCCTGTAATTTAGACACCTCAGGTAAGTGAGGTAAGCTCATCCATACCCTCAACTATTCCAATCTCCTCAATTTCTTTGAGTTCAGGAGTAGCTATGGCAACTGTGACAATGACCAAACAGTTGCTTACCAAAGCTGCCAAATCAACTACAATTTCTAAATCCAAGTCAAAGAAAACCCCATCTGGTATCTCTCAAAAGGTACCAGTTGAAAAATCTACCAAAACCAAAGAGGGGAATGTGAAGGAGGGTCAGTTAGGTGAGGGAAGTGGTGAACATCAAAGAAACCCCAAGGATAAGGTTGGAGAGTTGAGTGAATCCCAGCCTAGCCACACTATAGTTTCCCAACAAACTGCAGTGCTTAAAAAGGACAAAAGCTCACTTCTAGCTGCATCCTCCCAAAAGGATGTAGCTATTGAACAAAGCTCTCAGCCAAGAGCACAGGTCAAAAGGGTTAGGGACACAAGCTCACCCCAAACTTACACAAGAAAGAAGAAATCCAAAACAACTGGGGATGCACAGGGCACACACACAGTGCAAACTGGTGCTAAAGACACAGTCCCTGCACTTTCTCAAATTCAGATTGATGTGGCTCCAATAAATGTGGAGTCACCACAGCCAAAATCTCTTATAATAGAAACCTCTGAAACACCATACTCACCAACAAACTCTCTGGAAGTGGATATGATAAACACTTCAATTCCTGATTCCCCTTCTTTAACTCTGTTGGGGAAGCCAAAATCTAGTGCAAGTGAGCATTATCTTTTAGATGATTTGTTGGCTCACTTGCCAATTCTTTCAGATACTATTGTGACATCTCTGCCTCAAATAACTTCAATCAACACACAGTCAACAATAGTTTCTCTTCCCACCTCATTCATTTCTACTCTCTCGATGGATATTGCTCATCCGTCGAGTAGTGATTGTATCCCGACGGATAAGCTTAATAGCAGTTATCCGTCGGATAGCTTTACCACTCACCCGACGGATATCACTTATCCGTTGAGTGTCTCTGCACAACTTCAAACTTCAATTATTTCAAGTGCAGAAGATTTAGTGGTAATACAGTCACTCTTAGGACTGAGAGAGGAGAGTGCATTGAGTGAGAGGTTGGGTTGCTCCCAGGCAAAAGGAGAGGAAAAGAGTGAATCTCAGCAATCCATTTCTTCAGGATTGGCAAAAGTGAGTGAGAGGAGTCCCACCTTAGTAGGTGAAGGTGAGGGTGTGAGGGTGGGGAGCCAGGGTGAGACCCTGATACAACAAAAGAGAGAATATGAGAGAAAGGCAGGTACAGGAGAAATAAGGTGAATCCAGCCATTGCTAATGAGTTAATGACTGTGGATGATGCTGAAAAGGAAAGACAATTTCAGCAACATTACAAAGTTGAAATTGATAATATTTCCTTGGATGCTGACACTTTTATTCATCCTGTGTCAGCCTATCAATTGTTGGCTGCTCAGGGCAATGTGGAGGCAGAGCAGACTTTGAATTTAGTGCACACCAAAGAATCTCTTCAAAGAGATAAAGTTGGTGTTAACAGAATGCCTTCTCAAGCTGGAGAGCCATCTGAAGAATTTGGAGTAAATTCTAATGATGATGACTCTGGTTCTTTGGATGGAAGCATGAACTTAGGGGGAGCTGAAGGCCCAAGTTCTGCTTTATGTTTACCTGAATGGGCATGGGCAAAGGAATCTACACCAGGACAATTTGAGGTGTCTTTGGTCAAACAAGTAATGGCTATTCAACAGGCCCTTCAGGAAACTTCAGATGCTGGTACCAAGGTTGTTCTTCAAGCTCACCTAGACTCTCTACATCTAATGAAGATCCAGCACTTAAGACAGAATCTCAGTGTGGATGAATTGAAAAGAGATATAGCTGACTTGAAGACCTATAACTCTGAAAAGCTGGATTCAGTAATGCCATATGGTACCATGCAAGATCTACTACTAAGATTGAGGAGAGAATCAGACTCTGAAAAGAAGCTAGCCATGCTGGAAAATAGAGTTCAAGTTATTAAAGATTCAGTGGCTATTCTTCTTCAAAATCAACAGACTCAGACAAATTTTCTTATGCAACTGGCTAAAGCACAAGGCCTAAATCCTCAACTTGATGATAACAAAAGGGGGAGAGAGAATCAAGTAAGGGGGAGAAAGGACCAACAGAGGGGGAGAAACTTCAAGTACAAATCAGCAATGTAATTGTACCTTCAATTACTATCTCCAAGCCACCAGTTGCAAATGGTATAGATCTAATTGAAGCAGCAGCAGCAAATTTGAAAGTTGCTGAAAAAGGAAAGTTGAGTTTAATCAACTGGGAAAAGATTGACGAGGAAATTCAGAGAAAGTTTAAACTAGTCAAGGAGTCAATTAAGTCAGCCATCCATCACTCTCATGTCAATCCAATCAGTGTGAATGAGATGAGCATGAACTATCTGGAGAAAGGACAATCTTCCTGCATCAAATCACAAAAGGCTGAAATAATTCTCAAACCAAGGGAAAATTATCCAAAGTCATCTTTGAAGAATCCCTTGGACACTGTGTATGAGACACCCAAGCCTGATGAAAAGAAGCTTCTGTCAAGATCCATTATGTTCTATAAAGATCCAGCTGATTTAGCCTCAAAAAGGAGAATTGCTAAGATATTCAGAAATGGAAAGGAAATTTGTGTGGTAGCTGGACATCCACAATTTGCTCAAGCAAAGAAAGAAGAGAAAGCAAGATTGAAGAAGGAAAAGAGGCAAGCTGCTCTAGATGCAAAGAAATCTAAACAAAAGAAAGAGCAGATTGTCATCTTGGTCAAGCTACAGGCTGTAAACTCTTCTCAACAAATTCCCTCTCAACCATCTGAAGCTGCTGAATCAAAGAAGAAGATTGAAGAACAGAAGAAATCCCCAAGAAAGAAAGAATTGGCTAGAAGAACAAAAAGGAAACTGGATGTTGTTGACAAGGAATTGGAAGATTAATTTCCTAAGGAATCCACACCAGCTAAAACTCAAGCATCAAAGCCCTCTGTGGTATTTGAAGACATAAGGGTGGTAGACCCCTACAGGAACATACATGGAGAGCCTATTGTGCCAAAGGATGAGCCAATAGAGTGGGATAAATTACCAATTCCTGACTTCAACTTGCCAATCCTTACCAAGCCAAAAAGGACAAAATCAAGGGCAGTCAAGAAAGTGAAGCTATCACCTCTCAAATCCAAGTCAGTAGTTAAAGCTCAACCCAAGGTCAACAGGGGAGATTACTTGTACTTGTGTGACATCAAAGAATTCTCAGATCTAAACCTTTATCTGGATGAACTGGATGAAGTAAGGGCAATTGATGCATACAGAAACCTACCTGAAAGGTTGGTGTTCAAGTACAAAGGAGGAAGGGAGATTCAGTGGCCTCTTCACAGGATACTTCAAGAAAGCCAAGCTGTGTTGATCAAAGTCTATTCATCCTTCAAGAAAAACTTTGGGTTCAATGTAACTGTAAGAAGACTAGTATTGAAGAGGATTGAAGAGTTGAGGAGTGTTAGAGCTAAAGATGCACTCCCAAAGACTCTAATCATCCCATACACAGGGAGAATAGTGCATCTAAGGCCCTACTGGCTGATGGAATTCATGGATGACAAGGGTGTGAGAAGATTCTTCAGACTAGAAGACCAATTGAGTATCTCTAGCAATGAGACTCTCTTGGAGATGCAAGAAATGCTGGATCTCTCAGAATCTGATGAACTAAAATTCCACAGGCAGCTCCAGAATCAAATTGAAGAAAACAACAGAAAGCTTGGAAGAAGATCCAGACCTTCAAGGAACTAGAAAAACCTGCTCAGGCTAGAGGAGCATCTTGAACTGACTGTGAGCCAAACCTTGTCATTTTGTTTAATTGAAGCACTTTCAGTTTTATCTACTTATCTTTAAAAATATATGTTTAGGATGATTTTGTTATCATCAAGTATCTCTTAATTTATGGCTACAATTCCAGTAGACATAAATTGGGGGAGATTGTTGTGAATATGTTGTGTACTTGATGATCACTTAAACAAAACATCTAAGTAGATTTTACTTAGTGAAATTATGTAGCACTCGACGGATAAGAATTATGGTCCCGACGGATAACTCATTATAGTCCCGACGGATGATTAACTTATTATCCATCGAGTGAGTAGCTTATGTAACAATAAGTTTGTAGCACAGTGATGTATGCACCTTTGTATAGAATCTTTAGTAGCATATAAGTCATGTTGACTTTAACTAGATATGCAGAATAGGTTGATTAATTGTACATAAGTAATGTCTTGTAATTCTGTATAAGTGAAATGAAGTCAAGTGCCAAAATAGCTACCGACGGATGATTAACAAAGCCTTCGACGGATGATCAAATGACTATCAACGGATGTTTAACATAGCAGTCGACGGATGATCAATTAAGTCATCGACGGATGATCTGAAAGTCGACGGATGATCATATCAAGAATTCAAACATCAGTTGAACAGTGAAAGCTGACACACAGCCGTCGAGTTGTATACAAACACATTGTGGAAGCCCATTAACTGGGTAATAGAGGACGAAAAGCAGCAAAGATTAAGACTATTAGATTTTATATTTGTTCAGTCTTTTTGACTTTGTAATCTTGGTATTATATAAACTAAGAGAGTAGCAAATAGAAAAAAAAATTGAGATAACTGAGAGAAACACAAAAACAGAGAAATCTTTGTAAGCAGAACCTTTAGCATTTCCTGTAAACTCGGTAGTTCATTTGTAAGCAGCTATGAGCATTCTTGCACACAGAGTCCTCTCGATATATTATATATATCTCTGGTGGAATTGTTTAAATCTACCAGAAAGTTTTTAAAGACTCTTGTTTTTAATTACTTATGTTTTGATTCATTATATTTCTATTCCGCATTGTGCCAATCAAAACATTATATCTATATTCGAGTTGAACATTTTTATTTCAAGAAAAAGGTTCAAGAATTCCATTCAACCCCCATTCTGTAATTCTTGTTATATTGTTAAAGGGACTAACATATTGGTTGGTTGATTGTGAGCCACACAATTTTTACCATGGTAACAATTTAATTAACAAACAAAAGGAACAAAAGGTAGGAACCAAGCCAAGGCAAAATAAATCACAAAACATAAATTAGAAGTTGACTTTTGCTTTCCAAGAATAAAAGCCCTCGGCCAAAACCAGAGCAGCAACTTCAAACTACCATATCTCCTTCAATACTCACTCAAATAGTATTTTCTATAGCTCTTTGGAAAGGTATTGAGATGGCCTACAACTCTTGTTCACAAGTCTCATCCAAATAAGCATGGTAAGACCCTCGTTTTGACAGTTCTTTCAATCTGACTTTTAGAAACTTCAAAACCTAACTTTGTGTTCTTGATTTCTTTGGAAAGATCAAGCTTGTAGGAGGCTCCCTAAGACTTCCTAGCTACTCTAATCACTGCAAGTAAGGTATAAGACCTCCAAACCCTAACTTTACTTTGAGTATTACGATGGTTTTGATGGATATAGTAAATGAGAAGCATGATGCTTGTGTGTTTAGAGTTTGGATTGGATTTGTAGTGATTTGGATGTTGAAATCTTGTTTATAGTTAATGAAACTTAAGTATAGCTAGTAGTTCATGTGTGGGGTTGTATAAATTGGAAAATCTTGAGGTTTGGGGACTGATGTAGTAAGGTTTGGATGAGGGTTGGTTGTATTGTTGGTTGTGAGGTGAATGATGGTTGTTTGGAGTGGTTTAAAACTTGGTAATCGCGTAAACATAGTCGTCGTAATGCCCAATTTCATACAACTGCTTGATCTTAGTTTTCGGGACAGAGTTCTAACTATTGAATCTGTTACTTTGCCATGTTTAGTTAGATTATGTCGTAAGCTTCGTTTTGATATGTGGTTCGCTTGAATCCGATGTACGGTTTAGGAGAAACGGCCGTTTTAAGTAACGGCATTTCGCGAACGAACCATTACCCCTCGCCTTACTTTGAAACCTTGGTTCAGGCCTTTAAATCACTAATTGGAGTATAAAAAAATTATGTAAATTGGATTAGGCAGTTGGTAGAGTACTCGCGAAAGAATCTCCTTAAAATTCTTAATGGTTAATTTATTAAAAATGGTGGAGCCAAGGGTACTCGAACTACTTATGTGATTCGTTAAGCATAGAAGTGACCATAAGCGAACATTAGGGTTCAATTGGTTAAAGTCTAGTTTCTTAAGCGACCGTGGGTTAATTCCAACTTATTTTGTTGTTCATAGGTTATCGGACCCACTCTAAGCTTAAGTCTATCCGGGAACACTCAGGCAAGTTTTCTACCCGTTATACTGTTGTTGTGATGTATATATGTATATGCATTATCTTGTGATAGATGCATGATGGTTAATTAGCAAATCTTGCGATATATTGGAGCATGCTGATATGGTTTATATGCATGTCTGTTTCGTAATCTTGATATCTATCTGTTTATTCCAATGCTTATAATTGCATAATACCTATGCTAGAGATAAGCAGTAGTTGCGTATACCCTTAGTATAGGGGACCCAAAGACGAACATTTTCTAAAACCGGGAGTCGATGTTCCCGAGAATATTATATATACTTATATAATATATATATAGATATAGTTTTCAAAACTATTAATCGAATAAGGTTTATTCGATAACTTTATTTTTATTAATGAATATTACTTTGAATATTCTTTCGAGGACTTATGACTCGGTTTATTTTATTTAAGGAATATTATCTTGGATATTCATTCGAGGACTTATGACTCTGTTTATTCTATTTAATGAATATTATTTAGAATATTCATTGGAGGACTTATGACTCCGCTTATTTACTAAATATTATTCTTTATTTTATTAAAGAATAATATTTCGATAATCAAACTTATTTTCGATTATTCAAATAAAGATAATACTTTCGTATAAGTATATCTTTGGTTATTTAATATTCATTTCAAGTATGAGCTTTAAAACTTCTACTTCAATTATTTTTATAAAGATTATTCTTTATGGGAATATTATTTAAATAATAATATTCAGATATTTTCTAATATATTGGGACTGATTTATTTTATTAAATCAGCATTACTCCAAATATTCTTAAAAATGTTTTCGAGTCTTCAAAATGATTTTTAAAAGTTAGGGCGGATCCAAAACACATTTTTTTATATTTAAGATCCTCCTTTCGAAGGGGATTTAAATACTCGCTCAAAACCTGAGGGATCCGGCTCTATGGTGTATTTTATATTCGCAACAAGGTTGTTATTTTGATAAATGAATTGATTACTTACCCAACGTTCGGGAAGTAAGTCCATATAATTGAGTCGGCATAAGCGACAGGCCGGGGTACGGTCTATCAAAGTGTAAGTGGCTGGGTGGCAGCCCATCAACGCATAAGAGGCCGGGTGGCGGTCCAGCACAAGGTCCTAATGACGCCAGGGTGATGACCGGTGGGGGATTCATCCATCTACTAGTAGAAAAGGTTACTTATTGGTATCTTTGCCTGATCAACAAGATATCAGGTTTATTCCAAGGTTTTCTTCTTTCCAAATATATTGGATATTATAACTCTGTTTATATTTTTCATAACAGAGGTTTCCAAGGAAAGTATGAGATATATATATATAGGTGTATATATATCGGGACTTAATGAAGTTTCTCGTAACTTCATTATTTATAATGATATTTCAAAGATTGAATCTATTCAAGTCTTTTCTTGTAGTATCATCTATGTGATAAACTTTTGAAACTAATGATACCTTGAACGGTGGTAGTTCAAGTAGTATCCGGAAAATATATAAGTATATTGGAGTATCTTGTAACTTCATCTTTTCAACTTATATATGGTTAATGATTATCTTATGCATGACAAAGATTTTCACAAAAACGTTGAGACAAGGTTAGATATATGAAATCACCTAGCAATGATATTTGTATACAGTTATAAACTGGAACTCTGTGTATATTATGCATGGAAGAGGACTTCCAAGATTTTGAAAAGTATATATACATATATACCGAATATTTTGCGACTTGGTCGCGATAAGATATCAAACTTGGTTCATTTTTTTTACTTGACCAAGACTTTCATGAGTACTATGAGAATGCTCATATATTGTTGATCATTATACATATTATTTCGGTGAGCTTGTTGCTCACCCTTGCTTTCTTCTTTCATCACACAACAACAGATAGACAAGATGAACAGAATCAACCTCCCAATTCGCAAGCGGATAGGAAACGTTCTGCAGTTTCCTGTAGGCGTTGATGCCGTTGTAGCTGAGGTAGGGTCTACCAATAGGCTAGGCTTTCAACTTTTGATGTACCAGACTTATGTATATTTATGAATTGTAATAATGGCAAAGAATATGTAAATTTATTCAGAAACCCTTTTGAGGTGTAATGACTTATAATTGTGGAATAAAATGACTTGTGTTATTGTTTGGTAATCATCTCTGAGACTATAACTTGTGGTGTGTGTATATTGTGGGGTCACAGTACGTAGTAGTTGGTTGATTATTAAGATTAAGTATTATTAAGGGAAATGGAACTCGTGACAACTCGGATCCCCGACCCCGGATTCGGGGGTGTTACAGTAACAAAGGGGTGAGCCAAAAATTGCTCGACAAGTCCACAATATATAAACACTGTTATGAAAAAACTAAATGAACCAGTAATCTGATTGTATCGATAATTGTATATTCTTGCAAAGGAAAATGAAGGTCACTATCGGCAAGTATCATTAAACTAGACTGGACACAAGTTCGCATATATATCTCGTTAATCACTTAGGATATAGTGCAGATCTATACTTCTATGTATAGATCAAGTCAGGTATCCAGGCTCAACAACCCAAAATATGGAACCAGTTAACTCCCGGTCCATAGGATCAAGTGTATACCTGATCCTATTCGTCACCATCCAGTCCACAGTTGAGCAACCGGAACAATCAGTATGCTTATATGTACTCAAATATCGGAATATATCAGTGTTTGGGAACAGGAATTATCAGTGTTTGTGAACAAGAATTATCAGTGTGTAAATGCGATAAGAATCTGAAAGCGATTCAATATTCTGAATTCAGAATAAGGAAAAACTTGCTTGTTACGCGATCTACCAAAATTATATCACCGTCTTTTAACATTGGCTTGGATTGCCTTGTCGGCTTTGTATCTATTAGAGAAAGATACTCATTTAGTTAACTTGTATCTCAATCGCGTCTCAAACCGACTTCACATAGCCCTTATCGTCTACCCGTACGCTTATAATTGACTCGTATAATAATTACTAACATCTAGGACTCTATTAACCACATAATCTGTATAGCACATAAGTCACATAGTCATTTTAGGCTTAAAATGATTTTTAGAATCAGAATCAGATCACTATTCGTATTATAAAATAATATTTGGCTTGTTTCCTAATTTTCAGAATTTATCGGACTCGTTTCTATAAGTAATAGAGCATATAAGCAAATAAATATCGAAAGTCGACTCGCTATTCACACAAAATACATCATTCTCTGTTCATATATTCTGATTTTATCCGGTTGAAAAGTTTGGATAACCACCAAATTGTTTCAATCTAAAATTATTTGTCAGGACTTCAGAATAATCCAAGTTATCCTCCATTTTTATAAAAACAAAGATTGAAATTAGGATTTATAACTATTTTTATTGAAAACGGATAATTTTTCCGGGTCGAAGAGCTTTCGTCTCATTTAAATCGGATAAACGGTTCAATTACTGTTCAATAAATAAGAATAAATCTGTAATAACCCCAAAATTTTGGACTTTTTGTACCCCTTATGAATAGTGATTTTGCTGATTATGCTGAATAAGAAAACTTTTCATACCACACTTTGTAGGGGTTCTTTTATTGTTATTCTGAGAACTTATTAGTACTCTATATGGTATATAAGTGTATGTGAAGATCGTCAGAATTCAAATTCGAACACTTTGATTTTTCCCAAAAATCCACTAGATACCGAAATAATTGAGTATAAGGTAACATGATAAAAAGGATTTAAATTCAAGGATTATAAGAGAGGATCATAAAAAGAATATAATGTATTGAGAAAGGTTAAGGGAACCCAAGTAATAAGATCCCGGGTATGATCCCTCAAATGATCAACGAAAATGAAAGTTAAGAAAACCGTATAACAGATCAGCGATCATTAGCCAAGTAATTAGGAGTTAATCAAAGAGGTTAGTGATGATGATGTCATCACACCAACAAGAAGAAGACAAGTGTGGGAAGATGTCATAAGAGGATGACATAAGCATGACACAATGGGAAGGAATTTTTGGTTGATTATAAGCCACACAAATTATACCATGGTAAAAGGTTAATTAACAACAAAAACAAAGCAACCAAGCAAACACATTCATTTCTCTTCCCCCCATCTCCTTGCTCACGGTTTTTTGAAGAAAAACAAGAAGAAAAATTTCCAAACCCAAGCTCCTCTCAATCATAATTCAAGAGGTTTGTTTCTTTGGATCCTATATTTCATAACTAAGAAGAGCAAGTAGTTTGAGTGCTTGAATCAAAGGTTTTCTATCTCAAACAAATCATTTTAGTTTAGGGTGAATAGGAACTTTCAAGAACAAATTTTTGATTCTTGATTTTATTTGTAAGGTCAAGGTAGCTTAAGCATAGATAAAGGCTTCCATGGGCATTCCAAGGATCTTTCATGGATTAAAAGCTTCAAGGAAGGTATAAAACTTCAAACCCTAGATTTACTTTGAATATTTAGGAGTGGTTTTGATTAATATAGTTCATGAGAAGCATGATGCTTGTGTGTTTAAAGTTTGGTTGGGTTTGTAGCGATTTGGATGATTGAATCTTGTTTATAGTTAATGAAACTTAAGTATAAGCTTCTAGTTCATGATTGAGAGTAGTATAAATTGGAAATCTTGAGATGTTGGGGCTGTTGTAGTAGAGTATGGATGGAGTTTGGTTGTAGTAATGATTGTGGGATTGATTGTGGATTGATTTGGAGTTGTACAAATTTGGTAATCGCGTAAACATAGCCGTCGTAAAGCCCGATTTACCTTAGACTGCTTTTATTCTTAACATCAGAACCCGTGAACTCACTGTTAGGTTTTGATCATTGCCATAATTAGATAGTTCATGTTACGAGCTTCGTTTTGATATGTGGTTCACTTAAATCCGATGTACGGTTTAGGAGAAACGACTGTTTTAAGTAACTGCGTTTCGCGACCGAACCATTACCCCTCGCCTTACTTTGAAACCTTGGTTAAGGCCCTTAAATAACTAATTGGAGTATGAAAAAATTATGTAAAGTGTATTAGGCATTTGGTAGGGTACTCGCGAAAGAATCGCGTTAAAATTCATAATGGTCAATTTATTAAAAATGGTGGATCCGAGGGTACTCGAGCGACTTAAGTGAATCGTTAAGCGCAAAAGTGAACGTTAGGGTCTAATTGGTTAAAGTATAGATTCTTAAGCGACTTTGATTTAATTCCAACTTATATGTTGTTCATAGGTTACCAGACTCGTCCCAAGCCTTTCACCACCCCCAGTCACTCAGGCAAGTTTTCTAGCCGTTATACTGTTGTTGTGATGTAAATATATGTATATGCATTATCTTGTGAAAAGTGCATGATTGTTATTAGCAAATCTTGAGATATATTGGAGCATGCTGATATGGTATATATGCATGTCTGTTTCGTAATCTTGATATCTCTTTGTTGATTCAAATGCTTATAAGTTGCATAATACCTATGCTAGAGATAAGCAGTAGTTGCGTATACCCTTAGTATAGGGGACCCAAAGGTGAACATTTTTCTAAACCGGGAGTCGATGTTCCCGAGTATAATATATATATATTTATATATTTATATATTTATATATATATATATTGATATAGTTTTCAAAACTATTAATCGAATAAGGTTTATTCGATAACTTTATTTTATTTAATGAATATTATTTTGAATATTCATTCGAGGACTTATGACTCCGCTTACTTTATTTAATGAATATTATTTTTGAATATTCATTCAAGGACTTATGACTCCGCTTATTTTATGAAATAATATTCTTTATTTTATTAAAGAATAGTGTTTCGATAATCAAAATTATTTTCAATTATTCAAATAAAGATCTTACTTTCGTATAAGTATAACTTTGGTTATTCGTTATTCATTTCAAGTATGAGTTTTTAAAACTTCTACTTCAATTATTTTTATAAGATTATTCTTTATGGGAATATTATTTAAATAATAATATTCAGATATTTTCTAATATATTGGGACTGATTTATTTTATTAAATCAGCATTACTCCAAACTTTCTTAAAAATATTTTCGAGTCTTCAAAATGATTTTTAAAAGTTAGGGCGGATCCCAAAACTCATTTTTTTTATATTTAAGATCCTCCTTTCGAATGAGATTTAAATACTAGCTCAAAACCTGAGGGATCCGGCTCTATGGTGTATTTTATATTCGCAACAAGGTTGCTGTTTTGATGAATGAATTGATTACTTACCCAATGTTCGGGAAGTAAATCCATCTAATTGAGTCGGCATAAGCGACAGGCCGGGGTATGGTCTATCAAAGTTTAAGTGGCTGGGTGGCAGCCCATCAACGAGTAAGAGGCCGGGTGGCGGTCCAGCACAAGGTCCTAATGAGGCCAGTGTGATGACCGGTGGGGGATTCATCCATCTACTAGTAGAAAAGGTTACTTATTGGTATCTTTGCCTGATCAGCAAGATATCAGGTTTATGCCAAAATTCTTTTCTTTCCAAAATTCATTGGATATTGCAACTCTGTTCATACTTTACATGACAGAGGTTTTCAGGAAATGTATGAGAGATATATATGGATATATATATATATATATATATATATATATATATATATATCGGGACTTAATGAAGTATCTCGTAACTTCATTTCATTCAATAATATTTCAAAGATCGAATCTATGCAAATCTTATCTTGTAGTCTCATCTATGTGATGAACTTTTGAAACTGGTTATAACTTGAACGGTGGTAGTTCAAGTAGTATTTGGAAAAGATATAAGTATATTGGAGTATTTTGTAACTTCATCTTTTCAACTTATATCTAGTTAATGATTATCTTATTCATGTCAAAGATTTTCAGAAAAATGTTGAGATAAGGTTAGATATATGAGATCACCTTGCAATGATATTTTATACAGTTATCAACTGGAACTCTGTGTATATTATACATGTCAGAGGATTTCAAAGATTTGAGAAGTATATATGTATATATATACTGAATATTTTGCGACTTTGTCGCGTTAAGATATCAAACTTGGTTCATTTCTTCTTGACCAAGACTTTCATGAGTACTATGAGAATGCTCATATATTGTTAATTATTATACATATTATTTTGGTGGGTTTGTTGCTCACCCTTGCTTTCTTCTTTCATCACACAACAACAGATAGACATGATGAACATGACCATGCTCCCAATTCGTGAGCGGATAGGAAACGTTCCGCAGTTTCCTGTAGGCGTTGATGCCATTGTAGCTGAGGTAGGAACTACCAATAGACTAGGCTTTCAACTTTTGTTGTACCTGACTTATGTACATTTATGAATTCTAATAATGGCAAATAATATGTAAATTTATTCAGAAACCCTTTTGAGGTGTAATGACTTATAATTGTGGAATAAAATGACTTGTGTTATTTTTGGTATTCATCTCTGAGACTATAACTTGTGGTGTGTGTGTGTATTGTGGGGTCACAGTACGCAGTAGATGATTATTTATTAAGAATTAGGTATTATTAAGTGAAATGGAACTCGTGACAACCCGGATCCCCGACCCCGGATTTGGGGGTGTTACAGAAATGGTATCAGAGCTAAGCGTTATAAACCTCAGAGATGAAGTGACGTTAAAATAATAAGTTCACTAAGATAAATAAGAACTCTTGCCAAGTTCATAGTCGGACTACCTAGCATAGTACTGACAGTTAAAACCCTTAGGGGAACCCTTATAAATATCGTGATAGAGGCGTAGTTCGTTATCGTATATGGTAGCGGGACTCCGAACCCTGAGGTTGAGGAGCAACAAGGCGATGATATTTTATTAGGTATTGGAGATCAGATTGTGGATCCGATAGAGCGTCCTAACACGGGACCGGATGATGTTCATATTGAGGATGTAGCGGTTGAGGATGTTGTCCTAGAAGGGATTATTGCTGAGAAGGATGCCGTGAAGGATCCTGACAAGAATGAATAAAGGACCACTGAGGAATTGATGAACATGGTTAGGGCGACTACCAGAGGTAGGATTGGTCGGTCACTACCGGAGGTTCGTTCAAGTTTGTAAAGATAGTAGCCCCTTTAACGCGGCTTACTCGTAAGACTGAGAAGTTCGAATGGACAGAGAAATGCGAGAACAGCTCTTAAGAACTGAAGCAAAGGTTGGTGACGGCCCCTATGTTGGCGTTGCCAGATGGAAAAGGAGATATTTTTTTGATTTGTAGTGACGCTTCGCATAAGGAATTAGGGTGCTTCTTATACAGCACAACAAGGTAATCGCGTACGCGTCAAGACAACTAAGGGAATATAAAATTCGATATCCCCACCCATAAGCTTGGGCTCGTGGCAATAGTTTTTCCCTAAAGGTTGGAGGCACTACTTGTATGGAGAAAAGTGCGAGATTTACATAAACCATAAGTTCTCTAGTACATTTTCACGCAGAAAGAGCTTAACATACGCCAGAGGAGGTGGTTAGAGCTAATCAAGGATTACGATTATGAGATTCTTTATCATCCAGGAAAAGCCAAAATGGTGGTAATGCCCATAGTATAAAAGAGAGACTCAAGATGAAAATGTCTTTGGGAGAATTGACAAGAGATTTTGAGAAAATGGAAATAGAAGTGAAGGTAACCGGAGCCGGTACCGAAAAGCTGTTTGAGATTGCAAGACAGCTCGAATTATTGGAGAAGATCATATTGTGCCAAGAAAAAGTGATGAATAGAGGCAGAGACACTACTAGAAATAGTAGATACGACATCGGTGCTTAGTCATCGGCATGTAATGCACCCGATGTTAAAATCATGTTTAACATCGGTTTAGAAAAAAGCGATGTGGAATACGAATACTGACATCGGTTTCACATAGCAGGCGTTGTCTATGTTCAGAAATTAAAAAGGCCAAATATGTGCTTTTAACTTTGACATCGGTTAATTTTGTTAACCGTTGTCTATGCTCTTTTTTTAAAAAAAATAAAAATTTACTTGTATTTTCCCCCCTTTGCAGTACATTTTCCCCCGTTTAACTTTAACAAAATTATTGTTCCCCCTTTACGCATTTCATTTCCCTCTTTCCAAAACCATCTCCCCTCTCCCCTCTTTCCCTGCAGGCCAGACTCTCTCTCTCTCTCAAACATCGATGGCAACTCTCTCTCTCTCTCTCTCAAACCTGAACTTTATCTCAAACACCATGACTCTTCCTCATCTCTCTTTTCTTTCTTTCTTTTCTTGCCACTCCCTTTCGTAAACCCTAATTAGAAACTAGTACATAATCGACACTGAAATTGGACCTGATTAGGAACCAAATCGAGCTTCAAATTGGTATGGTTAGACCTAAATAGTGGCTTTAGAGCTTGGAAAGGGCCATGGGTTTCGTTCCAAAAATATCGTCGAGTTCTTGTGTACATCTCTCTCTCTCCCTCGCGCTCTCCCCCCCCCTCTCCCCCCCCCCTCTCTCTCTCTCCCCTGTCTCTCTCTCGATCTCTTTTATTGTTAGTGTTTCAGTTTATTCATTTATGTTAAAGTACATTCTTAGCTAGCTAGTATAGTTCTATTATATATATTTAGGGCTTACCTACTGCTTTTATTTTCTACTCTAATTTGGTGAATGTGAGGTGCTAATTTTATCGAAATTAAAAATCTCTGTGTCTTCTCATAGACAATTGGTAATGATTAGTAAATTTATTGAGTACTAAATGAGGTGTTATGTTTTTTTATTTCTGTATATTTATATTTGTTTGGGCTTAATTGTTATTTATTTAGGCTAATAGGGATAGGGGTGTGATATGGTTATTGGAAATAATTACATGAAGTTGAAGGTATAATGCTTTATTTTGCTGATATTTAGGTTTTGATATTGGGTAAAGAGGAACCTGAAGCGGTGGTGTCGCCTGCAATGATGCAGTACTAAGCAGTTTAAACAAGAGGTTTTTGATAAGGTTCATCTTGAATTCTATGTATTTATTTTAACATAATTATCCAGTGGTATTCTTTGTAATGCAGTTACGTTTCTATAGAGGTATAACAACATGTTTTCTGATTTGAGCAGTCTGAAACATAAGCAGATAGGATTGATTGGGTAAACAAAATACAAGGTGTTATTGCTTCCCTTTTGAACTCTCAGTTGTGACAGGTCAAACTCTGTAAATTTTTTGCATGTCCTGTTTCACATTAAGCAATCAGATTGGCATTTAAATATTTACGTTTCTGACTAATATGAATCTTCTGCAGCTGAAATCTGGGGGTAACGAGTATAACAATACCTCTTCTGGATCACATGATGAAAGCACAGACCAGAGTTCGAATCGAGAAGATAATGTGTCTAGGATCCTTAGAGAAATTCCTAGCAATGACATATGTGCAGAATGTGGTGCTCTTGAGCCTGATTGGGCGTCCTTAAATCTTGGTGTTCTGATGTGCATTGAATGCTCCAGTGTTCATTGCAACCTTGGTATTCATAGATCAAAGGTACAGACAAGTGCCAAAACATAATTACCTTGTGTCTGACTTGTCTTTTGTTCCTTTACGCTTTGCGATTGGTCTGGGATAGTTAGATTGTTTCTGACTTGCTAATCATTTTTGGGCTGGGGTTAGTGATTCTTGTTACTAAGGGACCTATTAGGCAGCCTTACCTAAACTACTTGTGTATGAACTATTTGTGCTCTTGACTTGAATTTTTTGCGTTTAATAAGTGTTGACTAAAGCATAATTTATAAACTACATTATAAATTCTGCATAGTACTGGAAGTTTAGAATGCGTATCTTGGAACTTACTGTTTAAAGGAAACTTCATCACTATTTCCGCATTTATGCTAATCCTGACTTCTTTTCCAACTTGCTTAAACACCTGGTTGCTTATACTTTACTCTACTCATATATGTACAATGCATAAGGATCAATTTTTCTGCACATTAAGATAATTACAAGCTACTAAAGTTTAATGCCATGTATTCTTTGATGATTCTGTTTGAAATAAGATTAAAGATTGTTTATTCTTCATGCATAAGAAGTAAATTCATGCACATTAAAAAGCATGTTAGGATATAAGTTTTATTGTCTAAATGACACCTCATTCTCATATTTCTACTATCTTTCTTGATCCTCATATTTTTGGCATGATATTTGACCTTCCTGATCAAGGTAAATTTGAGTTAATGAGAAATTGAGAAATAATCTGTTGATTTTGGTGGTGTGTATTATAATGTATTGTTACTGCTATATTTATACACTGATATTTTTTTTAAAAAAGGGGTATGTATATTAACTGATATCTTACAACTTGAATTGAATGCATTAAGTAGTAGTATAATAAATGTACTGCTTGATTATTCTAATTATTGGATCCTCACTAATTAAGAATGAACTAGTCTACTTGGTTTGTCCTACACGTCTAAAAATCATGTACCATGCTTTCTAATTTGTTAAAATTATATGTTAATCAGGTGGTATAAGTGATAATAGATTTTGATGAATTGCCACTGGTATATTGGAACCTTCAAGTCAAAATAGACTATTACAAAGTCAGCTAGGAATGTTCTGTATTTTTCCTTCTGACATTGTCCCTATATTGTTATGCATGTCATTTTAGAATTATCAGTGCACTCACTTGTACTTCATATATGTTCCTGCATAAAGCACTTAACTTGCTTCCTAACTTCTCTGCATTATACATGAATTAGGTGACCCAAGGTTTGATTAAGCTTGTAAATTTCTATTGTAATGAATGCCTACTGATGTGCTCTCTAGAGCATGTATCTGTTATTATTTAACTATTTTTTTGCTCAGTTTGCATATCATTCAGTATAATAGACTGTTATTATTTTACTTTTGATGTCTATTTGAAGACAGCTGGAATGGTGTAACTTTAGTTAAGGTCAAACGGATTCTCACCAAGATAGATTACAATATTTCGCTAAGGGTGTCCTATATGTTAAGAACTTATATTGACCTGTGCTTTAAAAGTATAATCTCACACACTTGTTCCTGGTTAAAGTTGAATATAAATTGATTAACCAAACTAGTTGACCATACTTTAGGTGGCCTGCCTTTATTCTGGTAACATTAATCCTTAACTAGGTGAATCTCTGCCACTGTTTGTGTTTATTGGCATATATGCTAGATCTTTCCTGCAATAAACACTAAGGATGTAACAGATGATATTGGCTAATATATTAAAAGATAATATAAATGTTAATTAATTAGTCAATGTAGCTTATCTAATTGTCAACATCCTCTGTGATAATTTACATTGCATAATGTTAGAATGAAAAGTGCCTCCCCTCTGAACACAGACATATTTTGTGAGAAATATATAGAAGTGATAATTAAGGTGCTGGTCCTCGTAAACTTTTTGTGTGCTTGTTTTCTGCCTTTTTTCGAGATAGGTAATGTAATATTCCCATTACCGCTGAAATCCTGATCTTTGTGTGTTGGTCTCCTGCGTATGTTAGACATCTTTAAGCTGGTCATGTTCTGTCAATTATCTCCTTTCTAGAATTTACTGCTACATAGCTTCTAAATGGACTTTAGAAACTCTACTCTGTGGAAGTGTTCTTGGATCTGAGCCTGTTGGGAATCTTATATGTGCTAGCTATTATTTACTGACAGGTCAGGTCCATAAATCCAGATGTCAAGGTTTGGGAACCTACGATGTTGGATTTATTTCGCACTCTGGGCAATGCTTTTTGTAATTCTATCTGGGAAAGTCTTCTTCAGGAAGACGGGTTAGCTTTAATATTAAATAAACGTGAAATTTATTGTGTCATTGAACTTTCTATATATTGTAAACGTGTTGCTATCTTTTCTGTAGTTTAAGAGTTTCGTCAAGTATATCTATTTATCTTTTTGATACATAATTTTTCTTTCTTTATAACAGAGGCTATCAGGATCATCACGACTAATTTTGGAAAATAAGCAGGACATCACTACTCGTGTAATCTTGAGACAACATGACACCCTATATTTACTTTTCATATAGACAAAGCCTAGAGGTACTCAAATTGTTGCAACAATGACACCCTGGTTTTCCTTGTTTTACTTAAGTGTTCAATCTTCTTTTGTCCAACATAATTCCGTGGCTACAATCATCAGGGTTTTATCCTTCAATTTTTTTATTTACAATTTATCCGATGAATCTTGGCTGGTGATTTGTCAGATACATGGCTCCAGAGTATGCATCAAGTGGCAAGCTGACTGAAAAATATGATGTTTTCTCATTCGGAGTAGTTCTTTTAGAGCTCATCACTGGGCGTAAACCTGTGGATGGATCTCAGCCACTGGGTGACGAGAGTCTGGTTGAGTGGGTATGTTTCACCCTCATGAACCTCAGTACTGCTTTTCCATTTCATATATTTCCTACATTATATATAAGGTAAAAGGAAACATATTATTCAATATATTTTCAGGGTCAAGTAATAAAGTTGCAGCCAACTTTTACCACATTGGCTACGAAATTTGGCTGATATTTTGGCAATTGCGCAACATCATCATGCAATTAGTGGTACTTGCAAGCATTAGAGATGTTTATAATGTCGGATGTAATAACTAGGGAATTTGGATTTTATTATTTTTGGTTGGGATGTTTATTTTAGACTTGAATATATGTACAAATTGAGTTTGTTGTAGTTAATGTTAAGAAATCTGCTATCAATTTATTTTTATGTTTCTGTTGGATGTTTTTGGATATTTTTTGTTGGGATGTTAGCATTGTTTGGTTGTTTTTTGTTGTAGATGCAATTGGTTCCTTGTGGTTGTAAATAGTACTAGGATGACATGCAATTTACAGAACATTAACATCATAATGATTAATGTAAATCAATGTAAAAAATGTACAAAAGACATCAGGTAAAATAATATTAAACGAAAAAGAACTAAAAAACGATGTGAAATAGTCATTTGACATCGGTTCCGAAAAGAAACTCAATATATTTTAAGTCAAATAACAACGGTTAGAGAAATTGGCTGATGTTAAACAAAAAGATTTAACATCGGTTTCGTGAAGAACACCCGTATTTTATCCATCATTTCACATCGGGGGGCTAATATAACCGATGTCTGATCAAACATTTCACATCGGGCAACTAATCTAACCGATGTCTGATCTAGCATTTCACATCGGTTTGTTCAAAAGAATTTTAATAAATGGCTTTTAGAGCTTGTAGATTTCATGTTTTAATGGATAAATACCTCATAATATACTCATATTCACCTAAAAATACTGTAATATAAGCTGAAATTTATTGCAAAGACATCACATTTAATCTTAAAACCGATGTATAGCACTATAATAGACATCGACTGTTAACCGATGTCAAAGGCTGATGACATTTAACATCACACGCGAAGACATCGGTTCAGATTTTTTTTAACATCGGTTCTGAACCGATGTCTGATCCCATATTTCTAGTAGTGAGAACCAATGACCGGAAAAGAGATTAATACCTAGAAAGATGATGAGGGAATAATGAGGTATCCCTACAGAATTTAGGTTCCAAATGTTCAAGAGCTTAAGGACTGGATCTTAGATGAAAGTCATAGTTCGAGGAATAAGATTTAGGGCAAACCCTGAATGTGATAGTCAGGGAGGTTGCCATTAAGAAAGAAGGAATCCATAATATAATGAAGTGGAAAACAAGGATTTTAACGTATAAGATAACCCCAAGTATGGGAGAAGGATGAAAGGAAACAGAAAGTCGAGTAAGGAAAGGAGACCCGAGACGGTACTCTTATACGGCAATTCATGGACCTGTCTAAAGAGAACATAGACTATTATCCCCAACCACCACCCTAAGGAGACAGTGCGGTGGGAAATTCTTTCAGGACCTTTAAGTCACTAAGCTCTCAGAGTTCCAAGGAACAAGCAAACCTAGTAGAGGCGAAAGCCTGGCTAAAGGAAATATAGGAATCATTTGAGATTCTAAATGATGGACGAATCACAAAAGACTGTTTTTGTCACTTACCCTCCTAAGAGAGAGGCCACCCGTTGGTGAAAGGCCAAGAAAGGCACGCATCCATAGGTTATAATAAACTGATTAAAGTTCAGACAATTGTTTTCGGGAAAGTAATTCCCAAGGTTATGGAGATAGTGTAAAAGCTTTAGAGCCGAAACAAAGGCGGACGAGTATGATAAATTATGAATGTAAGATTGTAAAAGTTGTCAAGATTCATTCTGATGACAAGAATCCTAGAACAACGTGATGTTTGAAGTCAATGATTAGTGGGTTTGTGAAATGATTGTAAGAGAGAGGTAAATAAAAAGAAACTGAAGTGGAAAGGAATATAAAGGCAATAGAGTTTGAGGAATGATAAGGGAGTTGGGTATGAGGAAACCCTAAAGACTTGTAGTAATAGAAATAGAAAAGTATGTAATCGTCAGGATGAGGGTGATTCACCATGAGTTAAAGTTGATGATTGATGGAATAAGAGATACATATATTTTATCCCCTTTAAGTTGGGAGGATTCGAGGAAACCTTGAGATAGTTCGAAGGATAAATAATGAGACGCGGATAGACGGAAGAGACAAGAAAGTAAGAAATTAGGAAATTGGATGAAGGAAGTAACCTTCACAAATGGAAAGTGTATGTAACACTTGTGACTTGATAACCAAAAGGGAGACACCAAGTACAAAAGATATCCCAACATTGAGATGACTGTTAAGATAAACAACAAAAGTAAATAAGGATTTATTAAGAAGAAGTTCATGTTGAACACGACCAATATCTTCCAGAACATCCATGTGATCATTACCAAATTAGGAAAGAAAAGTAGATAACAATTGTTATCTTTTGGAGGCCATATTGATTGACCTCATTTTGAATACAGATGTTATTGTAAAATTAGGCATATACTATCGAGATGGGAATGATTGAATAAGACACCCTTATCAGGGATACATGACTTGATTTATCTATGGAAGGATGCAAGTACCTTTTTAAAAAAGGTGGAATTAAGGATGGAACCTCGATAACTTGAGATGAACCATAGAGGAATGCATAAAGGTTGGCATTTCACCCTTAATAGGGACATTATGAGTTGGGTAGTATGGAACGAAAGACTAAGGTAACAACAACCTTTAAAGATCAGTAGAGAAATTTTTCAGAAGTACTTAAACAATGGTTCTAGTATTAGTAAATGGTATCTTGATATGCCCTGTACCTAGGGAGTACCGGATGAAGAATTTAAGGATAACCTTTGAGGTTTTACAAGGAAAAAGGTAATATTCAAAGTTCTCAAGAATAGAAATTTTGATAAAAAAATATGACATAATAATAATAATGCCAGGTGGGCACGTGTTGAACCATAAGAAAGCATAGATCGACCCAATAAAGGTCGAGATTGGTGAAAACAAGAAGGACCCAAGATAAGAGACGTCCTAAGTATGATCGAGAGTCAGTCGTGACAATGTTCACATCTAAAGACTAAGGCAATGACTTATGGAAAAATGGTGATTTTTTTTTCTCACCAGGATTTAAGAAAAGCATTTTCACATAAGCAGTGATTGAAATGAGGTAGAAAATTTAGTTGGAGGTGGTTAAAATGACATTGATTGTAAGGAAATTTTACTATCAGGAAAGGCCAAAGAGGTGGCCGACACTTTAAATGTAAGAGGATAATTATAGGCGCTCGTGCCAGAGGAATACAGTGATGATGGTTGAAGCTGTGAAGGTTGTATTATGGTTTGGAAGATTGACATTCCTTCTGATGACTGTGCAATACTCAACCGTGATAGTAGTTTGGTAAAGATTTAATTTATGTAATCGCCGTGAGCGGGCTATCTATCTTATAAGGACATATCTTTAGATAAGCCAGGACCATGTTATGAAAGGACTAAATGAACCTTTGAGCTTCATGTTTCCTGATAAAGACATATGATTAAGAATGGTATTAACCTGCTATCGTTGCTTTTATTGAAACTCTTCTGCAATTTTATCTGCTTCATGTCATGAAAGTAAGTCAGGATCTGGAGTGTTCTTCATGATTTATGAATGGTGATTATGTTAACTCCTTAGAAGAATTTGATACGACAGGTATGGACTTCGTATGGTTATCTATTAATATTCCAAGGAAAATGAATGACGACTGTAAGTCAGTGGTGGACCCTAGTAATGCAGCAATGATTCTTTGAATAATGAGCCGATTACAACCGTGAGAGTTGTAGTGTGGATGTTGAGATTGGGTACCACTAATCGGGTTGTGGTGATGTATAAGTTATCATTAATAGACTAATTAAGTCGATTATTTACCTATCGAATACTTATTCCTTCTTATCAATAGAGAGTCGTATTACTATACGAGGAAGGTTGCGATGCAAGCATAGAACTCTAGTAATGATGATGTCTAGAATGAGATCCCAGATTCGATTTTCGATGTCGAGGGAGTTTCAAAGGTGATTGTGTATAAGCTCGAGCAAGAGCATGGGTCCATAGAATGATGGACAGAATATCAAAAATATTTAGGCTATGAAATACGATGCTAAAATACCTGATGTTGATATAATACGTATATGTTTTGTTCTCCTATGACAAACCTCTATAGTTCAGAGGTAGATTCCAAGCCAAAAATTTTGTGGCAGTATATTTTATATATATACAATTCTCTTCAATTCATTCTTTTCTCTCCTTTTTATTTTGTATAAGCTGAGAAGAACAACCCTTCCAGAAGGGGAGGTATTGCCGAATGACTATCTATCTGTGTGATAGAAGCCTAGTAGGATACCACATGTTGTTTAATTACTTGTCAAGTACTAAAGGCTGGCCACCTTTTATACTAACTATGTAATAGAACAAGTGTTCATGATCATAGTGATCTCTCAATAAAATCTTTTACTTCTATACTATAGATCAAGCTTTCGAAGATGGAAGCAGCAAAAGGAAGTAGTATCAGTGCGGTGGTATTCTGAATCTAACGCGTTCGTGATACTAAGGTTGACGTGGTTATTAAAAGGTTATAGAATGCTAACGAGCAAAAGTATAACCAGTATAATATTATGAACGGGAAAAGAGTGGGTATTGAGAAGCAAAAGCTATAATGCTAGAAGCTATGATGAGGGTCTGTTCAATAGACTTGAAAGAATTTGGAATGATCACTTAACGCGGATTGAGTATTCTTACGATAATAGATCATATGTCAGTATCGAGATATCGCCTTATGAGATCCTTGAGGGAAGACAATGTCGATCTCCCTTATGTTGGGATGAAGTTGTAGAGCGCAAGATGCTCGGACCCGCAGTAGTCCAAAGGACCAAGGATATAATAGATCTAATCAGAGGACGGCTGGTAGTAGCCCAAGATGGACATAAGAAATATGTTGATTTGACACGAAAGGACAAAGAATTAGAAGTAGGGGACCTAGTGTTGTTATAGGTATTCCCTTGGAAGGGATTAATGAGGTTCAGAAATAAAGGGAAACTAAGCCCAAGATACATTGGACCTTTTGAGATACTAAGACGGATTGGGAAGTTGGCTTACAAGCTAGCCTTACCCCCGAACCTACAACAAGTTCATAATGTGTAACACCCCCAAATCCGGGGTTGGGGATCCGGGTTATCACGAGTTCCATTTCCCTTAATAACACTCAATCTTAATAAATAATCAACTATTCTGTATTGTGACCCCGCCATAAACACACACACCACAAGTTATAGTCTCAGAGATGAATATCCAAAAATAATCACAAGTCGTTTTATTCCACAATTATATGCCAATACACCTTAAAAGGGTTTCTGAATAAATTTACATTTCTTTGCCATTATTACAATTCATAAATATACATAAATCTGGTTCATAAATAGTTGAAAACCTAGCCTATTGGTAGCTCCTACCTCAGCTACGGCGGCATCAACACTTCCAGAAAACTGCGGAACATTTTCTAACCGTTTGCGAATTGGAAGCTTGGTCCTGTTCATCTTGTCTAGCTGATGTTGTGTGATGAAAGAAGAAAGCAAGGGTGAGCAACAAGCCCACCAAAATAATATGTATAATGATTTACAATATATGAGCATTTTCATAGTATTCATGAAAGTCTTGGTCAAGAAGAAATGAACCAAGTTTGATATCTTACCGCGACCAAGTCGCAAAATATTCAGTATATATGTACATATATGCTTTTCACAATCTTTGAAATCCTCCGACATGTATAATATACACAGAGTTCCCGTTTATAACTGTACAAAATATCGTTGCAAGGTGATCTCATATATCTAACCTTGTCTCAACGCTTTTCCGAAAATCTTTGACATGCACAAGATAATCATTTACTAGATATAAGTTTAAAAGATGAAGTTACAAGATACTCCAATATACTTATATTTGAATACTACTTGAACTACCACCGTTCAAGTTATAATCAGTTTCAAAAGTTCATCACCCAGATGAGACTACAAGATAAGACTTGAATAGATTCAATCCTTGAAATATCATTATAAATAATGAAGTTATGAGATACTTCATTAAGTCCCGATATATATATACACCTATATATATATACATTTTATACACTCCTTGAAAACCTCTGTTATGAAAATTATAAACAGAGTTGCAATATCCAATGAATTTTGGAAAGGAGAAAACCTTGGCATAAACCTGATATCTTGCTGATCAGGCAAAGATACCAATAAGTAACCTTTTCTACTAGTAGATGGACGAATTCCCCACTGGTCATCACCCTGGTCGCAATAGGAACTTATGCTGGACTGCCACTCAGCCACTTACGCATTTGATGGACTCCCACTGAGCCACTTACACTTTCATGGACGCCCACTGAGCCCATGTTGCTTATGCCGACTCAATAGATGGACTTACTTCCCGAACGTTGGGTAAGTAATCAATTCATTTATCAAAATAGCAACCTCGTTGCGAATGTAAAATACACCACTGAGCCGGATCCCTCAAGTTTTGAGCGAGTATTTAAATCCCCTTCGAAAGGAAGATCTTAACTATAAAAATGAGTTTTGGGATCCGCTCTAACTTTTAAAATCATTTTGAAAACTCGAAAACATTTTTAAGAATGTTTGGAGTAATGCTGATTTAATAAAGTAAATCAGTCCCGATATATTAGAAAATATCTAAATATTATCATTTAAATAATATTCCCTTAAAGAATAATATTTATACAAATAATTGAAGTAGAAGTTGTAAAACTTATACTTGAAATGAGTATTAAATAACCAAAGATATACTTATACGAAAGTACTATCTTTATTTGAATAATCAAAAATAAGTTTGATTATCGACACCTTATTCTTTAATAAAATAAAGAATATATCTCAGAAAATAATCAGAGTCATAGGTCCTCATATGAATATTCAAATAACATTCATTAAATAATGTAAACTCAGTCATAAGCCCTCGAATGAATATTCAAGTAAATATTCATTAAATAATTTAAAGTGAGTCATAAGTCCTTGAATGAATATTCAAGTAATATTCATTAAATAATATAAAGTTATCAAATAAACCTTTTTCGATTAATAGTTTTAAAAACTATTCATATATATATATATATATTATACTCGGGAGCCTCGCCTCCCGGTTTTAGAAAAAGTTCACCTTTTGATCCCCTATACTAAGGGTATACTCAAATACCGCTTATCTCTAGCATAAGTATTATGCAACTAATAAGCATTTGAACCAACAGATATATAAATCAAGAATACGAAACAAGCATGCATATATACCATATCACATGCTACAATATATCGCAAGAATTTGCTAATAACAAATATGCATTTATCACAAGATCATGCATATACACATATACATCACAACAATAGTTACACGGGTAGAAAACTTGCCTGAGCGACTGGGGGTTACAAATGGCTTGGGACGAGTCTGGTAACCTATAAACAACATATAAGTTGGAATTAAACCAAAGTCACTTATAAATCTATACTTTAACCAATTTAGACTCTAACACTCGCTTTGCGCTTAACGATTCACTTAAGTCGCTCGAGTACCCCCGGCTCCACCATTTTTAATAAATTAACCATTACGAGTTTTAAGGCGATTCTTTCGCGAGTGTCTTACCAACTGCCTATTACACTTTAAATAAGTGTTTCAAAGTAAGGCGAGGGGTAATGGTTCGTTCGAGAAACGTCGTTACTTAAAACGGCCGTTTCTCCTAAACCGTACATCGGAATCAAACGAACCACATATCAAAACGAAGCTCGTAACATGAACTATCTAATCATGGTAATGGTCAAAACCTAGTAGGGAGTTCTCGGGTCCTAATGTTAAGAACAAAACAGCCTAAAGTAAATCGGACATTACGACCGCTATGTTTACGCGATTTCCCAAATTTAAAACACTCCAATTCAACCCACAATCAATCCACAATCACAACCCAGTCAAAACTCCATCCATACTACATCATAACAGCCCCAACAACTCAACATCAACAATTTATACTTATTCTTAAACTTGAATTTAACTACACTTAAGTTCATTAATCAACAATCCAAGAACTACCACTCCAAAAACTTCACAAAATCAACTAATCTCTACATTTACAACTAGCAACCTCTCATGAATTATAACAAAAAAACTAAACCTAATTACTCAAATAAAGTTAGGGTTTGGAGGGGTTATACCTTCCTTGGAGAGTGGAGAATCAAGAGAATGTCTTGGAATCACCCTTAAAGTCCTTATCCAAACTTAATCTAAACAAAACTTCAAGAACAAAAAAATTTAGTTCTTGAAAAACACTATTCACCATCTTCTTCCATGATTTTTAGGAAGAGATTGTGGATGATTAAGGAGCTCAAACTTATAGGATATTCATAACTATGCATAAGGAGTCTTAGATAATTACCTTGTAATTTAACAAAGCTTGGAACTATGATTTTGACTTTCTTGCTTTGGAAAAGAAGAAGAAGCCGAGAGCAAGGTGAAGAAAATGAAATGGTCTTTGTGTTTTGGGTGAAATGATTGTTGGTTGGTTGTTTTTAGCTTGATTTTGGTTAATTACCTTTTTAACCATGAACTTTGTGTGGTTTTAAATCAACCACACCTCCTTCCCCCTTATGTCATGCTTATGTCACCTTGTTATGTCATCATCCCTTACTTGCCCTCTTCTCATTGGTTTGATGACATCATCCCCTCTAATCTCTTTGATTAGATTTTAATTATTTGGCTAATGACCGCTGATCTGTTATACGGTTCGCTTAACTTTCGTTTTCGTTTATCGTTTGAGGGATCATACCCAGGATCTTATTACTTAGGTTTCCTTAACCTTTCTCAATACATTATTTTCCTTTTTATGATCCTCTCTTATAATCCTTGAATTTAAATCCTTTTTATTCTGTTACCTTATACTCAATTCTTTTTGTATCTGGTAGATTTCTGGGAAAAATCAAAGTGTTCGGATTTGGATTCTGACGATCTCTACATACACTTATATACCACATAGAGTACTAATAGTATCCCAGAAGATCAATAAAAGAACCCCTATATAGTGTGGCATGAAAAGTTTTCTTATTCAGCAAAACACTATTCATAAGGGTTTCAAAAATTCCAAAAATTGGGGTTATTACAGTGTCCCCTCCTTAAAAGGATTCCGTCCCGGAATCAGATAGAAAATGAGTAGGGATACTGTTAGATATATTTGATAATGTCATGGCTAATATAATTTATGTTTAGATTTCAGATCTTACTTAACAGGACAAGTCAGTACTTAATCATTAATCAGTACTTATACTGGAAGTCAGGACTTAAGGATATCAGTACTTATATTATCAGGAGATAATCATCAGAAGTTAGATATCAGAACTTAAGTGCTGAAGGACGTTCAGATAAGGACAGTAGCTGATTAAAGGAAAGAAGATTGAGATAAACATAAGAAGAGATATGCATGAAGAAGAAGTTCCGTAAAGAATGGAATACTTGGAAGAAAAGATATCTGATTGATATATTTTAGGAAGCAGAATTATATTCCATATCAATTAGCGATTATCTTGTAACTGTATAGTATATAAACACAGACATAGGGTTTATACTATAAGTGTTATCATATTCGAGAAGATTATTATTTTGTAACCCTAGCAGCTCTCGTGATATTTGTTCATCACTGAGAGGTAACAGTTCCATACTGTAACAGAGTTTATTGTTTCAATAAAGTTTGTTTTCTGTTACTTAATATATTAAAGTTCGATTTGATTGTATTATACACTGTATTCGCCCCCCTCTACATTGTGTGTGACCTAACAAGTGGTATCAGAGCTAATCTGTTAACACACATACAGTTAAAGATCCAAACACAATCATGTCTGACACAGAAACTCCAACTAAGCCTACCAAAACTGAAGAACCTCCAAAGACACAAATTCAAAGTCGGTATGAGACTATCAGAGTTCCCATACTGAGACTATCTGAATATCCCATATGGAAGGTAAGGATGACCATGTTCCTGGAAGCAACAGATCCAGAATACCTTGATAGAATCAAGGAAGGGCCTCACAAACCAACCAAGCTCGCTGTTGCAGTTGCAGATGAAGCAGCAAAGACCGTACCAAAGGAGAAGAGTGATTATACTGCTGAAGATATAGCATCAATTGCTAAGGATGCTAAGGTACGACACTTACTGCATAGTGCCATTGATAATGTAATGTCAAACAGGGTAATCAACTGCAAGACTGCTAAGGAGATATGGGATGCTCTGGAAACAAGGTGTCAGGGAACTGACACAATTAAGAAGAACAGGAAGACAATACTCACTCAAGAGTATGAACATTTTGACTCAAAGACTAATGAGTCATTGAATGATTTATATGATAGATTTGTCAAACTTTTGAATGATTTGTCATTGGTTGATAAAGAGTATGATCTTGAAGATTCAAACCTTAAATTCCTGTTAGCTCTTCCTGAATGCGGGGATTTGAAGGCAACGATAATAAGAGACAACTACAATCTTGATGAAACAACTCTTGATGAAATCTATGGAATGCTCAAGACTCATGAACTTGAGATGGAACAAAGAAGCAAGAGGAAAGGAGGAAAGTCAAGGACAGTTGCTCTTAAGGCTGAAGAAGAATCCCCCAAAGCAGCTTCCTCAAGGAAAGATAAGGGTAAAGCTCTTTTCATAAAGTCTGAAACTGAGTCATCAAGTTCTGAAAGTGATGATGACTCAGATTATGAAAGCTTGCCTGAGACTGATGCTGATGAGGAGATGATGAAGCTGTGTGCTCTTATGGTGAAAGGAATCACAAAGATTGCATACAGGAAGTTCAGGAAGGGAAAGAAGTTTTCCAGGAAAGGCATAAGTTCTGATAAGAAGAATTTCAGAAGATCTGAAGGCAGAGGAGGAAAGTCTGACAGAGGAGATTATACCAATGTTAAATGCTATAACTGTGGTGAGAAAGGCCACATATCTCCTGATTGCAAGAAGGCAAAGGGTGACAAAGGCAAGGCTCTTGTCATAAAGCAGAAAAGCTGGACAGACACCTCAAACTCTGAAAGTGAGGAGAACTATGCATTGATGGCAAATGTTGATAAAGAAAGTGCTGAGAGCGGTTCTGAAGCTGCTGAAACAAAGGTACCTCAGACTACTTATGCTTTTCATACTGATGATATTAATGAGTTGAGAAGATAACTTAAAACCATATTTGTTAGTTATAGAGATCAAACTTTAACATGTGAAAGGTTAACTTCTGAAAATCTTGCTTTTAAGAAAAGAAATGATTTCTTAGAAAAAGAGTTAGTCATGTTCCATCAAACTCAGAAGGATAGAGATGATGCTTTTTATGTTAGGGATGAAGTGCTAAAAATGAATGAATCTCTAAAAACTGACTTAGAAAATGAAAGAGAGATTATCAGGACTTGGACTAACTCTGGCAAAACAACTCAAAATTTTCTAAGTAGTGGAAACTGGAAAGAGGGCTTAGGTTATGGAGAAGATAAGAATGATAAAGGAACTGAAGAAATTAAGCCTGTTGTTAACCAAAAGCCAAAGTTAAAACCTGTTAAGTTTGTAACTGTAAAGTCTGAAAATGAGAAATCAGAAGTTAAAGAGGAATTAACTTCTGACAAACTAAAACAGGAAAAGACAGCTGAAGTGAACATAGGCTTAATGACAAAGAAGCAGCTTAAGCATAAGCTGAAAGATGTTAAGAATGCAAACAAGGTAAAATCACCTAGGAAAAATAGGAATGGAAAGGAAGGTGTGAATAAAAGTAATGATTGTAAACCTGTTCCTGATGCTCCTAGGAAAACATGTCATAACTGTGGAAGTTCTAACCATCTGGCTTCTTTTTGCAGGAAGAATAAGAATATTAACTCCTTACCTTCAAAATCAGGAGTTAAGAGTCAGTCTGTTAGATACAAACCACAAAATCCTTGTTTTCATTATGGTAGTTTATGGCATTCCATTTATACTTGTAAGGAATATCATAGTTTGTACTATGATTATTATCAAATAAAACCTTCTTTGAAGAAAGTTTCCATTGTTCCTTCTAGTGTAAATTCTGATTCAAAGTCTGATAGTGTAAGTTCTGATAAGAAAAATGTTAACATAAACTCTGAAGCTAAATCCGTTGCAAATGTTAACAAACTTAATAAGGCCAAAGGATCCAAGCAAGTCTGAGTCCTTAAAACTAATAATTAGTGGTCTTTGTGATTGCAGGGCAACAGGAAAAATATTCTAGTTCTGGACAGTGGATGTTCAGGACATATGACTGAAAATAAGGCCCTGCTATCAGACTTTGTGGAGAAAGTTGGCCCAAGTGTTTCTTATGGAGATGGCAACATTGGAAAAACATTGGGATATGGAAATATCAATCTTGGAAATGTCATAATTAAAGAAGTAGCTCTGGTCTCAGGACTTAAACACAATCTGCTGAGTATAAGTCAAATCTGTGACAGAGGTTATCATGTTGATTTCTTTGAAGAACACTGTGAAATTGTGAGTAAATCTAAAGGCAAAGTTGTTCTGAAAGGATACAGGCATGGTAACATATATAAAGCTAAGCTTTCAACAAGTACTGATGGTTCTGCAATCTGTCTGATGAGTAGAGCATCAATTGAAGAAAGCTGGAATTGGCACAAGAAACTCTCTCATTTAAATTTCAACAATATAAATGAACTGGTCAAGAAAGATCTTGTGAGAGGATTACCAAAGTCAGTATTTGCTCCTGATGGTCTTTGTGATTCATGTCAGAAGGCCAAACAAAGAAAATCTTCATTCAAGAGCAAGAATGAATCATCAATTCTTGAGCCTTATCATCTACTACATGTTGATCTATTTGGTCCAGTGAATGTCATATCTATTGCAAAGAAGAAGTATGTGTTGGTCATAGTGGATGAGTTCACCAGATACACATGGGTGTATTTCTTGCACACAAAAAGTGAAACTGCATCTATCTTGATTGAACATGTCAAACATCTGGATAAATTGGTCAAAGATTCTGTGAAAATCTTAAGGAGTGATAATGGCACTGAGTTCAAGAATTTGATGATGGAAGAGTTCTGCAAAAACCATGGAATAAAGCAGGAATTTTCTGCTCCTGGGACTCCACAGCAAAATGGAGTTGTTGAAAGGAAGAATAGAACTCTCATTGAAGCTGCATGTACAATGCTTGAAGAAGCAAAGCTTCCAACCTATTTCTGGGCTGAAGCTGTGCAGACTGCTTGTTTTACTCAAAATACAACACTTATTAACAAGCATGGAAAAACACCATATGAGATGGTGAAGAAAAAGAAGCCAAATCTGAAGTACTTTCATGTATTTGGATGCAAGTGTTTTGTTCTCAAGACTCATCCTGAACAGCTATCCAAGTTTGATCTAAAAGCTGATGAAGGAATCTTTGTTGGATATCCACTTTCCATAAAAGCCTTCAGAGTCTATAATTTGAGAACAAAAGTGGTCATGGAATCTATCAATGTCTCTTTTGATGACAAGAAGATTACTGGTCTTGAAGATTTCATTGACCATGATCAGCTGAGATTTGAAAATGAAGACTCAAATTCTGATACTGAAAATCCTGACAGTCTAAGTCCTGATACTGTAAACTCTGATGGATTAGACTCTGATGTTATTGAAACTGTGGTGACTACGTCAAAGGAAGATGCACCTATGCAGGGGGAGCATACTCAAGATCCTACCACATCTCAAGAAACATCAGAACATACATCTGGCTCTTCAAGTTCTGATTCGTCAAGTTCTGATAAGCCAAATTCTAATAGTGCTGAAAATCTAAATTCTGAAGAATCCAACTCAGAGAGCATAGTTTCAGGGGGAGCATCAGAAAATGAAAATGAAGACAGCATGGATCATGGGGGAGCATTCAGTTCTAGAGAAAACCTTCCATCTGCAAGGAAGTGGAGAAAGTCATATACACCTGATTTGATAATTGGAAATCCTGATGCAGGTGTCAGAACTAGAACAGGTACTTTAAATGAATGTCTTTACAATTCTTTTCTTTCTCAGACTGAGCCAAAGAAAGTAGAAGAAGCTCTTCAAGATGCTGATTGGGTGCAAGCAATGCAGGAAGAGTTAAATGAATTTGAAAGAAACAAAGTCTGGACCCTAGTGCCAAGACCAAAGAATAGATCTGTTGTTGGTACAAAATGGGTGTTCAGAAACAAAACTGATAGTGATGGCATAATTACAAGAAATAAGGCAAGGCTGGTTGCAAAAGGATATTCTCAACAGGAGGGAATTGATTATGATGAAACATTTGCACCAGTTGCTAGGTTAGAAGCCATAAGGATATTTTTGGCTTATGTTGCTCACAAAAAGTTTACTGTCTTTCAAATGGATGTGAAAAGTGCTTTTCTTAATGGAGAATTGGAGGAGGAAGTATATGTTGAACAACCTCCAGGCTTTGTAGATTCCAAATATCCAGATTATGTCTACAGGCTTGATAAAGCACTTTATGGACTTAAGCAAGCTCCTAGAGCATGGTATGAGACTTTAACTCAGTTTCTTCTGGAAAGTGATTTCAACAGAGGAACAATAGACAAAACACTGTTCTACCTCAACCATGGAAAGGACTTACTTCTTGTCCAGATTTATGTTGATGATATCATTTTTGGGTCTACAAATGACAGACTTTGCAAGAAGTTTTCCAAACTAATGCAGTCAAAATATCAGATGAGTATGATGGGGGAACTTAGCTATTTTCTGGGCCTTCAAGTCAAGCAGAATGAAGAAGGCACTTTTATTTGTCAAACTAAGTACACCAGAAACTTGCTAAAGAAATTCGGAATGCAAGATTGTTCAAGTGCATCCACTTCCATGGCCACTGCAACAAAACTGGATAAGGATACTGGTAAATCAGTAGATATTACTGATTACAGAGGTATGATTGGCTCTCTACTCTATCTAACTGCTAGTAGACCTGATATCATGTATGCTGCCTGTCTTTGTGCAAGATTTCAAGCAGATCCAAGAGAACCTCACTTAACAGCTGTGAAAATTATCTTTAAGTATCTTAAAGGAACAGCTGATCTGGGATTGTGGTATCCTAGAGAATCAGATTTTAAACTAATAGGTTACTTAGATGCAGATTTTGCAGGTTGCAAGATTGACAGGAAAAGCACAAGTGGAAGCTGCCAATTTCTTGGAGGCAGATTGGTTTCTTGGTTCAGCAAGAAATAAAAGTCAATTTCCACATCAACTGCAGAAGCAGAGTATATTGCTGCAGGAAGCTGTTGTGCACAGATTCTTTGGATGAAGAATCAGTTACTGGATTATGGGTTAACATATTTCAAAATCCCTATTTACTGTGATAATCAAAGTGTTATTGCTATGACAGGTAATCCAGTTCAACACTCTATGACAAAGCACATCAGCATCAGGTACCACTTCATAAGGGAACATGTGGATGAAGGTACAGTGGAATTGCACTTTGTTTCAACTGATCAACAACTAGCAGATATCTTCACAAAACCACTGTGTGAAGCCACTTTTACAAGATTGGTAAATGAACTTGGAATGATTTCAGGTTCTTTCTCTAAATCTGCTTAGTCTTATCTGTATTATCAGACTTTATGATAAGTATTTACATAATTTAATCTCTTTGTGTATTCTGTGATTAATTGATAAATGTTTTTAAGTACTGAATGTTGTCTGATATATGTTTCTAAACTCTGATAAGTGATATGTCTGTCTAAGTAACCATTCAATCCTATGAGGATAATTGTGTTAGATACTGACCTAGTAGTCTTCAATAAACAAATGATCTCATGTAAGAAGTAATTATTTATGTGGAAATTTTATGACACGAGCAAATTCTGATAATTGAGCTTAGTTGAGTTTACTTTGTTTATCTTATTACTAAGTCACAAATTAGAATAATGCTACTCATCTGTTAAGTTCTGATACTAGTAAAACTGCTGAATGTACTAAGTGCTGATAAACCTCACTTATAAAAGGAAAAATCAAAAGGATCAAAGAATAAAATCAGGTACTCCTTTGAGATCTAGAGTAACAATGTGGAAGGGAAGACCCAAGTGCATTGCTGGTATTAAGTAAATATGCATTAGAAAAGCAAAATATTTTCTTGGTGACTTTTCACACTCTATGATTACTGGAGAAATACTCTGATAATAGCATAAATTCTGATAAGCAGTCGTGACTCACTTACACTGAGGAGCCACTATAAAATAGAATTTAAAAAGATGCATAAAATTAGCACAAATCAGTTGAGGTGGACTCAAGCATGAACTCATTCATCAGTAGGTTTCAGGATAATGACAGCTCTTTAGCAAAATTTTAGTTATGCCTTATTTCTAAGATGTACTGAAGTGAATCAGACTTTACTCTTTGTCTGCTATTTAGCTTGATGCACACACTAATCACTCCATCTGAATGATGAAAATTACTGTGGTGGTCTATGTTGTTTTAGATAAACAGTCATTGTGTCACCTTACACTAATTCCGAGGACAAGTTCTGGTTGCATATTCTGAAGATTAAGTTCTGAAGAGTATAACTCAGAACTTGTATGAGGATTTACTCAGATAAGCATTTTTTTTCGAGTTAAGAAATTATGTTCTGATGACTGTTAAGTTTTAAAATAAGTCTAAGTTCTGATATTATAGTCTAAATTCTTTACTTGACTTATCTGTGGATAAAATTTGATAACAGTCTCGGTACAAACTAGAACATGTGAAGTGGAAGATTAATAGTCACTATGGTTAGGATTAATGGTACTCGTACTTGAACAGTCAACTTTTACTTGTGTCTTGTGCGCATTCAACCATGTTTTCTCTTTCCAATGAATGTTATTCTTTTTCCAAGTCTGGGGAGACGAGGTAGAATTAATTCTACCTGTCAGCATTAAAAACCTTTACGTCTCCTGGCATTCTCTTGCCTATATAAACAGCCTCTTCACATCAGCCTTCCCATCAAATTCTTTCTCACAAACTTACCTTCATACTTTTTCTTTCAAAAACACAATGGTCAGATACAACATGTTTTTGAACTACCAAAACTTCAATATGGAGCTAAGCTGTGCCGACTGGCAGCAGGAATGGCACGTCACGGCCATTCCTGAGGAGATATGGGACTCTGTCCCACAGGAGGTACTGACCCACCTCCTGTTCTTCTATATGGACTACCATCGCCATCTGGAGCGATTGGAGGAGGAAAGGCTGGAAGCTCTCCGCCAGCAAGAGCGTATCATCTGACTCGCCATTCTGTTTGTTGAGAGTAGGAAGAAGAAATGATTTAATCTCGTCTTCTTCCTATTTTTCTTCATCATCAGCCTTGCCCTGCTTCTTGAGCTAGGACTAAGGCTGTTGATGTTAGGTTTAGTAGCTTAGGGAAATCTTATATAAGTACTGATGTAATTTCCATTTCATGAATGTATTCTCTTGATATATTAATGAAATTTGTTTTTGTTTCAAGATTTTGTCTCTAAATTATTTTGTAATGCATTGATAAATCCTGATAATTATTCATATTCTGATGACCATATAAATTCTGTTTTACTTTAACATCTGATTTTCCTTTATCAGTACTTACTCATATAATTTATCTTGGTCACTTTCACTTGATTTCTTTTCAGAATATTAATGTTGCAGTGAAAATTAATTAAATCAGTGGGAACGGTTTCAATTTTGAATTAAAACTGTTTCACCTTGATTAATGGAATATCTGGGTAAGTGGAACGGTTTTTCCTTGAAAACAGGCAAGTGGGCAAGTAATGATTACTGTTTTCTCGCGCCCAGTAACTATCCGTTATTACTGCATGTCTGACAGGTGTCCAACGGTAACATTTTTTTTCAGAGTATAAGTACGACAGAGAAAGGATTTCCTTAATCTTTTATTTCCTTCATACTTTTTCTCTCTACTTGCTTTTACTCTCTCTTTCTCTCACGTTGGTTTTTCATACAGATATTTTATCAAACACCTAACAGGCACTTTTAAATCTCAATTTTTCACATGGCACCTAAGGATTTAATCATTGATGGAGCTAAGTTTGTTCCAAACAACTATGCTGCAATTCTTGATCATGCTGAAGCTACATCTGAATTGCATTTTGTGCAAGATCTTCTTGCACACAGTGAGATTGGGTATGCACTGACCCAGCCTTCATTCTTTTCGAGCCAACAAGTTCTGACGTTTTGGCGGACTGGGCACTATGATGATGGTGGTAAACATGGCACTCCCAGTATTGTTTTCGAAGTGGGTGATTCTTCTTATGCAGTCACTCTTGGTACAATACACAAAGCTCTACATCTCCCAGAAGATTGTACCTTTTCAATTCCAGAAGAATCAGCTCTTCAGGAGTTAATGGCAAATTTGGGGTATGAACAGAGTTTGGCAAAACTTGGGCAGTTGAAACGGGCTCATATCAGAAGAGAATGAAGCTTCTTCTTCGACTGCATCACCAAAGCTTTTGGGAATAAATGTTCGAATTTTGATGCAATCCCAATTCTGAGTCAGCATATCGGGTATGCTATTATCAATCAAACTCATTTTGATTTTGCAACTGGTATAATTGGTTTTATTGGGGATAGGATGACAGGGGATAGGAATGTTGTCTATTTTGCTAGATTCTGTCAACTTATTTATACTTTTTGTACTGATGAACCTCAATTCGTCAGTTCCTCAACCCCACCTTTTAAAGTTGCAAAATGCTACTTTAATGACCTGATAAATGCTGTCACTAAGAAATCAGTGGTTAGACCATTACAGATTCCTCAGTCTGTAAAACAGATGCTAGTAAATGCTGATCCCGATACTTATAGATCTGTTTACTCTGATGTCCAACCAACAATTAACACCCAAAAACCATCATCCTCAGCACCTACCACTCATTCTACTCAACCTACCCTCAGGACATATCTCAAATCCTATCTCTCCACTTCACAGACTATTCAACCCTCATCCTCAGCACCTACTGTGAAGCTTTCATCCTCCAAGTCAAAGAGGATAAAGACTGTTCCTCAAACACCTCAAAAGAGAAGGAGGATTGCCTTGAGAGATGAATCTGATACTGAGGAACAGGTTCCTTCTTCAGAACCTATTGTAGGTGAAGCTGAGAAAGAGACTTCTCAGAAGGATTCTGGAATTGGGGGATCTAGGCTTCTCAAAAGGCTTAGAAGAATGACAGTTCCTGAAACTCCCAAGGAATCCAAATCAACAAAGAGATACAAGAAACAGAGGGCAAAAAGGCCAGTTTCAGATGATGAAGAGGAAGCAGCTAAGGAAGGGGATCAGGAATCTCTGATCTCACAAGACAAGGAATTTGCTCCAGTCACTTCTTCTCCATCAACTCCATCTCAGGAAGCTGTTTCTGAAAAGGCTAACACACAATCTGTGTCTCCTGTTGATCCAGGCACAAGTTCTGATATTGATGTTCAAAACTTGGTTGTGCCTGAAGTAATTCTCTTAGAAGCTCCAACAGCAACTAATCGTTCTACAACACCTGTTATTGATGATGTTCAAACTCCAGAGTTATCAACAACACCTTCTCTGCATCATGATGCTGATGATCAGACTTTAGGTGAGCATCAGGATTTGGCTGTTGATCAGAACTTAGAACCAGATCAGCAATTAGAGGATGATGAAACCTCCATTGCTACTCACACTGTTGTCTTATCAGAAGATACTGATTCTTTAATTCTGATGCTGCAAATGCTGGAGATACTGATGATGTTGCTCCAACTGCAGATGCTGATGCAGCAGGTCCTTCAGGACATGCTCCTCAACAAACTATTCTAAAGTCTGAACTGGTTAAGAAGTTTGTTACCGGAGAAGCACCAGTACCTTGGAGTGAAACTCCTGCAGGACAGGAGTGGACTAAGGAATGGAACTAAGTTTCATGTGTTCCAACTGAAAAGCATCTTGCTGAGCACTTGACTAAAGCTGATGAAATGTTAAATTCTGATGATTTCAAAACCCAGCTTAGAGTCACTGCATTGAGTACTAAACATCTACAAGGTCTTCACTCAACTACTCATGCAGAGCTACACAAGATTCAGGAAAACATTATCAAACAGGAACAAGTTTGGAAAATTGATAAGAAAAAGTTCTTCCAACCTACCATTGACAGGATTGCTTATATTGAGAAGACTCAAGATCATTAACAAGCTCAGATTGATGATATTCTGAAAAATCAAGCTTCTCAGCAATCACAACTGACTGAAATCCAATCCTCAGTGGAATTGCTTATCTCTCTTCAATTACCTGCTGATGCCAAAAAGGGGGAGAAAGTAATTAAGTCCAAATGCAAGACTGACAAGACACTGATAGGAAAGGATGATGAAAAAGATGATCAAGGAAACCCTGGAATGGGTAGAGGTCATAGTCAAGGTAGAGGATTCACATCAAGACAAGCTAGTCACAGGACAAGTTCTGCTACTGGTAAAAGGATAAGTTCTGATGAACTTTTAGATCTTGATGAGGAAATGTCAAGACAGTTATTTCTTCAGGAAAATCCAGGAATGGACTTGGAGAGTTTAATGAAAGAAGAAGCCAGGCTTAAATCAGAGAAAGTCACATCTAAATCTGAAGCTTCTGGTAAAAAGCCACTTCCAAAACTCAAAGGCATTGTGATCAAAGAAAGGATACATACTGAAGCAACATTGGCTAGATCACAACCGCAGATAGATCCAAGATCCAAGGGTAAAGAAAAGGTTGGTGAACCTATCAAGGTTTATGTGCCTCCTGAGGATGAAGAAATTACTGATGAAAAGGATAATCTTGCTCTGACTTCAAGAAAAGTTCTTAAAACAACCTCTGATATGGCTCAAGTTGTTTAGAGTCAAGAAATTGTAAGTTCTGATATTCAGAAGAAGCAAGTAACCTCTGACATAGCTCAAGTTAACTTGATATCAGAAGATAGATTAAAGACACTCCTACCAGGATTCACTAAAGCAAAACAGACTCAATCTTTGAAGACTACTATAAGTGGTTTTGAAGCTAGAGTAGTTACTGGAAAGGAAGCAAGAGATAAAACTGGATTGGGAAGTGCTGATAAAAGGAGAATACATAACACTACCAATGATCCAACTTCCTTGAGTGAACCAGGTATTGGAGTAACTCCTGAGAGATTGAATCAACTGGAATCTGTACAGATGGTTTACCATACCTACTTGAAAGAATACATCATGTTGTATTTCATGACAGATGGTAGGGTTTATCATATAAGACAAAATGCCATTCCATCGAAGTATTTTGAAGAATTGGAACATGTACTATTCTTACTTCAAGTGGATGACAGAATAACAGGAACTGCTGCAAACTATTTGAAAGAACAGATTCAGAGACAGAAAAGGCTTTATTCTGTTAAGTCTGACAGCACATACGTTCGAAAGTACAGAGATCACAATGGTGATATAGTTGAAATAAAGCCCAACACTGCTAAGATTATAACTACCTTTCTGGGGTACAGGGCTGTTGAATTCAATCTTGAGTCTGATAAAGCTTATTTGATCAGACTGGATCAGGATATAAGAAAAGCAAAGATCAATGATCTCAGAGCTGCAATCTTTTAAATTGGTGAAGATACTGCAGAGCTTAAAGATGCCAAAAGGAGAATGATTGATGAACTCAGATATGCTGAGAGATGTTTGTTGAAGAACTATCTCAGAACAACTCCTGACATCAGAGAGATCAGATGATGAAGCCAAGTCAAAGATCTACAACTGCTTAAATTCTGATATTTGTACAGACTGAAGTTGTTATCAGAAGTTGAATATTGGTAAAGTTTTAAGGACTGTAAGTTGTAGTTATCTAGTCTAATTCTCATGTATTTGTACTTAATATTTTTGACATCATCAAATATCTGTTAAACTTGTATATTATGCTAATTTACAAGTTGGGGGAGATTGTTAGATATATTTGATAATGTAATGGCTAATATAATTTATGTTTAGATTTCAGATCTTACTTAACAGGACAAGTCAGTACTTAATCATTAATCAGTACTTATACTAGAAGTCAGGACTTAAGGATATCAGTACTTATATTATCAGGAGATAATCATCAGAAGTTAGATATCAGAACTTAAGTGTTGAAGGATGTTCAGATAAGGACAGTAGCTGATTAAAGGAAAGAAGATTGAGATAAACATAAGAAGAGATATGCATGAAGAAGGAGTTTCGTAAAGAATGGAATATTTGGAAGAAAAGATATCTGATTGATATATTTTAGGATGCAGAATTATATTCCATATCAATTAGCGATTATCTTGTAACTGTGTAGTATATAAACACAGACATAGGGTTTATACTATAAGTGTTATCATATTCGAGAAGATTATTATTTTGTAACCCTAGCAGCTCTCGTGGTATTTGTTCATCACTGAGAGGTAACAGTTCCATACTGTAACAGAGTTTATTGTTTCAATAAAGTTTGTTTTCTGTTACTTAATATATTAAAGTTCGATTTGATTGTATTATACACTGTATTCACCCCCCTCTATAGTGTGTGTGACCTAACAGATACTTTCTGAGCATTGCACTTTCTAACTCTTACGTAATTTTCCCATATTGTGGTTCTACCATCAAACTCTGACTAGTTTGATAACTCTTCTCCTAAGCATTTATCCATTTTTGATCTATAACCCTTCCTGGTTGCTCCATGTAGGTTACGTCTGGTTGCATGTCTATGCACTCATATGCCCCTATTTGTCTGGCATCCGAATTACACTTCCTTAACATTGATATGTGGAACACGTTATGAACTTACTACATGTTCGGGGTAGGTCTAGCATATATGCTAACTTCCCAATACGTCTTATACCTCAAAGGGTCCAACAATTCGTAGGCTTAGCTTTCCTTTCTTTTTGAACCTCATCAATCCTCTCCAAGGGATACCTTTAACATTACTAGGTCCCCTATTTCCTGTTCTTTGTCCTTTCATGTCAAATTAACATATTTCTCATGTCCATCTTGGGCTACTACCAGTCGTCCTCTGATTAGATCTATCATATCCTTGGTCCTTTGGACCACTGCTGGTCCGAGCATCTTGCGCTCTACAACTTCATCCTAACATAAGGGAGATCGACATTTTCTTCCCTCAAAGATCTCATAAGACGACATCTCGATACCTGACATACGATCTATTATCGTGAGAAAACTCAATCCGCGTTAAGTGATCATTCCAAATTCTCTCAAGTCTATTGCACAGACTCTCATTATAGCTTTTAGCATTAGAGCTTTTGCTTCTCAATACCCATTCTTTTCCAGTTCGTAATCGTTACTACCTTCCGTTACTAATATTATACTGGTTATATTTTTGCTCGTTAGCATTCTATAACCTTTTAATAACCACGCCGACCTTAGTATCACTAACGCGTTAGAATCGGAATACCATCGTACTGATACTACTTCCTTTAGCTGCTTCCATCTTCGAAAGCTTGATCCATCATATAGAAGTAAAGGAATTTGTTGAGAGATCACTATGATCATGAACACTTGTTCTATTGCATAGTTAGTACAGAAGGTGGCCAGCCTTTAGCACTTGACAAGCAATTAAACGACATGTGGTATCCAACTAGGCTTCTATCACACAGATAGATAGTCATTCGGCAATACCTCCCCTTCTGGAAGGGTTGTTCTTCTCAGCTTACATGAAATGAAAAGAAGAGAAAAGAACGAACTGAAGAGAATTGTATATATGTAAAAAAATATTGCCATAAAATATCTGGCTTGGAATCTACCTCTGAACTATAGAGGTTTGTCATAGGAGAACAAAAAACATATATGTATTTATATCAACATCAAGTATTATAGCATCGTATTTCATATGCCTAAATATTTTTGCTATTCCGTCCATCATTCTATGGACCCATGCTCTTCCTCGAGCTTATACATAATCACCTTTGAAACTCCCTCGACATCGAAAATCGAATCTGGGATCTCATTCGAGACACCATCGTTACTAGAATTCTATGCTTGCATCGCAACCTTCCTCATATAGTAATACGACTCTCTATTGATAAGAAGGAATAAATATTCAATAGGTAGATAATCTACTTAACCAGTCTATTCAACGATAACTTATACATCACCACAACCCGATTAGGGGTACCCAATCTCAACATCCATTACACTACAACTCTCACGGTTGTAATCGGCTCATTACTCAAAGAATCGTTGCTGCATTACTATGGTCCACCACTGACCTACTGTCGTCATTCATTTTCCTTGGAATCTTAATAGCTAACCATACGGAGTCCATACCTGTCGTATCAAATTCTTCTAAGGAGTTAACATAATTACCATTCATAATTCATGAAGAACACTCCAGATCCTGACGTACTTTCATGACATGAAGCAGATAAAATTGCAGAAGAGTTTCAATCAAAGCAACGATAGCAGGTTAATACCATTCTTAATCATATGCCTTCAATAGAAGACTTAACTCAAAGGTTCGTCTAGTCCTTTTTGAAACATGGTCCTGGCTTATCTCAAGATAGTACCTTCTGAGATAGATAGCCCGCTCATGGCGATTACACGAATTAAACCTTTACCAACTACTATTACGGTTGGGTATTGCACAGTCATCAGAAGGAATATCAATCTTCCAAACCATAATACAACCTTCACAGCTTTAACCATCATCACTGCATTCCTTTGGCACAAGCGCCTATAATTATCCTCTTACCTTTAAAGTGTCGGCCACCTTTTTGGCCTTTCCTAATAGTAAAATTTCCTTACAGTCAATGTCATTTTAACCACCTCCAAATAAATTTTCTACCTCATTTCAATCACTGCTTATGTGAAGATGTTTTCCTTAAAATCTGATGAGTAAAAAAAAATATCACCATTTTTCTATAAGTTATTGCCTCAGTCTTTAGAGGTTAATCACTGTCACGACTGACTCTCAATCATACTTAGAACATCTTTTATCTTAGGTCCTAATTTCCCTGAACAATTTCGACCTTTACTGGTTCGATCCATACTTTCTCGTGGTTTAACACGTGCCCCACTTGGCATCATTATAATTACGTCATATTTCCTTTATCAATATTTCTATTCTTGAGAATTTTGAATATTACCTTTCTCCTTGTAAAACCTCTAAGGTTATCCTTGAATCGTTCCTCCTGTATTCCCTAGATACAGGGCATATCAATATACCATTTACTAATACTAGAACCATTGTCTATGTACTTCTGAAAAATTTCTTTACTGGTCTTTAAAGGTTGTTGTTACCTTGATCCTTTATAATTCATACTAGTCAAAACTCATGTTGTCCCTATTAAGGGTGAAATGCCAACCTTTATGCATTCCCCAAGGATTCATTTTAAGTTACCGATGTTCTATCCTTAATTCCACCTTTAAAAAGGTACATGCATCCTTCCATGGATAAATCAAGTCATATATCCCTGATGAGGGTGTCTTTATTCAATCATTCCCACCTCGATATTATATGCCTAATTTCATAATAATATCCTTATCCAAAATGAGTTCAATCCATATTGCCTCCAAAAGATAATAACGGTTATCCACTTTTCTTGCCTGATTCGGTAATGATAACAAGGATGTTCTGGAAGATATTGGTCGTGTTCAACGTGAACTTCTTCTTAATAATTCCGTATTTACTTTTGTTGTTTATCTCAACAGTCATCTCAATGTTGGGATATCTCTCATTCCTGGCATCTTCCTTCCTGGGTATCAAGCCACCGGTCTCACACTCCACATTCTTGAAGGTCACTTCATCCAATTTTCCTAATTTCTTACTTTCTTGTCTCCTCGGTCTATCCGCGTCTCATTATTTATCCTTCGAACTATCTCAAGGTTTCCCGAATCCTTCCAACTTGAAGGGGGTACAACATATATGTATCTCTTATGCCTTCAACCATCAATTTAACTCATGGTGAATCACCCTCATCCTGACGATTACTTACTTTTCTATTTCTATTGCTACGAGTCTTTAGGGTTTCCTCATACCCAAATTCCTTATTATTCCTCAAACTCTATTGCCTTTATATTCCCTTCCACTTCAGTTTCTTTTTATTTTCCTTTCTCTTATCATTATTTCCTGAACTAACACAACATAAGCATTGATTTCAAACATCCCGTCATTCTGGATTCGTGTCCTCAGAACGAATCTTGACAACTTTTACAACTTAGATTCATAATTCATCATACTCGTCCGCCTTGTTCTGACTTTAAAGCTTTTTCACTATCTCCATAACCTTGGGAAGTACTTTCCTGAAAACAATTGACTGAACTATAATCAGTTTATCATAACCTCTTGCTCCGTGCCTTTCTTGGTCTTTCACCAGTGGGTGGTCTCTCTCTTAGGAGGGTAAGTGACAAAAACACTATTTTCTGATTCGTCAATCATTTAGAATCTCAAATGATTCCTGTATTTCCTTTAGCCAGGCTCTTGCCTCGGCTGGGTCAGCTATTCCCTTGGAACTCTGAGAGCTTAGCGACTTAAAGGTCCTGAAAGAATTTCACACCACATTGTTTCCTCAAGGTGGTGGTTAGGGTAAAAGTATAAGTTTTGTTTTAGGCAGGTCCATGGATTTCCCAATAGGAGTACCATCCTGGTTCTTCCTATCTTGCTCGACTTCTGTTTTCTCAGTCTAAATATTTCTTCCTACTCCCCATAATTGGGGTCATCTTTTAATTTAAAATCTTCATTTTCCACTTCATTATATTCAGGGTTCCTTATATCTTAATTACGACCTCCCTAATTATCAAATTCAAGGTTTGCCCCTAATCTTATTCCTCATGGGGGCATAATGCTTGGAAAAATTTTAAGAATCTCTGGATATTTATTTTACTTACTTTGCTTAAGTCTTTCCCTCGTTCTGTCCTTGCATGATTGCAAATTATGAATTCTAAAGTTCTATAAACTTCATGACACTCTCTTAAGTGTTAATAGTGCAATTAACAACATGAACTTATCACAAACAACTGATCTGAACTGAAATTAACGAATATATACATAACCATTTGTTCGAGGGTACAACTACTGAACACATTAAAGAGAATTACATCATTTGATCTGATCGCTTATATCCCAAAAGTACTATCATAGATAATCATCTCGTCATTAAAACTAATCATTCATAACTTAGGCTAATCCTCCAAAAGCGGTGCTACATGAAACCCTTATCGGATCGCTCTGGCTCTGCACACTACCATGGATCAAGAAATACGGGCACGCACGACATCCCTAACCTGCTCCATCACAGAGGTGATGAGGTCTAAGATAGTGGCAAGTAGAGCTGGATCAATCTGACCCTCAAGATGGCCTCTAGCTGTAACACGGGTGGTAGCCTCAATCCTTTCCATGCTATGAGCTAATCCTGCCGGAAGTACCCCGCCCTCAATCCTTGGTGCAGTAAGTCGATCCAACAGATCACTCCTAACATTACGGGCCTCGGACAGGCCACCCAAAGTCATGTAATAATCGGCGATAAGAGAAGCCTGAGTGGTTGCATCTAGCAGTCCATGGGGTGCAGGCCCAGGGGATCCAAATGGATAACCAAGCACGGTATCAGGTGACAATGGTGCAGGAGATAAAGGTGGCATTTCCTCAGTAGTGCTGGGCTCTGTACAGGGGAGGGAACAGGAATTGGTGGAACCTCATGGATGTCTTCAGGAGCCTCGGGAAGAGGGTCTGATACTGATATAATTGGTGTCGTGGAAGGCCCCACTCCTTCTACCCTCATTAACCTTTGTGCCCTTGGTAACTCTTCATTCTCTAGTGCCACCCTCGCGGCCACTCTTGCTCTGGTAGTTGCCCTGACTACGGTCATCAATTCCTCAGCGGTCCTCTCTTCATTCTCATCAGGATCCTCCACGAGATCCTCCTCCGCAACAATCCCTTCTGGGATAACATCCTTAACCGCAACATTCTCAATATGAATCTCATACGGTCCCTCGTTAGGGTACTCTATCAGATTCACAATTTGATCTCCAACATGTAATAAAACATCCTCATGCTGATGCTCCTGAACCTCAGGGTTCGGTGCCCCGCTGCCTTATACGAGAACGAACTATGTTACTATCACGATATTTATAAGGGTTCCCATAAGGGTTTTAACTGTCAGTACTACGTTAGGTAGTCCGACTATGAACTTCGCAAGAGTTCTTATTATCTTAGTGAACTTATTATCTTAACGTCACATCATCTCTGAGGTTTATAACGCTTCGCTCTGATACCATTTCTGTAACACCCCCAAATCCGGGGTTGGGGATCCGGGTTGTCACGAGTTCCATTTCCCTTAATAACACCCAATCTTAATAAATAATCAACTATTCTGTACTGTGACCCCACCATAAACACACACACCACAAGTTATAGTCTCAGAGATGAATATCCAAAAATAATCACAAGTCGTTTTATTCCACAATTATATGCCAATACACCTTAAAAGGGTTTCTGAATAAATTTACATTTCTTTGCCATTATTACAATTCATAAATATACATAAATCTGGTTCATCAATAGTTGAAAACCTAGCCTATTGGTAGCTCCTACCTCAGCTACGGCGGCATCAACGCTTCCAGAAAACTGCGGAACATTTTCTAACCGCTTGCGAATTGGAAGCTTGGTCATGTTCATCTTGTCTAGCTGATGTTGTGTGATGAAAGAAGAAAGCAAGGGTGAGCAACAAGCCCACCAAAATAATATGTATAATGATTTACAATATATGAGCATTTTCATAGTACTCATGAAAGTCTTGGTCAAGAAGAAATGAACCAAGTTTGATATCTTATCGCGACCAAGTCACAAAATATTCAGTATATATGTACATATATGCTTTTCACAATCTTTGAAATCCTCCGACATGTATAATATACATAGAGTTCCCGTTTATAACTGTACAAAATATCGTTGCAAGGTGATCTCATATATCTAACCTTGTCTCAACGTTTTTCCGAAAATCTTGCTGATCAGGCAAAGATACCAATAAGTAACATTTTCTACTAGTAGATGGACGAATTCCCCACTGGTCATCACCCTGGTCGCAATAGAACCTTATGTTGGACTGCCGCTCAGCCACTTACGCATTTGATGGACCCCCACTGAGCCACTTACACTTTCATGGACGCCCACTGAGCCCATGTTGCTTATGCCGACCTAATAGATGGACTTACTTCCCGAACGTTGGGTAAGTAATCAATTCATTTATCAAAACAGCAACCTCGTTGCGAATGTAAAATACACCACTGAGCCGGATCCCTCAAGTTTTGAGCGAGTATTTAAATCCCCTTCGAAAGGAAGATCTTAACTATAAAAATGAGTTTTGGGATCCGCTCTAACTTTTAAAATCATTTTGAAGACTCGAAAACATTTTTAAGAATGTTTGGAGTAATGTTGATTTAATAAAGTAAATCAGTCCTGATATATTAGAAAATATCTGAATATTATCATTTAAATAATATTCCCTTAAAGAATAATCTTTATACAAATAATTGAAGTAGAAGTTGTAAAACTTATACTTAAAATGAGTATTAAATAACCAAAGATATACTTATACGAAAGTACTATCTTTATTTGAATAATCAAAAATAAGTTTGATTATCGACACCTTATTCTTTAATAAAATAGAGAATATATCTCAAAAAATAATCGGAGTCATAGGTCCTCATATGAATATTCAAATAACATTCATTAAATAATGTAAACTGAGTCATAAGCCCTCGAATGAATATTCAAGTAATATTCATTAAATAATATAAAGTGAGTCATAAGTCCTCGGATGAATATTCAAGTAATATTCATTAAATAATATAAAGTTATCGAATAAACCTTATTCGATTAATAGTTTTAAAAACTATTCATATATATATATATATATTATACTCGGGAGCCTCGCCTCCCGGTTTTAGAAAAAGTTCACCTTTTGATCCCCTATACTAAGGGTATACTCAAATACCGCTTATCTCTAGCATAGGTATTATGCAACTAATAAGCATTTGAACCAACAGATATATAAATCAAGAATACGAAAGAGGCATGCATATATACCATATCACATGCTACAATATATCGCAAGAATTTGCTAATAACAAATATGCATTTATCACTAGATCATGCATATACACATATACATCACAACAACAGTTACACGGGTAGAAAACTTACCTGAGCGACTGGGGGTTACAAATGGCTTGGGACGAGTCTGGTAACCTATAAACAACATATAAGTTGGAATTAAACCAAAGTCACTTATAAATCTATACTTTAACCAATTTAGACTCCAACGCTCGCTTTGCGCTTAACGATTCACTTAAGTCGCTCTAGTACCCTCAGCTCCACCATTTTTAATAAATTAACCATTACGAGTTTTAAGGCGATTCTTTCGCGAGTGTCTTACCAACTTCCTATTACACTTTACATAAATGTTTCATACTCCAATTAGTCCTTTAAGGTCTTTAACCTATGTTTCAAAGTAAGGCGAGGGGTAATGGTTCGTTCACGAAACGTCGTTACTTAAAACGGCCGTTTCTCCTAAACCGTACATCGGAATCAAACGAACCACATATCAAAACGAAGCTCGTAACATGAACTATCTAATCATGGCAATGGTCAAAACCAAGCAGGGAGTTCTAGGGTCCTAATGTTAAGAACAAAACATCCTAAAGTAAATCGGACATTACGACCGCTATATTTACGCGATTTCCCAAATTTAAAACACTCCAATTCAACCCACAATCAATCCACAATCACAACCCAGTCAAAACTCCATCCATACTACATCATAAAAGCCCCAACAACTCAACATCAACAATTTATACTTATTCTTAAACTTGAATTTAACTACACTTAAGTTCATAAATCAACAATCCAAGAACTACCACTCCAAAAACTTCACAAAATCAACTAATCTCTACATTTACAACTAGCAACCTCTCATGAATTATAACAACAAAAATAAACCTAATTACTCAAATAAAGTTAGGGTTTGGAGGGGTTATACCTTCCTTGAAGAGTGGAGAATCAAGAGAATGGCTTGGAATCACCCTTAAAGTCCTTATCCAAGCTTAATCTAAACAAAACTTCAAGAACAAAAAAATTTAGTTCTTGAAAAACACTATTCACCATCTTCTTCCTTGATTTTTAGGAAGAGATTGTGGATGATTTAGGAGCTCAAACTTATAGGATATTCATAACTATGCATAAGGAGTCTTAGATAATTACCTTGTAATTTAACAAAGCTTGGAACTATGATTTTGACTTTCTTGCTTTGGAAAAGAAGAAGAAGCCGAGAGCAAGGTGAAGAAAATGAAATGATCTTTGTGTTTTGGGTGAAATGATTGTTGGTTGGTTGTTTTTAGCTTGATTTTGGTTAATTACTTTTTAACCATGAACTTTGTGTGGTTTTAAATCAACCACACCTCCTTCCCCCTTATGTCATGCTTATGTAACCTTGTTATGTCATCATCCCTTACTTGCCCTCTTCTCATTGGTTTGATGACATCATCCCCTTTAATCTCTTTGATTAGCTTTTAATTATTTGGCTAATGACCGCTGATCTGTTATACGGTTCGCTTAACTTACGTTTTCGTTTATCGTTTGAGGGATCATACCCGGGATCTTATTACTTAGGTTTCCTTAACCTTTCTCAATACATTATTTTCCTTTTTATGATCCTCTCTTATAATCCTTGAATTTAAATCATTTTTATTCTGTTACCTTATACTCAATTCTTTCTGTATCTGGTAGATTTCTGGGAAAAATCAAAGTGTTCGGATTTGGATTCTGACGATCTTTACATACACTTATATACCACATAGAGTACTAATAATATCCCAGAAGATCAATAAAAGAACCCCTACATAGTATGGCATGAAAAGTTTTCTTATTCAGCAAAACACTATTCATAAGGGTTTCAAAAATTCCAAAAATTGGGGTTATTACATAATGTGTTCCATGTGTCAATGCTAAGGAAGTATCATCGGGATGCCAGACACATAGTGGAGTACGAGCAGGTGGATATGCAACCAGATCTGACTTACGTGGAGAAACCAGTAAAGATTATGGATAAGAAGGAGCAGGTGCTTCGGAACAAAGTGATCAAGCTAGTCAAAGTGCTATGGCAGAATCATAATGTGGTAGAATCAACTTGGGAACTAGAGAGCGCAATGCTAGAAAAGTACCCCCATTTGTTTTCTATTTGATTCCGGGACGGAATCCTTTTAAGAAGGGGAGACTGTAATAACCCCAAAATTTTGGACTTTTTGTAACCCTTATGAATAGTGATTTTGCTGATTATGCTAAATAAGAAAACTTTTCATACCACACTTTGTAGGGGTTCTTTTATTGTTATTCTGAGATCTTATTAGTACTCTATATGGTATATAAGTGTATGTGAAGATCGTTAGAATCCAAATTCGAACACTTTGATTTTTCCCAAAACTCCACCAGATACCGAAAGAATTGAGTATAAGGTAATAGGATAAAAAGGATTTAAATTTAAGGATTATAAGAGAGGATCATAGAAGGAATATAATGTATTGAGAAAGGTTAAGGGAACCCAAGTAATAAGATCCCGGGTATGATCCCTCAAACGATAAACGAAAACGAAAGTTAAGCAAACCATATAACAGATCAGCGATCATTAGCCAAGTAATTATGAGTTAATCAAAGAGGTTAGTGATAATGATATCATCACACCAACAAGAAGAAGACAAGTGTGGGAAGATGACATAAGAGGATGACATAAGCATGACACAATGGGAAGGAATTTTTGGTTAATTATAAGCCACACAAATTTTACCATGGTAAAATGTTAATTAACAACAAAAACAAAGCAACCAAGCAAACACATTCATTTCTCTTCCCCCCATCTCATTGCTCACGGTTTTTTGAAGAAAAACAAGAAGAAAAATTTCCAAACCCAAGCTCCACTCAATCATAATTCAAGAGGTTTGTTTCTTTGGATCCTATATTTCATAACTAAGAAGAGCAAGTAGTTTGAGTGCTTGAATCAAAGGTTTTCTATCTTAAACAAATCATTTTAGTTTAGGGTGAATAGTAACTTTCAAGAACAAATTTTTGATTCTTGATTTTATTTCTACGGTCAAGGTAGCTTAAGCATAGATAAAGGCTTCCATGGGCATTCCAAGGATCTTTCATGGATTAAAAGCTTCAAGGAAGGTATAAAACTTCAAACCCTAGATTTACTATGAATATTTAGGAGTGGTTTTGATTAATATAGTTCATGAGAAGCATGATGCTTGTGTGTTTAAAGTTTGGTTGGGTTTGTAGCGATTTGGATGATTGAATCTTGTTTATAGTTAATGAAACTTAAGTATAAGCTTTTAGTTCATGATTGACAGTAGTATAAATTGGAAATATTGAGATGTTGGGGCTGTTGTAGTAGAGTATGGATGGATTTTTGTTGTAGTAATGATTGTGGTATTGATTGTGGATTGATTTGGAGTTGTACAAATTTGGTAATCGCGTAAACATAGATATCGTAATGCCCGATTTACCTTAGACTGCCTTTGTTCTTAACATCAGAACCCGTGAACTCACTGTTAGGTTTTGATCATTGCCATAATTAGATAGTTCATGTTACGAGCTTCGTTTTGATATGTGGTTCGCTTAAATCCGATGTACGGTTTAGGAAAAACGACCGTTTTAAGTAACAACGTTTCCCGACCGAACCATTACCCCTCGCCTTACTTTGAAACCTTGGTTAAGGCCTTTAAATGACTAATTGGAGTATGAAACAATTATGTAAAGTGGATTAGGCAGTTGGTAGGGTACTCGCGAAAGAATCGCCTTAAAATTCTTAATTGTCAATTTATTAAAAATGGTGGAGCCGAGGGTACTCGAGCGACTTAAGTGAATCGTTAAGCGCAAAAGCGAACGTTAGGGTCTAATTGGTTAAAGTATAGATTCTTAAGCGACTTTGGTTTAATTCCAACTTATATGTTGTTCATAGGTTACCAGACTCGTCCCAAGCCTTTCACCACCCCCAGTCGCTCAGGCAAGTTTTCTACCCGTTATACTGTTGTTGTGATGTAAATATATGTATATGCATTATCTTGTGATAAGTGCATGATTGTTATTAGCAAATCTTGTGATATATTGGAGCATGCTGATATGGTATATATGCATGTTTGTTTCGTAATCTTGATATCTCTTTGTTGATTCAAATGCTTATAAGTTGCATAATACCTATGCCAGAGATAAGCAGTAGTTGCGTATACCCTTAGTATAGGGGACCCAAAGGTGAACATTTTTCTAAACCGGGAGTCGATGTTCCCGAGTATAATATATATATATATATATATTGATATAGTTTTCAAAACTATTAATCGAATAAGGTTTATTCGATAACTTTATTTTATTTAATGAATATTATTTTGAATATTCATTCGAGGACTTATGACTCCGCTTACTTTATTTAATGAATATTATTTTTGAATATTCATTCAAGAACTTATGACACCGCTTATTTTATTAAATAATATTCTTTATTTTATTAAAGAATAGTGTTTCGATAATCAAACTTATTTTCGATTATTCAAATAAAGATCTTACTTTCGTATAAGTATATCTTTGGTTATTCGTTATTCATTTCAAGTATGAGTTTTTAAAACTTCCACTTCAATTATTTTTATAAGATTATTCTTTATGGGAATATTATTTAAATAATAATATTCATATATTTTCTAATATATTGAGACTGATTTATTTTATTAAATCAACATTACTCCAAACATTCTTAAAAATGTTTTCGAGTCTTGAAAATGATTTTTAAAATATAGGGCGGATCCTAAAACTCATTTTTTTTTGTATTTAAGATCCTCCTTTCGAAGGGGATTTAAATACTCGCTCAAAACCTGAGGGATCCGGCTCTGTGGTGTATTTTATATTCGCAACAAGGTTGTTGTTTTGATAAATGAATTGATTACTTACCCAACGTTCGGGAAGTAAGTCCATCTAATTGAGTCGGCATAAGCGACAGGCCAGGGTACGGTCTATCAAAGTGTAAGTGGCTGGGTGGCAGCCTATCAACGCGTAAGAGGCCGGGTGGCGGTCCAGCACAAGGTCCTAATGAGGCCAGGGTGATGACCGGTGGGGGATTCATCCATCTACCCAATCTTATCTTGTAGTCTCATCTATGTGATGAACTTTTGAAACTGGTTATAACTTGAACGGTGGTAATTCAAGTAGTATTTGGAAAATATATAAGTATATTGGAGTATCTTGTAACTTCATCTTTTCAACTTATATCTAGTTAATGATTATCTTATGCATGTCAAAGATTTTCAGAAAAACGTTGAGACAAGGTTAGATATATGGGATCACCTTGCAACGATATTTTATACAGTTATAAACTGGAACTCTGTGTATATTATACATGTCAGAGGATTTCAAAGATTTGAGAAGTATATATGTATATATATACTGAATAATTTGCGATTTCGTCGCGTTAAGATATCAAACTTGGTTCATTTCTTCTTGACCAAGACTTTCATGAGTACTATGAGAATGCTCATATATTGTTAATTATTATACATATTATTTCGGTGGGCTTGTTGCTCACCCTTGCTTTCTTCTTTCATCACACAACAATAGATAGACATGATGAACATGACCAAGCACCCAATTCGTGAGCAAATAGGAAACGTTCCGCAGTTTCCTGTAGGCGTTGATGTCGTTGTAGCTGAGGTAGGAACTACCAATAGGCTAGGCTTTCAACTTCTATTGTACCAGACTTATGTACATTTATGAATTGTAATAATAGCAAATAATATGTAAATTTATTCTGAAACCCTTTTGAGGTGTAATGACTTATAATTGTGGAATAAAATGACTTGTGTTATTTTTGGTATTCATCTCTGAGACTATAACTTGTGGTGTGTGTGTGTATATTGTGGGGTCACAGTACGCAGTAGATGATTGTTTATTAAGAATTAGGTGTTATTAAGGGAAATGAAACTCGTGACAACCCGGATCCCCGACCCCGGATTTGGGGGTGTTACAAAATCAAATTTGTATTCATTATAATTATTTATTCAGATTAATTAAACCTTTTAAATAATTATTTAGGAAAAAAACAGAATTAAAAATGATTTTTCCATAGTTTTTGGAATTAAAATGAATTTATTATGATTTATTGAAAATAATTTGATTAATTATCAAAATAATTAATCATTTTTAAATAATTAATAAATATTAAATAAATAATAGATAATTAAAAAAATTACTAATTTCGAATTTTAGAAAATATTTCAGATTTATTTATAAAATAAATCAATTAACTAAATAAATAATTAATCAATTTACAAAATAAATAAAAATTGATTTTTATAATTTATAAAAATAAAAATTGCAGAAATAATTGTCAAAAATTGGATTTCTGACAAAACAAATCAAACCCGGGTTGCAAAACGGGTTGCAACCGGGTTCTGAAGAAGATCCCGGGTCGGGATGAACTTGTCGGGATTCGCCCAGAATTCGGAGAGTTCCTCGGATTCTGGTGACTCCAATACAGCCTCAAATCAACACCGTTTGGTGTTTTTTTTAGTGCTTTTCATTCTAAATCAACACAACATCACAACTCTGACCAAAACAACTCGGAATAACCCTCAGAACTCCATCTCCGATCAAACCGACTCCATCTCCGGCCAAAACATCGATTTTACTCATCTGTGCATAAAACTTTGATTTTAATAGCTCAAATCAAATATTGAACACTATATAATCAAAGCCCTAACACATAAAGAACCTCAGATTCTTCAAAATAAAAAACGTATAAATCAAAAATTCATATAACCCTAATAATCGAATTTCACTATCCAGGAATCGTTTGTTCAATTAACTAGCATGAATCGACTGCAAATCATCATACAAATCTATTCCAATCATCAAATCAATCAAATAACCCTAGAATCAAAAATAACTAATTCGAACATAAACCCTAAAAATTAAACTTAAAAAATAACAGATTAAAACATGAAATTGATACCAAAAATTGAAAGAACAGATCGAGAGGATTGATTTGAGTACTCACGTCAACTGATTTGGTGCTCAAAATCGATCAAAATCACGCCTTGATTCTTCGACCCGTTTCTGGAAAATCCGACCCGGTTTGTAGAGTATTTTTGATTTTTTTGATTTTTAATTATTAATTATAAATAATTAAATAAAAATTAGGCTATTTATAGTAATAAAAATAATACCCTTAATTAAAATTAAGGCCCTAATTATACATCTATTAAAATTAATTGGCCCTTGATTTTATAATTTTTGAGTATTAATTTCTAATTTATAAATATTTAATGTATACAATATATATGCCAAAAATTCCCAAAAATTGTGAATAATTCAAAAATGCAAAGAAATGGATTATTTAAAAGTTCCATAATTTTATAAAAAAAAAAAGATTTTTGTGAGGCTTTTGACACCCAAAGGGGCCGGAAAAGTCATTTTTCGCGAAACGAGAAAATTTCTAAAATATCTAGATGTTCAGAATAACGCGATGGTACAAGTCATTCTAAGAAAAATAAAGCCAATTATCTTATATAAAATATCAGCTATTAAACAAAGTTTGGGTCGCATAACTTTTGATACAAAAGCTTTTAACACGAAATAAAATACCCGATAAATACCCAAAAAATACCCTGACGATACGGAACACACGTAGCACATAGCAGTTAGAGTTTTATGACCAAATACACATAATAACATAATAAAACACATAATTCATTGTTATTACAATATAATACGAGCGTAATTTCCCAGTCGTTACACGTACTGTTGTAAAAATGGAGAGATAGAAATGCAATTTGCATCTGTTTGATTATATAGAGTGGTAGGATGGAGAGAGAAGATGACTACGTGGCTGCACCAGGACCAAGCAATTTAAAAGTATACAACTTGCACTTTCAAGTTACTCGCGACCCTGAGACTCCTTTCCATTTACTGACGACTAGAAGCAATACACTAGCACTTGTATTTTATTTTAAAACTTACTTGCGATTCTAAAATATCAATTACCTTAGAAAAAAATCTGGATCCACAAATATTTTACTTGCGACCTGTGCAAGTACTAGGGACTTCCATTTGCCTTGGTATTTTTGGAACACCACGTTACCTGTGACTCCTAGGGGATCAATTGCCTTAGAAGATTTGAGTTACTTGCGATGGCTTCACTCTATATACATCACTTAGATTATTTCTAAGATCAAACTTAGTTGCGACCTATGCAGTGTGGACTAGTTACTTGCGACCTGTAGAGCGTCAAGGAGTTTGCCTTACTAATATTTTCCTGATATGAAAGTTAATGTACATACTCTGGTTTCTCCATTTTAGATAACAAATGCATGCATGCGGGCCCCTGTGTTTCACTTCCACATGCGCTGTTCCTTTTGTGCAACACAAAGGTCAGGATTGATCGTAATTTCACGCGCGCCAAAAGAGAAGAAGCTGCCATTTTTTCTTTGTAAACTCAGATTCGTGGTTCTTGAAGTCCACGCGCGCAACTTGCACCAGATTTAAACAAGACGCCTGAGCTGCCAATTTCTCCTTTCTTTTCTTTGTACACACAGCCATGTGTTTCTTTTCCATTCAGCACAAAACAAAACCATTTTCTTTTGTTTTTAGCAATCCGAGTTCTGTTTGTTTTCTTTGTTTAATAAACAAGTAAACAAACCTTCCAAATTGATTTCTTTTCCTTTTCTTTGCAAACTGATTCAGGGCTGCCAATTCTTGAATAACAACTTTGGTTCCTTGTTTCTTTCGTTGAATAAATAAATAAACACTTCCCTGGTTCCTTCTCTTTTAATAAACAATGAAACCCGGTGACTGTTAATGCATGCAAAATGGCTGGCAATTTCAGGATAGAAAATAAAATTAAATATTTGATATTAAATTAAATTAATAAACAAATGAATTAGATTTCATTTATTTATTTAATTAAAAAAAATCAAACATTAATTTATTTTTCCAAAATCATATGTTGATGTTAAATTAAATAAATGAATGAATTGATTTCCATTTATTCATTTAATAAAAAATTAGTCATTGATTAAAATAAACCCTGTAAATCCTCGGGCTGTACTCCTTTGTACCTTCAAACCTTCTAATCTTCGGGTTTTCGTACTTTAAAATATTTTCAGTCATCTCGAGTACAAAAACCACTTAACAGTATTTCTAAAAATAATACTCTGTTTACTTTCATGGATCACTAACGTCTAGTGCAAGGGTTTGGTTCAGAGACGACTAGTTCCGCTCTTAGACCTTCGTATTATACCCGTTCAAACCACTGTTAAGTCTTCTACCAAATATAACCAACTTCACTGATTCTGATAACTAATTCGAATGACTCCAACCTTATTCCTCCAATGTCTGAACATATTAATAAACTCTATACGGATCAATGTTGACGTCTTCTTCACTGCAGCTACCAAAACCTTTGTGTATATGCCCAATAACCAATCTGTACTGATTCTAGTGGAATATAGATTATTTCAAAGTCTTTATTCTATGTTAAGTTATCCAAACTAGTATTTTTAAGTTATACATACAGCTTCAATCTTGCTGAACAGGTTACAAAATTACCCACTCTCAACAACTAATATAAATCATTGTTGACAGCTAGCCGTTAATGAATCTGCTCACCGACTGCTAAATTACCCGTTGAGATTCCAGATGTTTATTATGACTATCAACAGCTAAAAATATCTGTAGATACAGTTAGATTGAATTGATCAATATTTAACTATCTTAGTCTGAAAATAAATTTCAGAAAAGAGTCATAATTTAACATTTGGATGCAATAATTAATACTAACTGAAATCTTTGATGAATTAATACTAATCTTCTGAATGTTGATTTATCAAGTGACTTGGTAAAGATATCTGCTAGTTGATTTTCACTTGAAACAAAATAAAGTTTCACAGTACCGTTCATTACATGTTCTCCAGTAAAGGGATACCTTATATCAATGTGCTTGGTTCTTGAAAGTTGAACTGGATTCTCAGTGATAGCAATAGCACATATGTTGTCACATAAAATTGGGATTTTCTCCAAGCTTAATCCATAATCAAATAATTGATTTCTCATCCATAAAATCTATACACAACAGATCCCAACTGCATAATATTCAGTCTCAGTTGTAGAGGTTGATACTGAATTCTGCTTTTTGCTACGCCATGAACCCATCTTGTTTCCTAGAAATTGACAGCTTCCAGTTGTACTTTTCTTGTTAGTTGTGCAACTTGCATAGTCTTCATCTGAATACCATTTAGATTAAATCCAGATTCTCTAGGGTACCAACTGCGAAGGTTTGGTGTCCCTTTAAGATATTTAAATATTCTTTTTATAGCTAGTAAATGAGACACTAAGGGATCAGATTGAAACCTACCACATATACAAGTGGCAAACATAATATCTGGTCTACTTGATGTCAAGTATAAAAGAGAACCAACTATACCTCTATAGTTTATAATGTCCACTTTCTTTTTAGATTTGTTAATTTCAAGTTTAATGGCAGTTGGCATGGGTGTTGTAGCAGGAGAATAATTTGTTAACTCACACATCTTGAAGAGATCATTAACATATTTATTTTGACTTATAAAAATTCCTTCTACTTGTTTAACTTGTAAACCAAGGAAATAGGTTAGTTCACCTGTTATACTCATTTCATACTTGCTTTGCATTAGTTTGACAAACTTTTTCATCAGTAGATCCAAAAATTATATCATCTACATAAATCGGTACAAGAATACTAGAACCATTGTCAAGTCTATAAAAGAGGGTTTTATCCACTGTACCTCTAGTAAAATGATTTTCAAGTAAAAATTGAGATAAAGTTTCATACTAGGCTCTAGGTGTTTGCTTTAGACCGGAAAATGCTTTTAAAAGAATATACAAATACTCTGGAAATTTTGAATCTTCAAATATAGGTGGTTGGCATACATATACTTCTTCTTCAAGTTCTCCATTCAGAAAAGCACTCTTTACCTCCATCTGATATATTTTGAAATTGGCATGGTCTGCATAGGCTAGAAAAATCCTGATTGCTTCTAGTCTTACTACAGGAGCAAATGTTTCATCAAAATCAAATATTTCTTCTTGTGAGTAGTCTTTAACAACCAATATTGCTTTGTTCCTTGCAACTATGACATTCTCATCCATCTTGTTTTTGAATACCCATTTGGTTTCAATGACTGATCTGTCTTTTGTCCTAGGTACCCGCTTCTAAACTTTGTTCCTTTCAAACTGGTTTAGCTCTTCTTCCATGGCTACAATCCAGTCTGAATCCAAAAGGGCCTCGTCAACTTTCTAAGGTTCTTCCTTTAAAGGAAATCTGTTGTAAAGATATTTTTTTGAGTTGCTCTCCTGGTCTTAACTCTGGTGGATGCATCTCCTATGATTAAATCAAATAGACGAGTCTTTGTCCATTTTTTTGAGAAAGCAAGTTTAGTTTTGATGACGTGACTTCATTTTCTTCATTCTGTTGTACGTAGTTTAATGTTATATTCCTTGAAGCTCCCCCTGTGTTTGAGGATTCATTAGAAGTTGATGGAGTTCTAGGGTATCTATCAACTCATAGATCATTTTGAGCATCAATGGATATCTCATTTTGATCAACAGTTGTCCTATTGAGTTGATCAACGACTGCTTCATTTAGTTGATCAACTGCTATTTTCATATCATTTGGATTAGCGGACTCTTTGTTGATTCTTCTAGGAACTTCATCAGTTTCATCATTCCAGTCATCCAGTTCATCATCAAATAGAAGATCATCATTATAGTCTTGATCTATTAATCCTTGAATCTCTTTGTCATCAAAAATCATATGAGCTGATTTCATAACAATGTTGATTTTTATATTGCAGACTGTGTAGGCCCTGCCAGCTGCATATCTAATAAAAATTCCTTCATCTGGCTTGGCTTCAAATTTCCCAATATTTTCTCCTTGATTTCACATAACAAAACATTTACATCCAAACACATACATAAAATCTAAGGTTGATTTCTTCCCTTTAAACATCTGATAGGGAGTCATACGATGAGCTTGATATATCAAAGAGATATTATAAGAATAACATGTAGTGTTAATGGATTCATCCCAAAAGTAGGTGGCTAACTAAAATTCTCCAAACATTGTCCTTGAAACGATCTATTCAGTGGTTTCACTCGATTCAACCCAGTATCAACAGAATAAAACCCCCTCAAAATCAATTAAGAACATTCATACCAAGAACCCTAATTTTAATTCTTAGAATCAAACACCCTTTTCTATATGTTATTGAACTCTATTTTTGACATATAATATACTAAATTGACCAGAAAAATATTATCTACATGATGAAATCATCAAATCATATCAACAACATCAAGAATAAATTTTCACAATTTAATCTTTCATAAATTCAAAATAAAATAATTTAATAAGAAAAATACCTTGATTTCTGCACAAAAATGGATGGTTAATTCAGAAAGGTATTTTCGAGAGCTTCGATTTGATATATAGCATGCCCAAATCGGAGTTCGATAACGCCTTCGTTCTCAGGTTTGATTATCAAGAACACGACATGAATTCGACGTTTTCTCTGTATTTTACGGAACTTTACTGTCTGATTATGATTATATGAATAAAAATGAAATAAAAAAAGATTTATATATTTATGAAATATTGGTTCGTGTTGGATCATTTTGGATCGATAAATTAGTTACTTAGCCGCTAAGTAACTGCAAAAACGATTAGATTTGATACCCGTAGTGGATAATTATCCAAAGCAGACTTCTAATAAAACACTTTATATGAAAATAATGTAATATTACCCCGTCTTTTGAGAATACGGGTTTTGTTGCTTTATCAAAATGATTATCGTATCAAAAATTGCTTTATCGAAATGATTATCGAAATAATTATGTTAGGAGGGAGTTTTCGGAAGAGTTTCGGGTTGTAAAAACGTAAAAACGGTTGAGGTTGGACGATTCTCGACTTTATAAAATATTTTGTAATTATTCAGAAAATATTTTAATAAATTCATAAATTAATATAAAATCATATAACACTCCAAAAATTACCAGAACAATACCACACTTATCTATATTTTATTATGGACATAATAAAATTACATACTCATATTTTATCACATATAAACATCCAAATATTATTATCAATCAACAGATAATTCACCAACATTCACATAATAATCATATAATAATCATTTATTGATAAAATAATTACACACTATGTCCCGGATATTATATCCTTCCCCCCTTAAAAGGATTATGTCCTCAGAATCATACTAAGGATCAGATAATGATACATTCAAGTATCTCACTTCTATTTTCTCAGGTTGATTCCTCAACCCTACTACTTTTCATACACTTTTACTCGTAGCATCACTCATTACTTAACAACCTCATGCTGATATCATATTCTATATGTTACTCATATAACTTAACTCAAGTCTTCATTTTATATATAATAGAGCTAAATTACTCTTCCTGAGTATACACATATAAATATCCTATGAATCTGCTAAACGTGTGGCGGTGAAGCCAGCTTACTTACACTTATCCTGACTATTTTAAGGTCTCAAAAGGACTAGCATAATGCATACTAATTATCTTTTCTTACTAATTCTAGTAATTTGTGCTCATGAACGTTTACAATAGTTACTGGTTATTGAACCTCATTCCCATATGTTTATTTGTTCAATTATCCTAGTTTGTAATCGCTTCCAATCGCATTCGAGGCTCTTTAATCGTCCTCTTAATCTTCTTGTCCATCTGGGAATGATATACTAATATCATGGCATATTCTATTTCTAACGTTCTCGAATTTACTCCAGAGTTAAGAATTAACGAGAGAATCTTGACTGAATATGATTGACGCACAAACTTATCACCATATCTTATTTTTCTTAAATCATAATCAAGTATATCTGCTGAGCGAAAATCTCTTACTATTTTGAAGAAAATACATTAACCTGGAGGCATCACTAGCATATTCTAACTCGTATTATTATTTATTTTGGTTCTAATAAGTTCTCATAAGAAACTGACTACAATGCTTTCCTTGACGTCTAGTCACATAGAACGTTTATTCTTTCTTTGTGCCATACTATGAGAAAGTCTTCTTTGACATCTATGTCTCATATCATATTCTCGGAGTAGCTTGAATCCCTTGAGTTACCGTAACCAAATTCCTATCTTTTAGTTCCGCCTCACTTCATGCTCGTTCATCTAGGAGTTGTATATACTATTCTAGTTCGACATAATTCATCGTATTCTAAATACTCCTGTCAAATCTCACATCAAACAATATTGATTATTTACAATAAATTTCTGGATCTGACGACATACCACCATTTCTTCAAGTAGCAACTAACCCACTTATTGGACGAATTGTTTTTTAATAAAAGAGAATTATTAGGTTTGGATAACCTATCGATAATGATACAATTAACGTTTTCCTCACCTTTGGTTCTCAGGTGACTTCACTACGACGTCTCTTGGCGAAATGTATCCATCCAGTCTTTGATGCTCCGCCTTAATTCTTGGGTAAGTATAACATTTACTTACATGTTTCTCCCATTTTAACTTCATGTCTAATCACTAGATATTTTCTTTCAGCCCTCGGTACTTAATCTTACTTCTGAGATGCATTCTATATCTCAATTTACAATTTTTTTTCAAACTCTTCACTCTACTCCTGTCCCACATAACACCCATATCTTACCTACATTTTAGCATCTTATAAAGTTTCTATATCATCGTTTTGATTTCATTTCCTCTCTTATTTTCGTTCTTCATTCTCATAGCTCATTCAAAACCGCACTCTTGACATTAATACTCATTTTGATGTCATATCAAATTAGATATCAATACGAACTTTGATGCTCACAACATCTCATTCTGAAGTAAACATCAATCATCTATATTAATATCACTTTTGATATTTAACAACAACTTAAGTATCACATCAATCAGAAACTGAATTAAAATTGTATCTCACACTTTATCCAAAACAGAAATACTTGGTAAATCATTTATTATATAACTATCAAAACAATTTAGAGACAAGACGTCTTTTAATAAACTTTATTGCAGATGATAAAATCTCTTTGGTTGTCTAATAAAATCCGTATTGGTGTAGTTATTAACCTCTTCTTTATTCCACCTCCCTTCTTCCCTTCCTTCCTTCTCTTTGCTCTATCTTCAATCTTTAGTTCTTGAAGACATTTTTCCCACTTGTCCATACAAATAAATTTTTACTTCTTTTGTCCATTATAAAGGGCATATTCATCCAAGTAAAAACTCACACATTTGCAGCAATTTATGAATTCTACCGGCGTCCTTATTTTCCCCCAATTCCTCATTGCTTTGATTTCGTATTTGAAAGTCACATCCAAAATTTGACTTAATATAATTGGAATCGATTTCCATCTAATTGACCATTAATTGGTAAAATTAACCAATTAACTCACTTAATTGATCAATTGCACCAAGTGATGACTAGCTAAATGAAATCAAAGACCAATTATATATAGTCGAATTGGCTGTAACAACCTTTTTCAAGAACCGAGATCACCACTATTTGGAGTATCAACATGGATATCAATAACACACGGAAATATACTATCTATTTTTAAGAATAGGGTATTTTTCGAAAAAATTGAGCAGCATCTCCTTTATATTATCGACTACCAGTCGGGCTCAAGCCGACACCAACAATCAATCAAACAACCAACAATCAACCCTCACATATACCAATCCACTGCCACTTTCTAAACTCACCATTTCACCACCTAATGTAATATTAATCAGTACAACCTATGTCTCTAGTTTAGCTTAAGATTATAGCGAACAATTCTTATTATACCATACATTTTTCTCATATTTTCTGATTATAACAGCATATCACTACTGAGTACAATTACAAATTATTCTAAAATTCTTCTAGTTCATGTTTCAATTCAAGCTCTCTCATTAACAATTCGTCTATCCTTGAAAATATACACTTGTTCTTATTAATTAACTTGTTCAACTTCTGATAACCAACACCTGATCTCAACCAACACTCTTATAATCTTGTGAAAGAATTGCTTTGGTTTTAAAATATCATTTCTTAAAAATTGTTGCAGTCAAACCACCATACCTTCATTTCCCCTTATATCTTTTTATACTGAACCTTCTTTGCTGACCCAAGTTATAAGCATCAAATTTGTCATAACTTACTTACCCGAGTGGGAAAGCCTAACCATTCCTTGATGAACGCACTTAAAGTTTATTCGTAACTAGCATTTCTTCGATCTTGAATCTTCATGACAAATATATCCCACATGATTGAAGTATGCTTCATCTTTACAACGTATTTATCGATTATCTGGTTATTATTAAGAATTTCTTCATTCGCTTCTGTTGTTCAATCAATCATTTTCCTTATCCGATATACGCAGCTTTACTTTCTTATTTCTCTAATTAATTTATCTCATATGGTTTGCTAACTACTTCAATTTACGCCAAAATCTCAGACTTGGAATGTATCATGTATTCAAATTTCCGCCTCTAGTTTGATATCCTCGTAACAACCACGTCATTGGCATAATGGTTCTTCTTAGGGGTGTGAACGGTTCGACTCGGTTTTTACCGAAAACCGTTACCAAACCGTGTATGTCGGTTCAGTTTGGTTTCTAGCTATTAATCGTAACTGAACCGTTCGAAACGGTTATTTTCGGTTCGGTTAACCTTTTATCGGTTTTAGTTTTTTTTTAATTTTTATTTTTAAAAAAGTTAATTATTTAATATAACACTAAGAATATTTATAGACGTTATTTAATATAAATCTAATAAAATTAATTGTTTAATATAATATAACAAATAAGTAGCATCATTAAATAAGGGGATTCATATTGATAAATTAATAGATCTCTAATATTAATTACTATGGAGCAAGTGCAAGTTAATGCCTTGAAGAAAATTTAAGATAACCTAGAATAAAAAATTTATAGAGTGTATAAATAAGTATACTGAAATTTAGTTCTACACCACTGTTGTGCACTATTACTGTAGTTCTTTTTTAATATATAACTATTACCATAATTCTTCAAAATGCCATTTTAAATAAAAAAATTCGTGATCCATGTACAGGCCCAACAGCGAAAGGTTTTTAAAATTCTTATATAAATTTGGCAAGTGTCGTATGCTCATATTTGTATAAAATAGATAAGTAAATTAATATATATTAAATATTTTAAAATAATATTAGCGGTTCAGTTTTTCGGTTTGGTTTTAAGAATAAAACCGTAACCGTTACCAAACCACCCGGTCGGTTCGGTTCGGTTACGGTTTTTTTCAGTTTTTGTCGGTTTCAGTTTTTTTCGTGCAGTTTTTCGGTTTTTCGGTCCAATTTTGGTTTTTTGGTTTTTGTTTGCTTACCCCTAGTTCTTCTCTGCACGTATATGTCCATCATTTATTGGCTTTCAATTGTCTACATAACCCCCTCTGCTATACGGGTTCATTTCACTTTCCTTTTAAGATATTCAAAGAATAGATCTTACACAAGAAGGATTTTATGTATATAATTCTGATTGGAAACCTTTTGTAAGGAATAAGAGTACAAGGAAATAATCGGAAAGATCCATAAATCAATAAATCATGATTGAAGAAGAAAGAATGAATAATGATTTAGATATGAATGAGACAGCCGTATTTGTACTCAAGATGGCCAGTCTTTCATACTATATGACATACAACACATGATTACGTGGCGCCCCACCAGACTCTTTGTCATTTCGACAAAGCGTCACACCATAACACCGCTTGTCTCAATCATAAAACACTATTTTGAATGAGGAATGATGTGAAAGGGATTCAATAATTTTCTTATTATTTTATAGAGCTGATCATGAAAGAAGTTCATACTTTACTCGAGATTCATAAGAATATATAGGATTATAGGAAAGAATGACATCATTGGTCGCCATCCACATTTCATCTGTTTAAAGCTTCAATGCTTTTCCGGTCAATAGATCTCATTCCGAGTCATTAACTTTAGAAAGTTCCCTGAAATGTCTTCTTAACTCGATCATTAGAATAATTTCCCATTTATTAGGTCGTGTATTTTTAATGTCGCTCTTCCATGTTTAATATTTTATAATTCGACCCTAATCGCACGCTTACGTGATTTACAATCTTCACTTCAAATTTTGTTTATGCTACTGATCATTCAACATATCAACTCTTTTGCTAATAACCTTCTTCCTTTAGAAAAGTCTGGAAATTTCCTCAGTCTTCTTTGCTCGTATCCGGCTTCTTGTAAATCGACGTATTCTTTGAACTCTAATCATCTCAGAAATTGGATGAACAGTTTCCCCGTACATTGGTTCTGTCGTTAAACTTATCAAACAATATTTACATTCTTTTGCTAGGAACAATCAAATCTTCTCCATTATAGCGATTCCACTTGGCCTTCTGAATGAACCATACTAACTTCTAGAACAAGTATTCATCTGGATACTCTAAATCTTATAACAAACCAGAAACTCAAATAGTAGTTTGACAACCACGTTTTTAAAACTTGTTTTGTTTCAAGAAGTTTTAGAAAAATTTTGGTAAGAAAATCTATTTTGAAAACTGTTTAAAATTTTAAAAATCATACACCTGGTCGTCATTACTATATGAGTTGGTTGTCGTCCTTCTCAACCACTACCGAATATCAAATTAGGGAAACATTCAGATAAGAGCTCATTCATTTCCATTTATCTTCTACCCTTTATTGAGTCCACTTTTTCTTTATTGGTCGATAAAAACTCCAGTTACTGTTGCATATTATCTTATTCATAACTTCACTTCTTGTCTTCCATACTGGTAATACTCTCATCATTATCTCTTACGATTACTGAGTATAACAAGTATATCTCGTAATCATCAAATCTATTTATAAAACAAGGTTGACTAATATCAAATCACAGTACTACTATACGTATCATGTTTGGTCATTACATCATCATTTATTTCCAAGAAAAATCTTATTTCCAATCTTCTCAAACTTCTTTTAAATCCATCTAGCTCACTCCATAATATAAACATAGGTGGCATACTTACTAGTAGCTCCATATAATCTGGTAGCAGCTATTCTCCGAAACACACAAATCTTCCCCCTAGGTTTCTTCTCACTCTTGTTAATACCTCGTGTACTCACCATATGTTATAGCTCTCGAATCCATCCTCATAGGTGTTGTTACTTCATAAGACGGGTTTTACACTGATGGTATAGAACAAGGTGTAGGGTAGACAAAAAAGATGTACTCACAGCTGAATATCCAGTAGAACTAGAACCAACATCTGGGGAAATCTTGAATAGGTAGTCTCGCATCAGGGGATGAGATAATAGCTTGAAAAGGTGCAACCGTCACAACAGGGGGTGATATGGCTAACACTGATGGAAGAGCAGGGTGTGAATTAGATGAGAGTCCTCCGCCTGAATGCTCCGAATGATCAGACGATCCCGGGATAAAAGAATCGGCCATTGCCGCTATCTGAAAATGGCATCGGTAGATAACAATCTCGAATCTCATCACGAATCATACAGAAACCTATTATACAGTCATACTCAACCTCTTGACATTCTATCTTTCTATTTCCTAATCCTAATCCTAACCCTCTATCCATTCCCGATAATCTAGGCTTGTTTCAGTGACTTATAACCTGTAGCTCTGATACCAAACCTGTGACACTCTCTAAACCCGGGTCAGAAGTTTGGGGTCCACAACACACATACAATATATATACCTGCTTATGAAAGTAATATATGTAAAGACCCTACTTACCAGAACCATAGATCGTAACAGGTTAAAGTATAAAAACAAGCCACAACCTTAACTTTTATTACATCGTACTAAATCCCAACTAGTTCCGCTTACAACTGATAATGATATCGTTCTTACCATCCTACATAACTCATTTACAATATAAAGCTCCTGCTAGCTCGATCCAACTTAACCGGGAACCCTAGCTCGCACACTGGACATGGAATCCTTGTTACCAATAATTTCCTTTTCAACTGTTGAAAACATGAAAAGATTTGCAGGAGTGAGCTAACTATCTCAGCAAGTCATAATAGCAATAATTGAGGTTAAACAATAACCAATTAAAATGATTCAGATGAATCAAGTTTCTAAATAAGCAATGATTAGAATTGAATATTCACTTTTCATTTTAAAAACAAAGGTTAGGCTGCTGATCAGTCACACACTAACCCCGAGCAAGGCTCCCATATTTGCTCTATATACGGGATCCAAGGAACACATTGGCCTATTATGACCACGAATCTGGTCCATATTTATAAAACCATCTAATTCTAAAACAATTCAATATGATAACCAATGTAATTCAATAACCTGAAACATAAATAATATTTATCTTGAAGCATAGGGTGATATACAATACCATGAAGGTATAACAAGGAATTCAAAAAGATTGGCTTTCAATCAAGGAAAGAATCAGAAAGTACAAGACCAAGTTCAAGGGTTACAAGGATTGGTCTTCTGTTAAATAAGGAATAAGGGTTGGTATGTGAAGCAATTCAATATCAGAAATTAGTATGTATTTGTGGAGTAGTATCGTATGTGTCTGGATCGTATTTGAGAATTCGACAATCAATGGTTTATGAAGAATAAGGCTTATAGCTCAAGATCAATAAGAATCAGGGTTTAAGGTTGAATAGTTTAAAGCGCTTGCAATATAAAACAGGAGTTATATTGAATAATAGCAACATGTTATGGGAAAGTTCGAAAATATTTGCAATATATCTTGAAGAAGGTTCAGAAGTACTTGCCTTATCACCGATGATTTCCAACTTTACACATACCCATCTAACAATTTTACTTTTCTATCACTTTCCTTCTTTTTCTATGCCTTGCTTCTATTCATCGATCACTTGCTTTCTGTTTTTACACTTCAGTTCTATTTACGGATCACTGACTTTCTTTTTCTATGCCTCGCTTACTCTGCTAGGCATCACAAGTATCTATCAATACTCAATCTCATATCATTCTAATCGACACATAGATGTCATAAGCTTTTATCTACCCTTCGTTTTGCCCAAATCTGATTTATGGATTGAAAGTTATAACAAAAACCGTCCAACAATAATCACATAGGCATATAACACATCAATTAGCTAGCACGTAGCACATAGCACACAAGGTATTCGATCAAAATAATATTTCAAAGAAGATTCTGAGTCAAAATGATTTTCCAGGTATTTAATATGAATTTTTGAACATTTTTCAGAATTAAAAAGGGACTCCGAATCATTTTATAATTAAATAATAGGGTTCGAACACCTGAATCTGACCTTAAAATATTTTGATAACAATTATCGAGCCTTGAAAATAATTTAAAATAGTATTTTTAAAGCTCGAAACTATTTTTTAGAATTTTTAAATAAAAAATAAATAATTAAATCTAATTATTAAATCAATTAAAATTAATTAATTAATCAATTAATAATAAATTAATTGATTAATTAAAATAATTAAAAACTAATTAAAAATAATTAATAAAATAATTTCAATTTATTTTTAAGTAAATAAATAATTAAAAAGTATTTTCTGAATTTAAATTAAATAAATAAACAATTTCTGAATTTTAAAATAATAACAATATCATTTTTTAAAATAAAGTAAACAGAAATCCCTCTTTTGTAAAATTTAAAACAAGAGTATTAATTTTGTAGAACATGAGAGACTTCAGGGGTTAAATGGCAATTTGGCCGTCCCCGTCGTCGTCTCCGGCGACTTCGCCGGCCGCCGTGCCCTTGCACAGAGCTTCGCACCAAGTTGTAGAATCATAGTACTCGATGCCAGGAACTCAATTCAGTCAACAAATTCAACAATACATTAATGATTTAGCAGGAAAATCTAGCCGAAATTTCACGTCACCGTTGCCGTCGATTTTTCGGCGAACTCGAATTACATACCCTCTGTTTGTCCCGCTTATATCAATCATTTGCTTGTGAAACGATCTATTCAGTGGTTTCACTCGATTCAACCCAGTATCAACAGAATAAAAACCCCTCAAAATCAATTAAGAACATTCATACCAAGAACCCTAATTTCATTTCTGAGAATTAAACACCCTTTTCTATATGTTATTGAACTCTATTTTTGACATATAATATACCAAATTGACCAGAAAAATATTATCTACACGATGGAATCATCAAATCATATCAATAATATCAAGAACAAATTTTCATAATTTAATCTTTAATAAATTCGAAATAAAACAATTCAATAAGAAAAATACCTTGATTTCTGCACAAAAATGGATGGTTGATTCAGAAAGGTATTTTCGAGAGTTTCGACTTGATATATAGCACGCCCAAATCGGATTTCGATAACGCCTTCATTCTCAGGTTTGATTATCAAGAACGCGACATGAATTTGACGTTTTCTCTGTATTTTACGGAACTTTACTGACTTATTATGATTATACAAATAAAATGAAATAAAAAAACTATATATATTTATGGAATATTGGTTCATGTTGGATCATTTTGGATCGATAAATTAGTTACTTAGCCGCTAAGTAACTGCAAAAACAACTAAGTAATATTAGTCTTGTTGAGTTATGTTCAGTGATATGTCAGTGGTCTTATAGTTGATATAGATAGTATGAGAATGTGACAAGCACTGGTACATGCTATGTGTCGATAAGAGCTGACAGTTGAGATATCGTTACTTGCAAACTATATTACTGATTATATTGAATAATCTGTTAACAGAAATGGTTATTCCTCCTCGACTGAAGCCTGACAGAATCATAAATTTTTTGAAGCCCTATGTCCCGCGAATGCATTTTTCAAACAAGTATGTAAGTGCCCAAGGAGTCCACACTTCATCAGCATTAGTAGCATTCTCTGTCAAAACAACCACACCAACTGCCAGTGCATTCAGATCATCTAGCAGCCCACCAACAACCGCAATCCACAGTTCAGAGAATTCCACCGTCCAGAGAAACTAAGCCATTTGTGTGGTATATTGCCTTCTTTTGTGCAATTTTCTGTATTTTAATCATTTCAATCCATTCTTCTTAATCATGTGAGAGAGCTGGAAAAAGGATCAACATACAAAGTGAATATCATTAGAAGTGATAATGGAACTGAATTTAAGAATAGTTCTATGGAAGAGTTCTGCAAATACAAGGGGATAAAACAAGAATAATATTCTCCTGGAACTCCACAACAAAATGGAGTTGTTGAAAGAAAGAATAAAACTCTCATAGAAGCTGCAAGAACCATGATAGAGGAAGCAATATTTCCTACCTACTTCTGGGATGAGGCTGTGCAAACTGCTTGCTTAACATAAAATGCAACATTGATTAACAGGCATGAAAAAACACCATTTGAGATGGTGAAGGAAAAGAAGCCAAATTTGAAGTACTATCACATTTTTGGTTGCAAGTGTTTTGTTCTCAAAACTCATCTGGAGCAGCTTACCAAATTTGGTCTAAAAGATGATGAAGGCATTTTTGTGGGATATCCATTGTCTAAAAAGCTTTCAGAGTTTATAACCTGATAACAAGAACATTCATGGAATCTATACATGTATCTTTTGATGATAAGAAGATTACAGGTTTAGAAGATGTAGATGACCCTGACCAGTTGAGGTTTGAAAATGAAGTACCATATGCTGAACAGTTAAATCCTTATTCACTAACAAATGCTAATACAGTAGATCCTGAAATCACTCCAAGCTCTGATGATCCACATGACAGTTGAAATTCTTCAAATACTGAAGCATATGTTGAGGGGGAGCAACATAACTCATATCCAGAGTCTTCAACAAGTGATTTAACTCAAGAAACATCAGTAAATAAGCCATCAGACCCTCATTCCTCAAATTCTACTGAGTCAAATACTGATAACAATGGGAACACTGATTCAGGGGAAGCATGAGGACATGATAGGGGTACTAGTCAAAGGAATAACAGAGAGTTCATGGATCAAGGGGAGGTTCTTCTTCAGGGAGTCAACTTCCATCTGCAAGAAAATGGTCTAAGTCACACACACCTGACTTAACCATTGGACAACCTCCAGGTTTCATTGATCCAAGGTATACAAATCATGTCTACTTACTGGATTAAGCACTCTATGGACTAAAATAAGCTCTAAGGGCCTAATATGAAACACTTTCTCTATTTCTGTTAGAAAGTGATTTTACAAGAGGTACAATTGACAAAAATCTCTTTTATAAATACCATGGTACGAACTTGTTATTAGTACAGATTTATGTTGATGATATCATTTTTGGATCTACTAATGATAAACTTTGTGAGAGATTTACAAAGCTAATGCAGTCTAGATATCAAATGAGTATGATGGGAGAATTGAGTTATTTTATGGGGTTACAAGTAAAACAGACTGATGAAGGGATCTTCATAAATCAATCCAAATACACCAGAAATCTGCTCAAAAGATTGGAAATGCAAGACAGCTCAACTACATGAACTCTCATGGCCACTGCACCCAAGTTAGATTTAAATACTAGTTCATCAGTAGATATAACTAACTACAGAGGTATGATTGGCTCACTCCTATATTTTACTGCTAGTAGACCTGATATCATGTATGCTACCTGTCTCTGTGCAAGGTTCCAAGATGATCCAAGGGAATCTCATCTATTAGTTGTGAAAAGAATTTTTAAATATCTCAAAAGCACCATGAATCTTGGATTATGGTATCCTTAAGATTCATATTTTAAGCTAATTGGATATTCAGATGCTGATTCTGTAGGATGCAAAATAGATAGGAAAAATACTTCTGGAAGCTGCCAATTTCTTGGTGGCATATTGGTTTCTTGGTTTATCAAGAAACAAAATTCAATTTCCACATCAACTGCAGAAGCTGAATATATTATTGCATGAAGCTCTTGTGCTTAGATTCTATGGACAAAGAATTAGATACTGGATTATGGATTAGACTATTATGCTATTCTTATATATTGTGATAATCAAAGTGTTATTGCAATGACAGGAAATCCAGTGCAACATTCGATAACTAAACACATCAGCATTAGGTACCATTTTATAAGGGAACATGTGGAAGAGGGTATAGTGAAATTGATCTTTGTTCCAACAGATCAGCAATTAGCAGATATATTCACTAAGCCTCTTTGTGAAGCTACTTTCACAAGATTGGTGAATAAATTGGGAACGATATTAGGACATTTCTCAAACTCTGATAATTAAGGAATAACTACTGATAGTTAGAGTTTGGTATCTTATTATTATATATCAGTACTTGCTAGATACTGATTATTGTGTTAAATTCTGATGCCATGAAAGCATGCCAATAGCTGCATATTAAATTCTGTTAATGTGTATAAGCTCTTATATTGGTCAAACATGTTTTGACTGTTAGATCCTAATAATAGTTGTTAAATTCTGATATTGGCCAAACTTGTGTTGACTGATAAATCCTGATAGTTGTTGATACTGATAATGGTCAGACTCTGATTGACTATTATATTCTGATGATAATTTTTGAATTTATTCAAATATTATTCTAATCAGTACAAGTTTGAAATTAGTTGCAAGAGGGTAATTTTCTATGATTACAGTTGTTTACGCGATGGCGTGAGGATATGAAACACATTCAGTTAATACAAAACTTTATTCTCGGGAACTGTGCATGCAAAAACACACGTTTACATGATTACTTTTACAGTCAATCGTATACTGCCATGTGTCCTACTAAATTGAATTGTTTCTGAATTAGTGGAGTGATGTTATAAAAATCAATTCTTGATTTTAATTAAAACTTTACTTATCTCTATTACTTTTCTCTCTACTACTTTAACTTATCTCAGCCGTAAACTCTGAAACCCTAAGTTTTGTTCGAAACTTTTTCTTGCAAATTCACCATGACTTCACCTGTTGCTTCTAAACCATTTAATTATGGTGGTGTGAAGTTTGAGACTAACAATTATTCTAGGATAATGGATAACAACAGTGTCAACATTGATTTCCATATCTTTCAGGAAATTCTCAGCTCCAGTGAGATTGGGTTTGCTCTTACTGCTCCACTCACCATTTCAGGTGACCAAGTGTTCTCTATCTGGAAAACTGGAGTCTATGATAAAGTAAATACCAATGGAACTCCAAATCTTGTGTTTGAGTTCAACGATGAGACAAATATTGTTACTCCTCAGACTGTAAGGGATGTTTTACAGTTGCCTACTCATAACTCCTACACTACCTTTGTTGGAGATGCTGAAATGAGGAGGTTCCTTACTGAGATAGGCTATGACAAGGATTTAAAGAATCTTGGTCAGTTGAAAAGGAATGGGCTTAGGAAGGAATGTAATTTCTTCTTTTCCTGTATCACAAAATCTTTCAACAACAAATCTTCTAATTTTGATGCCATGCCCATCATGATACAACAGGTAGGGTACTCTCTAATTCATGGTTAAAATTATTATTATGGTAGAGTAGTCTTATTTTTTATAGGTGATAGAATAAATGTTGATAGAAATATAGTATATTATGCTAGATTATGTCAGTTGATTTTCAATATTTGTTTCCCTGATATCTCTATCCCCTCTAAATCAAATGGTGCCTGTATTTAAATTAACAAAAAAGCTTTTTCTGACTTAATTTCACAAGATGAAAAGAAGAGACATTTAGCTCCTTTGAGGCTGCCTTTAGTTGCTAGGAACTTGCTAATTGCAAGGCTTCCTATGACTTATGGCTTACCTAAAGGCAAAGTGCTCAGTTACAGGCCAAAACTATTGGAAACCCCCTTGTAGCTCACCCCAGCACAACAACAAACACAAACACAAACTCAACCACCACAATAACCACAAACAGAAGCTACTTCAGGTGTCTCCCAAAAGCCACCAGTTGTAAAACGATGAGAGAATTGGCTAAGAGAGCTACAAATCCTGCTGTAGCTAAGTCAAAAGCTAAAGCAAAAGTTCCTCCTTCTTCCAAACCTACAAAATCTGTCAAGAGAAAACTTGTGCTTGCTGGATTAGAATCAGATTCAGATGTGGACAATACTACCTTATCTTCTAGATTTCCAAACCTTTCATCTGGTTCTTCTTCAAGACCAGTTGACTACAAACTAAAGAGGGCATAATTGTTGATGCTGGTACAATCCCAAGGCTAAAGAAAAGAAGACTGGTCAAAGCATATTACAATCAAAACTTGCTCAAGATTAAACAGGAAATTACTGAAGAGATAAATAGTACATCTACTCCAAATCCTGAGTTCGGGACAACTACCAAGGCACCTGTGGAACTGTCTGATTCTCCAATAAAGTAATACAACAAGAGAGCAAGAGAAATATCTCATGAACAAGTTGAAGAGAGTGTCAAGAGGCTACAAGGGAAAGGTCTTTATCCTGGATCAAACATACAAGAACCTGTATCTTAAAGGGGTACATCAGCTACATCTCCTGATCCAATCCCACAAGAACCTGCACCTCAAAGTGGTGCACAAATGTTGAAGAACAAGAGCCTCTGAATGAAAAGTCCATTCAATAATGGCATAATAAAGAAACTGCCATAATTCATGCAGAAGTCAAACAAGTTAAGGACTTCTGTAGTGTAACACCCCCAGATCCGGGGTCGGGGATCCGGGTCGTCACGGTCTTTCTTTCCACAATATCACTTCACTTAATTAATAATAAATAACCTTATGATGTGACCCCACACTAACACACACCACAACCCGTTATAGTCTCAGAGATGAAATTTAAATAAGTACAAGTCTTTGAATCCACAATTTAAAAGTTATTACAACCCAAAATGATTACTTGATAAATTTACAGTTAATTGCCATTATCTGCCACAAGTTATAATTATACATAATTGATTCTCAAAAGTAGATGGTCTGATCTACAATAGATCTACCTCTGCAGCTATAGCAGCTACAACATCAACGGGAAGACGCGGGACGCTTCCCACGCGCTTGCGCTGGGTATGCTGGAGTCTGGCCATCTTTCCTAACTGTTGTTGTGTGATGAAGAAATAAAGCAAGGGTGAGCAGCAAGCCCACCAAAATAATATGTATAATGATTAATAGTATATGAGCCTTCTCATAGTACTCATGAAAGTCTTGGTCAAAAGAAATGAACCAAGTTTGATATCTTAATGCGATGAAGTCGCAAAATATTCAGTATATATACATATATACTTTTCAAAATCTTGGAAGTCCTCTTCCATCCATAATATACACAGAGTTCTAGTTTATAACTGTATACACAAAAAATATCGTTGCAAGGTGATCTCATATATCTAACCTTGTCTCAACGTTTTTCCGAAAATCTTTGTCATTCATAAGACAATCATTAACTAGATATAAGTTTAAAAGATGAAGTTACAAGATACCCCAAAATACTTATATCTTTCCCAAATACTACTTGAACTACCCCCGTTCAAGTTATAATCAGTTTCAAAGGTTCATCACATAGATGAGACTACAAGACAAGATTTGAATAGATTCAATCTTTGAATATCATTATAAATAATGAAGTTACGAGATACTTCATTAAGTCCCGATATATAAATATATTCATATATATCTCCCATACATTTCCTGAAAACCTCTGTCATGTAAAGTATGAACAGAGTTGCAATATCCAATGAATTTGGAAGGAAAAGAATTTTGGCATAAACCAGATATCTTGCTGATCAGGCAAAGATACCAATAAGTAACCTTTTCTACTAGTAGATGGATGAATCCCCCACCGGTCATCACCCTGGCCACATAAGGACCTTGTGCTGGACCGCCACCCGGCCTCTTACGCGTTGATGGACTGCCACCCAGCCACTTACACTTTCATAGACCGTACCCCAGCCTGTCGCTTATGCCGACTCAATTAGATGGGCTTACTTCCCGAACATTGGGCAAGTAATCAATTCATTTACCATAACTGCAATCTCGTTGCGAATATAAAATACACCACAGAGCCGGATTCCCCAGGTTTTGAGCGAGTATTTAAATCCCCTTAAAAAAAAGGAAGATCTTAAATATAAAAATGAGTTTTGGGATCCGCTCTGACTTTAAAAATCATTTTGAAGACTCGAAAACACTTTATAGAGTGTTTGGAGTAAAGCTGATTTAATGAAGTAAATCAGTCCCCAGAATATTTAGAAAATGACTGAATATTATTATTTAAATAATATTCCCATCAAGAATAATCTTTATAAAAATAATTGAAGTAGAAGTATTAAAACTTATACTTGAAACGAGTATTAAATAACCAAAGATATACTTATATGAAAGTATTATCTTTATTTGAATAATCGAAAATAAGTTTGATTATTGACACCTTATTCTTTAATAAAATAAAGAATATACCTCAGCAAATAATCGGAGTCATAGATCCTCAAATGAATATTCAAATAATATTCATTAAATAATATAAACTGAGTCATAAGCCTTCGAATGAATATTCAAATAATATTCAATAAATAATATAAAAGAGTCATAAGCCCTCGAATGAATATTCAAATAATATTCAATAAATAATATAAAAGAGTCATAAGCCCTCGAATGAATATTCAAATAATATTCAAATAAATAAATAAAAGGAGTCATACGCCTTCGAATAATATTCGAAATAATATTCAATAATAAAATAAAGTTAAAGTTATCGAATAAACCTTATTCGATTAATATTTTGGAAAACTATAACCATATATATATATATATATCCATATCCATATATACAAAATCTACTCGGGATCCTCGACTCCCGGTTTTAGAAAATATTTTCACCTTTGGGTCCCTATACTAAGGGTATATGCAAGTTACCGCTATCCTCTAGCATAGGTATTATGCAACTATAAGCATTTGAACCAATAGATATATAAATCAAGAATATGAAATAGGCATGCATATATACCATATCACATGCTACAATATAACGCAAGAATTTGCTAATAACCAATATGCATTTATCGCAAGATCATGCATATACACATATTCATCACAACAACAGTATAACGGGTAGAAAACTTGCCTGAGCGACTGGGGGTTACGAATGGCTCAGGACGAGTCTGGTAACCTATAAACAACAAGTAAGTTGGAATTAAACCAAAGTCACTTGTAAATCTATACTTTAACTAACTTAGACTCTAACGCTTATTTTGCGCTTACTGATTCTCTTAAGTCACTCGAGTACCCTCGGCTCCACCATTTTTAATAATTTAACCTTTACGAGTTTTAGGCGATTCCTTCGCGAGTGTCTTACCAACTGCCTAACACACTTACCATAAATGTTTCATACATTAATTAACCCTTTTTGGTCTTTAACCTATGTTTCAAAGTAAGGCGAGGGGAAAAGTTTCGTTCGCGAAACGCTGTTACTTGAAACGGTCGTTTCTCCTAAACCGTGCATCGGAATCGAACGAACTACATATCAAAACGAAGCTCGTAACATGAGCTATCTAAACATGGCAGTGGTCATAATCTAGCAGGGGGTTCTCGGGTCCTAATGCTATGCACAAAAACAGTCCAAAGAAAATCAGACGTTACGATGGCTATGTTTACGCGATTTCCAATATTTTAAACCATTCAAACCCATTCCAAATCAACCTCAAATCCAACATACAACCAACATCCATCCTTATCACATCATAACAACCCCAACCAATTCAATTTAATCATTCATACTTATGCCTAAGTTAACTTTAATCATACTTAAGTCCTTTTAATCAAAACCACAACATTCACCATTCCATTTCACTACCATTTCAAATCCCAAACTCTAAATCACAACAACAAGCTACAATAGCACCCTACTAATCAAAATCATCTTATAATATATAGGAATCTAGGGTTTGGAGATGGTATACCTTCCTTTGAGTGGTGGGAGGAGCTAGGAAGCCTTAAGAAGCTTTGAGAAGTCTTAAGAATGCTTGGATCTTCAAGAAAAACAAGAAAAACTTCAAGTTAAAAACTTGAAAACACTATTCATAGTCTTCTTCTTTGATTAAATGGAGAAGATGGAGAAGGAATTGATGGCTTAAACTCATGATATAGCCCTAACTAAGCATGAAGATGATTAGGGAATTAACTCACCAATTTAGGAAGCTTGGATCTTTGATTTTGAATTTCTCCTCCATTTGCAATAGTAAAAGCCGAGAGCAAGCTTGCTTGGATGAGAGAATGGTTTTTGTGTTTTGATGAAAATGATTTGCTTGGCTTGGTTGGCTTGTTTTTGTGTTTGATTTAGTAAATTACCTAGTTGCCCTTGATTTTGTGTGGTTAAAAAGTCACCACATCTCCTTCCTTTCTTGTCATGCCTATGTCATCCTCATGATGTAATCCTCCCCTCCTTGTCCTCTTTCTATTGGTTGGATGACATCATTCCCACTAATCCCTTTGATTAACTTCCTAATCGTTTGCCTAATGACCGCTGATCTGTTATACGGTTCGCTTAACTTTCGTTTTCGTTTATCGTTTGAGGGATCATACCCGGGATCTTATTACTTAGGTTCCCTTAACCTTTCTCAATATATTATATTCCTTTTATGATCCTCTCTTATAATCCTTTAATTTAAATCCTTTTTATCCTATTACCTTATACTCAATTCTTTCCGTATCTAGTGGATTTCCGGGAAAAATCAAAGTGTTCGGATTTGGATTCTGACGATCTTTACATACACTTATATCCCATATAAAGTACTAATAAAATCTCAGAATATCCATATCAGAACCCCTACATAGTGTGGCATGAAAAGTTTTCTCATTCAGCAAAAACACTATTCATAAGGGTTTCAAAAATTTCTAAAAATTGGGGTTATTACATGTAGGCAATTTGATCCTGTAAGATTCAGTTAGACAACTACTTTTCAAGAAGAGTCTGCTCAAGAGTCTATCACTACAATTATGGAGAAGAGTACACAAGAACCTAGGTGTCAAAGTCGTCCAGCAAATCCTGATTCTCCAACCACACAAGAACCATTGCATCAAAGTTGCAATGAAGGCTTTACTCCTGCTACAGTTACTCTAGTTATAGATGCTGAAGGTAGAACTCGCCCGTCTCCACCATCTGCTGATGTTTTTATCAGTACCTCCACTGAATGTCTGCAAAGAAGCTTAATCTTCAGATTTACAAAGTATAAATACTGATTTCACTTTATCAGCATTTATTTTAAATACTAATTTGGTATTTTCAACATTTCTTATGCATGTTATAAATCATGTCGGTATAATTATTTCTAGACCTTATTTAAGGACTACCTCTAGTTGTATGACCACAGACCACCCTTAGCCACCTCTTATTTCTGTAGGACAAATTATCTGAGCTTTTCTACGAATTGTGTGAAAAGATTTAGAGAAAAACAAAATTAAAGAGAGGCAGGATCCTTCTTGGCAAAAGGAGTGGTAGATGAGATACATGATTTAGTAATCCTTGTGAGGAAACTCTAACTATTGAAAGTTATGAGTTGTGTGGTGTGAGGAATAGTGAGACTACTTTAAAAGAATATAGAGATTAAGTGTTAGTTGTTATATTTTGCAGGTGCACATAGTACACAAGAAGCAGTTGCTGAACAATAGTCTGTTGACCCTCAGATAAACTCTAATGTACCAAGTGCTAATAATCTCCCTGCAAGTTTAAATACTGATACTTTCCTGTAGTCCATTCAATCAACTATTCCACCACATGTAGTAATCCATGTCTTTGCTGAAAAACAATCCATTCAATCTACTATTCCAGTATTTGAAGTTCTCCATGTTGTTGCTGAAGATGTAGTAGCACAACAGTCCATTGATAAAGATCTATCCATTACAGGGTCACCACATCACTCTACAGGAACTGAGGTTCTGGAAGTAAATGTTGAAGCTCCAATTCATTTATCTACAAGTCTTGAAGATATGGAGTTAAATGTTGATGGTATGGAAGCTTTTGAAGCAGCTGGATCACATAAAACACCAATTTCTAATTCTATCCTATATTCTGAAGCTGGAGATGAAGTTCAGCAGATAGTTCAAGATCCAGTTGCAAATGAAGAGTCTAATGATGGTGAAGAAGATGATACTTTAAATGCTCTTATAGATCCTGAGGATGATGTATTCTTCCCTGAAGGTATGCCTAATCATGTGAGGCAATAGAAGTTTAAAGAGTTAGATGCTAAGAAGAAGCTGGATTATTTTGATGAAATCTGGAATGCTAAATGGAAAGATGCTACATATCCTATTTCCAGAACAAATGTTGTTGAACATCTGGAAACAGCTGAATAGAGAATTCAAAATCCTGATATGCTGAATTATTTGATAGCATCTACTCTGGTTGTAAGATCTTTATATACAGCTCAAGAAGCAATTACTTCTCAAATCAATCAGATCAAAGAATATTTGATTGATAGAGGCTAAATACTCATCAGGAAATTCAGAAGCAGATTGCACCAATAGTTTCCAGACATACTACAATTGAAGCCAATCAAGCTATATTGGAAGCTAAGCAAGTTCAAATGTCTGAACAACTTACAGAGGTATAGAATTCAATGGAGATGATTCTTTCTCTACTACTTGGTGATGATGCCAAAAAGGGGGAGAATATTGTTAAATCTAAATGCAAGCAGCTGACATTGACAAATACTGATGATAAAAATCCTGATGGGGGTAATAAGGGGGACAGAAGGATAGTGAAAATAGAAGAGGTGAAGAGCTAGTTGGAACTAGTGGTTCATCAAAAGATATCACTAGGTCTCAATCTAGATAAGGTGGAGAAAGTAGGAGAAGTGAAAGAAGATTTAAATTTAAAGAACTTAATGTGACTACAACTCAACAAACTTTAAAAGTCACAACTATTGAAGCTGGTATAGAAGCAAGTCAGTATCTTCAAACTCTGAAAGTAAAAGGTAGAAATACAACTATATTCTTCAAGGATCCAAAGATTCAAGCATTTGACTCTGAGGTGAGTAGAAGAATCTTTGAAAAAGGAAATCCTGGAGTTGATCCGGAACAGCTAAGGAAAATGGAGGAAGATTTCAAGAATTCCATGAAGACAGCAAATACTCATACTACTGTTCTCTCTCAAGATCCATATGAAGATGATCCTTCTAACAGACCAACCAAAGGGGTAGTCATAAGGGAGGTGAGTCAGGCAGAGGCTGAAAGATCTATTAGGTCTCAAGATAACTACACTGCTGACAAGTCATAAATGGAAAGAGAAGATAGGAAACAAGCCCAAGCCTTCAAAGCCTAAAGCGAAAGCTGTTGCTAAAAAGAAATCAGTATCTAAGACAAGTAAACCACAAATACTGATAGATCCAATCTATATAGTTGCTCAATCTTTTGATACTGATGGAATTGCTGAAGAAGAAAAAGTCAGTCAAGCTCATCAAAGAAGGAAGATTCATGGAGCTGACTTGGCTGAAAAACTTAAGTTAACCTCTGACATTGCTCAAGTTAATGAAGAAGAAGAAGCTATTATTCAACCTACCATAACCTCTGATAATACTCATGTTGTAAATTTTTCAAACTTAATTCAAGATGATTTATCAAATCCTAATTCTGAAAATATAGTCTCTGATAAGCCACAACTCACTTTTGAAGAGAAGAAGAAGCTACTATGGGGAAGCAAGAAACCTGCACCTTGAAGAGATTCTTCTAAAATGTTAAAGAAGATTTATAGTGGAAGTTCTCATTCTAGAAAACCAGGAATCACAAGTGGTGTGGGAAGGTTAAATGCTGATCCATCTGTAGGAGATGTTTTGACTCTAAGGAAGCATGTTAATCTGACAGAAATTGGATATAATGTGATGCTTGAAGACTTACAAAAGATCATATCAGTTCGAATTGTTATTGATCTTGTTGGAGAGAAAACGATTTATTTTATGGAGTCTGGGATAAAATTAAGGTTGACTCAAGAACAGTTAAGAGACAAACCATGGCAAGAATTGGAACTTATTGCTATAATTTTCAAGGTAACCAATCCTGTAACTGCCAGATGGTCTGCATTCATAAAGAACCTGATACAAATAAAGCAGAGAGGAATGCCTTACAAATCTAACTACATTCCAAAGTACATTGATCAAACCAAATATGTTGTTGATATGCCTATTGGAGGAGCCAAGTTAGAAATGAGTCTAGGGACTAAAGTCTTAACTTTTAATCCTGATGGAAAGAAAATTGGGATCTGGAACTGGATGATCTATCTCTTGGAAATTTAAAGTTACATGACCTTGGAGCTGCCATCTATCATAATGATGAATCAACAGATGAATTGAAAGAACACAAACAGAGGATGCAATGATATTTGGATGTAATGGAAGAAAATCTGCTTAGAAAGTTTCTTGAAGATTTTCCAGACTGTGTTAGAGTTCGGAATGAAGAGTAAAGTATGATATTCACTGAAGTAAGAATGAATATGTTTACTTGATTTCTGCATTTAGATACTTTTGACATCATCAATTGGAACTTGTACACACTTTCATAATGCACAAGTTGGGGGAGATTGTTAGATATAATTGATGATATCAAGATATAAACTATCAGAAGTTCTTATTAGGACTTATATCAGTATTTACTGAAGAGTGACATCATCAGTACTTGTATCAGTACTTTATGATCAGCAGTTGATGTCATCAGGATTTGTCACTTCATTAGATATTCAAGAAGGAAAAGGAAAGCAAAAACTCAAGGCGGTGAAGGACTTTATCTAAGAAGCAATCATACATGGATATGTAATAGGTTTCCTTATTGTAATAGAATATGATTCCCTATTGATTGTCTAATTGTACTCTATATAAAGCACAAATTAGGTTTATGTTTTAAGCATTGCGTACATTGTTATATCATTCGCATAACCTAGAAGCTCTCAAGGATAATTGTTCATCCTTTGAGATAGTATTTTTTTAATCAGTTTTTATCTGTTAATATAAAAACTGTTGATTTTGTTAAAGTTTTATCAAATTGTTTGTATAAACTGTATTTACCCCCTCTACAGTTGATTACGGACCTAACATCTAATCTTGTCTTAACATTTTTCTAAAAATCTTTGCCATGCACAGTGTAACATTATATGGATATATGTTTTAAAAGATGAAGTTACGAGATACTCTAATATATGTATCTATATTTTTCATAAACTCCTTTGAAAACTACTGACATTCAAAGTATAACCAGTTTTCAAAAGTTCATCACATAGATGAAGTAACAAGGTGAGCCTTGTATAAATCATTTTCATAAAACTCTTGAGGGCTTTGTCCCCTCAAGGAAAAATCAATTCTCGAGATACCATTTAAAAGATGAAGTCACGAGATACTTCATTTCAAAACATCGTTTTGAACGCTTGACCCTGCCAACATTCATCGGTCACCTAGCCGTAGCTTTCCGATCAGGGTGCTCTTGATAATATTGCAGAAAATATCCAATTTGGATGATGAACCAATTCTGAAGTATGTCGTGCGAGAAGTGCAACTTATGATGATCAGTCACAGTTGTACAACTCCACTAAATACCTACATGTAGGGGAGAAAAATGGAATTACTTGTCTACCCAAACCTGAACTCCTAAGGAATGAACCGCCTCTGCAGAACTTCCGGGCACATTAGGCCCATAAATCAATAAATGTTGGATCGGTGCCACTAGGCCACTTATGCCACTCCTAGTTCAGATGAATTCGATGACCCTGAAACGTAAAGCTCGTCTCCCTTTTCCCCGAGTAGAAACTTGTTGATAGGACTCCACCAAGAAGTCGTATCTAGTTAAAAAAGGAAACTCACCAATATTTCCCAAGTGATGCTTGTTAATGGATTAAACTTGTTCCATGACTCACTTCTCGAATGTTGGGCAAGTAATAAAAACTTTCTTTCTTTATCTATTAAGCAACTTCGTTGCGAATATAAAACACTTCACTGATTAGGATTCCCCAGATTTTGAGCAAGTATTTAAATCTTCTTCGTAAAGAAAGATTTAAATTTGAAAACGGAGTTTGGGATCCTCTCTTTTATTTTCAAATCATTTGCTAAAGTTCGAAAATATTTTTCGAAAACGTTTAAGGTAAAATGATTTAAATAATATAAATCACTGGTCAATCTCATTTGAAAATATTAAAAGAATATTTAAATAATATTCATTAAATAATTATTGGTTAGAGAATATATTTAAATAAAATAATCAGAGTTAAAAGTCTTTAAATGAATATTCAAACAATTCATTAATAAATAAATAATTATTCTTGAGTAAAATCTAAACTTTAATAACTAAAATGATATTCAATAAAAATTGATCGTAATTGAAAATATTAAATGAATATTCGAAATAATATTCACTTTAGGGTTTAAACTATCGAATAACTTTATTTGATTACTAGTTATCGAAAACAGTATGCAACATACTCGGGAATATCGTCTCCCGGTTTAAGGAATAATGTTCCAACTTGTATACCATATACTACCGGTATACGTAAAATATCGCTTATCATTAGCATAGGTATTATGTAGCCCTTAAGCTCAACTTTAAGCAATCGTACTTTAATATCATCATACCGTGATTTCAAAATATGCATATATATATATATATATATATATATATATATCGTAGGAATTTAACTTCAAATCATACATGCATTTATATCACAAGGTTTTATTTTCAAAACATTTATGCATTTTATCTCAAGATATTGCATGTAATTATTACAACAACAATAATAGGGTTCGAAGACTTGCCTGAATGTCCGGGGGTGGAAGTGGTTATAGGATCGGTCCGATAACCTATAAAAAATAACATGACTCAGGATTAGTCCTCGGTCGCTTATGAAACTAAGATTTACTCTCATAAACACTAACGCTCGTTTTCAAGTTGTTAATTAACACAGACATGCGCACCCTCCGCTACAACACTTTTATAAAATTGAAACTTAAACTTTTTAACGTGAAACCTTTACGAGAGCCTTACTAACTGCCTTTGACACTTTACATAAAAGTTTTGTGATCTGACAAACCTTTTAGGGGTCTTAAAACAATTTCGAAGTTACTTCGTAATGTCGAGATGGTTTAGCGAAACGCCATTACTTAAAATGATCTTTTCTCCTAAAATGTATATACGATTAACACAATATATATACCAAAATGAAGATTGAAACATAATCTAGCTAACCATGGAAGTGGTAAGGTTCAACAGTGGGTTCCTGGACTCCAAATTTATAAATAAATAATGGTAGTGTAAAATCAGGCATTACGACGGCTATAACTAACGTTTTCCAATTTTACGAACCATTCAACCAATAAATTCAACAATAATCCAACATCAACCAACATCAAACAAAACCCTAATCCACCAATTTTTAAGTCAAAACATCCATGGATCATAACTTCAACACTACGTATAATCATGGCTCAATAATCAACAACAATAACTTAACATACATAACTAATCATGCTTAATCCTCTCATACTCTAACAATCATTAAAAAAATCCTTAAAACTCATTCAAACCCAAGTTAATACTAAGAGTTTTGAAGCCTTATACCTTATTTGGAGAGTGGAAAATCACTAATAAGCCTCAAGGAGCCTCTATGTAGCCTTAATAAGCTTGTATCTTTGAAGAAACATAGGAAAAACAAAGTTAGTTCTTAATGGTTACTATTCATCATAATCTTTGATGAATTGTTTGAACTAGTTAGACATGGAATTGGAAGCTTAATCTCCTAGGATAACTAAATTTAATCACCAAGAAGCCAGGATAATTACCTTGAGAATTATAGTGGAGTGGAGCTTGTACTTGGTTTTTCTTTTCTTCTTTTAAGAAAGAAGCCGAGAGCTTCTTTAAGGAAAGGGGGAGAAGATGAGTTGCTTTGCTTGTCTTGATTTGGGAAATGTGAAATAAATGTTTGGTGGGGGATTAATCAAGTAGTTTGCTTGATTAAATATCTTGGTTTAGCTTTAGTCACTTGCTTATGTCACTTGCTTGCGTCACTCCTTTGCCACATGTCACAATCTCATGGTGTGATGGTGCCACCTTGCTTTAATCCTCTGGATTATTGCTAATTGCTTGGTTAATCTCTCTTGTTACTTGCATAAGCTTGTTCCTTATTCACTTATTTGTTTTACGGTTTGCTTAACTCTCATTCTCGTTGATCGTTTAAGGGAACATATATATGCTCTTATCATTAGGGTTTGCCTAAGCCCTTCTTATTATCTTTTATTCCTTTAGTGATCATCGGGGAACACATATGTGCTCTTATCATTAGGGTTTCCCTAAGCCCTTCTTAATATCTTTTATTCCTTTAGTGATCCTCTTTTATAATCCTTGGATTTATTTCCTTTGACCTTAACACTTTATACTTAATTATTTCGGTGTCTGGGGGATTTTCGGGAAAAATCAAAGTGCTCATTTTTGAAATCTGACAACTTTTACATACACTCAAATTCACTACGGAATACTAATATGTACTTAAAATTTCCATAAAAGAACTCTTATTTCACAATCAGCAAAATTAGCAAAATTTATTATTCATTAGGGTTTCAAATATTTACAAAAATTGGAGTTATTACAGTCTCTTCTCCTTAAAAGGATTCCATCCCGGAATCAGATAGAAAACAAACGGGGATACTTTTATAGCTGTAACACCCCCAAATCCGGGGTCAGGAATTCGGGTTGTCACGAGTTCCATTTCCCTTATCAATACATAATCTTAACAGTCAACCAACTATTGCGTACTGTGACCCCACAATATACACACACACACACCACAAGTTATAGTCTCAGAGATGAGTAACAAAAATAACACACGTCATTTTATTCCACAATTATAAGTCATTACACCTCAAAAGGGTTTCTGAATAAATTTACATTTTCTTTGCCATTATTACAATTCATAATATACATAAGTCTGGTACATCAAAAGTTGAAAGCCTAACCTATTGGTAGTTCCTACCTCAGCCACAACGGCATCAACGCCTACAGGAAACTGCGGAATGTTTCCTATACGCTCACGAATTGGGAGCTTGGTCATGTTCATCTTGTCTATCTGTTGTTGTGTGATGAAAGAAGAAAGCAAGGGTGAGCAACAAGCCCACCAAAATAATATGTATAATGATTAAAAATATATGAGCATTCTCTTAGCACTCATGAAAGTCTTGGTCAAAAAGAATTGAACCAAGTTTGACCTCTTAATGCGACCAAGTCACAAAATATTTAGTATATATGTATATATACTTTTCAAAATCTTTGAAATCCTCTGCCATGCATAGTATACGCAGAGTTCCAGTTTATAACTGTATAAAAATATCGTTGCAAGGTGATCTCATATATCCAACCTTGTCTCAACATTTTTCTGAAAATCTTTGTCATGTATAAGATAATCATTAACCAGATATAAGTTGAAAAGGTGAAGTTACGAGATACTCCAATATACTTATATCTTTTCCGAATACTACTTGAACTACCACCGTTCAAGGTATAATCCGTTTCCAAAAGTTCATCACATAGATGAGACTACAAGATAAGATTTGAATAGATTCAATCCTTGAAATATCATTATAAATAATGAAGTTACGAAATATCATTATATCATTATATATACATTTCATACACTCCTTGAATACCTCTGTTATGAAAATTATAAACAGAGTTGTAATATCCAATGAATTTGGAAAGGAGAAAACATTGGCATAAACCTGATATCTTGCTGATCAGGCAAAGATACCAATAAGTAACCTTTTCTACTAGTAGATGGATGAATCCCCCACCGGTCATCACCCTGGTCGTATTAGGACCTTGTGCTGGACCGCCACCCGGCCTCTTGCGCGTTGATGGACTGCCACCCAGCCACTTATACTTTGATAGACCGTACCCCGGCCTGTCGCTTATGCCGACTCAATTAGATGGGCTTACTTCCCGAACATTGGGCAAGTAATCAAACTGTTTTCTCAAAACATCAACCTCGTTGCGAATGTAAAATACACCACAGAGCCAGATCCCTCAGGTTTGAGCGAGTATTTAAATCCCCTTCGAAAGGAGGATCTTAAATATAAAAATGAGTTTTGGGATCCGCCCTAACTTTTAAAAATCATTTTGAAGACTCGAAAATATTTTTAAGAATGTTTGGAGTAATGCTGATTTAATAAAATAAATCAGTCCCAATATATTAGAAAATATCTGAATATTATTATTTAAATAATATTCCCATAAAGAATAATCTTTATAAAAATAATTGAAGTAGAAGTTTTAAAACTCATACTTGAAATGAATATTAAATAACCCAAGATATACTTATATGAAAGTACGATCTTTATTTGAATAATCGAAAATAAGTTTGATTATCGAAACATTATTCTTTAATAAAATAAAGAATATTATTTAATAAAACAAGCGGAGTCATAAGTCCTCGAATGAATATTCAAAATAATAGTAATTAAATAAAGTAAGCGGAGTCATAAGTCCTCGTATTAATATTCAAAATAATATTCATTAAATAAAGTAAGCAGAGTCATAAGTCCTCGAATGAATATTCAAAATAATATTCATTAAATAAAGTAAGCAGAGTCATAAGTCCTCGAATGAATATTCAAAATAATATTCATTAAATAAAGTAAGCAGAGTCATAAGTCCTCGAATGAATATTCAAAATAATATTCATTAAATAAAATAAAGTTATCGAATAAACCTTATTCGATTAATAGTTTTGAAAACTATATCAATATATATATTTATAAATATATATATTATGCTCGGGAACATCGACTCCCGGTTTAGAAAATGTTCACCTTTGGGTCCCTTATACTAAGGGTATACGCAACTACTGCTTATCTCTAGCATAGGTATTATGCAACTTATAAGCATTTGAATCAACAATTAGATATCAAGATTACGAAACAGACATGCATATATACCATATCAGCATGCTCCAATATATCGCTAGATTTACTAATAACAATCATGCACTTATCACAAGATAATGCATCTACATATATACATCACAACAACAGTATAACGGGTAGAAAACTTGTCTGAGTGCTCCGGTGTAGACTTAAGCTTAGAGTGGGTCCGGTAACCTATGAACAACAACATAAGCCGGAATTAAACCACGGTCGCTTAAGAAACTAGACTTTAACCAATTGAACCCTAACGTTTGCTTATGGTCATTTCTACTCTTAACAAATCACATAAGTCGTTCGAGTACCCTCGGCTCCACCATTTTTAGTAAATTAACCGTTACGAATTTTAAGGCGACGCTTTCGCGAATACCCTACCAACTGCCTAGTCCACTTTACATAATTGTTTCATACTCCAATTAGTCATTTAAGGGCCTTAACCAAGGTTTCAAAGTAAGGCGAGGGGTAATGGTTCGTTCGCGAAACGCCGTTACTTAAAACGGTCGTTTCTCCTAAACCGTACATCAGATTCAAGCGAACCACATATCAAAACGAAGCTCATAACATGAACTATCTAAACATGGCAAAGGTTAGAATCTTTTAGTGAGTCCATGGGTCCTAAAGTTAAGAACAGAACAGTTAAGGAAAATCGGGCATTATGACGTTTATGTTTACGCGATTTCCAATTTAATTAACACTCTAAATTATCATCAATTCACTCACAACCACCAATACAACAATATTCAACCATCATACTACAAACTCATTCCCCAACTCCAAGTTTTACCAATTTATCGAACCAATCAAATACTCAATATTCAAAACCAATACAAATCCACCAAAACTACTTATAATCAAAGATCAAGCCTTAATACTAACAATGTTTCAATAAAACTTAATGGAATCATAGAATCAAAGCTAGGGTTTGAAGTTGATACCTTCCTTGGTAGGTGTTAAGTTTCTAGGAAGCCTTAGGGAGCCTTAATCTAACCTCCTACAAGCTTGATCTTTCCAAGGAAATCAAGAACACAAAGTTAGGTTTTGAAGTTTCTAAAAGACTGATTTAAATAACTATAAAAATGAGGGTCTTACCATGCTTATTTGGAGGGGACTTGGGAACAAAAGTTGTAGGCCATCTCAATATCTTTCCAACGAGCTATAGAACACAACATTTGAGTAGGTATTGAAGGAGATATGGTAGTTTGAAGTTGCTGCTCTGGTTTTGGCCGAGAGCAAGGGAAGAAAAAGTGAAGTAAAAATGTTTCTAGTTTGATTAAATGATTTGTGTGGTGTTTAGCTTGGTTACTTCCTTTTTTTTGTTACCATGGTAAAAATTGTGTGGCTCACAATCAACCAACCAATCCCTCCATTTGTCATGCTTATGTCACCATCCCTATGTCATCTTTCTCATGTCATCCTCTTACACTTGTCTTCTTTTTGTTGGTGTGATGACATCATCATCCACTAACCTCTTTGATTAACCCCTAATTACTTGGCTAATAACCGCTTATCTGTTATACGGTTCGCTTAACTTTCGTTCTCGTTTATCGTTTGAGGGATCATACATGGGATTTTATTACTTAGGTTCCCCTAAACCTTTCTCAATATTTTATATTCCTTTTATGATCCTCTCTAAAAATCCTTGAATTTAAATCTTTTTTATCATGTTACCTTATACTCAATTCTTTCGGTATCTAGTGGATTTTCGGGAAAAATCAAAGTGTTCGGATTTGGATTCTGACGATCTTTACACACTTATATACCATATAGAGTACTAATAAGACCTCAGAATATCAATAAAAGAACTGCTACATTGTGTGGCATGAAAAGTTTTCTTATTCAGCATAATCAGCAAAATCACTATTCATAAGGTTTACAAAAAGTCCAAAATTTTTGGGGTTATTACAATAGCATTGTGCTTTCTAGTTCCCACGTCGATTCTTCCACATTATGGTTCTGCCACAAAACTCTGACTAGGTTGATAACCTTGTTCCGGAGCACTTGTTCCTTTTTATCTATAATCCTTACTAGTTGCTCCACATAGGTTGAGTCTGGTTGCATGTCTACGTGCTCGTATTCCACTATATGTCTGGCATCCAAATTATACTTCCTTAACATTGGCACGTGAAACACATTGTGAACTTGTTGCAGGTTCGGGGGTAGGGCTAGCTCATAAGTTACCTTCCAAATACGTCTCTAAATATCAAATGGTCCGATGTATCTTGGGCTTAACTTTCCTTTCTTTCTGAACCTCATTAATCCTTTCCAAGGGGATACCTTTAACACTACTAGGTCCCCCACTTCATACTCCTTGTCCTTCCGGGATAAATCGGCGTATTTCTTTTGTCAATCTTGGGCTGCTACTAGCAGTCCTCGAATTTGATCCACTATATCCTTGGTTCGTTGGACCACTTCGGGCCCAAGCATTTTGCGCTCTCCAACTTCATCCCAGTACAAGGGAGATCAACATCTTCTTCCATAAAGACAATCATAAAGAAGTAAAATAATTTATTGAGAGATCACTATGATCAATGAACATGTGGTATCCTACCAGGCTTTTATCACACAGATAGATAGTCATTCAGCAATACCTCCCTATCTGAAAGGGTGGTTCTTCTCAGTTTATAAGAAGATGAAAAGGAGAAGAAAAGAAAGAATTTAAGAGAATTATAAAAAGATACTGACACAAAAATATCCGGCTTGAATCTACCTATGAACTATAGGGGTTTATCAAAGGAGAATGATATATATATACATATCAATATAAAGTATTATTGCATCATATTTTCACGTGTCTAAATATTCCGCTACTTCGTCCATCACTCTATGGACACATGCTCTTGCTCGATCTTATTAAAAATTACCTTTGAAACTCCTTCAATATCTAAAATTGAATCTGGGATTTCATACTCGACATCATCGTTACTAGAATCCTAAGTTTCACCACAACTTCCTTCATATAGTAATACTACTCTTTGTCGATAAGAAGGAATAAATATTCAATAGGTAAATAATCGACTTAGTTATTCTATCAACGATAACTTATACATCTTCATAAATCAATTATTGGTAATTATATATGTAATATCCCATATTTTCAAATATTATTATTATTATTTGGAATTGATTATGTGATTTTATGTGAATTTTAGTGAATTATCTGGTAATCGGAGTTGATGCTTGGATGATTATATATGACATTATTTGAGTATTTTAATTTTTATATGTCTATAATAAAATATAGATAATTATGATATTTTCTGGTAATTTTTGGATTGTTATATGATTTTATAAGGATTTATAGATGTAATAATTATTTTATGAATAATTATAAGACTGTTTTATAAAGCCGGGAATCGTCCAACTCCAACCATTTTTGCGTTTTATAACCCGAAACTCTTCTGAAAACTCCTTCCTAACCTAATCTGGTAATTCCGGACATTTTCCCTGTTTTAACTTTTTCAATCCGGATTTCGGTTTGACCCGTACGCATCCCGGCGTACAATTTTCGATACGAAAAATGTTTTTATGAATCAATAAAACCCGTATTCTTGAAAGACGGGATATTATTACATTATTTTTGTATAAAGTGTTTTATAAAAAGCCCGTTTTTGATAATTATCCAAATCTAATATTAAATTATATCGTTTTATAGTTACTTAGCGGCTAAGTAATCTATTTTCAGAGCTGATATAATTCAATAGGATACTTGTTACGTGTTCAAACTACATTTATATGAATCGATCCGTAATTTGGGCATGTGTTTATTTGCGTTATTTGTTTTATCTTGCTTTATGTGTGTTGAACGTATTTTATACGTGTTCGGGTTTTTCAGTTAATTTAAGTATCATTTTTGTTTATCGAAATAAACGGTCCGGGACCCCACCGAGAAGTCAAACCCCACAAAATCTGTGTTTTTATATTTATAAAATTTTACGTATTTCAAATACCCAGTATTTCTATATTTTTGAATTATTCGCAAATTTTAGGGAATTTTGATACGAACTTTATATTATATCATTTTAAAAATTTTCCCCGTAATTATTATTTTGGGGCCTATTTATTTTAATTTGGGAATAAAAATACCCTTATTTGATTTTGGGTATTTATTTTACAATTAATATAAATAGCTGAAACTGATTTTATTTATTTATTTTTATTTTATTAAAATTCAGAAAATTCATAAAAACCAAGAACAAGTTCTTGGGGGTGAAATCTTCTTTCTCAACTTCAAACACAGTTTTTCGTTTGATTCTGGGAACCTTATCAAATGCTCTGCATATCAATTTGATCATCGTTTCAAACCCTTTATAACCATACCAATTTCAATATCTGAGGTATAGTAATTCGAAAAATCGATTTTTAAGCTTTTATTCTTGAAATCATTTTTTTATTTTGGATAATTCTGGGTTGATTTTGATGCTACCAATAGCTTTAGAATGATATTTGCAATCGATTTGAGTAGTTGGTTGATTTGTTTTAGTTCGAAATCGATTAAACCGTGTTCTTGAGTTTTCATATTTTAATTTTAGATTTCTGGAATTATAAGAACTGTTGTGAATGTTTAGAGTTATGTAGATGGATTGTGTGTTGTTAAAGCTTTATATTGATATGAAGAATAGCGATTTTGGTTAAGAATTTCCCTGATTAGTATTTTTCCGATTGGGTTGCCGGATTTGAGGCTGAGCTCGTCGGAGAAGACGACCTGGGGGCGGTGTTTGCTAGATGTTGTGTTGCTTGAATGACTGCACTGACTTAGAATCGTTTAGGATCGAATATGATTGAAACGGGGAGTGTTAGAGGTTGAACGGTGAAGTCGGGAGTGGCCGGAACCCGACGCCGGATTCTGGAAATTCTAGTTTTCGGTGGGGAGTTCTTGGCGACCCGTCTTCAGTTCATACCCGACCCGGTTGGTTTTAAACCCCCTTTCTTGGTTACAAAAATATGTTTGTACAAATTCTTTTTACTTTTATTTCTAAATTCATTTTCTAATTTCTAAAAATCATTTATTTTATTTTCAAAAATCAATTACTTATCATTTTAAATCTTAAAAAAAAATTCTTAATTATTTTAAATTCCTAAAATTATTTAATTTTATTATTTTTAAAAATCCATATTTGTTTTAATTATTTATAATGTGTTTAAATTAATTATTTATAGATTTAATTAGTTGATTAATTCATTTAATCAATTAATTTTATTTATAAATAGTTAAATAAAATACAATTATTTATAATTAATTCAAATAAATCTTAAAAATTATTTTTAAGCTTTTAAAAATTATATTTTGGTATTTAAAAATCAATTATTATTATTATTAATTGATTTATTCCCGTTTATTCTTATTTTATTCATAATAAATAAAGCGTTCGTCCGTTTAATACGAAACAAACGCGTACAGACTCAGAAAAATATTCCGCTTACAAACAAAATTCTTTCGAGACCCAAATCCTTTTGTTTCGAAAGGTCGCTTATTTTACGAATCATTCTGAGTCGCTTATTTATCAAAAAGTCATATTTTTGACCTGATTTCACTTTTAAACATATCGAGTCGAACCTTTTGACGAACCGAGTTATATGCGATATGAATTATGTGATACGTGAGTTATGTGTTTACTTGCTATGTGAATTACGTGCATTCGTGGGTCAAGAGTCTTGTATTTGATTGTTATAATTATGTGCGGGCTATCGTATGGGTAGACGATAGGATTTAGACACGCAGTTCGTCGAGTAATTATCATTTAGACGATTAAAGTGTTATTTTCTAATTATAGATGCGAGTCTTTCAAGACGATCAGGACCAGATGAAGTGGATAAAGGCTAGAGTTGAATAGTATGGAATATTGGGTTGCAGCACTGCATGAGAAGCAGGCCAAAGGATTAGTAGAATAAATACGGCGATGCTTTGAGATAGAATGTCAGATTAATTGCGTTTTTACGAGTGTGACTAACTGCTAAAAACCAAAGGCAAGTATCCCTATCATCACTTATTGTTCAAGTGATATTTATTTTGAATCTTATCATGCAAGTATTGCTTTCCCTATTCTCAGTTCAGAATAGATAACTATTTTACATATCGGTGAATTAAATGATTCTGTTTATGCAGATACTCTTCTGCTATTCTATGTTCAGAATAGCTAAGTGATTTTACTATCAAACTACTGGATTTATAAATGTTTTGGATTTTAAGAAAGATGATTTTGTTGCGGGTATTTCTGCCCAAGTGAATGGGGGGGGATAAAATTATTTAGGATGTCGATTGATTCGGCTCTTTTTTCAATAAAGAGGTTTTTAAGATTGGGATGGTTACTGGTTAGTGGTTACAGCGTAGGTGATCGAGATATCGGTCCAGCTATAATATCTTTCAAGGCGAGTATATGCCTTTTTTAGCGCCCTATAGGTACTGTATGACTGCGAGATACGGGTAGTACCTATATTTACGGTATGGCTGCGGGATACCGGTGTTGTTTCATGACTGATCATCAGGAACAACATGAAATATTATTGGTTCCAATCTATTTGTTTTCTAAATTGTTTTGATAATCAAAGAATAAATGATTCATCAACTGTTTCTGTTTTGGATTAAAGGTGAAATACTGTTTTTATTCAGTTTCTGATTTGTGCTGATACTTACTTTGTTGTTAAATATGAAAGATGGTATTTGTATAGATGATTGATGTTGATTTCAGTATGGGATGTGGTGAGCATCAAAGTTCATATTGATATCTAATTTGATATGACAACAAAAGGAGTATTAATATCAAGAGTTCGGTTTGAATAAAGTTTATGATTCAATCCATAGTCATTGCTTCTTGTTATTGTTGTTTACGATATTTCCGTAAACACTGTTTTACGAGCTTTGTTCTCGTCAAGATTCAAAGTATTGCTGAAGCATTTCGCACGAAAATATCAAAAGGGTTTTGAATACAGTGAGAAATAATTATCCGATTCTTTAATAAATTTTATGTTTCAGCAATTATGATTTTAAAATGTTCTGCGCTATTGCAGATGTCGGTTTTATATCAAAATGACCCGACATTTACTATAATGATCTTGCTGAGCATTTCTTCCGCTCATACTTGCCTGTTTTAAATTTAACCTCCAGTGAGGACTAGCTTGCGCTGTTTAACTGCGTAATTCGAGGAAGCAAAGAAGAAACTTTTGGAAGGTGATTATTCCAAGGTTTGCGGGCTAGTGTAAGTTTTATTGTATAAAGTTGTTTATATTATATTATATTATAATTGTGTTATTTTATAGTTGGGCCTAGTATGCTTCTTTTCGAAGTTATACTAGCGGGTTAGTTTTGAACTGGAATTTATTGAAAAGAGTTTTAAAGGAAAAAAAAGTGAAAAAATTTATTTGTGGAATTTGGATTTCTTGTTTCTAGAACTGTAAACTTAAAGATCTTCGATTAGTTTGGGTCATAAATGATAAATATCTTCCGCTGGCATCTATTTTGATTGAGGTTTTATAGTGACGACCAAATCCTCTGACCCCGGATTTGGGGGCGTTACAATATCTCACATCCATTAAAATATATCTTTCCTAGTTGTTATCGTCTCATTATTCATAGAATCGTTGTACATTACTATAGTCCATCGCTGATCTACTATAGTCATTTATTTTTCTCGGGATCTTAATAGCTAATTATACGGAATCCATATCGGTTGTATCAAAATCTTTTAAGGAGGCACATAATCACCACTCACGATTCATGAAGAACATTTCCTGAACTTGACGTAGATACGACATGAAGCAGATAAAATTTAGAAAGAGTTTCAATCAAAGCAACCATAGCAGGTTAATACCATTATTAATCATATATCTTCAATGGGAGGCTTGAAGCTCAAAGATTTATTTAGTCCTTTGTGTAACATGGTCCTGCATTATCTCAAGATAGGACTTTCTAAGATAGGTAGCCTGCTCACAGCGATAACAAGAATTAAATTTTTACCAAACTACTATTACGGTTGAGTATTGCACAGTCATCAGAAGGAATGTAAATCTTCCACACAATAATATAACCTTCGTGGTTTCACCCAGCATTACTGTATTCCTTTGGCATGAGTGTTTATAGTTACTCTCTTATACTTAAAGTGTCAGCCACCTCATTGGCCTTTCCTGTTAATAATAGTTCCTTACAATCAATGTCTTGCGAACCACTTTCAACTAAATTTTCTACCCCATTTCTAATCACTGCTTATGTCAAGATAATTTCCTTAAGCTTCTGGTGCGAGAAAAAAATCACCATTTTTCCATAAGTTATTGCCTTAGTATTTTAAATGTGAACATTATCACGGCTAACCTTTCGATCATATTTAGGACGTCTCTTATCTTGGGTCCTTCTTGCTTTAAACAATTTCGACCTTCATTGGTTCGATCTATACTTTCTCGTGGTTTAACACGTGCCTCACCTGGCATCATTATTATTATGTCATATTTTCTTTACCCAAAATTTCTATTTGGAAAAATTAAATATTACCTTTCTTCTTGTAAAATCTCCAATTCGTACTGTCAAGACACATAATGTCCCTATTTAGGGTGAAATGCTACCCTTCATGCATCCCTATAAGGTTCATCTCAAGTTATCGATGTTTTATCCTTAATTCCATTTTTAAAAGGTACTTACATTCTTCCATTGATAAATCAAGTCATATCACTAATAAAGGTATCTTATTTAATCATTCCCACCTCAATAGTCTATACCTAGTTTTATGGTAACATCCTTCTTCAAACTGAGGTTAATCCATATGGCCTCCGAAAGATAACAACGGTTATCCGCTTTTCTTGCCTGATTTGATAATGGTAGCAAGGATGTTCTGGGAGATGGTGGATGTGTTCATCATGAATTTCTTATTACTAAATCCTCATTTTCTTATGTTATTTATCTCAACAGTCATCTTAACATTGGGATATCTTTTATACCCGATGTCTCTCCTTTGGGTATCAAGTCACATGCGTTATATAAACATCACATCCTTGAAGGTCAACTTCCTTAATTCAATAATCTAAATTCTTGCTTCCTTGTCTTCTCAGTTCATCTGTGTCTCATTATTAATCCATCGATCTGTCTCAATATTTCATCGAATTTTCCCTACAAAAAGGGGATAAAATTCATATTTGCTTATGCCTTCATACCTCAACTTTACCTCATGGTCAATCACCATCATCTTGATGATTATATACTTCTCTAGATTTATTGCTAAGATTTCTTAGGATTTTCACATACCTACCTCCCTTACCATTCCTCAAACTCTTTTTTCTTTATATTCCTTTCCCATTCAGTCTTTTTGTTTTAATTCCTATTAAAATAATTTCATGAACCAACATAGCATAATTATTGATTTCAAACATCCCGTCATTTTGAATTCGTGTCCTCCAAAATGAACCTTGACAACTTTCGCAAACTTAGATTCATAATTCATCATACTCGTCCGCCTTTGCTCTGGCTCTTAAACTTCTTATCTTTATATCTTTCTTGGCCTCCCACAATGGTTGGCCTCTCCCTTAGGAAGGTAAGTGGAAAAACGGTCTTTTGCGCCTCATCAATCATTTAGAATCTTAAATAATTCCTCTATTCCCTTTAGCCAGACTCTTACCATGACTAGGACAGCTGTACCTTGGAACTCCGAGAGCTTAAGCGATTTAATGGTCCTGAAAGAATTTTCCATTGCATTGTTTCCTCAGGGTGGTGGTCGGGGATAACCGTCTAAGTTCTGTTTAGGTAGGTCCATGAATTTCCTCATAGGAGTACTGTCCTGGTTCTCCCTTTATTGCTCGACTTCTATTTCCTTAGTATGAAATGTTTCATCCTTTTCCCTTTACATGGGGTCATCCTGCACGTTATAATCCTCATTCCCACTTTATTATGTTCTATGTTCCTTCCATCTTAATTATGACCTTTCTGATTATCAAACTCAGGGTTTGCCCTTAATCATATTTCTCATGGTGGCATAATGCTTTGGAAAAATTTTGAAAAACTTTTTATATTGAGTCTTACCAAACTGGCTTAAGCTTTTCCTTGTACAGTCATTACCTGGTCGGAATGAATTTCTCATTTTTTATATATTTCCTGACACTCTTAAGTGTTAATGATGTAGATAACATTACGAATAAACTTGCGATCCTATCACAAAAGAACTGATATGAATTGAAAGGAACAAATATATACATAACCATTGGTTGAACAGTACAACAATTAAACACATGAAAGAGAATTACATCATATGATCTATCCCAAAAGTACTACTGCAGATAATCATCTAGTCAATCAAGACTAATCATTTATAACTGGGCTAATCCTCCAAAAATGGTGCTGAATGAAAACCATGGTCTGATCGCTTTGAATCTGCACACTACATTAGATCAAAGAATGCGGGCATGAATAACATTCCTAACCTGCTCCATCAAAGAGGTGATGAGGTTTAGAATAGTCTCAAGTATAGCTGGATCAACCTGACCCTCAAGATGGCCTCTAGATGTAATTCGAGTGATATCCTCAATCATATCCATGCTATAAACTAAACCTGCCAGAAGAACCTCACCCTCACTCCTCGGTGCAGTAAGTCAATCCAACAACTCGCATCTAACATTACGGGCCTTTGAAAGGCTGCCCAACGACATATGATAATTAGCGACAAAAAGAGCCTGAACGGTTGCATCCAACTGTCCATGAGTTGCAGGTGGTGCAGACCCGGGAGATTCAACTGGATAACCAAGCACAGTTTCATGTGACAATGGTGCAGGAGATAAAGGTGGAATCTCCTAAGTAGGTGCCGAGCTCTTTACAGGGGAGGGAACAGAAATTGGTGGAACCTCACGGATGTCTACAGGAGCCTCCTGGAGAGGGTCCGATAGTCGCGCTGACTACGGTCATTAATTCCTCAGCGGTCGTCTCTTCATTCTCGTCAGGATCCTCCAGCGGGATCCTTCTCAACAATAATCTCTTCTGAAATAACATCCTCAATCGCTACATTCTCAAGATGAACAACATTTGATCTCTCATTAGGGTACTCCAGCGGATCCACAATCTGATCTCCAGCATATAATAAAACACCATCGTGTTGTTGCTCATGAACCTCAAGGTTCAAAGTCCCGCTACCCTACACGATAATGAACTATCACTACGCCATAAGTGGGCTATTGTAATGCCTAAATGGTGTTACAATAGGCCCAAAAAATGTTACATTAGGTCTATTGTAACACCAAGGGGCGTTACGTATACGAGCATTACAATAGACACCCTAATGTAACACTTCACTGATCTATTGTAATAGAGAAGAAAACGTTACAATAGGCAACTATTGTAACACTAAAAGACCAAATGTAACGCAAAATGAGTGATACAATAGCTTGATCAAGATTATATAGGTGGGATCCACCCGCGGGCCCATATAACATATCGTAACACTGTATTTTATCTATTGAAACATCAATTTTTTGTAATTAAGCAATACTAGCATTTGTAATGTAATACTATTTTTAAAAATACAATACGGTAGGATAGACAAATGTAAGGATTAATTTTAAATATTTTGAAATACATGTTATTTTAAGTTTTCACAATACACATAACATGAACTTGTTAATAATGAATTCATTTCAGTGTCTTATAGTTTATAAGTTTAAACTAGAAGTCCAAAGAAACACATTCACTAACATGAGAAGATGATCTCTGCATTCGCTATCTTTAAGCGAAACAACTGATTTGTGAAGCTTAATAGACCAGGGATGTGGCGCTAACATGAGAAGATGATCTCTGCATTTTCATAACCCTTGGTACATTTCTTCTTTCAATCGATGGTCTTCGTTCATAATTGTATGCAGGATGTTGCTTTGGCGTGCTATATGACCTGACCTTGGCCTTTGAAGATTGTGTATTTTCCATGTAGTTTGGGTTCATCGGTTCAAATGATTTAGTAGAGAAAACCATTTCTCCCTCATGTTCACAGTAGTCCCTGAACATCAACTTCAAATATGCTAGTGCAAGGACCACACCAGGATTATTTTGAAGGTTGTACCAAGAAATTGTATGAGCACTCAATACCCCTCTGTTATTTCTGGTTAAAATCGAGAGTGACACCATGAATATTTTCTGTCCCCTAACATAAATCATTTACAGTAATTAGATGAATTTAGATAATAAAGTTTTATTAATGTACGGTAAAATTGATACTAATTAGTTCAAAGAGATTATTTTGAAATGCTAGCAATCAATTAGTAAATCATAGTTCTTTCTAGCATGGATAAAGAAACATAAGAGAAAATAAGATAATGATAGTACCATCTTTACGCGTTCATCAATAATCCAGTATAGATTATATTGTATTTGATTTTAATAATTATTTTTAATTATAATAATTCTCAACAGACTACTACTCTGGAAGATCAACTTTGGCTGGGCTTATATTCTACAGCTAAAATATTTTGCATGTATTAAAAATATAATCTCTAGTTAAATTTATAAACAGAGGTACATGACTGAATGCATGTCTCTTTGTACATGACTAGCATAACCAACCAAGTTTGATGGAAATTACCTCAAGAATATCGGTGATTTCTCGAACACTTTCAGGCTATAAAAACAAACTGTACAAGTAACTAATAATAACATGGTTTTATTGTCCACATTTATTCCTAAACCCAACATATTACCTGCTGGCTCATTCTTTACATTTCCTTCATTAACTGAATATATCTTTATTTTTTTCATGATCTGTATGCAAAGGAACCATATGAATAAATCATAAGAAAGTTCAATGAACTACTTACTGCATTGCTGAACTCTAGACGGTAATAACTCAAGTGAGATGACATCAATGTAGTAACTGAGTTGCAAGTGAGATGAATCAGAGTTTAATATTAAGTATCCTAGACGGTACCGTACCTGGATCTGGACATCACCCCCTTTTGCAATGTTCCTGATTATTCCAAGTACAGGTTTGAGAACCAAAGATGAAGAAAAACTGAAAAACAAATAAAATAATGAGGTCAAACCTAGAATGGTAGTTTTAGAAGGGCTCAATCAAGAATCGAAGGTTTTCCCGTTACCGAAGTAGCTCATGAAGTCGTTGACAGACACCTGCTTCAATTACAGCTTGAATTTTGTCATAAGAATCATCAGAAAGATATATGATATTGCCCAACATGCATATGTGAGGACCTCCACATAATCAGAATACATAAGGCGCAAGAGGTCAGGAAGTGCTCGCCTAATCTGTAAAGATAATCCCAAAAACTTGGTGTTCGGCGGGATTAAAAAGAGTTCTATCAATAAAATAGGAAATAGTTACAAGGAAGACCTCAAAACAACCTTGCCAAAGGGAGGCTCTCAGTTGCCACGGCAGAAATTCAGCAATGTCCACGACATAAATTCAGCATTGTCTTCACTCTAACTCGAAACAATGACATGAAAAGTTCTTATAGATCTATATCAAGTTGATGGTGCGACCTACTATTCGAAAATTCACAGTGTCATGTGATTTAACAAATTATGCTAGCTCAATTCCTATTTTTTTCTTTTGTTGAGCCATTTTCTATCTATTCTACATATTGTGTATTATAAGGCGGTGGTTTGCATCTCTTACCTATACACACGTCATTAATCTGATCATATATTAAAAAGGTAGAAGAACTTGTGTAAATGTTCACGGTATTTTTTTATTTTCTTAAATGGGGTAAATTCATACAACAAAATGCAATACAATTATAACAACTAATGCTGCACGTATATAACAGTAAAATAGAGTCTAAAATGCTGCTTAAATGGTGCAACATCAACCTGAACAATGGCACTCTTGACCGAAGTCTATGTTCTGACCAACTCATTATTGGATGCATTATAGAGAACATCCAGAATCCTAGTCTTGCGTGTGACAGCCTCAAGATATACCACTTGTCATTTCCGCCTCGAACACGCACTATCCTGACAGTCTTGTTGCTGGATAACTTGGTGTTTGCTCGCTATCTTCCCAACTCATACCTAACATAAAAAACCAACCTTTCATTCAACCATCAAATCTACAGAACTGATACCACCGTCATGCTCTTACTGTTGGACAAACTTTATATTTTAGACTAAGTTGTGAATCATTTTGAGACTCTATATGAGTGAGACACATTATGTGTTAGTGGTGTGTATTTATTGGAACGTATTCTTCTCTTCGAGGGGATTCCAACGCATATTAACACGCTCAAAATGAGTAAAAGGTGAATGAGAACTGATGTTCCAAAGTTTTACCTTTTACTATGAAAAGTGGTTTTGTACCACATCGAGAGTAGCACAAACCTATTCCTTAGTTTTTCTTATAAATACCATGTACCACATCGAAAAGAAAAACAAGTACTTTCAAGCCTCTCTTTATAAATAGAGTCTTAGGGCACCAGTTTTATTAAGTCAAGAAAATAAGAGTCATCTCTTTCATTCTTGGTCTCTTTAGTCTTAAATTTTTTCAATATTCCGGTGATAGTTCTCGGGCTCAGTTCAAGTTCGTTGAGAGTATATTCGATCTATCGATTATACTAGTATATTGTTTTATCCTGGAAAGCAGGTCGCTAAACACGGATGGTGCGGGGCGAAACTGCTTTAAGGAGACAGTTTTCTGGACTCGAGATTAAATCCAATCTCTGTTTGTTTTCTCAAACCCTTCTCCTAATTTAATTGTTAATTCTTATATGCTTATGTGATTTAAGAATTAGCAATGTTCTTATGAATTAGTTATATATTCAATATATATATAATAATGTCTTTATCGTACAAGATTGATAACAATCTTAAAGCAGTTTACTTCAATTTTCATACTTTCTTGTGAGTAGACGCAAAAGTCAATTTGATTGTTTAAATTGGATTTATTTATGGGTATATGATTGGCCATTATTTGCCTCATTAATTAAAGTAAATTTAGTGCGTTAATTTCTTTGATCACTTGTTGCCATGTGCTTGAAATTAATATAAATTTGATTTTAAGTGGTGCTTTGTTTAAGCATAACAGGTAGAGGCAAAAGTAAGCACAAAGTTGTTGGATAATTGGTTTTTATAAGGCTATTGATGCTTTAATGGTTATTGATTTATGATCAACTTATATTCAAGTGGACATATTTGGTGACATCTATCTCGGGTTGATCATTATAAATTGGTAGATTAAACCCAAATTTATAATTCGTCCATGTTTTCGCTATTAATGGATAGCTTATTATGTTTTGTTAACATGGTGATTAATTTTTTAATTCTGAATTAATTTTGGAATTATTAGTACACTGATACAAGAATCGTATATGCTATAGTTTACATGCGTGTTTGCAAGTTCATAACATGATATTGCTATGCAATTAAATGATATGGCTACATAAATGTGACCCTTCATGATGGAACTTGATTATTTGGTGATTAATTTTTAAATCATTATTGAGTGATGATAAGGCATCAATTATTATTGTTTAATCTTTAATAATGGAGTTATATCACAAACTTGTAATACTGGATAGAATGCAGTAACATGTTTGTTGTTAAATAATGTGACGAGGTGGGCAGCTGAAGTGAACCAGATTTACAATTGCTCAGGATTCTCCACATTAAAAAACCTAATGGGCCTGGAGTACAGGTTATGGGTCGGCACATAAATTATAATTTTCTGGTTGGATTTTTCCTCCAGTTAAATAGTAATTTCACGTGTTGGTGTCGGTCTGCTGCGGCAGTGACACACGAGCCTATTATAGTGATCCATATGATACTTAATACGGCGAATATTGGATCTCAGTAGTTATGCTGAACTTCGGAGAGAATCCGAAAAGTTGTTAACCCTAACGCATCAGTTGATCAAGGATCACTGAATGTGGGGTTATTGAAGATTTATGTTCTTCCTTGGGCCATTTATGGTTGTACCAGTAGGTGAGCCAGAAAAGTAGGTTCGTGTGAACCATGTAAATATTTTAGAGAAATTCGGTAATTGAATTTTTAATGATAAGAACCACGGGAAGTTCTTTAAACATGATATTAAAATCTTATAGGTTTTAATGAATGACGTAAAACCTGCTCAGATGAGAGGTAGTGACACGATACGTGTTTACTGTCTGGTTTGATAGTAAAACATTTACCACTCGTACTCGTAGTCGAGTCAATATTGAAGCTAAATAGAGAGATGTGTGCTCTATAAACTCAAGGGTAAATCCAACTTAATATAGATAATTAAGATGGTAGTGAATAAATTTGATGATGAATAATCACCGGGCAAATTCTGTTTGTAACGTGAATATTCATGAGTTCGTTGCACCTTACTCGCATTAAATAAATGGAGTAGATGCAGGCTTGAGTTGCGCTCTGAGAGAGATGCAAAACGATTGTGATCAGCTCAGACTATCACTGAATTTGAGGATATTAGTTACGAAGGGCTAATCGTTCCTTAAACATGATACCACAGAAGGAAATAATTAAATTTCCTATTAGTTTTGGAATATTTTCTGACATTCTGTAAAATATTAAAATTGTGGGGGTATCTAAAATAGAAAATTATTGAATTTTATATGAATAGTGGAATGTAATGAAACATTCTTGAAAATAATTGAAATGTGGGGTATCTCGAAACATGATACCAATACCTCTGTTGGTAGCATGAGATCCAAAATCAATTGAGATATTTTGGATGGATACATAGACAATGGTTGAGTCTAATAATATCCGATATATGAATCTAATTTTTGAGATTCGTAAGAATACTATTACAGAGTTTAGGAATGCTTATGCGATAAGCTAGTAGATCCTAGTAGATCTGTAATTAAAAGTCATCTAAATGAACTTACGACTTATTGGATGAATGTGAGGATGAACCTGCAGAGAGCAAAAGACTTGGATAATTGCTAGTCCCGAATGTCTTGATAATTTGCTTGAAGGTGAACTCGTAAATTTAATAGAAGCAATGCGCTTCTCGTATAATTTCTTGATAAGTGAATATATCAAGAGAAAATTTGACTATTACTGAGAGTCAATAAATCAAGATTTTCTAGCACGTGTACTAGAAAATGGATTGTGCATGTTCTCTCTATGTCCTTTGTGGGGGAAAGGATGTTAAGAAATAGAGAGAGTGGTTCTGTTTGACAGAATCTTGTTTAAAAAAATATATAGATCTTCTTACGAGATAGAAGCATTAGGACCCAAATGAATTTTTAAATTGGGAAAATATATCTGGGTCTGAAGGAAGTATAAGGTCAGACTGATACAAAAAATATTACAGTCGAAAGTGATGACCTTATATAATTTATGAAATATTCTCGAGTTTTGAGAATAAGGTTCATTAAGATGATACTAAAATTATCGTATTGTGAAATTTAAAAGTGCATCAATGAACATTGAGATGGTCTTTCTAAATAGATATTTGGAGAAATATCTATTTACGTGAACCCGAGGGTTGCTCTAGATAAATCAAGAGTAGAAAATCTGTATTTTCGGTGATCATGTTGAGTGAAACAACATTGACACGAAATAATGGCATATTAAATTTGATATTGCTATGATAAGCAATGGCTTCAAATAAATGACATGGTTGCCATTTTGAGGACGCTCAAAATTGGTTGCTATGTGAATAAGGATTGCCAGTTTAAGGACGATTAAACTCGATAATGATGCAAACTGAAATTGCTGGTTTTTGGGATGCTAAAAGCTGGTAATATCAATAACAAGTGAAGCCTTAAGTAATAACTAGTAAAGTTATTTCATAAATGTGAAATATGTCAATATGAGATGTCAAACTGATTCAAAATCAGAGAATTGACAAGTGTGCATGTGTTATTTACACATGATATGCAAGTCATAATTGATTGCATGTGAGTGATCTGATCATTACGAGAAGTAATGACAAGAGGATCATCTCTGAAAATCTTGATGAGATTGAAAAGTTTTAATTTGAAGATTACAATCTTCGTGACTTTAAAAGTTTTAGATGATACATGTCACATGTTGGTGATGTGAATTTTGAAGAGATCAACGAAGCTAAAGTTGTCATAACTGGAATGCATTTATATTTATCCAAGCGTAGATGAACAAGGATCTCTCAAGAAGGATTGCAAGTCTGTTGTACTTTTTAAAATTGTACAAAATTAGACATAGGCTACACAGTTGGTAAACTGGGTAGATGCACGAGTACAATGGAAATTGGTCACTTGGAAGTGATTGCAATGAGATTTAAGGTGTATGATATGTGCTCGTGAGCTTGGACTGCAATACGAAAGATATCTAATTGTACTATATGAATATAGTATGTAAATTAGATATTTGACTTTAAGAACTTAAAAGTCATTCGAGAATACATTTCACACTTAGCAGTCGTGTCATGGAAATCCTAAACTTAGCTCGATTCATGATGAAATACGAGTCTGGTGCATAAAATAAATGCAGTTAAAAGGCTGAGTAGCCACTTTGTAAGGATATTCCTAAATGACAAGGAAAACGTGTCTTCAATATGCATATATCGTGTGATCAATATGCAAATTGGGAGATCACATTATTGTGTATGAAATGGTATGTCTCACATCTATGATGAGGACATAATACCATTAAACAACTATTCTCAACGAGAATTATCATGATTGACTATGTAAAGTCAAATGATAATGTTTGGATCCACTAACCAGATGGTTAAACTGAGCGAATCTGTTTAAGACAAGAGAATCTAGTTAGACCGAGAGATAGTTGTCAAATCATCGAGAGGAATGAGCCTTGCCTATTGCTTAACGGCGTCATGGTGGACACCCAACCTTGCTGACTGGAGATCCCAAAAACTTGGTTCAATGGGACAACTAAATCATGATGACCAAATCACCGTGGGGGTAACCCCTGGCCTATTTCTATGATGATGAAACAGTGAGACCCGTAGGGTACGAGGTTAAGCTTTATGCTTTTAATGATCTTTGATGAATACAAGGATTTCAAGTTTGAATACATAATATTCGGTTGGGTAAATGCGGGTTACTCTATAAGATAAAGATCACCTATGTAAGAGAGAAGTATGGCCGCTTCAAAGGAGAATTGCGAGGCACAATTCTTTAGAAACTCTTGCAGAACCAGGACGATGTTCCAGGGCCAAAATGGACATAATCATGAGAACTGAATGAGTCAGGAAAGATATAGTGATGAGTATGTCATCGTTTACACAAACGGTCGAACAGTTCAAGGACATCGCGTCATACTGTCTACCAGTAAAGTCGATATACTTATTCGAGCGAAGGTTCAAGGAGCATTCTCTACCTATCGTATGCTATATCTGACCGCCGGAACTATCACCAAGTCAAGCTCCGCGTCTGTCTGTCTATGTGGTGTCTATGTGGTGCGTGCTACTGGACCATCAATCTCATTTGTGGGGGATTGTTGGACAAACTTTGTATTTTAGACTAAGTTGTGAATCATTTTGAGACTATATATGAGTGAGACACATTATGTGTTAGTGGTGTGTATTTATTGGAACGTATTCTTCTCTTCGAGGGGATTCCAACGCATATTAACACGCTCAAAATGAGTAAAAGGTGAATGAGAACTGATGTTCCAAAGTTTTACCTTTTAATATGAAAAGTGGTTTTGTACCACATCGAGAGTAGCACAAACCTATTCCTTAGTTTTTCTTATAAATACCATGTGCCACATCGAAAAGAAAAACAAGTCCTTTCAAGCCTCTCTTTATAAATAGAGTCTTAGGGCACCAGTTTTATTAAGTCAAGAAAATAAGAGTCATCTCTTTCATTCTTGGTCTCTTTAGTCTTAAATTTTTTCAATATTCCGGTGATAGTTCTCGGGCTCAGTTCAAGTTCGCTGAGAGTATATTCGATCTATCGATTATACTAGTATCTCGTTTTATCCTGGGAAGCAGGTCGCTAAACACGGATGGTGCGGGGCGAAACTGCTTTAAGGAGACAGTTTTCTGGACTCGAGATTAAATCCAATCTCTGTTTGTTTTCTCAAACCCTTCTCCTAATTTAATTGTTAATTCTTATATGCTTATGTGATTTAAGAATTAGCAATGTTCTTATGAATTAGTTATATATTCAATATATATATAATAATGTCTTTATCGTACAAGATTGATAACACTTACGACTATATTACACAAATGAAACCAACCAATTACTCGTAAAATAGACCAAATTAATATACTTGTTAGACATTTTAATAATCCGACAAATAAAAAACTAACATGATACACAAGAACCCCCCAATATAGATGGGAGAAACATAGGTAGATTAAAAGGAGCAACATCACTTGTATAATCTAAAACCTAATATTTAATTAATAGAAATATAAATATGATGATCCAAAACAAAATATCAACATATATCAATTGTAGAGAACCACTCGGACTCATATTATATGCCATATATATCAACAATTAATCTGTATAACAGTTGATATGTGATGTCACTAAAACAGTCTAAATCAGTATAACAGTTGAAACATCGCCTTAAGAAACAATCAAGAAACAAAATTACAACACAGTCAAGTATAAATCAGAGCATTGAATTACCTCTAGTTATAGAACTAACCAAGTTTCTATCCTACTTGAGATTCTACCCTAAATCTACACTTACACACATAGTGTAAAAGAGGGTAGTTGTGTTTTGTATAAAATAGAGAACCCCCAATTTTGAAGCCCTAACCACCTGCAAGACGTAACCTCCAATTAGTCAAAGAAAAACCCGCAATTAATCAGAACGAAACTCAAAATAAACATATATACTTACCAATTCACTAGGAACCCCATTTTTTAAGTCAAGATTATCTGCAAAATCAATTAAAAATTAGTATTTTCCTTTAAATCGGAGCCATAAATCAGACTATATACATGTCCAAAAGGGGACAAGGAATTTTGAAATCTTGAAATACCAAGTATGCGACTTGTTCATCTCAGATTAGAAGGAATTCGTGCTTTGATTTTGGTTGAGAGAGAGAGAGAGAGTCGAGGAAGAGTGAAGAGAGCGGCTGAGAATAAAGTACTCTTAAGTGAATTTTCATTTTGGGGGGAAATTACCGCCCAATATTTCAGTATATTTTTAATTTTTTTATATAAATTATCTACTTTATTATTAAAACTATTATGTATATGTATGATATTTTAAACTAAAATATTCTTAAGTATTTATGTATAATAAATAAAAATTTATATTATATTATTATATTTTTCATTCAATATTAAATCAAAATAAAATATTAATACTTATTTATGATAGTATTTTCATTTTAATATTTTTAAAAATTAAAAAATATCTAATGTAACACTGGGTGCTGGTGTTACATACCATGCAACACCATCATTTGCCTGCAATACTAGCTTTTTAGCTATTGTAACATTAATTTAGAGGTGTTACAATAGGACAAAAATTTCTTAGTTAATGTAACACTGCGTGTAACACTTGCATTACAGTAGCCCACTTATTGCGTAGTGTATATTACTATCATGATATTTATAAGTGTTCTCGTAAGGGTTTTAACTGTCAGTACTACGTTAGGTAGTCCAACTATGAACTTGGCAAGAGTTCTTATTATCTTAGTGAACTTATAATTTTTAACCTCGCATCATCTCCGGGCTTATAACTAAGAGCTCTGGTACCATTTCTGTAACACCCCCAAACTCGGGGTCGGGGATCTGGGTTATCACGAGTTCCATTTCTAATAATAATACTTAATCTTGAATCACAACTAACTACTGTATGCGGTGACCCCACAATACACACACAACAACAAGTTATAGTCCTCGAGATAAAACCGAAACAAGTACAAGTCATAGGATTCACAATTTATACGTAATTACAACTCAAAAGGAATTCTGAATAAGTTTACATGTTCTTTGACATTATATAACATGATTTATTATCATACATAAGTCTAGTAACCAAAAGTGTAAAGCCTAGCCTATTGGTAATCCTACCTCAGCTATAGCGGCATCAACGTCTACTGGAAACTGCGTAACGTTTCCTATCCGATTGTGAATTGGAAGCTTGGTCATATTCATCTTGTCTAGTTGTTGTTGTGTGATAGATAAAATAAAGCAAGGGTGAGCAACACAGCCCACCAAAATAACATATAACTGATCAACAATATATGAACATTTTTATAGTAATTCTGAAAGTCTTTGATATGTAAATATGAACCCAAATCAAAATTCTAAAATGAAGAAGTCGCAACATATTTGAATATATATATACTTTTCATAAATCTCTGAAATCCTCTATTATGCATAATATAAACAGAGTTCCAATATATTTTAAACGATGAAGTTACAAGTTACATCAACATATATCTTTTCGTAATCACCGAAAATCTCTGTTATACAAGTATAAACAGAGTTTCATGATATAAACTGTATAATATAATGTTACAAGGTGATCTCATAAATATAACCTTGTCTTAATATTTTTCTAAAAATCTTTGTCATGCATAATGTAACATTATCTGGATATATGTTTTAAAAGATGAAGTTATGAGATACTTCAATATATGTATCTATTTTTTCATAAACCCCTTTGAAAACTACTGTTGTTCAAAGTATAACCTATTTTCAAAAGTTCATCACATAGATGAAGTTACAAGGTGAGTCTTGTATAAATCATTTTCTTAAAACTCTTCAGGGCTTGGTCCCCTCAAGGAAAAATCAATTCTCGAGATACCATTTAAAGGATGAAGTTATGAGATACTTCATTTAAAAATATCATTTTAAATGCTTGACCCTGCCAACATTCATCGGTTACCTAGCCGTAGCTTTTTGATCGGAGTGCTCTTGATAATGTTGCTGAAAATATCCAATTTGGATGATGAACCAATTCCAAAGTATGTCGCGCGAGAAGTGCAACTTACGATGATCAGTCGTAGTCGTAAAACTCCACTAAATACCTACATGTAGGGGAGAACAACCGGAATTACTTGTCTACTGAAACCTGAACTGCTAAGGAATGAACCGCCTCAGTGGAACTTTCGGGCACATTAGACCCATAAATCAATAAATGTTGGACCAGCGCCACTCGGCCATTTACGCCACTCCCAGTTCAGATGAAATACATGACCCTGAAACGTAAAGCTCGTCTCCCTTTTTCCCAAGTAGAAACTTGTTGATAGGACTCCACCAAGAAGTCGTATCTAGTTGAAAGGGAAACTCACCAATATTTTCCAAGTGATGCTTGTTAATGGATTAAACTTGTTCCATGACTTACTTCCCGAATGTTGGGCAAGTAATTAAAAATTTTCTTTTTTTATCTATTCAGCAACTTCGTTGCGAATATAAAATACTGAACAGAGCAGGATCCCCCCAGATTTTGAGCGAGTATTTAAATCCTCTTCAAAAAGAAAGATTTAAATTTGAAAACGGGATTTGGGATCCTTTCTTTACTTTTTTAAAATCATCTTATAAAGTTCGAAAATATTTTTCGAAAACGTTTAAGGTAAAAGGATTTAAGTAATATAAATCATTGGTTAATCTCATTTGAAAATATTAAAAGAATATTTACATAATATTCCTTAAATAATTAATTTTTAGAAAATATATTTAAATAAAATAATCAGAGTTAAAAGTCTTTAAATGAATATTCAAACTAATATTCATTAAATAAAAAAATAAATATTCTTGAGAAAAATCTAAACTCGAATAAACAAAATAATATTCAATAATAATAATTGATCGTAATTAAAAGTATTAATTGAATATTCTAAATAATATTCATTTTAAGGTTTAAAACTATCGAATAACTTTATTCGATTACTAGTTATCGAAAACCATATGCAACATACTCGGGAATATCGTCTCCCGGTTTAAAGTATAATGTTCAAACTTGTATGCCATATACTAAGGGTACACGTAAAATATCGCTTGTCACTAGCATATGTATTATGTAGCCCGTAAGCTCAACTTTAAGCAATCGTACTTTAATATTAGAATACCATGATTTCAAAACATGCATGAATATATATCGTAGGAATTTAACTTCAAATCATACATGCATTCATATCACAAGATTTCAAACGTTTTTATCTCATGATATTGCATGTAATTATCACAATCACAGTAATATGGTTCAAAGACTTGCCTAAATGTCCATGAGTGGTCATGGTTCTAGGATCGGTGCGATAACCTATAAAAAATAATATGACTCGGGGTTAGTCCTCGATCGCTTATGAAACTAAGCTTTACTCTCATAAACATCAATGCTCATTTTCAAGTTGTTAATTAACATTTCTCGCTTACGTACCCTCAACTCCAACATTTTTATAAATTGACACTTAACTTTTTAACGTGAAACCTTTGCGTGGGACTTACTAACTACCTTAGACACTTTACATAGAAGTTTCGTGATCCGACAAGCCTTTTAGGGGTCTTAAAACAGTTTAAAAGTTACTTTGTAATGTCGGGATGGGTTCGCAAAATGTTGTTACTTAAAACGATCGTTACTCCTAAACCGTATATTTGATTAATGCGATCCATATACCAAAATGAAGCATAAAACATAATATATCTAATCATAGAAATAGTAAGGTTTAACAGTGGGTTCTTGGACTCCACATTTACAAACAAACAGTGGTAGTGTAAAATCGGGCATTACGACAGCTATACCTAACGCTTTCCAATTTTATGAACCATTCAACCAATCAATTCAACACTATTCCAACATCAAACAAAATCCTAATCTACCAAGTTCTAAGTCAAAACATTCAAGTATCATAACTTTAAAACTAAGCATTATGATGGCTCATTAATCAACAACAATAACTTAACATACATAACTATTTATGCTTAATCCTCTCATCCACTAAGAATCATCAAAACTTCCTTAAAAATCATTCAAACCCATTTTAATACTAGGTTTTCTGAAGCTTTATACCTTCCTTGGAGAGTGTAAAATCACTAGGAAGCCTCAAGGAGCCTCTATGTAGCCTTAATAAGTTTGGATCTTTGAAGAAACATAAGAAAAACAAAGTTAGTCCTTAATGGTTACTATTCATCATCATCTTTGATGAATTATATGAACTAGTTAGACATAGAATTGGAAGATTAAACTCCTAGGATATCTAATTTTAATCACCAAGAAGCCAAGATAATTACCTTGAGAATTATAGTGGAGTTGAGCTTGGACTTGGTTTTTCTTTTCTTCTTTTAAGAAAAGAAGCCGAGAGCTTCTTTGAGGAAAGAGGGAGAAGGTGAGTTGTTTTGCTTGTCTTGCTTTGGGAAATGTGAATGAAATGTTTGGTGGGGGATTAATCAAGTGGTTTACTTGATTAAATATCTTGGTTTAGCTTTAGTCACTTGCTTATGTCACTTGCTTGCATCACTCCTTTGCCACGTGTCACAATCTCATGGTGTGATGGTGTCACCTTGCTTTAATACTCTTGATTATTAATAATTTTTTAGTTAATCTCTCTTGTTACTTGCATAAGCTTGTTCCCTGGTCGCTTATTTGTTTTACGGTTCGTGTAACTCTCATTCTCATTGATCGTTTAAGGGAACATATATGTGCTCTTATGATTAGGGTTTCTCTAAGACCCTTTTAATATTTTTTATTCCTTTAGTGATCCTCTTTTACAATCATTGGATTTATTTCCTTTGATCTTAACACTTTATATTTAATTCTTTCGGTATCTGGTGGATTTTTGGGAAATATCTAAATGTTTGTTTTTGAAATCTGATGACTTTTACCTACACTCAAATTCACTATGGAATACTAATATGTACTCACAATTTCCTTAAAAGAACTCTTATATATGGTCTTCTGATAATATTTCACAATCAGCAAAAATCATCAAAATTTATTATTCATCAGGGTTTCAAATATTTATAAAAATTGGGGTTATTACAGAGATCTTTTATCAGCCCATGTGCTCTGTCAGATTTGGTATCTGTGCTCTGTCAAGTCACTATCAATTGCTATTTGTTACCTTAACCATTGAAATTGAGATCTTCTTAGCCATTGATGGGCAGATCCATTAGCCATTGAAAGTTTGTTCTCCTTAGCCATTGAAGGCTCACTTCATTTAACTTGAATTACATGACATCGAGTATTTACAATTAACTATCATATTATATTATCCTTTGAGTAAGTAATGATTATGGATTGTACAATTACAATAATTACTATAAGTTGCGATCTACATGAAAAATGCTATAAATTCTTATCACAGATAAGCTACTCTATCGATGGCTATCAGACAAAGATAATTTAGCCATTGATAGATACTTCCTATTTAATGAAATATTATGCTATATTTTTTGTTCATCATCAAAGGCATATATGAATCCTAACAATCTCCCTCAATTTATGACTGATGGAATAACAGTCATAAATTATCTCCTTGATAATAACAAAACATATTATGGATTAAATTTCTTTAAAGAAGGCACAACAGATTTTCATTAAACTACTGAGTTTTTAAGAAGCAGAAAATACAAGTAAAATGATAAGATAATACTTTGCTCCACTATTCTGAGCTGATCATTTTGCTTCTTTTCGCCTCAACTGGTTATAAGCATGTTACATTTTTGGTGTTCAGCATTATCATAAGATATTCTAGATAATTATTATTGGATATCTTTAGCTGATCCTCGAGTCTGAAGAATCTTCTGCAGCCATCCTGATTACTGAATTCCATCAAATAATCTGGTTAATTGATGATGAATTCTTTTTCCAGTGAATGGAACAACTAGTTTCCTATCCAATGCATCATTTTCATTCTAGCTATTCTCTATTTGATTGATCTTGTTAAGAAATATTTTTCTGGAAGTTGAAGTGAATCTACCAGCTCTCTTCATGTGAGAAAAGATTTTTTTTAAGGTATTGTATCCTTCCTTAAGAATGTGTTCAAGAGGCCATTATCTGGTGAAACCTCTCTTGTAATCAAACAAACGTCTTTCAAGAAGCCTGGAGGTATCATCTAAGCCTATGACTTCATGAATCTCATCTAGATATTGATCAAGCATTTATTTCTCCTCAATGTCTGCATTGTAGATGTAAGATTCCTTGTCTTCCGAATTTTTCACATATTTGAGAACTGATGATTTTGGTTGTGGCTTCTTTAACTCTTTCTTCTTTTGAGCTTCGTTTCCAAAAGAAATATGGGCAACTTGACATTTTCTAGCTCAATGAGTTCCTTCTTTGGCAGTATTGGTTCACCATGTATGTTGAACCCAGGTGTCACTACTACATGTTTAAGAAGTTATACTGCAGTATGTTGGGAGGTAGTGGCAGTGACTGCTACTTCATTTGGTGACAATCTTCTTTTGGCTCTTGACTTTGTTCTTGGTTCTTTTCTTTTTATCACACCTTAGGCTTCTTAATTTCTTCAGCTTCAATCTAAACCTCTATTTTTTCATTCAGTTGCTTTTCTAGCTCTGTGGCTAGCTGCAACTGGTGTTCAGTGAAAACATCCTCTCTTTCACTTTTCTTTCCACACTCAGCTTTTTCAAGAGCAATTCTTGCAAACTCCTCAGTCTTGGATTCTCCATAACTTTCATGACCAGGAAAGATGTAGATTGACTCTCTCCCTCTATATATGTACGCTCGTATTTGCTTTAGATCAGAACTTGCTAAAGTTTTGAGTCTCTAAATTTGTTCCGCCAAGATCTTTTCATTATCAGGCTTGGGCCTTATAAAGTGCACATTTCTTGAGGGTTTCTTTCCCTTGTGATCATTTTTCCTGGCAGGGGATCTTGCCTCAGACAACTTGAACTCAGAACAGAATTCATTCTTATATGAAGAAGACCCCTTTTGAATTAATTACTTTGTTGACATGTTAGAAACAATGATCTTCATAATGCTTGTTGAGGTTAGGATAACAACTGGTTTTCTCTTGGTGCCTCCGGAGACATATTCTAATCATTCAGAGATAATATCACTTTAGTTCCAAGATACTTAAGCGTTTGTCCATGTCATCTAACTTTCTAGAAGCTATTGCTTCTTTGTTCAGCTTGGATAGAACTGTAGGCATTGTGTAAACTAGCAGTCTATCATCTAGCTCCCTGTTGTATGCATTTTTCATTTCTTCAGTTGTGTTCATCATGCTTTCAAAGTCCTATTTATGTTGGAGGAGCTGAAGCTTATGAAGCTTGATGTTAGGTTGTTGAAACTGCATTAACAGCTGCATTATTATAGAGGATGTTGTGAATATATTGTGAACTTGATGATTTCATTAACAAAACATCTTAGTAGATTTAACTTAGTGAAAAATATAGCACTCGACGGATAAGGAATATAGTCCTGACGGATGACTCAATATAGTCCCGATGGAAAATGATTTATTATCCATCGAGTGAGTAGCTTATGTAACAATAAGTCATGTAGCACATTTCTGCAAACACCTTTGTTTAGATTCTACAGTAGCATATAAGTCATGTTGACTTTATTTAGATATGCAGAATAGGTTGATTAATTGTATATAGATGATGTCTTGTAATTCTGCATAAATGAAATGAAGTCAAGTGCCATATAGCTACTCGACGGATGATCAACAAAGCTACTCGACGGATGATCAACAAAGCTACTCAACGGATGATCAACAAGGCTACTCGACGGATGATCATGTACCCGACGGATAATCAATTTAAACATCTGTTGACACTGACAACACAGTCACATGCATCGAGTGTATGCAAAAGGAATGTAGAAGCCTATTCAACTGGGTTTTTGAGAACAAAGAAGCATTGCCATTTCCATGCTATTATGAAGATATTCAAAGATGCTGGAATAGAGTAATGAAGCAGCATAATATTAGACTTGATAGGTTTTGTTTTATTATCTTGTCTTTTTACTGTATAATCTTGGTGATATATAAACCAAGATTAGAAATTAGAACAACAAGAAGACTAAGCAAGTAAATTCTCAGAGAAATATTTGTAAGTTGTATTCTTAGCATTTCTCTGTAAGTTTAGTTGTTCTCATTTGTAAGCAGCTGTGAGCTACTCAAGCTTCACAGAGTTCTCTCGATATTTATATATATCTCTGGTGGATACTTTCTAATCCACCAGAAAGTTTGAAAGACTTTTGTTTTTATTACTTTGTATTTTGATTTATATTTAACTTGTTATTCCGCACTTTGCAAATCAAAACACTGTCATATATATCTTAAGTTAGAACATTTTTATATTTCTGAAAAAGGTTCAAGAATTCCATTCAACCCCCCTTCTGTAATTCTTGTTGCATTGTTAGGGACTAACAATTGGTATCAGAGCAAGCTCTTAAAGAACAAAGAGTTTAAAGATCACAAAAAATAGCAAGATGAACAAGAAGGATGTTGGAGTCAAGATTCCTTTTCTGGACAAAGACAATTGTCATCACTGGAAGTTAAAGATGCATCTTCATTTAATTTCTCAAGATGAGGCCTATGTAGATTTCATAGAGAGAGGCCCTCATGTACCAATGAGAGCTGCAACTAGATTTGAGCCATCAGTTCCCAAGCCAAGGCATGAATGGTCAGATCCTGATATTAAATAAGTCAGGAAGGATAAGAAGACCATGAATATTCTGTTTAATGGAGTTGATGGTGACATATTTGACAACATCATCAATTGCAAAATTGCCAAGGAAGTTTGGGATCCAATACAGATCATCTGTGATGGCACTGAACAAGTAAGAGAAAATAAGATGCAGCTACTAATTCAGCAATATGAGCATTTCCACTTTGAAGAAGGTGAATCTCTCACTGTTATCTTTAGTAGATTTCAAAAGCTACTAAATCTAAAGTTGCATGGAAGAGTCTACCAAACCAAAGACTCTAATCAAAATTTCTGAGATCTCTACCAAAAGAATGGAAACCAGTCATAGTCTACTTGAGAAACTCACAAGAATACAAGGAGTTTACACTAGAGAGACTGTATGGCATTCTAAAGACTTATGAGCTTGAAATAGAGCAAGATGAAAGAATGGAGAAAGGGAGAAAGAAAGGAGAGTCCATTGCACTGGTTGCTGAGTTAGAGAAAGAAAAAGAAGTGAAGATAGAAGCTGTTGAGTCTACTTCAAAGGTCTGTGAAAATAAGGGCAAGGGGCTGGTAGCAGAAAATGAAGATTCTTTGAGCCAAGATGACATAGAAGATATTGATGAACATCTAGCATTTCTTTCCAGAAGATTTGCCAAGCTCAAGTTTAAGAAGAACTTTGGAGCAGCTAAGCCAAATAGAAACATGGTGGATAAATCAAAATTCAAATATTTCAAATGTGGCTTAGCAGGGAACTTTACCAGTGAGTGTAGAAAGTCAGATTCCAGCAAGAAGAAGTTTGAGCCTATGGATTATAAATAGAAATATTTTGAGTTGCTCAAACAAAAGGAAAGGGCTTTCATTACACAAGAAAATGACTGGGCGGCAGATGGTCTGGATGAGGATGAGGATGTCAGCTATGTCAATATAGCCCTAATGGCCAAGTCTGATGAAACAGAGAGAAGTTCTTCAAGTAATAAGGTAATCACCACTAACCTAGCACATTTATCTAAAGCTGAGTGTAATGATACAATAAATGACATAAGTACAGAATTATATCACTTGCGTGTTACACTTAAGTCTTTTACTAAGGAAAATGCTAAAATCAAAGAAAATAATTTGTTTTTAAGTGAGAGGAATAATGTGCTAGAATCTCAGTTCATTGAATTTGAAAAATTGAGAATTGAGTGTAAAATTGCTAAGGATGAATTAACTGAGTCCTTGAAGAAAGAAGAGATCTAGAAGAAGCAGCTTGAACGAGAACATGAGGTGATTAAGGCATGGAAAACATCTAAAGATGTTCATGCTCAAATGACCAAAGTTCAAGGTATTGAGTCCTTTTGTGATGCAGCCTGGAAGAAGTATAAGGAAAAGCTGGAATCCAACTTGGTTGAGGGATTGCTAACAGATGTGGACTCGACGGATGATGAGAGTCATCCGTTGGATAACCAAAAGGATTATCCGTCGAGTGACATAAATCCTCATCCGTCGGCTGTGAGCAAACATGTGAGTAAAGCCAAACTTTCCAAGTTAAATGAAAAGTATGGATCAGTTTCCAAAAACTTCATTTCAGGAGAATCTATTCAAGTGAAGAAGGAAAAGATAGTAAATGTTGGTCATCTGTCTATCAAACAATTGAATGAAAGACTAGAAAAGATTGAGGTTAAAATAGAGGCTAAAAGGAAAAACAATAGAAATGGTAAAGTAGGGATTAACAAGCATAACAACTACACACCTGATAAGTATGCTCCAAGAAAAATTTGTGTTAAGTGTGGTAGTGTAAATCATCTGTCTATTAATTGCAAAACTGCCATGCCTACTTCCATATTTGTGCCACCTCCTTTTTCCAACATGAATGTCATGCCTTCTATGCCTATAAATGCTATGTCTGCATAGAACATGAATGCACAATTTGCTAATATGCCATTTGCACCTAATCCTTATTATGCTGCATTTAGTATGCCTCAAATGCCATTTAGCATGCCCTACTGGAATAACATGTTTACTAATAGCATGCCATTTCCTGTTAATCAAAATGTGAATGATAATTCTATTGTAATGAATGGTTTCAAAGGTTCAACTCAAATGACTAAGGATGAATCTGATATCCCCAAGTCAAATGAGATAAAGCCTAAGAAACAGAAAAAGAAAGCTAACAAGGCAGGACCCAAGGAAACTTGGGTACCGAAATCAACTTGATTTGATTTTGATGTGTGCAGGGAAACAGAAAGAATTTATGGTACTTGGATAGTGGTTGTTCAAGACACATGACTGGTGATTCTACCCTGCTCATAGAGTTCAAGGAGAGAGCTGGCCCAAGTATTACTTTTGGAGATGACAGCAAGGGTTATACTGTGGGATATGGCTTGATTTTTAAATACAGTGTCATCATTGAGGAGGTCGCTTTAGTGGATGGTCTCAAGCATAATTTGTTGAGTATCAGCCAGCTGTGTGATAAAGGCAATTCAGTAACCTTCACCTCAGAAGCCTGTGTTGTGACAACCAAGAGAAGCGACAAAGTGGTTCTCACTAGTGTGAGAAAAGGGAATGTGTACTTAGCTGACTTCAACTCATCAAATGCAGAATCTGTTATTTGTCTTCTCAGTAAAGCAAGTCAAGATGAAAGTTGGCTATGGCACAAGAAGCTATCCAATCTAAAATTCAAGACCATGAATGAACTTGTAAAGAAAGAACTGGTTAAAGGTATTCCTCAAGTGGAGTTTTCTAAGGATGGACTGTGTGATGCTTGCCAAAAGGGAAAGCAAATTAAAGCATCATTCAGAAAGAAGCTTGATTCAAAAATTAAAGAACCTTTGCAACTGCTTCACATGGATTTGTTTGGACCAGTCAATGTGTTGTCCATCTCAAGGAAAAGATTTTTCCTAGTAATTGTAGATGATTTCTCAAAGTTCTCTTGGACATATTTCTTTAAGTCTAAAGATGAGGCTAGTGAAATCATCATCAATCACATAAGGCAAGTCATTTATCATCCTGATTTCAAAGTTAAGAGAATCAGGAGTGACAATGGAACTGAGTTCAAGAATTCTGTCATGAGAGTATTTTGTGAAGAAAATGGGATTTTGCATGAATTTTCAGCAACAAGTGATAAGTGGATTTTATATCCACTTGGAACGCTTTATTACAAACTTGAATTGGTGTTTTGGACTCAAGTTGTTGGTATTTTGATGTGTTTTTGTGTTATTGCATTTCAGGTATCAGTTATATGAAGAAAAGAGCTTTTAAAGGAAATATGATAAAAAGTGATCAGAATTGGAAGCCAAGGCCACTGTCAAGTTGTAGAGAATCTCATTAGCTTCGTGTGGGCAGCTGAATCGCCTAATTCTGACAAGTAGAACTCAAGTTATGGCCAAAACAAGATTCATCAGAAATTTTCCCAGTCAGTAGCTGAGCGCCCGCTCAGCAGAGCTGAGCGCCCGCTTAGGGCGCGGCTGGTCGCTGATTTCACTGAAAAGGCCTTTTTTGAGTGGAATTTGACGATTTTAAGGGTCCAGGTCCACTAAGGGCGTATATATACTTAAAAAAAGGGTTTTCATCATCCGGGAAGATTGGGATACCAAGGAGAAGACCTAGAAGCACAGAACAACTCCGAAAAAGAAGATCTTGTTTTCAACTTGTGATTCTTTGAATTAGTTGTAACTTTGGATGCTCGTTTTCGTTCTTGTTGAACCTAGATCTCGTTTATTCGTACTTTGAATATTATTCAATTTATTAAGACCTTGTTTTATACCATGCTTTTATTGGAACCCATGGTGACGATGAGTTCGATTGTGGAGTAATCGTTATCGTGGGATTCTAGCAAATTTACTTATGGATTTCAATAGTTAATTTGTTTCGATATCTTGGTGTGTGGTGATTGATTAATATCCTAGTATTGGTTATGCTTATTCGTCTTATGTGCGTAGCTAACATACAAGATAGCGTGTTAATCTCTATTGAAGCTATAGTGAATATAGAGGTTTAGAACTTGCCATGCTAGCATAGGTTCATGTATGTGTATGCATGATTCGTAGGTAACTCTAACTGTTTTACTTGCCCTATGTAATCAAGATAGATAACTTATGCTTAAACCGTTATGTTGTCAAATTCTATAGACATATAGGGTCTCAATATAATTGGTGCCTATTCAGCTTCTATCTCTTTTGTGGATGTCTGGTAGAATGGTACTCATGCAATGGAAGTTGGCGTTTATCAGTTTTGTGTTATCTGATTAGTGTCATCACTATCGCATGCTAAGGTTAAGAATGAAAAGGCTATTGAATGAAGTATTTAGTGAAGTTAGAATCCCATGTTTGTCATATATAGTAATTCAACCTCAATTCTCTTAGTTAATGTTATTTAGTATAATCTCTTAGTTTAATAAAAACCCAATTTGTTATTTCTCTTAGCATTGAGCGATAACCACACATTGTTGCATAGGTGCATAAATTGAACTTAACCTAAACCAGTCTCTGTAGGAACGAATCTGATTTATATCTTATACTACTTGCGAACGCGTATACTTACGTGAATATTAGCGCGTGTTTTCGCCCTAACAAGTTTTTGGCGCCGCTGCCGGGGACTCAGTATTAATTTTTAGTTTATGTGCATGTCATCAGTGGTCGTTAAAGTTCACTGACTCGGATTCTTTTACTTTCACGGTTTATTTGTTTGTGTTTCAGCCTTTCGGGTACTCATTACAATGGGAGATCCAGCAGCACGGACGAAAGCCTTGATGGATTTTTCTCAACCCCAGATCAATGACATTCAATCTAGCATTGTCCGGCCAGCTATCACAGCTAATACCTTTGAGATCAAGCCTGTCATAATTCAATGGGTGCAGAATTCAATCCAGTTTGGGGGTTCTTCAACGGAAGATCCCAATATGAACATTAGGGATTTTATTGAGATCTGCGACACCTTCAAGTTCAATGGTGTTTCTGAAGATGCTGTGAAGCTGAGACTGTTCCCATTCTCTCTGAGGGAAAAGGCTAAGAGCTGGTTACACTCTCTACGAGCTGGTTCGATTACTACTTGGGAAGATCTTGCTCAGAAGTTTCTTACTAAATTCTTCCCTATGGCGAAGACAGCTGCAATCAGGAATGCTCTTACTCAATTTGCGCAACAATCAGGAGAATCTTTATATGAAGCTTGGGAGCACTACAAGGAGATGCTTAGAAAGTGTCCTCATCATGGAATGCCTGATTGGATGATCATCACTTGTTTTTACAATGGGTTAGGAGCACAGTCCAGACCCATGCTTGATGCAGCAGCAGGCGAAGCATTATGGGCAAAGACCTATAAGGAAGCTTATGATCTAATTGAACTGATGCCTACTAATGAATATCAGTATCCAACCCAAAGATGTTCACATGGCAAGGTAGCAGAAGTTCTTGAAGTGGATACAGCTACGGCTATCACTGCTCAACTAAAGGCGTTGTCTATGAAGATCGATTCTCTAGCAAACTATGGTGTTAAGTAGATAATTAGTGTTTGTGAGCTATGTGCAGGTCCGCATGTGACGGAGCAATGTGCTATATCTATTGACTCAGCTCAGTTTGTGAGCAACTTTCAGAGATCGCAGCAACCAGTTTCAGACACTTATCATTGAAGGGTTTTTAGCACATAAACGCAACGAAAACATAAATTTAAATCTTAAAAAAACCGAAACTCTTCGCAGGATCCATGCGAAAAATAATATTTAACTCGTAGTTCAGTATGTTTACCTTAATAAGCTTTACGTTAATGGAAAGATGCAGGTCTTTAATGGCGATCCAAACCCGATGAACGGAGATCCTTAGCAGCTGCTCCTCAAGTGTGAAGCACTCCACCGGTATCCACCAAAAAAACGATGTAATGAAGGAGGAGATGGAGATGGAGAGAATTAGGGTTTTGTAAATCTTTTTGGTTGAGGCAAAAATAGGGTCTATAATAGTATATTTATAGGCAAAATTTTCAGCTGAAAATTTTCCCATAAAATATTATTATTATTAACCCTTTATTATTCTCACTAATAATTAAAACACCTTTTAATTATTAATCCTTTTTCTAAACTCTTTAGAAATAATTCTCTCACTTGATTTAATTTCCAAAAATTAAATTCTTAATTAATAATATTAAGAACCTTTTCTTAATTAATTTATAATCAATTCAATCTCATTTAATCAATTATTAAATTTGCCAATTAATTATTTATTTAAATAAATAATTATCAGCCATTATTAATTAATTAATTCCTCCACCATTAAATCATTCTCTTTTATGGTGTGACCCTGTAGGTTCAATATTAAGCCGGTAGTAGAAATAAATAATAATAAAACTATTTTATCATTATTTATATAAATTCTCTAATTCATTAAATATGATTAATTAATTAATCATATTTATTCTACATCGTGAGGGATACTTCTCAGCATATCGTGACTATCCGGATAATACGAATTCACTGTTTAGAATACCAAAAACCTATTCAGTGAGTAGTTACCGTACAATCAATTCCTTCTACCCTGCAATATCACGATTAAATACAAGGCATAGAACTTAAGTCAAGCCTATCTTATTTAATCACTTGCTTTCCCATTCACTATGCTTAGTTCCATTTAATATAAATTAGAAATTCCTTTCTAATTTCATTCACTCTGGCCAGAGATTCCTGAACTAGCATAAGTGGATCAGCATTGAACATTCTCTTCCTTCACTGGAAGGGGTAGATCCTTTATTGATCATACACTATCTTCATGTACAAATTCCTGTACCCAGTAGAGCCCTTATAATTGTCCCTTGAGACTAAGAACTAAACCAAAGCATAGTTCAGTGTACACAAGATAACTATGATGACCTCAAGTCTAAGGATACTTGTACAACTATCACTATGTGAACAACTGCTGACACGTGAGTGAACTCCATCAGTTGTTCAGCTGTGTGAGTCATGTTCAGTGAACTTATTCTATAATAAGCACCTACATACTAGCTATAGTTTCACCACACAAATGTCTATGAGAACAGACATCCTTCATAATGAAGCAATCATAGTATGTACCGATCTTTTCAGATTATTAATTACCAGTTAGTAATCCTACGACCAGGAACTATTTAAGTTTAGAGTTATCATCTTTTAGGTCTCATTATTATGATCTCATCACAATCCATAAAAAGCTTTACTCTAAACTGTGGTATATCTTATTTAAACATTTAAATAGATAGAGCCCGCAATAAAAACAAAACAAGTCTTTTATTAATATCAATGAAATCAAAACAGATTACATAAAAGTTTTTCCTAAATCCTCATACATGATTGGACTTAGGACATATCTCTTTCAATCTCCCACTTGTACTAAAGCCAATCACTCTGGTATCTAATACCCATCTTGTCTTTATGACGATCAAAGTGACTCTGAGAATGTGGCTTTGTGAGTGGGTCTGCTACGTTGTTATGTATGTCAACTCTCTCGACGTTGACATCTCCTCTTTCAATAATCTCCCTAATCAGATGAAAGCGCCGCAGGACATCTTTGGAATTTCTATGAGACCTAGGTTCCTTGGCTTGTGCTATTGCTGTGTTGTTATCACAATACAACACAATAGGCTCCTCAACGCTAGGAACAACTCCCAACGCAGAAACAAATTTACTCATCCAAATGGCTTCTTTTGCAGCCTCACTTGCGGCTATATATTCTGCTTCCGCTGTGGAGTCAGCCATTGTAGACTGTTTGGAACTCTTCCAACTAATCGCACCACCTGTAATAACCCCAATTTTTGGAATTTTTGAAACCCTTATAAATAGTGTTTTGCTGGTTATGCTGAATAAGAAAACTTTCCATGCCACACTATGTAGGGGTTCTTCTATTGTTATTCTGAGATCTTATTAGTACTTTTTATGGGATATAAGTGTATGTAAAGATCGTCAGAATCCAAATTCGAACACTTTGATTTTTCCCTAAAATCCACCAGATACAGAAAGAATTGAGTATAAGGTAACAGGATAAAAAGGATTTAAATTTAAAGATTATAAGAGAGGATCATAAAAAAAAGGAATTTAATGTATTGAGAAAGGTTAAGGGAACCCAAGTAATAAGATCCTGGGTATGATCCCTCAAACAATAAACGAGAACGAAAGTTAAGCGAACCGTATAACAGATTAGCGGTCATTAGCCAAGTGATTCAGAGTTAATCAAAGGGTTAGTGGAGAGTGATGTCATCTCACCAACAAGAAGAGGACAAGTGTGGGAGGATGACATGGGAAGATGACATAAGCATGACCAAAAGAGAAGGAAGTGTTGGTTGATTATAAACCACACAATTTTCACCATGGTTAAAAGTAATTAATCAAAACAAAAGCAAAACAACCTAGGCAAGCAAAACAAATCACAAAGCCACAAACTTGAATTTTCATTTCCAAGCATGAGCTCTCGGCTTTTCTTGTTTTTCAAAGGGAAAAATTTCAAAATCCAAGATCCAACCATTGTTAAATTGCAAGGTAATTATCCAAGGTTCCTTATGATTAGTTATGGATATCCTAGGAGTTTAAGCTCCAAATTCTTTCACAATCTCTTTCAATAAATCATTTAAGAAGAGAGTGAATAGTGTTTTCAAGAAATTTAAATTGTTTGATCTTGTGTTTTTGGTTAGATTAAGCTTTGGTAAGGACTTTCAAGGGTGATTCCAAGCTCCTTAGTCACTCTTACTCACCAAGGAAGGTATAACCCCTCCAAACCCTAAATTTACTTTGAGTATTAGGTTTAGTTTTGTTGTTATAGTTCATGAGAGGCTTGATTGTTGTGTATGTAGAGGTTAGTTGGTTTTGTGATGTTTTTGGAGTTGTAATTCTTGGATTATTGATTAATGAACTTAAGTATAGTTTAAATTCATGTTTGAGAATAGTATAAATTGATGATATTGAGTTGTTAGGGGCTGTTATGGTGAAGTATGGATGGAGTTTGGTTGGGATGTTGATTGTGGGTTGATTGTGGGTTGATTTGGAGTGGTATAAATTTGGGTAATCGCGTAAATATAGCCGTCGTAATGCCCGATTTACTTTAGACTGTTTTTGTTCTTAACATCAGGACCAGAGAACTCACTGTTAGGTTTTGACCATTGCCATGATTAGATAGTTCATGTTACGAGCTTCGTTTTGATATGTGGTTTGTTTGAATCCGATATACGGTTTAGGAGAAACGACCGTTTTAAGTAACGGTGTTTCGCGAACGAACCATTACCCCTCGCCTTACTTTGAAACATAGGTTAAAGACCTTAAAGGACTAATTGGAGTATGAAACATTTATGTGAAGTGTATTATGCAGTTGGTAAGGCACTCGCGAAAGAATCGCCTTAAAACCCTTAATGGTTAATTTATTAAAAATGGTGGAGCCGAGGGTACTCGAGTGACTTAAGTGAATCGTTAAACGCAAAAGCGAACGTTAGGGTTCAATTGGTTAAAGTCTAGTTTCTTAAGCGACCGGGGTTTAATTCCGACTTATGTTGTTGTTCATAAGTTATCGGACCCACTCTAAGCTTAAGTCTACCCCGGAACACTCAGACAAGTTTTCTACCCGTTATACTGTTGTGGTGATGTATATATGTATATGCATTATCTTGTGATAGATGCATGTTGGTTAATTAGCAAATTTTGTGATATATTGAAACATGCTGAGATGGTATATATATGCATGTCTGTTTCGTAATCTGGTTATCTATCTGTTGATTTGAATGCTTATAAGTTGCATAATACCTATGCTAGAGATAAGCAGTAGTTGCGTATACCCTTAGGATAGGGGACCCAAAGGTGAACATTTTCTAAAACCGGGAGTCGATGTTCCCGAGTATAATATATATATATATATATTGATATAGTTCAAAACTATTAATCGAATAAGATTTATTCGATAGCTTTATTTATTTAATGAATATTATTTTGAATATTCATTCGAGGACTTATGACTCCGATTATTTACTAATTAATATTCTTTATTTTATTAAAGAATAATGTGTTGATAATCAAACTCACTTTTGATTACTCAAATAAAGATATTACTTTCGTATAAGTATATCTTTGGTTATTTAATATTCATTTCAAGTATAAGTTTTACAATTTCTACTTCAATTATTTTTATAAAGATTATTCTTTATGGGAATATTATTTAAATAATAATATTTAGATATTTTCTAATATATCGGGACTGATTTATTTCATTAAATCAGCATTACTCCAAACATTCTTAAAAATGTTTTTGAGTCTTCAAAATGATTTTAAAAGTTAGAGCGGATCCCACAACTCATTTTTATAGTCAAGATCTTCCTTTCGAAGGGGATTTAAATACTCGCTCAAAACTTGAGGGATCCGACTCAGTGGTGTATTTTACATTCGCAACGAGGTTGCTGTTTTGATTAATGAATTGATTACTTACCCAACGTTCGGGAAGTAAGTCCATCTATTGAGTCGGCATAAGCAACATGTGCTCAGTGGGCGTCCATGAAAGTGTAAGTGGCTCAGTGGGAGTCAATCAAATGCGTAAGTGGCTGAGTGGCAGTCCAGCATAAGGTCCTATTACGGCCAGGGTGATGACCAGTGGGGAATTCATCCATCTACTAGTAGAAAAGGTTACTTATTGGTATCTTTGCCTGATTAGCAAGATATCAGGTTTATGCCAAGGTTTTCTCCTTTCCAAATTCATTGGATATTGCAACTCTGTTTATAATTTTCATAACAGAGGTTTTCAAGGAGTGTATGAAATGTATATATATATATATATAGGTGTATATATATATCGGGACTTAATGAAGTATCTCGTAACTTCATTATTTATAATGATATTTCAAGGATTGAATCTATTCAAGTCTTATCTTGTAGTCTCATCTGGGTGATGAACTTTTGAAACTGATTATAACTTGAATGGTGGTAGTTCAAGTAGTATTCAGATATAAGTATATTGGAGTATCTTGTAACTTCATCTTTTAAACTTATATCTAGTAAATGATTATCTTGTGCATTTCAAAGATTTTCGGAAAAACGTTGAGACAAGGTTAGATATATGAGATCACCTTGCAACGAAAACGGGAACTCTGTGTATATTATACATGTCAGAGGATTTCAAAGATTGTGAAAAGTATATATGTATATATATACTGAATATTTTGCGACTTGGTCGCGTTAAGATATCAGCTTGGTTCATTTCTTCTTGACCAAGACTTTCATGTGTACTATGAGAATGCTCATATATTGTTAATTATTATACATATTATTTTGGTGGGCTTGTTGCTTACCCTTGCTTTCTTCTTTCATCACACAACATCAGATAGACAAGATGAACATGACCAAGCTCCCAATTCGCGAACGGATAGAAAACGTTCCGCAGTTTCCTATAGGCGTTGATGTCGCTGTAGCTGAGGTAGGAACTACCAATAGGCTAGGCTTTCAACTCTTGATGTACCAAACTTATGTATCTTAATGAATTGTAATAATGGCAATGAAATGTAAATTTATTCAGAAACCCTTTTAAGGTGTAATGGCATATAATTGTGGAATAAAATGACTCGTGTTATTTTTGGATATTCATCTCTGAGACTATAACTTATGGTGTGTGTGTTTATTGGGGTCACAGTACAGAGTAGTTGATTGTTTATTAAGATTGGGTGTTATTAAGGGAAATGGAACTCGTGACAACCCGGATCCCCGACCCCGGATTTGGGGGTGTTACACCACCATTCAGAGTAAACACGTACCCTGACATGGATTTGCTATCACTTTCTGATTGAAAACTAGAGTCAGTATAACCCTCTATTTTCAACTCAGATTCACGAACAAAAACAAGAAAAATGTCCTGAGTCCTTCGCAAGTACTTAAGGATGTTTTTCACTGCTTTCCAGTGGTCTTCACCTGGATTGGACTGATATCTGCTCGTCACACTAATTGAATAAGCAACATCAGGCCTTTTACACAACATCGCGTACATGATAGATCCTATTGCTGAAGCATAAGGAATCTTACTCATACGCTCTCTTTCCTCAGGTGTCTTAGGAGACATTTTTTCGGAAAGGGACACTCCATGGCTCATCGGTATGAGACCTCTTTTGGAGTTTTCCATGCTAAACCTTTTAAGCACTTTCTGGATGTATGTACCCTGGGTAAGACCTATCATTCTTCTAGATCTATCTCTATAGATCTTCATACCGAGAATGTAGGATGCTTCTCCCAAGTCCTTCATGGTGAAGTTCTTTGATAGCCATACTTTGACTGATTGTAGCATCGGTATATCATTTCCTATAAGAAGTATGTCATCCACATACAATACAAGAAATGTTACTGCGCTCCCACTAACCTTCTTGTAGACATATGGTTCATCTATGTTTTTGATAAAACCAAACTCTTTGATTGTCTCATCAAAACGGATGTTCCATCTACGAGAAGCTTGCCTTAAACCATATATGGTTCGCAGCAGCTTACACACTAGGTGTTCATTTCCCTTAGAAAGAAAACCCTCTGGCTGTGTCATATACACTTCCTCCTCAAGTTCCCCATTGAGGAAGGCCATTTTCACGTCCATTTTCCAGATCTCATAGTCGTAGTAAGCAGCAATCACAAGCAAAATCTGAATTGATTTTAACAGGGCTACAGGCGAAAAAGTTTCATCAAAGTCAATCCCTTGCCTTTGTTTGAATCCTTTTGCCACGAGCCTGGCCTTATAGGTCTCCACCTGGCCATCTGCTCCAATCTTTCTTTTGTATACCCACTTGCACCCAATAGGCTTAACACCTTTAGGCGGCTCAACCAGAGTCCATACTTGGTTGGTATACATAGATTCCATTTCGGATTTCATGGCACTATGCCATTTCTCTGAGTCAACACTACTCATAGCCTCATTATAGGTCATAGGGTCGTCATCATCAATGATTGACAACTCATTGTCATTCTTAATGACAAGGCCATAATACCTCTCAGGTTGGTGAGACACTCTCCTGTCCTACGAATGGGCTGTTCCACAGAAGGTTGTTTAGTCTGAACAGGTGTTTCCACTTGATCCGTAGTAGTTTGTGCTTCTTGAACTTCATCAAGTTCAATTTTGCTCCCACTGTTTCCTTCAAGGATAAACTCCTTTTCCAAGAAGGTAGCATGTCTGGAGATAAACACCCGATGATCGGTGTAAAAGTAATACCCCAAAGTCTCTTTAGGATATCCCACAAAATTACATTTTACGGATCGAGATTCTAGGTTATCTGGGTCAACTTTCTTGACATAAGCTGGACATCCCCAAATCTTAACATGTTTAAGAATCGGTTTCCTTTCTTTCCATATCTCATATGGTGTTTGAGGAACAGATTTGGAAGGCACCTTATTCAGTAAATATGCTGAGGTTTCCAATGCATAACCCCATAGGAATACTAGAAGATTCGCATAGCTTATCATGGACCGAACCATGTCTAACAAAGTTCGATTTCTCCTTTCAGATACCCCATTTAACTGTGGAGTATATGGAGGAGTCCACTGGGAGACTATACCGTTTTCTTTGAGATAATCTAGAAACTCTCCATTCAAGTATTCACCGCCTCGATCTGATCGAAGAGTTATAATACTGTGTTTGGTTTGTTTCTCCACTTCATGTTTATATTCTTTGAACTTTTCAAAGGCTTCAGACTTGTGTTTTATCAAATACACATATACGAATCTAGATCTATCATCTATGAAAGTAATGAAGTACGAAAATCCACCCATGGCTTGCGTAGACATTGGTCCACATACATCTGTGTGTACCAATCCTAGCAAATCTGCAGCCCTCTCTCCATGTCCACTAAATGGAGATTTGGTCATTTTACCCAATAGACAAGACTCGCATGTAGGATATGATTCAAAATCAAAGGGGTCAAGTAACCCTTCCTTATGCAATGTCCGCAGTCTATTTTCACTAATATGACCTAGCCTACAGTGCCATAAATAGGTCAGATTTTCATCATCTCGTTTTCTTTTATTAGTTTGTTCAATCTGAAGTAAATCATGCTCTACGTCACATACATACAGACCATTATTTAAAATGCCACGTCCAAAAAGAACATTATCTCTAAGGATAGAACATTCATTATTCTTAATAATAAATGAAAAACCATCCACATCCAACATAGGAATAGAAACAATATTCCTCACAATAGAGGAAACGTAATAACAATTATTCAAAATAATAGTCTTGCCCGTAGGCATATGTAAACTAAATGATCCTACAGATATGGCCGCAACCCTTGCTCCATTGCCCATACGTAGAATCACCTCATCTTTTTCAAGAGTCCTACTTCCCTTTAGTCCTTGCAACGAATTGCAAATATAAGAACCACAGGCGGTATCTAATACCCAAGTAGAAATTTGACCTAGTGAAATATTAACTTCGATCATGAACATGCCTGAATCAGAAGCGGTAGTCTCACTACCCTTCTTCTTCAATTCTGCAAGGTAAACCTTGTAGTTCCTCTTCCAATGCCCCAACCTGTTACAGTGAAAACAAACAGCTAAATTAGGACCAGTAGACTTGTGAGCATCTAGTATGCTCCGGAGTGATAGTGTAGAAGACATGACGAATATAGTAAATCTGTAAATGATAAACACATAACAACACTTAGCAAATATTCAATTTCATTTCAAAACACTATATGAATCAGGTCTTTATTCATAAGTGTCTCCCACTAGTTTATCTAAATTTTTTTCAACCCCCTAAATGAAAATTAAGCATTCATAATGCTAGTGGGAATAGGGATCCTACATTCCATCACACAACCTCGGCTGTGGCACGAAACGTCATGTGATGTTCAATAGGCCGACAACTCTTGTCAATTACATCTTATATTATTCCCTAATATAAGTTTAGCATCTTGAATAATTGAGTCATGGTTGTGGCACGACAAACTCAATATTCTAAGTCAAGTCTAACCCAACATTTCGTACAATTGAATCAGTCTCCAACGGCCCACGGCTGTAGCACGTACCGACCTTTAGATTCTAATTCAATGTACACATCTCTATGTAATAGACAAGTATTTCTTATTTCGAAATCAAAGCCCTCGGCTGTAGCACGAAGCGACAATGATTTAAAAATAAGAACCACTTTCTACCATGTTGGAAGGCTATGACCGACACAAGCCCGTTGTGTCATTGGCCAATTACTACTTGATATTATTTAATTTTAGAAGGATTATATTACGTTACAATCATAATCATATTATAAAGAGATTCTTCCTTTTAAATTAAATATTTCAAATCAATAATCGATAATCAGATGATTCCCAAATCGGGTGGAGCATTGTCAAGAGGCGTCACTTAATAACCCTTTCTTACAGATAGAAATCTGTTGTTGACAGAATCATCCTTTCTCTCAATATTGAAAATTCATATTCAATTACGTGTTTCATAAACACAAGAATCTCATGATCATATTCATAATATTTATTGTTAAGGCAAGAAACGATTTCTATTCTAGATTTTCTAGAGCACGCCTTATATTGATTTAAGTTCACCTAAATCTATCATCGCATGGTAAACATAGGCATATATCTCATATATAAAATTAAATAAACAAGTAAATGTAAAGTGCAATAAAGTAAATATGTTTGGTTATGGCCCCATCCTATGTGATCTTTATCAAGCTCATAATAAAGATCAAGGTCAATCTAATATGGTGATGGAAATAAATACAACTACTTATTACATAAGTCTTCTTCTTTGTATCACCTCCATTGGATAGCCTTCTTGAGTCTTCAATTACATTACATGATTGAACTAATCTAATGAACTTACAAGAATAACTCGAGTTACATTCGAGATTTATGATTACAAAGATTGACGACATGCAAGTCATATTTGAAACCAAAACCAAAACCATTACACTAAGGTCGAAAGGCCATAACCATCCACCATGCTCATACAACACATAAAAGCATGTTAAAACACATAATCTGATCTTAACATATCATATTATCCATGATCTAATCATAAGAAGAAAATATGACAAAAATCAGAATCAAATCAGAAAAACAAGAATCACTGTTTACGGGCAGTAAATGACGTCAAACGCCTTACAGACGAGTCGTTGATAGCTATAGCTTTCAGTTTTGTTCAGACGCTCGTTTACCTATGGAATAGGGTATTAGTTTGCGTAAATCGGACACCAGACCCAGATTTCAGCAAATCTGCAGCAGCCAATTCAGAATCTGTATCTAATATGATTCTCATAATTAGAGCAAACATAAATCATGTATATATCAGTATATATACAGATTACATAATCATCTTATGATTATACAACTCACATGAATATCATATATTCAAAACCATACATATATAAGCATATTATATCAACATCAAATCATGGCGAATCACGTTCATGCTCATATATCGAAAACAACACATAAACGAATTAAAAACTTTTCGCAAGTAGCTCTGATGCCATTGAAGGGTTTTTAGAACATAAACGCAACGAAAATGTAAATTTAAATCTTAAAAAAACCGAAACCCTCCGCAGGATCCATGCGAAAAATAATATTTAATTCATAGTTCAGTATGTTTACCTTAAGAAGCTTTATGTTAATGGAAAGATGGAGGTCTTTAATGGAGATCCAAAAATGATGAACGGAGATCCTTAGCAGCTGCTCCTCAAGTGTGAAGCACTCCACCGGTATCCACCAAGAAAACGATGTAATGAAGGAGGAGGAGATGGAGAGAATTAGGGTTTTCTAAATCTTTTTGGTTGAGGCAAAAATAGGGCCTATAATAGTATATTTATAGGCAAAATTTTCAGCTGAAAATTTTCCCATAAAATATTATTATTATTAACCCTTTATTATTCTCACTAATAATTAAAACACCTTTTAATTATTAATCCTTTATCTAAACTCTTTAGAAATAATTCTCTCACTTGATTTAATTTCTAAAAATTAAATTCTTAATTAATAATATTAAGAACCTTTTCTTAATTAATTTATAATCAATTAAATCTCATTTAATCAATTATTAAATTTGCCAATTAATTATTTATTTCATAAATAAATAATTATCAGCCATTATTAATTAATTCCTCCACCATTAAATCATTCTCTTTTATGGTGTGACCCTATATGTTCAATATTAAGCCGGTAGTAGAAATAAATAATAATAAAACTATTTTATCATTATTTATATAAATTCTCTAATTCATTAAATATGATTAATTAATTAATCATATTTATTCTACATCGTGAGGGATACTTCTCAGCATATCATGACTATCCGGATAATACGAATTCACTGCTTAGAATAGCAAGAACCTATTCAGTGAGTAGTTACCATACAATCAATTCCTTCTACCCTGCAATGTCATGATTAAATACAAGGCATGGAACTTGTGTCAAGCCTATTTTATTTAATCACTTGCTTTCCCATTCACCATGCTTAGTTCTATTTAATGTAAATTAGAAACTCCTTTCTAATTTCATCCACTCTGGCCAGAGATTCCTGAACTAGCATAAGTGGATCAGCATTGAACATTCTCTTCCTTCACTGGAAGGGGTAGATCCTTTATTGATCATACACTATCTTCGTGTACAAATTCCTATACCCAGTAGAGCCCTTATAATTGTCCCTTGAGACTAAGAACTAAACTAAAGCATAGTTCAGTGTACACAAGATGACTATGATGGCCTCAAGTCTAAGGATACTTGTACAACTATCACTATATGAACAATTGCTGACACGTGAGTGAACTCCATCAGTTGTTCAGTTGTGTGAGTCATGTTCGGTGAACTTATTCTATAATAAGCACCTACATACTAGCTATAGTATCACCACATAAATGTCTATGAGAACATACATCCTTCATAATGAAGTAAGCATAGTATGTACCGATCTTTGCGGATTATTAATTACCAGTTAGTAATCCTACGACCAGGAACTATTTAAGTTTAGAGTTATCATCTTTTAGGTCTCATTATTATGATCTCATCACAATCCATAAAAAGCTTTACTCTAAACTGTGGTATATCTTATTTAAACATTTAAATAGATAGAGCCCACAATAAAAATAAAACAAGTCTTTTATTAATATCAATGAAATCAAAACAGATTACATAAAAGTTATTCCTAAATCCTCATACATGATTGGATTGAGGACATATCTTTTTCAATCATCCTGACAACTGGAATCATCCTAACTTCAGCTGGAGCAACAATCAGAATGCGATGCAAAAGCCGTTCCAGCAGTTAGGAAATAAGCTGTTCAACCCTCCTCGTTTTCAGCAACAAATTACACCAAAACAACAAACTCATGGTGCATGTCTATCTTCGAATGAAAAATCTAAATTGGAGGAATTGCGGCTTATGTGCAAAAACCAGGCTCTTATATGCCAAAGCCAGGCTGTTTCTATCCAGACTCTGGAGAACCAAATAGGGTAAATTGTTAATATCTTATTGAATCGGCCTACAGGAATGCTTCCTAGTGATACAGAAGCCAATCCAGGCAAGAGGGAAGTTGAAGAACAGGTGAACGTCATCACCTTAAGGTCTGGAAAGGTTGCAAGCCCCCAAATTCAGCAAGACGAAGAGCCTGAAAAGTCTCAAGTTCCAAAATCTGAAGTTGTGGCTGAAGAAGAAGTGCAGAAGGAAGTAGAGGTGGAACCAAGGAAGACTACTGTGGAACACACTCCTCCTGAGGGTAATACAGGGGAGAAACAGATCTATCCTCCACCTCCTTTTCCTAAGAGGCTGGAGAAGAAAAAGCTGGATAAGTAATTTGCTAATGGAGGTGTTCAAGAAACTTCATATCAACATACCTGCCGCTGAAGCTCTTGAACAGATGCCAAGCTATGCGAGGTTTATGAAAGGTATTCTCTCTCAGAAAGTGAAGCTCGATGACTTAGAGACTGTTGCTCTCACGGAGGAATGCAGTGCTGTGCTGTAACAGAAGTTGCCTCCGAAACTTAAAGATCCTGGAAGCTTCACTATTCCTTGCACCATCGAAAACTTGTCGTTCGACAAGTGTTTATGTGATTTAGGAGCTAGCATCAATCTGATGCCCTTATCTATCTTCAAGAAGCTTGGTCTGCCTGATCCGAAACCAACATACATGTCATTGCAACTAGCTGACCGTTCCATCGCTTATCCACGAGGTATAGCGGGGGATGTCTTGGTCAAGGTGGCTAAACTCTTCTTCCCTGCTGACTTTGTAATTCTTGATTTCGAGGAAGATAAGAAGAATCCCATCATCTTGGGAAGACCATTCTTGGCTACAGGCCGAACTATGATCGATGTGCAAAAAGGAGAGATTTCGATGAAGGTTTATGATCAGAAGGTCACTTTTAATATGTAAAAGGAAATAAAGTTACCCACAGAAAAAGAAGGGTGCTTTAAAATAGAGCGGGTCGACTCATTTTTTGAAGATGAAGGAGGTATAGAGCAACTGCAAGTTTTGAATGCACCTCCGTGGGAGAAGAAGTTGGATATGCCATTCAATTCTCTTGGGTTAGCAGAGCTGAAAATTTCTCAGGAGCGTCTCGAGCCGTTTATTGAAGATGCTCCCACACTTGAGCTCAACCCACTACCCGATCACTTGAGTTATGCATTCTTAGGTGCACCACATGATAAGGGCTTGAGATATATTTTTGATGATGTAGAGAGTGGTTGGACGGATCTTTCAGTGCCTACAGAGGGTTCTTCTCATGTGCCACAGACAGTTGATAGGACTGGTGTTGGGGATGCACAGTATAGAAGATTGACTAGGCGTATGGAGGCCATGCATGACAGTCACCGTCATTTTGGTGCAGATTTGACACAGGCTTTGGGTACTATTGTCCGAGACACTGGTGGCGAGGTTGATTGGCCACCTGATCCTCCACCCGATGAGGGTGACTCTCCCGCTAATTAGGTATGCCTGAAATCCTTATTATTACCTTCAATGAGGACATTGAAGATTTTAAGTTTGGGGGTGATAATGTAAGGATTAGTAATGTGTGTCCATATAGATTCATATTGCATGTTTAGTTGTAGTTCATTCATATTTTTGCTGATTGTTCATTTAGGACATATTTGTTTGTTTTTAAGTGATTTCATATAGTTGCATTTGCATCCATATTTAGCATGATCCCTTAAGATGAACTATGATATTTGATAAGCTGATGTTGATTTTAGTATGGTGATGACGAATAGAGGGATATTTAAGTCTTAATGAATTGATTTGCATGCCGGAAACAAATATTTTCACAAAGTCTTATAGGGTTGCTTTTGATCTAGATCATGATCATACTTGTTTGTTGTTGAGATTTAATCACTTGGTTATATTTAGAATTTGTGATATTCTCGTAATGACGTAAAAACACTGATTTTTTTTTATCTGGAGAAAAACTTGGATTTCATTGCTAGTTGTCAAATGGCTAGGCATCAAATGGCTAGTAGCCGGCTCATATTTTAATGAGTAGTCTAGGGTTGAATGAGATGGAGCAAAACGCACTCATTCAGAAATTGTTGAAAAAAAAAGAAAAAAAGAGAAAAAAAAGAAAGAAAAAAAGTATGTGTTTATGCATAATTGATCAAGAGTGAGCTCTTTAATACTCGAGTTATTAAGTTCTAGAAGACTTTGTGCCTAATGACCTAAGGCTTTTATAGTCTGGGATCCGCTAACCTAACGCTCGCTACATGGGTATTATTGCATAAGTCTTTTGGGACCTCATTCATTGCACGGTCAAATAAGAATCTTTGCTTTGTGTTCAATAATAGTGTGAATCCTTGTATAACTCTAGTAGAAAGGAGGTGTTGTGAGTTATAATGTGTTTATTGTCTATTCTGTTTATAAATTTTTGATTGTTTCGATGATAGATAAGTTATGGTTATTGATCTAGTATTGAGAGTATATCTGTTAAGCATCCACACACCCACGTTTCTGGTTTGTGAGTTGGTTTATGGGATTTATTCGAACTCTATTTTAAGTCATTGCATTCTTAGAGGCATTGGCTTATTCATTTGGTCATGGTTATTCTGAGAGGATCGATTGCATTATCATTTAGTTGCATTCACGTAGTTGCATTCATGCATTAGGTTTGTTCTGTAGTTTTGAGTCTATTTATGCTTGAGGACAAGCATCGATTCAAGTTTGGGGGTGTGATAAGTGGATTTTATATCCACTTGGAATGCTTTTTTACAAGCTTAAATTGGTGTTTTAGACTCAAGTTGTTGGTATTTTGATGTGTTTTTGTGTTATTGCATTTCAGGTATCAGTTATATGAAGAAAAGAGCTTTTAAAGGAAATATGATAAAAAGTGATCAGAATTGGAAGCCAAGTCCATTGTCAAGTTGTAGAGAATCTCATTAGCTTCGCGTGGGCAGTTGAATCGCCTAATTCTGACGAGTAGAACTCAAGTTATGGCCAAAATAAGATTCATCAGAAATTTTCCCAGTCAGTAGCTGAGCGCCCGCTCAGCAGAGCTGAGCGGCCGCCCAAGAGCTGAGCGCCCGCTCAGGAGAGCTGAGCGGCCGCTCCGGGCGCGGCTGGTCGCTGATTTCACTGAAAATGCCTTTTTGAGTGGAATATGACGATTTTAAGGGTCCAGGTCCACTAGGGGCGTATATATACTTAAAAAAAGGGTTTTCATCATCCAGGAAGATTGGGTCACCAAGGAGAAGACCTAGAAGCACAGAACAACTCCAAAAAAGAAGATCTTGTTTTCAACTTGTGATTCTTTGAATTAGTTATAACTTTGGATGCTTGTTTTCGTTCTTGTTGAACCTAGATCTAGTTTATTCGTACTTTGATTATTATTCAGTTTATTAAGACCTTATTTTATACGATGCTTTCATTGGAACCCATGATGACGATGAGTTTGATTATGGAGTAATTGTTATCGTGGGATTCTAGCGAATTTACTAATGGATTTCAATAGTTAATTTGTTTCGATATCTTGGTGTGTGGTGATTGATTGATATCCTAGTATTCATTGTGCTTATTCGTCTTATGTGCATAGCTAACATACAAGATAGCGTGTTAATCTCTATTGAAGCGACAATGAATATAGAGGTTTAGAACTTGCCATGCTAGCATAGGTTCATGTATGTGTATGCATGATTCGTAGGTAACTCTAACTGTTTTACTTGCCCTATGTAATCAAGATAGATAACTTATGCTTAAACCGTTATGTTGTCAAATTTTATAGACATATAGGGTCTCAATATAATTGATGCTTATTCAGCTTCTATCTCATTTGTGGATGTCTGGTAGAATGGTACTCATGCAACGAAAGTTGGCGTTTATCAGTTTCGTGTTATCTGATTAGTGTCATCATCATCGCATGCTAAGGTTAAGAATGAAAAGGCTATTGAATGAAGTATTTAATGAAGTTAGAATCCCATGTTTGTCATATATAGTAATTCAACCTCAATTCTCTTAGTTTATGTTATTTGGTATAATCTCTTAGTTTAATAAAAACCCAATTTGTTATTTGTCTTAGCATTGAGCGATAACCACACATTGTTGCATAGGTGCATAAATTGAACTTAACCTAAACTAGTCTCTGTGGGAACGAATCTGATTTATATCTTATACTACTTGCGAACGCGTATACTTGCGTAAATATTAACGCGTGTTTTCGCTCTAACAACAAGAACTCCACAATAAAATGGAGTAGTAGAAAGAAAGAACAGATCACTTATTGAAGCTGCAAGGACAATGCTTGAAGAGTCTAAGTTACCAACATATTTCGCGGCTGAAGCTGTAAATACTGCATGCTACACTTAGAATATTTCTCTGGTTAATCAAGAAAAATGCATGACTCCCTATCAATTGTTCAAGAAGAAGAATCCAACTCTAAATTTTCTTCATGTCTTTGGCTGCAAATGTTATATCTTGAGAAATCAAACTGATCAGAATGGGAAGTTTGATGCTAAAGCGGATGAAGGAATTTTTGTTGGATATGCTGTTGGTAAAGCATCTAGAGTCTACAATCTGAGAACCAACATTGTTGTGGAATCAATACATGTGTTTGATGATAAAAAGATTGAAGGACTGACAGATGGAGATTACCATGAGAGCCTCAAATTTGACAATGTGGAGATGGTTAGTGATGACAGTGATGATGAAAGTGATCAAGAAACAGTATCAAAGGATAATGCAGAAAAATCCACTACCAATGAAGCACAAAATTCAACATCTGTCGAGTTACAAAATGCTTCATCCGTTGGGAGACAACCTGCTTTATCCGTCGGGAGACAACCAGCTTCATCCGTCAGTACTCAAAATTCACCATCCGTCGGGTCATCAAAAGAAGCTGAAAGTCAGAATAGATCACTTACAGAAAGTTCCCCTTTCACAAATCAAAGATCCATAAACTCAGGGGGAGTTTCTAACAATCAAAACACAGTCACACATGAAGACAACAATGAGGCCTCATCATCTAGAGCTAATCTACCTCAACAAAGGAAATGGACAAAGGATCACCCCTTTGAGCTCATCATTGGTGATGTATCTTCTAGAGTTCAAATAAGGAGAACAACTCAGGAAGAATGTCTATATAGCAGCTTACTCTCTAAGGAAAAACCAAAGAAGGTAGAAGAAGCTTTATTGGATCCTGATTGGATTTTAGCTATGCAGGAGGAGCTAAACCAATTTGAAAGGAATAAGGTGTGGAAGCTGGTACCCAAGCCTAAAGGAAAGAATCCAATAGACACCAAATGGGTATTCAGAAACAAGATGGATGAAAATGGCATAGTAGTCAGGAACAAAGCTAGATTAGTTGCTAAGGGCTATTGTCAACAAGAAGGAATAGATTTTGATGAAACATTTGCTCATGTTGCAAGACTTGAAGCCATCAGAATTTTCTTAGCCTATGCAGCCCATGCCAATTTCAAGGTCTATCAAATGGATGTCAAAAGTGCCTTTTTGAATGGAGATTTGGAGGAGAAAGTCTATGTCAATCAACCTCCTTAAGCAGGTTATAAAAAATGTGTGTGTGTGTGTGGACCCCAAACTTCTGACCCGGGTTTGGAGGGCGCCACAGCCTTGCTCGGGGTTAGTGCATGACTGATCAGCAGCCTAACCTTGGTTTTTGAAATGAAAGTGAATATCCAATTCAAATCATTATTTATCAATAAACTTGATTCCTTATATCATTTCAATTGGTCATTGTTTAACCTCAGTGCTGTCATTATGACTTGCTGAGCTAGTTAGCTCACTCTTGCAAATCTGTTTATATTCTTTTCCAGTGAAAAAGGAAACTGGTGGTAGCGAGGATCCCCAGACAAGTGTGTGAGCTAGGTATCCAGGTTAAGATGGGATATGCTAGCAGATGATGTTTGGCTTAGTTTGTGTTGATAGTTTGTAATAAAGTTTGAACTTTCGTTGTCAGATAAATAAACTGGGATTTGGTACGTCTGTATAATATATAAGGTTGTGGCTTGTGGGCATACTTTAAAATGCGTCGATCCGTGGACTATGGTAAGTAGGGTCATTACATATATATCATTATTATATTTGTAAACAGGTTTAAATATGGTGTGTGTGTGTGTTGTGAACCCCAAACTTCTGACCCGGGTTTGGAGGGCATTACATATGGAAATATACGATTGACTGTAAAAGTATTCATGTAAATATGTGTTACTGCATGCACAGTTCCCGATAATAAAGTTATGCATTAAACGAACGTGTTTCAAATTCTTAATCAACGTGTAAACATCTATAACCATGAAAAATTACCCATCTATGGCTAACTTTAACCCTATAATTACAATACTGACTAAAGCAATATCTTCATAAAAATAGCCAATCAAAATTTGACCATTATTGTAATATCTGGGATATATCGTGTAATAATTTTGCAAATAAATAAATATTATGCATGTTACGTATTTATTCTGTGAAGTATTTGTTAAGTGGTATATGTGTTTGCATGTTTAAAAATAATATAAATTGAGTATTTTATTTTTATATGTCCAAAATAAAATATAGATAATTGTTATATCTTCCTATTTATTTTTATGTTGGTTAATGATTTTATAGGAAATTTATGGATTTTATAAATTCTTTTTCCGAGTAATTATAAACTATTTTATATAATCAGGAACCAGCCGACTTCACTCGTTTTTACGTTTTTATAACCAGCTCAGCGGGATCCAGAGAAAGACAGGCCTACCCGGTCGTCGGAATCAAAAGAAGGTCGAAGGATTAGGCAACAAGAGCTAATAGTTAGAAGATAACTCTTCCGAGAACTCCTTCCTAACCTAATTGCAATATTCCGAGCATTTTCCATGTTTCGACTTTTTCGATCCGGCGTACGGTTTTTCCTATCAGAATCAGAATTTGTGCTTCATATCACTGCAGAATCAAAGGTTTATTTTCTATAATTTTTACTAATTTTGAACTATTTTGATTAAAAATATGAATTTTTGTACGGATGATTGTTTGAATAATTTGATGCTTGCATGTTGTAGAGCATGTTTTCCTGATGATTTTGATATGTCATATGACTGATTTGGAGTTCAATAACATGTTCAAAATTGAGTTTGATTTTCGAATTTTGAAATTAGGGTTTACAACCCGTATAAATGTTCTTAATTGAAATTTAGGGCTTTTTGTTCCTGGGGTTATTAGATGTTCTAGATGGGTGGGTTTTGTTCCCCTTGAAATTTGCAATCGATTGGTATATAGTATGTTAACAGACGATCCCTGGTTTGAAGGGAGTTGTGTTTTGAAGTTTTTTCGAGTTCGCCGGAAACCGGCGAACTTCTCGGCCAATTTCCGGCCAACTCAGGGATTATCATAATGATTTGATTACATGGTTTTGTTCCTTGTGAATTGTAGTTGTGATCTGGAGGTGATGGTGGGGTGATGACGCCAAAATCGTCTTCTCCGGCGAACCCCGATTATTCTCCGGCGAACCCCTGTAAAATTACAGTTTAGTACTTGTAGTTTTAAGAACGATGCAGTATGGTCTCTGTAGTTTGTAAATTTTGCAAATAAGGGATTCCTATTTATAAATTATTTAAAAATTATATTTCCTATTTATTTTAATTATAAAAATTCGTTTTTAATTACTGAAAATTCCAAAAATTATTATTTTAATTACAAAAATTATTTTTAATTCAAAAATAAATCTTAATTAATTAGTTAATTAATTTTAGTTAATAATTAATTGATTAATTGATCAATTAATTCGAAAATTAATTAATTAATTGATTTAATTAATTATTAATTAATTTTAATTAATTATTTAATTAGATTTAATTATTTATAAATGATTTAAAAATTCTGAAAAATAGTTTCGAGTTTTAAAATATTATTTTAAATTGTTTTCAAGGCTCGATAATTATTATAAAATTATTTTGAAGCCAGATTCGGCCAACCGAACCCTGTTTATTGCTTTAAAATTTACCCAACGACCCGTTTTAATTCCAAAAAATATTTTAAAAATCATATTAAATACCCGAAAGCCTGTCTATGACCCGAGACTTCTTTATAAATGGAATGTCATTGATTTTTTGACGTGTTATGTGTTATATGTGACTTGTTGTTTGACTGTCGGTTTATATGTTCAGTGTTTACTTGTTTTTAGCGTAACTTTCAATCCGTTAGTCGGATTTAGGTAAAACGAAGGGTAGATAGAAGTGTTTACCGAATAGAATCGTATGAGTTGAGTATTGATAGATGCTTATGATATGTGAGCAGAAGAGGAAAAGCTTAGGAAAGGAAAGGAAATAGTCGAGGAGTAAGATGGTTGTGATTGGAAGTTAGTAAAGTATAGCAAACTAGTACCAGGCAAGTGTTTTGAACTTTCTCGGGATATATAGTAGATTATTGATAGTCCTATATTACAAGTGCTTTGAAGCACTGAACCCTAAACCTTGATTCTAGTTATTGATCTCTGAACCGTAAACCTTATTCTTTCTAAACCATTGATTGTTGAATAACCGAATACAAACCACAGATATACGATACTACTCCATAAATACATACAAACTAAGTACCAACCACTGAATCAGATTGCTTACATATTCAAACCATTGTACTATATGCTTTGAATGACCAAATCTTTATAACCTTGAAACTTTGATTCCTTTGTTATTTAATTCTTTCATTACCTGACAGCCATATTTGAAATTGCCTTATTGTTCCTGGTGAATATTGAAACCTTCTCATTATTGGACATCCTATGTTTCTTATGATTTTCTTTATTGCTTTACATTGTTTACTCTGTTATTATGTTAGAATTGGATTGTTTTATAAAATTATGGACCAGATTCGTGGTCAGACCAGATTGGTGGTCAAGTTAGGCCAATGTGTGCCTTGGATCCAGTAATTAGAGCAGAGCTGTGTGCCTTGCTCGGGGTTAGTGCGTGACTGATCAGCAGCCTAACCTTGGTTTTTTAATGAAAATATAATATCCAATTCTAAATTATTAATCATTGTTCACTTGATACCTTAACTCTTTTCACTTGATGATAATTATTCTAAGTCTTGTCATTGTGACTTGCTGAGCTAGTTAGCTCATTTGTGCGATATTGTTTATGTTCTTTTTCCAGTTAAGAAGGAACCAGTTGGTAGCGAGGATCCCCAATCTATTGCGAGAGCTAGGGGTCCAGGTTGATCGGGTTAAGCTAGCTGACATCTTTTGGAATAGTTTAAGTTTATGAAGTTTGTATTAATGTTTAATATTCCGTTGTAAGTTTGAATAGTTGGGATTTGGGCATTTGTAATATAAGTGTGTGTGTGTGGCTTGTGTGCATATTTAACCTGTTGCGATCCGTGGTAGTTGGTAAGTAGGGTCACTGCATATTATTATTATCTTTAATATTGTTGTTAGCAGGTTATAATTAAGGTGTGTGTGTATGTGTGGACCCCAAACTTCTGACCCAAGTTTGGAGGGCGCCATATTTATCAGTACGTAACTACAACTATCAGGATTTATTAGTCAAAATTAGGTTGACCAATATCAGAATTTATTAACTACTAACAAAATCTATTAGTCAAAGCAAGTTTATGTTAGATATATTTGAGATGTCATGTCTAATCTGATTTGTATTTAGTTTTTCAGAACTTAACAAAAAGACATATCAGGACTTACTAAAATCAGAACTTACTGAAGTCAGAACTTAATATCAGAACTTAAGGCGTTAGAAGATATATACCAGTCCTTAAGTGCAGGAAGACTTTAGATAAGGAATGCGGCTGATTTACAAGAGAAGATCTGGACTAAATCAAAAGAAGATATGCATGAAGAGTTAGAGGACTAGAAGACTTGTAGAAGATATGTAATTGATATATTTTAGGAGACAGAATTATATTCCATATCATTTAGAAGATATCTAGTAACTGTGTACTATATAAACACAGACATAGGGTTTACACTATATGTGTTATCATTATCGAGAACATTATTCATTGTAACCTAGCAGCTCTTAGTGATATTGTTCATCACTGAGAGAGAACAAAAGTTCTATTGAGGCAGAGTTTATTTGAATATACTTGATCTTTGTTACATACTTGTGTTGAAATCGTTTTGATTGTATACACACTATATTCAACCCCCTTCTATAGTGTTGTTTGACCTAACAAGTGGTATCAGAGCTTGTCTGTTAACACACATACAGTAAAGATCCAAATAATAATCATGTCTGAAGAAACACAAACCCCAACTAAGCCCACCAAAACTCAAGAAACTCAGAACACTCAAACCCACAATCGATATGAGATAATTAGGGTTCCTATATTGAGACCATCTGAGTATCCCATATGGAAAGTGAAGATGGCAATATTTCTGGAAGCTACAGATCCAAAATACCTTGACAAAATTAATGAAGGACCATATAAGCCTAACAAGCTTTCTGTTGTAGTTGCTGATCAACCAGCAAAGATGATTCCAAAGGAGAAAAGTGAGTATACAGCTGAAGACATCTCATCTATTGCTAAGGATGCAAGGGTAAGGCATTTGTTGTCTAGTGCAATTGATAATGTCATGTCAAACAGGGTAATTGGATGCAAGATTGCAAAGGAGATATGGGATGCTTTGGAGACAAGATGCTAGAGAACTGATGCAATTAAAAAGAACAGGAGGACTATAATTACTCAAGAGTATGAGCACTTTGACTCAAAAGCTGATGAGTCATTAACTGATTTATATGACACGTTTGTCAAACTCTTGAATGATCTGTCACTGGTGGATAAGGAATATGATCTTGAAGATTCAAATCTAAAATTCCTTTTAGCTCTTCCTGAAAATTGGGATTTGAAGTCTACTACCATAAGAGACAACTATGACCTTACTGAAACGACTCTTGATGAAATTTATGGTATGCTCAAGACTTATGAACTTGAGATGGATCAAAGGAGCAAGAGGCCTAGAAGAAAGTCAAGGAAAGTTGCTCTTAGAGTTGAGGAAGAATCTTCTAAAGTTGCTGTCTCAAACAAGGGCAAAGGAAAGGCTATCATCATAAAGTCTAATTCAGATTCATCATATTCTGATGATGATGATTCAGAAACTAAAAGTTTATCTGAAGCTGATGTTGATGCAGAGATGATGCAATTGTGTGCTCTAATGGTGAAGGGTATCACAAAGATAGCCTACAAGAAATTCAGAAAGGGCAAGAGGTTTCCCAGGAAAGGTGGAAGTTCTCATGAGAAAGGGTTCAGAAAGTCTGAAGGCAAAGGAGGAAAGTCTGACAAAGGAGACAACTCAAATCTCAAATGCTACAATTGTGGTGAAAGAGGCCACATATCTCCTGACTACAAGAAAAGAAAAAGTGATAAAGGCAAAGCACTTTTCACAAAGAAGAAAAGCTGGACAGACACTTCAGATTCTGAAGATGATGAGAACTATGCCTTGATGGCAAATACTGATAGCAGCCCTGAAACTGCTGAATTGAAGGTACCTCAAACAACCTTTGCTTTTTATACTGATGATATTACTGAGTTGAGATTATACTAGAGATCAGACTTTAACATGTGAAAGATTAACATCTGAAAATCTTGATCTTAAATACAGAAATGACTATTTAGAAAAGGAGTTAGTTTTTCTTCATCAAACTAAGAAAGAAAGAGATGAGACTTTGTATGTTTGAGATGAAGTGCTAAAATTTAATGAGTCTCTAAAAATTGATTTAGAAAAGGAAAGAGAGATCATCAGAACTTGGACTAACTTTGTAAGAACAACTCAGAATTTAATAAGTAGTGGAAACTGGAAAGAGGGCTTAGGTTATGGAGATGATAAAAGTGAGAAAGGAACTGTGCAAATTGAGCTAATTGTAGTTAAACAGACTGCTAAGCCAAAGGTAAATCATGTTAAATTTGTAGCAAAAACTGTTATGTCTGATTCTGAAAAGATGAAAGATTCTAAGACAAAAGTAAAAGAAAAGTCAACTTCTGACAAATTAAAACAGGATAAACCAGCTGAAGTAAACATAGGCTTAATGACTAAGAAGCAGCTTAAGTATAAGTTGAAAAATATTAGAAATATGAACAAGGTAAAAGAAGCTAGGAAAAATAGGAATGGAAAGGAAGGTATGAATAAAAGCAATAATTATATGCCTGTTCCTAATGCTCCATGAAATAAATGTTATAACTGTGAAAACTCTAACCATCTTGCTTCTTTTTGCAGGAAAAATAAAGATATAAACTCTTTACCTCCTAGATCTGGAGTTAAGAGTCAGTCTGTTAGGTTTAAACCACAAAATCCTTGTTTTCATTGTTGTAGTTTATGGCATTCCATTTATACTTGTAAGGATTATCATAGTTTGTACTATGATTATTATCAAATAAAACCTTCTTTGAAGAAAGTTAGTATTATTCCTTCTAGTGTAAAGTCTGATGCAAAGTCTGATGTAAATTCTGATAAACAGTATGCAAGCATAAACTATGAAAGTAAATCCACTGCAAATGCTAACAAACTTAAAAAGGCCAAAGGATCCAAGCAAGTCTGGGTCCTTAAAACTAACCAATAGTGGTCTTTGTGATTGTAGGGCAACAGGAAAAACATCCTATTTCTGGACAGTGGATGTTTAGGACATATGACTGGAAATAAAGCCCTGCTATCAGACTTTGTGGAGAAAGCTGGCCCAGGAGTTTCATATGACTGCTTGTTTTACACAGAATGCTACACTCATAAACAAACATGGAAAAACACCATATGAGATGGTGAAGAAAAAGAAGCCAGATATGAAATACTTTCATGTATTTGGATGTAAGTGTTTTGTTCTTAAGACTCATCCTGAACAGCTGTCAAAATTTGATCTAAAAGCTGATGAAGGAATTTTTGTTGGATATCCACTTTCCATAAAAGCCTTCAGAGTCTACAATTTAAGAACAAGGATTGTCATGGAATCTATCAACGTATCTTTTGATGATAAGAAGATTACTGGACTTGAAGATTTCAATGATCATGATCAGCTGAGATTTGAAAATGAAGACTTAAATTCTGATTCTGTAAATTCTGATGGCTTAAATCCTGATCCTGTAAGTTCTGACGGGTTAAATTCTGATGTCATTGAAACTGTGGTAACTACTCCAAGGGAAAATGCACTTGTTCAGGGGGAGCAAGCTGAAGATCCTACCATAACACAAAACTCTAAAGAAGCATCAGAACCTGTCACTGGCTCTTCAAGTTCTGATTCATCAAGTTCTGATGAGCCAAATTCTGATAATTATGAAAACTCTGATTCTTCAAATCCTAAAGGATCCAACTCAAATTATGAAGTCTCAGAGAGCATAACTACAGGGGGAGCATCAGAAAATGCTAATGGAGACAGCATGGATCATGGGGGAGGATCCAGTTCTAGAGAACAACTTCCATCTGCAAGGAAGTGGACTAAAGCACATACACCTGACTCAATAACTGGAGATCCCGAAGCAGCTGTCAGAACTAGAACTGCAACATCAAATGAATGTCTCTATCATTCCTTTCTATCTCAGACTGAACCAAAGAAAGTGGAAGAAGCTCTTCAAGATGCTGATTGGGTGCAAGCAATACAGGAAGAGTTAAATGAATTTGAAAGAAATAAAGTCTGGAGTCTAGTGCCAAGACCAAAGAACAAATCAATTATTGGCACAAAATGGGTGTTCGGAAACAAAACTGACAGTGATAGCATAATTACAAGAAACAAAGCAAGGTTGGTTGCTAAAGGCTACTCTCAACAGGAGGGTATTGATTATGATGAAACATTTTTACCAGTTGCTAGATTGGAAGCCATAAGAATCGTTTTGGCTTATGCTGCTCACAAGAAGTTTAAAGTCTTTTAAATGGATGTGAAAAGTGATTTTCTTAATGGATAATTGGAAGAAGAGGTATATGTTGAACAACCTCTAGGATTTGTAGATCCAATATTTCCTAATCATGTCTACAGACTTGATAAAGCACTTTATGGCCTTAAGTAAGCTCCAAGAGCATGGTATGAGATCTTAGCTCAATTTCTTCTGAAAAGTGGATTTAACAGAGGCACAATTGATTAAACACTATTCTACCTCAACCATGGAAATGACTTACTTTTGGTACAGATATATGTTGATGATATCATCTTTGGTTCTACAAATGCCAAACTCTGTGAAAGGTTTAAAAACCTAATGCAGTCAAGATATTAAATGAGTATGATGGGAGAACTTAGTTATTTTCTGGGACTTCAAGTCAAACAAAATGAAGATGGTACTTTCATAAATCAATCCAAGTACACCAGAAATTTACTCAAGAAATTTGGAATACAAGACTGTTCAACTGGATCCACTCTCATGGCCACTGTAACCAAGTTAGATAAAGATAATGAATCATCAGTAGATATTACTAACTACAGAGATATGATTGGCTCTTTACTCTATTTAACTGCTAGTAGACCTGATATCATGTATGCTACCTGTCTTTATGCAAGATTTCAGGCTGATCCAAGAGAACCTCATCTAATAGCTGTGAAAAGAATTTTTAAGTACCTCAAGGGTACAGATGATCTAGGATTGTGGTATCCTAGAGAATCAGATTTTAAGCTAATAGGTTACTCAGATGCAGATTTTGCAGGATGCAAAATAGACAGGAAAAGCACTAGTGGAAGCTGCCAATTTCTTGGAGGCAGATTGGTTTCTTGGTTTAGCAAGAAACAGAAATCAATTTACACATCAACTGCAGAAGCAGAATATATTGCTGCAGGAAGATGTTGTGCACAGATTCTTTAGATGAAGAGTCGGTTACTGGGCTATGGATTAGAATTTTCTAAAATACCCATTTATTGTGATAATCAAAGTGCTATTGCTATGACAGGTAATCCAGTTCAACACTCAATGATAAAGCACATCAGCATTAGGTACCATTTCATAAGGGAACATGTGATGGAAGGTATAGTGGAATTGCATTTTGTTCCAACAGATCAACAACTAGCAGATATCTTCACAAAACCACTATGTGAAGCTACTTTTACAAGACTAGTAAATGGACTTGGAATGTGTTAGGTCATACAACACTGTAGAAGGGGGTTGAATACAATGTAAAATACAATCAAATCGATTTCGAACACAAGTAACAGTAAACAGATATATTCGATATAATAAACTCTGTTACAATGGAATTGTTCTCTCTCAGTGATGAACAAATATCACGAGAGCTGCTAGGTTACAATGTATGATCTTCTCGATAATGATAACATATATAGTGTAAACCTATGTCTGTGTTTATATACTACACAGTTACAAGATAACTTCTAATTGATATGGAATATAATTCTGTCTCCTAAAATATATCAATCAGATATCTTATATAATTCTTCAAGTCCTCTAACTCTTTCCATGCATATCTTCTTTTGTATTAGTCTTGATCTTCTTTCTTGTAAATCAGCTTCCTTCCTTAATGTTAGTCCTCTCATACTTAAGTTCTGATATCCATCTTCTGATATTTATCTTCTGATAATCTAAGTTCAGATATCCTTAAGTTCTGACTTCCAGTAAGTACTGATTCCAGTAAATACTGATATTTCCTATTTGTTGAGATCTAAAAACTAAACATGAAACATATTAGACATGCCATCTCAAATATATCTAAAAATCTCCCCTAACTTGTAGATTGTGCAAATATATATAAGTAATAGATTTGATGATGTCAAAAACATTTAAGTTCAAATGCAATAAGAGTTTAATAAGACTATTAACTACAACTTACAGTCCTTGTAGCTTTACCAACTTCACTGGATCAATATGAATCCATAATGATTCTTAACAAAATCTCTTACCAGCTTGTCTTCAGCTTTCCTCAGAAATTTAACTAACTGTGCTTTAACCTGCATCAGTTCTTCAGCTTTACTATCACCAATTTGATAAATGGGTGTTATGAGAGCTTGAATTGATGTTCTTTCAAGTGCATCACCAAGTCTGATAACTCTAGGATGTGAAGAGTTTTCATTATAACATAAGCATTTTCCTTTCAGAATAACTTCCACCTTAGCAGAATTCTTCAGCATAGGAATTTCTCTTCCTTCATCTTCAGTAATCACTGGTATATACTGAGAAGTCTTTGTACCAGAGATTCTAAATAGATCTCTTATAGCTTCAAAATGTATTCTGACCATCTTCTTGTAACATCAGATTTTACTTCCAGAAGATAGTTAATATGTTGAAGTTCTCTGACAGACTTCTTTAGCACATTAGTATCAGCTAGTCTGTAAGTTAATCCATCATAGAGAAATAAAATCAATTTCTCCTTTAGATTTTCCTTACCATGAGCATCTATCATGATTTGAGCAGACAACACTTTGTCAAGGTGCTTTTGTTTGATTTGTTCATATGGTTTGTCTGTCAACATGAAAGGATCTCTTAGAGTAACTTCTACTCCTATTTGTATCTTCTCTTCATCAAAACCTAATCCAGCTTTATCTCTAGGTTGTTTGGATCTCAACCCAAATGTTGCGAGTTGATTCATCATAAGATTGGATTTTGGTTCAACTAGAGTAGCTTTCTTCCATAACAGCTTCTTCTTATCAGCAATTATCATCTTTTCCAAATTAACTTGATCAAAATTTATTGTTTCTTCTGTAGCTTGCTGTTCTTTATTCTGAACAACTTGATCAGTGTCAGAGGTTGTTTTAGATTCTTCAATTATCTTTATTCTCTTCAGAATTTGAATAGTTTCATCTTCTATCAAATCATCATCATGTACTGTAGTTTGATAGACTGGAATGGAAGAACTTATCTTTTTCTCAATCTTTAAAGGTTCACTAACCTTTTCTTTTCCTTTTGACTTAGGATTAATCTCAGTTTGTGATCTAGTCTTGGACTTTGAAGTCTCAGAATTTGACTTTTCCCTTATCACAATGCCTTTTTCCTTAGGCCTTGGAGGTTTCTTTGCATCAGAAGCTTTAGACTTAAGATTTGTCTTCTCAGCTGCAAATCTAGCTTCTTCCTCCTTGAGAGTTTCCAAATCCATTCCGGGATTTTGTTTCAGATATAGTCTTCTAGCTATCTCCTCATCAAGTGTCTGGATTTTATGATTTTTTTAATAAATAGTAGTCTGCTTCCCCATTAGCTTCAGAGTTTGTAAAAACTTCTGAGAGTCTTTAGATCCTGACTGAATCAGAATATCAGAAGTTGACATCAGACTTTGCTTATCAGAACTTGACTTCAGACTTTTAGCATTCACAATATCAGAACTTGACTTGTTCCGTGTAGAAGATTTTCCTTGAACTTTTCCTTGACCTCTACTCTTATCAGAGTTTCCCTGTTCATCACTTTTATCATCCTTTTTCTTCAGTATTTCAGTTGGTGAGCATTCGGACTTAACTACCTTCTCCCTCTTTTTGGCATCATCAGGAAGTAACAGAGAAAGAAGAAGTTCAACTGAAGATTGGATTTCATCCATTTGAGCTTTCTGAGAAGCTTAGTTAGCCAGAACCTCATCAATTTGGGTCTGTTGCTTCTCTTGAATCTTCTTAATGGCTTCAATTTTCTCAAGATTAGGTCTGATATATCTATTCTTGTCAAGCTTAAGCTGTAGATCTAGCTTATCAGCATGTTCTTTTAGTGTATCAACCTTTTCATGAGTAGAAGAACATAGACCTTGAAGATGTTTGGTACATAGAGCAGTGATCTTGAGTTGTGTCTTTAAATCAGCATTTGTGAGCAACTCATCAGCTTTAGTAATATGCTCTGTCAGAATGTTAGAACTTGAAAGAAAAACAGTGTCATTCCACTTCTTGGTCCACTCCACACCTCTGTGAGTATCCTCCCAAGGAATAGGTGCTTCCTTTTCAACAAATTTCTTCACCAATTCTTCCTTTCCCAGAATGGGAACTGGAGTCTCAACAGAAACATTGTCTTCAGAACTTGAGGAAGACTCATTATGTTCTGACAACACAACAGTGTGTGAAGCAACTGAAGATTCAGGAACAACTTCATTTAAATTCTGAGCATCAGAATTTATCTCCAGAGCTGGTGTGGTTGATGTAGATGGTATCTCAGCATTTAAAATTGGAAAATGAGTTGGAGATTGCTGAGCTTCTGTAGATGGAGCTTCCAGATAAAGAACATTTGGTATATTCAAATTATGAATATCTATTTCAGAATTTTCAGTTTGTTCTTTAGCATCATCTGTAGCTTTAATAGGAGAGACATGAGGGGTTACAACTGTATCAGTAGCAGTGTCTTTGGCTTGAGCTGGAAGGGCTTCAATGATAATCGGTTCTTGTGAAATCAGAGATTCCTGATCCCCTTCCTCAGCTTTTTCAGTATCTTCTGATGGAGCCTTAGCCTTATACCTCCTAGCCTTCATTTTCTTCAATCTCCTTGCCAATGAAGGAGTTGCTTCAACAGTAACAGAACTTAAAGATTTCTTTCTTTTCAAAGTATCAGAACTTTGAGCTACTATTTCTGTCTGAGAAGTAAAGTTCTCAGCTTCAATTATCACAGGTTATGATGCATGAACCCGTGCTTCAACTATTTCCTCTTCATCACTATTAGATTCATCTTCCTTCTCTTTTGTGGAGGTTGAGGAACAAACTTTGTCCTCTTTGGCCTGGAAGATGAAGATCTGATGGTATGTGCTGATGATTCAGGTTGAAATGATTGAGGTGATGGTTTGACATATGTCATGATGGTAGATTTTGGTTGTGGTTGAGAAGTTTGAGGTGTTTGGGTAGTGGTGCTAGGTGCTGATGTTTGAGGTTCAGATGGTTGGACATCAGGATATAATGCAGTGTATGTAACTGGATCATAGATTATTAAGGCTTGTTTGACAGATAAAGGTATTTGGAGGGGTCTCAACACAACCTTCTTATTATCAGTAGATAATAAGTCATTAAAAGCTCTTTTAGCTAGTTTAAATGATGGAAGTAATTCACTAGCTAATTGGGGCTTATCAGCACAACAAAAACTATAAATAAGCTGACAGAATCTAGTAAAATAAATAGTGTTCCTATCTTCTGTCATCCTATCCCCAATAAAGCCTAAAACAACACTTGCATAATCAAAATCAGTTTGATTAATGAAAGCATTCCCGATTTGTTGACTGAGTATGGGGATTGCATCGAAATTAGAACATTTGTTGGTGAAGGTCTTTGTAATGCAGTCAAAGAAGAAACTCCATTCCCTCCTGATGTTAGATCTCTTCAATTGACCCATCTTTGCCAATGTCTTTTTATACCCCAGACAGGCCATCATATTTTGAAGAACTGGCTCCTCAACAGTTGTATAAGCACAGTTCTCAGGCAACTGCAATGCTTGGAGAACTGTAGCCAAAGTCATGACATGCTCATCCTCCCCTGTTGTAAAGATAATACTTGGGGACCCCTGAGCACCACCATCATCATAGATTCCACTTCTCCAAAACTCCAGCACTTGGGTTTCAGAGAATTCTTCAGGTTGGGTCAAAGCATACCCAATATCAGAATTAGTAAGGAAATCCTGAATAAAATGAGGTTCTGATGTTGCTTCAGCCTTGTTAAGAATATACGAGTAGTTGTTAGGAACAAACTTATCTCCATTGAAAATCAAGTCTTTTGGTGCCATCTCTGTAAGAAATTAAGTGAGAAAATATGTTGCGCGAAAGGTGTTTGTGAAAATGCCTGTAAGAAAACGCTTCAAAGAATATTAGAGAGAGAGAGAAAATAAAAGAGATTAAGAATAAAAAAGTAAGTAAAAGATTAGAAAATCTCTTAACTCCCATATATACTCTCTCCACTCAATAGTTATATTTTTGAAGCATGGGATACACTTTACACCTGGCAACGTGTGAACAGTCAGTTAACAGTTAAAGCATGAGTTAATGGGCACGTAAAATAAGCAATAATTACCGTGCACATGCAGTTTTTCAGGACAAACACGTTTACCACTAACCCAGAATGATTATGACTATTTTTATCTTACCCAAATATGTTCTGATTTAAATATGACTATTTCAGTTTTTACCACAAATAAGTCAAGTAAAGAATAATGCCACGTAAGCATCAAGGATTCCATCAGGATTTAATATCAGAACTTAAACTTATATCAGATTTTAACAGTCATCGGAATATGGCTTCTGAACTCAAAAAGTGAATATCTTTTTCCGTGATTCTTCATACAAATACTGACTTGTTTTCTTCAGAGTTTAATCATCAAAACTTCCATCAGAACTTGTCCTCGAAATTTATGCAAATGACACTTAACTGTTTGTCAAAAATAATTTCATCACCACAATAATTTTCATCATTCATATGGAGTGAAAGTGTGTGTATTCAGCAAAATATCAGATAAATATTAAATTCTGATAAACTTCAGTACATCTTAGAAATAATGCATAACTAAGAAAAGTGCTTAAAATGTGTCATCAATCATGAAGTCTACTATAGAACAAATTTATGCAAGAATCCACCTCAACTGTTTGTGCTCATTTTATGCATCTTTTGAAATTCCTTTTTACAGTAGCTTCTCAGTGTAAGTGAGTCACGACTTCTTATCAGAATTTGTGCTGTTGTCAGAGTATTTCTCCAGTAAACAGAGAATGTGAAAAGTCACCAAGAAAATTTATTTGCTTTTCTAATACATATTATGTAATAACCCCAAAATTTTTGAACTTTTGTAACCCTTATGAATAGTGTTTTTGCTGATTATGCTGAATAAGAAAACTTTTCATGCCACACTATGTAGGGATTCTTTTATTGATATTCTGAGATCTTATTAGCACTCTATATGGTATATAAGTGTGTGTAAAGATCGTCAGAATCCAAATTCGAACACTTTGATTTTTCCCGAAAATCCACCAGATACAGAAAGAATTGAGTATAAGGTAACAGGATTAAAATGATTTTAATTCAAGGATTATAAGAGAAGATCATAAAAGGAATATAATATATTGAGAAAGGTTAAGGGAACCTAAGTAATAAGATCACGGGTATGATCCCTCAAACGATAAACGAGAACGAAAGTTAAGCGAACCGTATAACAGATCAACGGTCATTAGGCAAGTAATTAGGAGTTAATCAAAGAGGTTAGTGATGATGATGTCATCAAACCAATAAGAAGAGGAAAAACATGGGAAGATGATATAATAATGATGACCTAAGCATGACAAAAGAAGTGTGTTGTTGGTTGATTGTGAACCACACAAAATTTACCATGGTTAAAAGGTAATTTAGCAAAACAAAAGGCAAAATAACTAACAAAACAATTCATAACACAAAAACATAAAGTTGACCTACATTTCCAACAAGAAGCTCTCGGCTTCTTCATTTTTTTCAAAGAAGAAAATTCAAAATCCAAGATCCAAGCATTGTTAAATTGCAAGGTAATTATCCAAGGTTCCTTATGATTAGTTATGGCTATCCTAGGAGTTTAAGCTCCAAATTCCTTCACAATCTCTTTCAATAAATCATTTAAGAAGAGAGTGAATAGTGTTTTCAAGAAATTTAAATTGTTTAATCTTGTGTTTTTGTTAGATTAAGCTTTGGTAAGGACTTTCAAGGGTGATTCCAAGCTCCTTAGTTACTTTTACTCACCAAGGAAGGTATAATCTCATACCCTAGCCCTACTTTTGTATATTTAGAGTTTTTGTGTTTGGTATGGTTCATGAGAAGCATGATTCTTGTAGACTTAGAGTGTGGTTGGTTTTGTAATGAGTTTGGGGTTGTAAATCTTGGATTATTGGTTAATGAACTTAAGAATAGTTTTAGTTCATGTTTGAGAATAATATAAATTGGAGAACTTGAGGTGTTGGGGCTGTTGTAGTATTGTATTGATGGAGTTTGTTTGTATGGTTGATTTGTGGTTGATTTGGAGTAGGATAAAATTTGGTAATCGCGTAAACATAGCCGTCGTAATGCCCGATTTACTTTAGACTGTTTTTGTTCTTAATATAAGGACCCGAGAACTCACTGTTAGGTTTTGACCATTTCCATGATTAGATAGTTCATATTACGAGCTTCGTTTTGATATGTGTTTCACTTGAATCCGATGTACGGTTTAGGAGAAACGACCGTTTTAAGTAACGGCATTTCACGAACGAACGATTACCCCTCGCCTTACTTTGAAACATTGGTTGAGGACCTTAAATGACTAATTGGATTATGAAACAATTAATTAAAGTGGATTAGGCAGTTGGTAAGGTACTCGCAAAATAATCGCCTTAAAACTCTTAATAGTTAATTTATTAAAAATGGCGGAGCCGAGGGTACTCGAGCGACTTAAGTGAATCGTTAAGCGCAAAAGCGAACGTTAGGGTCTAATTGGTTAAAGTATAGATTCTTAAGCGACTTTGGTTTAATTCCAACTTATATATTGTTTATAGGTTACCAGACTCGTCCCAAGCCATTTATCACCCCCAGTCGCTCAGGCAAGTTTTCTACCCGTTATACTGTTGTTGTGATGTAAATATATGTATATGCATTATCTTGTGATAGATGCATGATTGTTATTAGCAAATTTTGCGATATATTGGAGCATGTTGATATGGTATATATGCATATCTGTTTCGTAATCTTGATATCTAATTGTTGATTCAAATGCTTATAAGTTGCATAATACCTATGCTAGAGATAAGCAGTAGTTGCGTATACCCTTAGTATAGGGGACCCAAAGGTGAACATTTTTCTAAACCGGAAGTCGATGTTCCCGAGTATAATATATATATTTTTTCAAATATATATGGATATATTTTTCAAAACTATTAATTGAATAAGGTTTATTCGATAACTTTATTTTATTCAATGAATATTATTAGTTGAATATTCATTCGAGGACTTATGACTCCGTTTATTTTATTTAATGAATATTATTTGGGATATTCATTCGAGAACTTATGACTCCGTTTATTTTATTTAATGAATATTACTTTGAATATTCATTCGAGGACTTATGACTCCGCTTATTTACTAAATAATATTCTTTATTTTATTAAAGAATAATGTTTCGATAATCAAACTTATTTTCGATTATTCAAATAAAGATCATACTTTCGTATAAGTATATCTTTGGTTATTTAATATTCATTTAAGGTATGAGTTTTAAAACTTCTACTTCAATTATTTTTATAAAGATTATTCTTTATGGGAATATTATTTAAATAATAATATTCAGATATTTTCTAAATATATTGGGACTGATTTATTTTATTAAATCAGCATTACTCCAAACATTCTTAAAAATGTTTTCGAGTCTTCAAAATGATTTTAAAAGTTAGAGCGGATCCCAAAACTCATTTTTATATTTAAGATCTTCCTTTCAAAGGGGATTTAAATACTCGCTCAAAACCTGAGGGATCCGGCTCTGTGGTGTATTTATATTCGCAACAAGGTTGTTGTTTTGACAAATGAATTGATTAGTTACCCAACGTTCGGGAAGTAAGCCCATCTAATTGAGTCGGAATAAGCGACATGCCGGGGTACGGTCTATCAAAGTGTAAGTGGCTGGGTGGCAGTCCATCAATGCGTAAGAGGCCGAGTGGCGGTCCAGCACAAGGTCCTAATGAGGTCAGGGTGATGACCGGTGGGGGGTTCATCCATCTACTAGTAGAAAAGGTTACTTATTGGTATCTTTGCCTGATCAGTAAGATATCGGGTTTATGCCAAAATTCTTTTCTTTCCAAAATTCATTGGATATTGCAAACTCTGTTCATACTTTACATAACAGAGGTTTCCAGGAAATGGATAAGAGATATATATGTGGATATATATATCGGGACTTAATGAAGTACCTCGTAACTTCATTTCATTCAATAATATTTCAAAGATTTAATCTATTCAAGTCTTAACTTGTGGTCTCATCTATGGGATGAACTTTTCAAACTTATTATACTTTGAACAGTGGTAGTTCAAGTAGTTTTCTAAAAATGGTATAAGTATAGTGAAGTAATTGGTAACTTCATCTCCCTTTAAGCTTATATCCAGTAAGTAATTACCTTACACTTGATAAAGGATTCTAGTAAGTTATCCATTTAGATACTTGCATTATTGTTTACACTATATATTATCTTGCGAGCTGTAATGCTCACTCTTACTTCATTTCTTCATCACACAACAAAAGTTAGGAAAGATGGCCAGACTCAAGCAGACCCAGCGCAAGCGCGTGGGAAGCGTCCCGCGTCTTCCCGTTGATATCGTAGCTGCTATAGCTGCAGAGGTAGATCTATTTGTAGATCAGACATTCTACTTTTGGGAATCAATTATGTATAATTATAACTTGTGGCAGATAATGGCAATTAACTATAAACTTATCAAGTAATTATTTTGGGTTGTAATAACTTTTAAATTGTGGATTGAAGGACTGTACTTATTTCAATTTCATCTCTGAGACTATAACGTGTTGTGGTGTGTGTTAGTGTGGGGTCACAGCATGAAGTTATTTATTATTAATTAATTTAAGTGATATTATGGAAAGAAAGATCGTGACGACCCGGATCCCCGACCCCGGATCTGGGGGTGTTACAGAAATGGTATCAGAGCTAAGTGTTCTAAACCTCAGAGATGATGCGACGATATAATAATAAACTCACAAAGATAATAAGAACTCTTGCCAAGTTCATAGTCGGACTACTTAAAGTAGCACTGACAGTTAAAACCCTTACGGGAACCCTTATAAGTATCATGATAGTAACTTAGATCGTTTAATGTGTAGGCTCATGAGATAGAGGACCCAGAGATGTTCGAGCGTGAGCATGATGAGGCACTGCTAGATGCCTAGGATCAGGAGGAGCCTGAGATGGAGGAGGAGGAGGACCCCTCAGAGGAATCGGATACCGAGGTTATTGCGAGTTCAGATGAGGAGGACCCGGATGAGGTCCTAGTAGCTGAGGAGCATGTCGGAGCTATGGTAGAGTACACTGGTACCCCTTTACCCTCACTCCCGATGGTCAGAGCTCCTACCCCTCCATCACTATCTTGGAGACCCTATGATGACAGCTCAGAGACCCACACTCCCGAGCCTAGGCAGACCGAGGAGGCACCCCCAACGGCTCCGGATTCACCACCTCTCGACCCTGCCCATAGGCAGTCTTTGTTAGCTCACGGTTATGTTCAGGATGTACTGAGGACCCGAGTGGCTGTTGCTGAGGCCCGGCTGGATGAGGTCAGGAGGGAGTTGGATGCGGATAGGGCGGGTAGGCGTTCCCGAGCTTATGAGACTAGGGCTACTATACCCGGATTCTTGAGGAGGGAGCTGACGGGGATAGAGCTCACGGCCCGTGCGAGACTCCGATCACTCCAAGGGTACAGGCACGACATGATCTCTAGGAGGCAGGTTGACTACATCTTCCGTCATGCGATGGAAAGGGTGTGGGAGCTGACCCACTCCGGTGTGTGATTCGGGACCGGTGATGGGGTAGTCTAGTTGTCTAGTTAGTCAAGGCCATAGTAAGAGCCAATTTTCCGGGATAGTTGACTTGTATATAGCATCCCTTTCTCTGACTAGACAGATAGACTCTTGGGTATCACTTTTGGGCAGATGGCTGTAGAATTGTTGTACTTTTGACCAGATCAAACTATGTATTTCCCGCATTATGTATATATTTGTTTCCTTTCAATTCAATTCCTTAGTGACGAGATCACTATTTTTAGAATTATTATTACTGCACTTCTTATTAGAACTGTCATAATATAATAGAATTGCGAGATAATAGAATTGCGAGATACATTCTCCCCATTATGTATTTCCCGCATTATGTATATATTTGTTTCCTTTCAATTCAATTCCTTAGTGACGAGATCACTGTTTTTAGAATTATTATTACTGCACTTCTTATTAGAACTGTCATAATATAATAGAATTGCGAGATACATTCTCCCCATTATAGAACTGTGTAAGGCACAATTTTATGTATGATTGTGACCTAACGTTGAATTTCCCAAAAAATTATCAGTATCATGCCGCCAAGAAAGATTGGAACTAGGGCGAACCCTGGATCTGAGGACCAGGGAAGCCATAACCAGGACGATAGGAACCAAGAACACAGTGAAGAGGAAGATGAGGATTATGTTGAACAGGATGACTCCCTGTATGAAGAGGATGAGGAAACATATGATGTTGAAGGATTTGAGATAGAGGCTGAAGAAGGAGAAACTGAGGTTGAGCAACCAGTATCAAACTCAGGCATGGATCCCATGGGACAGTTCATGCAACTACTAAGGAAGAACTTGGAACGTCAACCCAACCCACCCCCTCAAGGAAATAACAATGCTGTGGCAAACTCTTTCAGGGCTTTCAAGTCCCTTAAGCCCCTTGAGTTCCACGGATTAGCCGACCCAGTTGAGGCAAGGGCATGGCTAAAGGAAATGGAGAAATCCTTTGAGATTCTAAGTACCGATGAGGCACAGAAGACTGTATTTGCTACCTACCTTCTGAAAGGAGAGGCCAAGTACTGGTGGGAGGCCAAGAAAAATATGGAGACATATGCTATTATAACCTGGGAGAGATTCAGTCAGTTGTTTTTGGGAAAGTATTTCCCGAGGTTTATGTAGAACCAGATGGAGCTCAAGTTCTTGGAGCTAAAGCAAAATAACTTATCTGTAGCAGAGTACGAAGCAAAATTTACTGAGTTATCAAGGTTTGTGCCGGAGTTTGTGAGCACCGAGGAAAAGAAAGCTAGGAGGTTTCAGCAGGGACTGAAACCGTGGATTCAGAATAGGGTGGCAATCCTTGAGCTTACTGATTATTCCACTTTGGTGCAAAAGGCAACAATTGTAGAAGCCGGAAGTGAACAGATGCAGAAGAAAAGAGAGAAGAAAGGAATAAAGAGAAAAAGTATGAGCATGGGTGGAGGTTCCGCAGGAAGGGGCTTCCCAACTAGATTTAATCGAGGAGCAGTGTCCCTACTGGGAAGGAACACTGGGTTTAAGCGGCCAATGAGTGTGAATGTGAGCCAGAGCGGCCAGAAGTCAAGAATGTCCTATTCCAACCAGTCTCGACCCCCATTGCCAGCCTGTAACACTTGTGGAAGAATGCATTCTAGGGAGTGTAAAGGAAAGCCGGTAATCTGCTTCAAGTGTGGTCGAGAAGGTCACTATTCGGACAAGTGCACTTCGCCAACCCCCATTACCCGCCCAACCACCACTTGTCATCAGTGTGGACGCCCGGGTCATTGGAAGATGGAATGCCCAATGAACAAACCAGCAGCTTCAGGAGCAAGCAGAGCTGCTTCCAATAAGCCACCTACTGCGAGGACTTTCAACATGACAGTCCAAGATGCTATGAAAGACTCAGATGTGATAGCAGGTACCCTTTCTCTAAATTCAATCAGTACAAATGTTTTATTTGATTCTGGAGCAACTAAATCTTTATATCAAAGGACTTTGCGCATAAATTAAGACTTAAGGCTGAACCCTTGATAGAACCCTTACAAGTGGAAATAACAACCATGAAATTATTCCTGTTAACCAGATTCACCCCGCCTGTGAGTTAGGCATAGGGGAACAATCTTTTAGTGTTGATCTGATTCCTTATAAATTAGGGGAGTTTGATGTAATTTTTGGAATGGACTGGCTATCTAGCAATGATGCTCAGATAGACTGTAAGGGGAAGAAAGTTAAGTTAAATATCCTAGGGAAAAAAGAAGTCATATTTAGAGGAAAGAGGCAGACGCAGAAATTTTTGACCATGGCCCAGGCCAATAAGATGCTACGAAAAGGAAACGAGGCTTACCTAGCCTATGCGGTAGACACGCAGAAGGAGGTGCTCAACTTGCAAGATATTCCGGTAGTCAACGAATTTGAAGATGTATTTCCACAAGACCTTCCGGGACTACCACCCGATAGAGTGATTGAATTTGCTATTGAGTTGGCCCCAGGGACGACGCCAGTATCAAAGGCACCTTACCGGTTAGCCCCATTAGAAATGAAAGAGTTAGCTACCCAATTGCAGGAACTTTTGGATTAGGGTATGATAAGACCCAGTGTGTCTCCGTGGGGAGCACCAGTGTTATTTGTTAAGAAGAAAGATAGGAGCATTAGGCTGTGCATCGACTACCGAGAGTTGAACAAGCTAACCATAAAGAACAGGTACCCGTTACCTAGAATAGACGATCTATTCGACCAGCTAAAGGATGCTGTTTATTTTTCCAAGATTGACCTAAGAATGGGATATTACCAACTAAAGATTAAACCCGAAGATATTTCCAAGACCGCGTTCCGTACCAGGTATGGGCACTATAAGTTCTTGGTAATGTCCTTTGGATTAACCAACGCCCCAGCGGCTTTTATGGATTTAATGAACAGAGTCTTCAAGAAGTACTTGGACAAGTGTGTGATAGTTTTTATCGATGATATTTTAATCTACTCAAGGACCGAGGCAGAACATGCAGAGCATTTGAGGATAGCTCTAGGAATACTCAGAGAGGAACAGTTATTTGCCAAATTCTTGAAGTGCGAATTCTAGCAGAATGAAGTACAGTTTTTAGGACATGTGATCAATAAAGAAGGAGTATTGGTCGACCCCTCCAAGATAGAGGCGGTCTCAAATTGGGAAAGGCCAACCACACCCACAGAGGTAAGAAGTTTAATAGGATTGGCCGGCTACTATCGTAGATTTGTACAGGACTTTGCGAAGATCGCAGCCCCTTTGACACGACTTACTCGTAAGACAGAGAAGTTTGAATGGACGGAAAAATGCGAGAACAGTTTTTAAGAATTAAAGAAAAGGTTGGTAACGGCCCTGGTGTTGGCATTGCCAGACGGAAAAGGAGATTTTGTGATATATAGTGACGCGTCGCACAAAGGATTAGGGTGTGTGCTTATGCAGCACGGTAAGGTGATTGCGTATGCGTCGAGACAACTGAAGGAATACGAGATTAGATATCCTACTCATGACCTTGAGCTCGCGGAAATAGTTTTTGTGTAATATCCGGGATATATCGTGTAATTATCTTTGCTATTATATAATTATTATGTGTGTTCAGTATCTATTCTGTGAGCTAATTGTTAAGTGTTATCTGTATTTGAATATTCAAGAATAATACTAATTGAGTATTTTAATTTTTATATGTCCAAAATAAAATATAGATAATTGTCATATCTTCCTAATTATTTTTATGTTGGTTTATGGATTTATAAGAATCATATGAAATTTCTAAAATCTTTTTCCGGGTAATTAAAATCTATTTTATAAAAACGGGAACCAACCGACCTCAACCGTTGTTACGTTTTTGAAACCTGAAACTCTTCCGAGAACTCCTTCCTAACCTAATTGTAATATTCCGAGCATATTCCATGTTTCGACTTTTTCGATCCGGCGTACGGTTTGTCCTGCGCGGGTCCCGGTGCAACATTTTCGATACAATATTCGTTTCGGTAAATCAATAAAACCCGTATTTTTGATAAACGGGAGCTTTTTATTAAACTATCACAATTATCACTTCGTAATACGTGTAACTAGGTGCTGAGACCAAGACCGCAGTACAAATTGTACTGATTTGGATAATTATCCCGAAAACCAATACCGTTTGGATCAGTTTTTACAAATAAACGTACCGTTTTATATCTGGAATGATCCAACGGGATACTAATTTTCCGTAATTATAAATAGCCTTTTACCGTATTTTATTTCGTATCAAAATCAATTGCAGACAGATAATTATATAATTTTCAGAGAAAAACCCTAATTTCCTAAAACTATTCTAAGAATCAAACAAGCATTCGGAGGTGTTATTGAATTCGGTTTGGAAAGCTCGAGTAACCAATCTGAAGGTCTTGAAGAGCTTTACCAGATTCTGTAATCCATACACCTGCATAAATCAAGGTTATTTTTCTAAAAATTTATTTATTTTCGAATTTATTTTATTAAAAATATGAATTTTTGCTCGGATGATTGTTTGTATGATTTGATGATTGCAAGTTGTAGAGCTTGTTTTCTTGATGATTTTCATATGTCATACGTCTGATTTGGAGTCCAATAACATGTTCAAATTTGAGTTTGATTTTCGAATTTTAAAATTAGGTTTATAACCCGTATGAATGTTCTTAATGGAAATTTGGGGGTTTCTTATTCTGTGATAGATTGATGTTGTGTTATAGTGGGTTGTGTTCTCTGTGAAATTTGCAATCTAGTCGTATAAGTTTCATGAACCAATGAGGTCTGTAGAGAAGGGAGTTGTGTTTTGAAGTTTTCCGATGTTCGCCGGAAACTGGAAAATTTAACGGCCAAATTCCGGCCAACTCAGGGATTGTTAGGTTGTTTTGATTGCATGGTTGTGTTCCTGGTAACCTGTAGATGTGATCTGGAGGTGTTGGTGGGGTGAGGTCGCCGGGAACGTGTTCTCCGGCCACCCCTGTGTTTTCCGGCGACGGGGTGTAAAATTTGCAGTTTGGTCCCTGGACTTTTGGGGACGATACAGTTAGGTCCCTGAAGTTTTCAGACTTTGCAAATTTAGGATTCCTGTTTTAAAAATGTTTAAAAAATCATATTTCCTATTTATTTTTATTATAAAAATTCATTTTGAATTTCTGAAAATTCTAAAAATTATTATTTTAATTCCGAAAATTATTTTTAATTCACAAATAAATCTAAATTAATTAGTTAATTAATTTCAGTTAATTTCTAATTGATTAATTGGTCAATTAATTCAAAAATTAATTGATTAATTGATTTAATTAATTATTAATTGCTTTTAATTAATTATTTAATTAGATTTAATTATTTAAAAATGATTTAAAAATTCTGAAAAATAGTTTCGAGCTTTAAAATATTATTCTAAATTATTTCCAAGGCTCGATAATTATTCTAAAATTATTTCGGAGCCAGAATTGGCCAACCGAACCCTGTTTATTAACCCGAAATTGATCCAACGACCCGTTTTAATTTCGAAAAATGTTTTAAAAATCATTTTAAATACCAGAAAGCCTATTTATGACCCGAGACTTCTTTATAAATGATATATCATTGATTACGTGATGTATTATATGCTATATGTGACTTGTTAATTGACTATCGGTCTATATATTCTGTGTTTACTTGATTATTGCATAACTTTCAATCCGTTAATCGGATTTGGGTAAAACGAAGGGTAGATAGAAGTATGTGTTGAATAGAATTCCATGAGTAAATTATTGATGGATGCTTATGATATGTGAGCAGAAGAGGCAAGACGTAGGAAAGGGAAACAGTTAGTTGAGGAGTAAGACGATTGTGATTGGAAGCGAGTGCAGTGTAGTAAGCTAATATCAGGCAAGTATTCCGAACTTTCTCGAAATATTGTAATACGTAATAGTTTTGTTAATATTGCAAGTGCTTTGAAGCACTGAAACCTAAACTCTGATTCGAGTTATTGTTCTTGAGCCATAAACCTTATTCTTTCTAGACCATTGATTGTTGTATACCTAAACACAAATCTCAAGTGTACGATATTACTCCACAAATACATGTAAACAAAATCCCAAACACTGAACTGAATTACTTATACATTCAATCATTGTATTCTATGCTTTGAAAGCCCAAATCTTTGAAACCCTGAAATATTGATTCCTTTGTTATCCAATTCTTTCATTACCCAGCATCCAAGCTTTTAAATTGCCTTATTGATCCTTACAAGGATTGAAACTCTTTCATTGTTAAACATTTATTGTTGTTAATGATTTCGGTTATTGTTTATTATTGCATATTCTGTTATTATGTTAGAATTGGATTGTTTTTATAAAATTGTGGACCAGATTCATGGTCAGACCATATAATGGTCAAGTTAGGCCAATGTGTGCCTTGGATCCAGTAGTTAGAGCAATGCTGTGTGCCTTGCTCGGGGTTAGTGCGTGACTGATCAGCAGCCTAACCTTGGTTTTTAAATTAAAAGTATAATATCCAATTCTAAATCATAATCCAATGTTCACTCGATATCATAATCATATTCACCTGATGATCATTATTCTCAGTTTTGTCATTGTGACTTGTTGAGCTAGTTAGCTCATTTGTGCGATGTTGTTTATATTCTTTCCAGTTAAAAAGGAACCAGTTGGTAAAGAGGATCCCCAGTCCAGCGTGAGAGCTAGGGGTTCGGGTTGAGAAAGCTGAGCTAGTAGGCTTCTTTTGGGATAATTTAAGTTTGTAAAAGTTTGTAATAATGTTTAATACTCAGTTTGAGTTTGAAATAGTTGGGATTTGAACGGTTTGTAATATATTAGTGTGTTTGGCTTGTGTGCATACTTTAACCTGTTGCGGTCTGTGGTGGTTGGTAAGTAGGGTCACTGCATATATTATTATCTTTATTATTGTTATAAGCAGGTTATAATTAAGGTGTGTGTGTGGACCCCAAACTTCTGACCCGGGTTTGGAGGGCGCCACAGGTTTGGTATCAGAGCTACAGGTTATAAGTCACTGACACAAGCCTAGGTTGACGGGAATGGGTAGAGGGATAGGATTAGAAGTAAGGTATAGGATGATAGAACATCGAGAGGTTGAGTGTTATGGTATACCCGATATTAGTATAGTTGCGTCGTGGTACGAGATTCTTATATTATGATATGATTTCAGATAAGCAGAGATGGCCGATTCTTTTATTCCCGTATCAGCTGATCACTCAGTGCCTTCAGTTGGAGCACCAGCATCGGATCCACGTCCTGTTATTCCACCAGTATTGGCTATTTTACCTCCATCGGTGTTGTAGCCCGTACCATTGCAGGCTATTCCACCTCCAGGCATGAGGCCACCTGTTAGAGGACCCCCACCTGCTGATTCAGGCTTTACTAGTCATTCAGTCACAGGAGTATCTTTCCAGTTCTCTTCCTATCCTGTCCCATATCATCAGTTTGAGGCTTTCCTTATGGAGCAACGATTCCTACAGGGTCAGATCCAGGAGTTATTGCATATCATGCGTACCAGAGAGATGGGGAGTGGTGAGAGGCGACTTAGGGAGAGGCTCCAGGCGTTTCGTAGAGCAGCTGCTGTGAGGATTGCTGAGGCTACACATGAGGACATCACCCCTGATTTCCTAGTGGAGTGGGCTAAGTGGGTTCTAGAGGAGCTTGAGGAGATAGGAGGTCCAGATTTGCCATGAGCCAGAGATTCAGAGATGGAGATGCTGAGCAGTGTTGTTATGATTATGTAGTATGTACAGTAGTGTGTAGTGTGTATCAGTAGACTTTTGAGTTGTATTTATAGACTAGCGATGCTGACTAGTGAGTAGGTTGTTGTACCCTTTTTGCTTTTATTTTCGAAGCATCTTTACGCTTGTACTACCTAAAAACTTTTGATCTATATATCAGTACCTTTTTCCTTTCCAACACTGTCATTTACTTTATTGCATCTGTTTTACTTTACCTTATTTATTGCACCAGTATACCCTGTGATATCATGTACCCTGTTTTCCATAACTGTTTATATTCTGTAAAGAAGCATGCAATTTACTTGGTTACAACTGTTTTAAAAAGAGATATTCCTATTTTACAAAACTTTTCTTTTATACAAATATTTGATTCAAAAGCTAAATAAATTGATTGATTCTTTACAGAAAATGCCTCCCAGAAGAAATACCCGTACCAATACCCAGAATGAAGAAACCAACAACAACAACAATAACAACCAAGATGATACAAATCAGAATGTGAACCCAGGACCCTTGGACCCAGCAATAGCCCAAATTCTTCAAATCTTGGCCCAACAAACAGTTCACCTGGCACAACAACAGTAAAGACAGACCAATCCCCAGGTAACTTTCAAAACTTTTCAGACAGTAAACCCACCAGAATTCAAGGGTTCCTTAGAACCAATTGAAGCAAATGTGTGGTTAAAGGAAATAGAGAAGGCATTTGCCTTGGTAAAAGTGAAAGAGGAACATAAGGTTGAATTTGCAAGTTACTATCTGAAGAATGAGGCCACCTATTGGTGGGAGATGGTGAAGACATTGGAAAGCACAGATGTTATTACTTGGGAAAGGTTTAAGGAATTATTTTTAGAAAAGTATTTTCCTCAGTTTGTTTAGGATCAAATGGAGCTGAAGTTTTTAGAATTAAAGTAAGGGAACATGTCGGTAATAGATTATGAAGGGAAGTTTGAGGAATTGTCAAGGTATGTGCCATCGTATGTTGATACT